>NC_136057.1:505495539-506155667 GCF_964261635.1 Lissotriton helveticus
CGGCTGTGCCTCAGGAGATCTGCAACAAAGACGCGGCGCTCGAGTTCAGCGCGCGCTAAATAGAAAAAGGGGCGTGGCTACGGATGGAGGCGTGCCGTTCTATTCCGGCCAATAGTGCGTTAGCAACAAACAACCCCCCGCCCTCATCAGCGTTTTCTTCGCTGTGCGAGGAGATGGGTACAACAGTAGCTATTAAAATCAGCAATTTATACACTAAAGTTTTAAAAAGTAAGAGAGGTCCCTTCTCCCGGCTGTGCCTCAGGAGATCTGCAACAAAGACGCGGCGCTCGAGTTCAGCGCGCGCTAAATAGAAAAAGGGGCGTGGCTACGGATGGAGGCGTGCCGTTCTATTCCGGCCAATAGTGCGTTAGCAACAAACAACCCCCCGCCCTCGTCAGCGTTTTCTTCGCTGTGCGAGGAGATGGGTACAACAGTAGCTATTAAAATCAGCAATTTGTACACTAAAGTTTTAAAAAGTAAGAGAGGTCCCTTCTCCCGGCTGTGCCTCAGGAGATCTGCAACAAAGACGCGGCGCTCGAGTTCAGCGCGCGCTAAATAGAAAAAGGGGCGTGGCTACGGATGGAGGCGTGCCGTTCTATTCCGGCCAATAGTGCGTTAGCAACAAACAACCCCCCGCCCTCGTCAGCGTTTTCTTCGCTGTGCGAGGAGATGGGTACAACAGTAGCTATTAAAATCAGCAATTTATACACTAAAGTTTTAAAAAGTAAGAGAGGTCCCTTCTCCCGGCTGTGCCTCAGGAGATCTGCAACAAAGACGCGGCGCTCGAGTTCAGCGCGCGCTAAATAGAAAAAGGGGCGTGGCTACGGATGGAGGCGTGCCGTTCTATTCCGGCCAATAGTGCGTTAGCAACAAACAACCCCCCGCCCTCGTCAGCGTTTTCTTCGCTGTGCGAGGAGATGGGTACAACAGTAGCTATTAAAATCAGCAATTTATACACTAAAGTTTTAAAAAGTAAGAGAGGTCCCTTCTCCCGGCTGTGCCTCAGGAGATCTGCAACAAAGACAGACTATAGGGGCAGGGACAGGGACACACAACACCCTGAAACAAAGCAGGGATGGGAAGCAGAATTAGGTCACCAACTCACGGATGAGGCCTGGACGTATTGCTGTCAGCAAACGGAACACATCGCCGCAAACAGTAGGCTTAGGATAACACATTTTACATTTCTCCACAGAATGTACTATACCCCTGTAAAAATGCAATTGTGAGTTAGCGACAAATGCAACCACTGTATGCAGGGGGAAGCTGGTTTTTACATGTTGCATTGTAATGCAGGTAAATAGCGCGTTACTGGACTGAGGTGGAAGCGGCCCTGGGGGACATGGCTGAAGGACAGCTGGACCTAACACCTGAAATGGGTCTCCTAGGATACCTGCCTGAGTACAAAGGCCTTATCAAGTGCATACTGGCTGTGGGCCTCCTCATTGCTAATTGTAAAATTTCATGTAGATGGGCGAGAGGCAGGGCACCCAAATTTAAGAAATGGCTAGCAGACCTAACTTATTGTCAGGAGCAAAATAATATATACGCTGACCTCGCTCAAGACCATTTGATATTTGGGAACCCCTCACAAATTACCTGCTAAGAGCGACTGCTAGTGACACGTAAGATAGCGCACCACTTTCATAGACCAGCTGACATGCCTAGACCGCAGGGCCGATGGCTATTATACTTACGGTGAAATTCTGTATCCCCTCCATGCTCAACCCAGTTCTTGTGTCCTGTGTCCCATCTGTCAGACCCAATTACTGCACTGTACCAACGTAACAAACCAATGTCCCTGTAATGCCTACCGTGCATTGTACTTGATGTGTTGTTGAAACTAAAATGCCAATAAACAAAGTGTTCAAATAAAATACCACCCTCACTAACTGGTAAGTCAAACTGGTCAGGAGGGTAAAAATGCCTACATTGTCAGCAGACAACAGAGGGACATACAGGGCCCAAATCTCAAAGGCAATCGAAGACGAAAATCTAACTTTACAACTACTGGAATTCTTAAAGGACATTTAAAGAACATTAATGGAATTTTTAAAGGACATTTACCTTTGTGAATAGCAAAAGACAACAACTAAGATAAATAGGCGCATTATACATTTGTGAGCACATTACCTGTATTCCATTAACAGTTCCAGAACTGTGAACTCAACCCTGGAATCGAGTGCCACAAGTCAAAAAGGAGCCTCCACAATATTATTTTTTTTCTGTGACAAAATCTAGAAATCCAATATTAACAAATATAACAATGATGAACAATAAGTTAGATTCAATTGTCAGGAGTATTAGGAATGCATCCAGTGTCCAACTTATATTGTTTTTTCAATAACTGAAATTGTCTAGTCAACCCAGCTGGTTATAGTTGTCAACATAGGATGGCATATTTTTGGGCCATAAATAAAACATGATGTTGGACCTTACTTTAGTAATTGTTGTGGGATAAATTTGATAGATGTTGCTTCTAGGCAGTGGAGCCATTATAAATTGAATGTGGGATCGCTCATGATATTTAGTGTGCCACTTCATGTGCTTATTCTTTGTGACTGTAATTGTAATTGTAATTGAGTGCAGCACATGTAGCAGCTGGAATGTTAAATTGCATAATACTTATCATTGTAGGTCCAATGATGTCCAATGATGTCGTCCCGGATTTTAGTACCCCCATTGACATCTGCTACAAGGTTGGCTGTGACATCTATTCAGGTGCCACACACTGGGCAAATGTGGGGCTATGGTAAGTAAACCCAGGAATAATGTACCTGAATGCTCAAGAAATGTGCCTTTAATCTCTGCTGTATGTTGTTTGTGTTCTTCATCACTGTTGTTCTGCAACACAATATGCCTACATAAGCCACTTAACCACATACCAGATCACACCATGGTGGCTAGTGAAAGGATGACACAAAATGTATGCCAAGTGAGTGCAGAATGGACATAAAATAGTATATTGTATCATATGAAGTGGACTAGATACAGTTGCATTGTAATTCAATTAAATGAAAACTCTTTAGCAAAATACCAATGGACAAATCGTATCGAAATTAGTGTGGTTGAGGGTCGCACTGATGCCAGTTGTGTACTTTTGCAAAGGGTGTATTGACTGCTAAGGTGAATCTTGAGGAAGTGAAATTTTCATATCTCTTGGCTGAAAAGCACAACGCAAATTCAATGTAGGCGGCAACCATCAAAACTTCTCAACTTACCTCCAATGTGGGATCCTAGTCAAATGTTGCATTCTGCTTGCCTCCTCTTCTACTGTATTCACATATATAAGTGAGTGTATAATATATGAGGTTAGGATGTCTGTTGCACAAGACATCATCCGTTGTCAGCTAAGTTCTACCATGATGTTGTAAATGGATTATGGGAACAGAGGAAACACAAAGGATGGACATAACAAATGTGTGATCTCGCAGTCTAAAATGAGCTTTGTGACTTCATGGGTGGGGAAGCACAAATGAGCCACAAAATGTAACTGACTATTGCACATCTTACATATAAACTCTGATCCGCAATGTTTGATGTGATGGTCTTAACGGTGAAGGTGTTATCAATTTAATGCAGAGGTGTCCTGATTATTCATCCCCTTCCTTCAAATATAAGTACCCTTCTCATACACGTTTGTCTGTTGATGTGTCATCTCATTGATGTCAGTGCTGTGCGGAGGTAACAGCTGGCAACTGCTGCATGTGAGCAGGGGCCCACACGTAAAGTACATGACATAAACATGCTACACATTGGCCAGGAATATCATATCAATGGTCATTGAGAATGACACCTACATGTTAGCTCATAGCTGCAATCTGGTGTACTATAATATAGATATGTATGTCTCGTTACAGCTGCTGACAAGATAACACCAGTGCAGCGGACAACATCATCTCAGGAATGCAATACATACTGGCTGCAGCAGTGAAACCCTCTTGCACCTGTCTATCAGGTAAGCGTGGCGTGAAGTGTTTCCCTATAAATAACAGGGGGGGAGAGAGAGATAGGGGGTGGATTCCTTCTCCCATGTAATATAAATAAACAACAAGATTCTACCAGATTCGGGTGATGTGTTCCCTACTGTGGTAGGGAGCACATAGTGTTTTTAAAATACCCCTCACACACCAAAAGGACCATATCATAGATTGCAAAACCATTACAAAGATCCAAATCCCCTTCTACATAGAATCTGCAGTTGGTGTTTACAAAGTTATATACACACAATTTCATAATTATAAGTGTCAAATGTGCCTGTTTGTAAATTAGTAATGCAGATCATTGAGTATGGTGTCACTTCCCTCACCAGCTGCTGGATCGGGGACCGCTTCGTCAACTACACCTATGAGGAGCCAGGTTCAGCAGGTGACATCAGGGGGGATCGCAAAGGGACCCAAAGCTGTGGCTGGAGCTGCTGAGTTTGGTTGTGCATTGTACATCTCAATTCAACACCTCAGTGCTATGGTGTGAGCTGTCACGTGTAGGGGTACCCAAACCAGGTCACATGGGCTTCATCTGTTGATGCAAAGTACAGTAGAACCAACCCTTGTGTTGCACCACATCTTATAGTAGATCAATTACTTATCCTGTTGCGACCTCTGTGTTCCAGGTGATTATGACGATGAGGAGGATGGAACTACACCAGTGTTGGGTGAAGGGCAATTAAAGGTGAAGATCCACTGCTACTGCAAGCCGTAATGTCAGCTGCAAGTACTGTGCATGAGGAGGAGAATGAAGTACCTGAGGAGGATGAAGAATTTGAGGATGAGGAAGACTATCTGTCCATCCTCACAGAGGATGACGATTCAGATGCCAGGCCAGAACATTTTCCACATTGGTCAGATTTGGCAAGGCCTCACACCCTCCGGCCAGCAAAGTACCTCAGCCTCCAAAAAGAAAGATTGCATGTCCTCAGCATAGAGTTAACCAACCACAGCTCACACACACCTCATCACAGTCATCACTCCCACACAGCCCTTAGATCCAGTACAGATGTGGTGGTTCCCCTACAAACTCCTCCCTATACAGAGTATCCCAGGCATTCTCTCCACCATATGAGGGAAGTACCAATCATGTTGTTGTACAGGTATCCCCTGGGCACCATTGTCCTGGCCACAGACTTCCACCCTCCCCCTGCTGGTGGACCTGGCAGTCTCATCCATGGATGACCCCTGCAGAGAGGGCCTGCAACTGGCCATGATGGCTAGTGGAAGCAGGACTTCTTCCAACAGCAGGCAGATTTGAGACAGGACATTCATGCCTTAGGAGCTACCCTGTCAGACATGTCTGAGGCCCAGCAGGACATGCGGCAATTCCCTCAGGTGGTGGACACACTGACCCATTTTCTGGCCAGGATGGATATATCTTGCCAAGACATGTCCAAGAATATTAAAGACATTATATCCATCCAAAGGAAAGAAAGTGCAAGACACAATGCCTTGGTCATGAAGATGATGGATGACATGCTGAAAATGATCCAAAGTCTCCCTTCACGGTCAATGAGGGAGGGGAGCCTTTACATCTGCCTGCAGCACATCACACACACAAACCTGTACCACAAACAGCACAGGATCACAGCAAGAGTACACACCATCGCCCCCTATCCAGTCACTTCCCCCACCTGCTCATCTACCACCACCCTCTGAACAGGCACTACCACCACTACCACCTCCTGCACACCCACCCCCTGACCACGCACAAACACCAACTGTTCAGAAACAACCAGTCTCTGTACATGAACTTCAACCTGTACAGGCAGATGCACCACACCAACCTGCACCTCGGCGACAACCCAGACGTAATCACTCACAGCGATCCTCACCTTCAACTTTGCTAAGTTGCCAGCAAGATCCCCATTGATCACATCTCAAATATTTCTACTAGTGTGAATATGTGTAAATAAAAAGTAAATCTCATCACGAGTCAAGACTATGTTGCGTATTATGTCCTGATAGGCAAATGTTTACCGTTATGGTGGCCTAGAGATGTGAGGATGAATGTGTGTGTGTGAGACACATGTAAAAGTGTAACCCCATCATTGCAACAAGCTCTCATGTGCAGAGCAAATAACAAGGTGGCAGATCAGTTAGAGATAGATATTAATAATTGCTTCAGCACTTTAAAAGTTACTCCAACAATTCTGTGGCTGGGCGATTATTAATGCCCACTGCTGCCAGCTCTCAAACACTATGCAAACAAATGAAATACAGCAGCATGTGGTTTTGATGATGATGAAGGGGATTCCCTATACCATTTTAGTCATAATCAGTATGGGGGAGCCCTGAACAGACTTTTAGCGATTAATAACTAAGAGATTTGTAAACCGATTTATATCTCTTCTGGCACGCTATATAATACATTTGGTTCACCCTCGCAGGGTGATTACATATTAGCAGCGGAACCGCTCAAAAAATGTATTTCTAGTTTCTAGATCAACTACTTACATTTTAGCGATCACGCAGCGATTACTGGAAAAATGAAATGGGAAGGAATTTTTCCAGAACAGATAAGGCATATCAAGCCCACGACTGCAAAAACAAATGAGATAACCCTAAAATGAGCCTTAGCAGATAAAGCATCCCTTGTCCCACAAATAATTAAAAAGAGCCAAAGGGACATCTTTATATGCCTAGAACCTGCTTTTAATCCAACTCAAATAACTATGGCATTCGAGGTCATATTATCTGAGGTTAGGTATCACCTATCTAGAAAAAAAAAACGACTATAACGGCAGGGCCCAGAAGGTTTGATCATTCATGCACTAAATCATTTTTAACTTTGCACCAGGCCCTGAGGTTTTTTCCCAGAGATAAAACCTAAGTGAAGCAACTTTGTTGTCAAAATAACTAGGCCGGGAAGGAAAGAATCAAAACTTTGAAGGAAGAAACATGTGATCAACTTTATCAAGCGGCAATTGCAAAAAACTCTAAGGTCTTTTGTAATATTATTTACCCCTCCTTCTTTAAACCACTAACAGCTCCCACATTGGATTGCCATAATGATGAGGAATTTCGGGGCAGGTATTTTTCCCGCATATTTGACCCCAAATCGAAGGGCGTGGCACCACAGAATTTATCTGTGATTCCTTTAATTGAGCCACCACTGGTCTTGGAATACTATGAGGTTAAAGAAGCCCTTGCCCAGTGCTCCACTAATAAAGCACCAGGATCAGACTGTACTCCCATAGACTTCTTCATTGATGAGGCAGATCTGTGGGGCCCTGTGCCTGCAAATGTTTTTAATGCATTCGCAAAAGTAGGTCCACCTGACTCATGGAAGAAATCAATTTTAACACCAATTTACAAGAAGGGAGATAAGTCGCAACCAAATAATGATAGGCCACAATCATTGCTGGATGGCACAGCTAAACTCATGGGCAGGGTTCTATTGAACTGCTTAGAGGAATGGGCAGAAAAAAGCAAGGTTTTAATTCCGGTCCAATATGGTTTTCAAAAGGGTATGGGTACCCAAGATCAGTGCCTCAATCTTACTCTATTAATCGCCAAGTATACCCAAGCAAAGCCCGGCATACTATACTTGGCGTTTCTGGACTTGTCCACAGTGTTTGATTGCGTGGCATACAAATACCTATGCAGGAAATGGGTTTAGATTGAGCTATTATACTATTCATCAGGCAGCTTTACTCCTCAGCCACTGCCTGTGTCAGATACAAGAGGGAAGGGGAGTGCACCAGAGCATTCCGAATCAATAAAGGAGTCCGCCAGGGCTGCATACTTGCCCCATTTCTTTTTTCTATCTACATTAAGGGGGTAGAAGCGCCCCTGATGGATTCAACACCAGACGTTCCTAAAATTAACAACGCCCACACCCCAAGCCTCCTGTATGCTGACGACACAGTGCCCATTGCCAGCACGGGCCTGGCCCTACAAAAGTTACTAAACATCTGCGTAACCTACATGCAAAATTTAGGGCTGAAAACTAATGAGGCAAAGTATTTTATTCTAACCACTGGTCGGACGGATAGGAAGGTTCTGGGTTTTTATATTTCAGGGGAAAAAATAGCTCATACCTATACCTTTTCTTACCAGGGCTTAACATTTGACAGGCAGCTTTCATGGTCCCATATGCTTGCTACTAGCGGGCTATCACTTGAGAGAAGTATTATTGCTCACCACTCGATCATTAAAAAACTAGGGCGAAACCTATCGATGTGGTAAGAAAGGTCTACGCAGCCAAATCAGTATCGGTGGCAACTTATGGGGCAGGGATATGGGGCCATAATAATCTGTCAGCCCTCCAAGTGATAGAGGATACATTCTGCTAAAAATTATTGGACCTTCCCATGAGCTTCTCTAACTTTATCACCCACACAGGATTGGAGGTTCCATTTCTGTCTGACACAATCTCGGTGGCTCCAATATCCTGTGGCATTCCATTTGGAGAAGGGAGTCTATTCAGACTACCCAAAAATTAATTGAAGATTGTCTATCCATGGAAAATGCCCTTAGGATTCTATGGATTTCGTACATCAAATCTACTCATTCCTCCTTAGGCTTGGAGCGTCTATTTGTAACCCCCAAGGAGTGTATGAGCATTTCAAGCCGGGAGCTAAAAGGCCGTTTTCTCAAACAAACAGCAGATGCTAGACTGCAAACAAACTGCACAAAGCTATTGGTAAAATTATACCTTGAAGGCCCGAAGCATCAGGAAGGGAAAATGTCATACTAATTTACTGTGACAAACCCACGTCACACATTCCTTTTTTTTTTTTTTTTAAAGACCTTTATTCAAGATTTGACATACATATACACTTACATGTTGTTGAAAAGGTTCATATCAGTATATTCTCACAATCTTATTACTGTTGGATACAGTCTGCACAGGTCCTATGCACATGCTACGAGCCATAATCAACCCGTATAATGTAGTTCTGTAATCCTTGCAAGTATATTTTCATTCCTGAAACACATTCCTAAGGTCTTTTGTTTTATATTTTATATAGAACATTTTAACTTAAGGTTCTAAACTTAAAGACAGTCTTCACAGTTAAGCATTCCCATCATGACCGTAATATCACTTTAGTTACGCCTCCTGCATTGCCTCGTGCAGCCTAAGTAACCTTCACTTGCATGACTCAACATCCGTGTCCGCAATGTACCACCCCACCCCCTTGATTTACTATTCATCGTCTTCCTCCCCCTCAGAGTCCATATCCTCATCTTCTGGTAAGGGCTCGCATATTTCCCCCCTATATATATTCCATGCAGTCCAAACCTTGTTCCATTTACGGGGGCACACCCTGAGCACATACACCTCTCTTTCTGTAACCATCAGCGTGTCCATGTTTCTGTTCCACATGTTCTTTGTGGGCACCTCAGGTGCGCCCCATTTTTGCGCTATGTCTCGTTTCGCAACCGTCATGGCCAGGGTGGCCAATATTATCTCATATCTATTCAAATCATTGGGGTCCCAGATGTTCAATAGACATTTTCGAGGGTCCGGCAGAACCGAGATCTTCAGTGTCTGTGAGATAGTGCGCATAACCCGTCTCCAAAACTCCTGTATTTTCGCGCAATCCCAAATTGTATGGAACAGTGTCCCCTCTTCCCCGCACCCGCGAAGACAAAAGGGATGCGGTACTTTGTGGATTTTATACAACATGGTTCTCGTATAATAAATGCGATGTAGGATTTTAAGTTGAATCAGTCTAAACTTAGCTGAGATGCCCACCTCCCTCGGGGAAGCTAGCGCCTCATTCCATTCCGAGTCAGTAACCTCGCCTACGTCTCCCACCCATTTTTCTCTCAGTTTTATTGTGGGGTCTGCTATGTTATTAATCAGTTTTTTATATGTGAGGGATGTTGCGCGTTCCTGCATATAATCTGTTAATAGCCTATCTTCCAGCGGCGAGGACTCTGGAATGTCGGTGCCCACCGGAATCGCCTGAAGCAGTGCGTGTCTTATTTGTACATACCGATATGTTTCCATCGGGCCTAGCCCATATTGTTGTTGGAGCCGTGGAAACGTGATCACCGCGCCCCCGTCCCACAAGTCACCGACTGTAGATATACCAATGCAGTCCCACTGCGCAAACCCTTTACAGGACCTCAGATTTCCCAGGGTTTGTGTGTCCCATAGTGGGGTCAGCTTGGTTATTTTCCCCTTCCAACCTAGTCGTGCTTGTGCCAAGTGCCATATGGCCGCTGTATGCTGTGTCGGCCCCACAAACCGTTTAACCTGTGATTTGTTGTATAGCACCGAGAGCATGCTGTCTGCCCCTAACTGTGACCAGTCTGCCTTATAGGCAGGATCATCTCTTGACGTATGTAACCAATGGTTTATTATTTTAAGGTGAGCTGCCCAGTAGTATAGCTGTATATTTGGCAATGCTATGCCTCCCTCATACCAGCTTTTCGTCAGTTTATCGTATGCTATACGTGCCGGGCCATTATTCCATAGTAGGTTAGATATTAGTGCTGCGACTTGTTTGAAGTATCTCGGGGCGACTGGATATGGGGTGTTTTCTAATACATATAGAAATCTGGGGAGCGCCATCATTTTATATAGAGCCGCGCGGCCGAGGAGTGTCAGCGGCAAAGTCGCCCAGTGTTTAACGTCCGCCCGGAGGAGTTCCAGAGGAGGCTTTAGGTTGTTATCAAAGAAGTCCGTGGCAGTATTTGTGATAACGATGCCCAGGTATGTAAAGGAGTCGTGTGCCACAGCGAGCGGGCATTCTAGCTGTAGCACCGGCTCCGGCCCTTTCAGTATGTAAATTACGGACTTGGACCAGTTCAGGGTATAACCCGATGCCCTCCCGTGGTTATTACAGAGATCTAATAGCGCTGGGATTCCACTTTCAGGCTCGACCATGTAAACCAGGATGTCATCTGCATATAAAGATATTTTGTCCTCCAATCCCTCCTCCCACTTGATTCCCTTAAATAATGGTGTTTGTCTAATCAGTATCGCCAATGGCTCCAGTACCAGGGCAAAAAGCAAGGGTGATAGAGGACATCCCTGCCTCGTCCCCCGGCGCAGCGGGAATGTTCTTGAGATGTGACCGTTGGCCACCACTTGCGCCTCCGGCCCCGTGTAGAGTAGTCGTAGCCAAGCTATGTATTTGGGTCCAAAACCCATGCGTGTTAATACCGCAAATAAATACTCCCACTCTACCAGGTCAAAAGCCATTTTGGCATCCAGGGAGAGAATTACTGCCTTTTCGGAGAGGAGATGCGCTCGTGCTAACACCCCATGAACCCGCCTGAGATTCAGTGCTGTACTCCTGTGAGGCATGAAGCCTGACTGATCCGGATGAATCAGTGTTTGTAGATGCTGCACCAGACGATTGGCAAGCAGCTTGGCCAGGATTTTGGCCTCTACATTAAGTAGTGAGATCGGCCGGTATGAGGAACATTCAGTTGGCGGCTTACCTGGTTTCAGTATGGCCACTATCGTTGAAGTGCGTTGATCCCGGGGCAATTCCGCCTTGTCAAGGCTCTCCATATACATTGCCAGCAGTGGCGTACTAAGTGGTTCGGCCATCATTTTATACCATTCCACTGGTATTCCATTGGGTCCTATTGCCTTCCCTGATTGTAGTGAGTGTATTGCCTGTTGGAGTTCGTCTACTGTTAGGTCATTCTCCAGTTCCTGCATTGCCTCTTGTGGAAGTTCTGGGATGTTAATATTGTCAAGCGAGAGTAATGCCTCTTGCGCAGTGACTACACGGTCTGGGGTGTATATGTCGTGAAAGTGTTGCGCTAAGGTGTCTATTATTTGTTCTGGATGTGTCTGCAGTTGTCTGTCTTGTGAGTATAACCTCTGTATACCTCTATCATCACCTCTTCTCTTGTCTAGCCATGCTAGCAGTCTCCCTGCCTTATCGCCCACGTCGTATATTCTATGTGCTGTGGTCGCTATCTCTCCCTGGACTTTTGTCTTAAGATGAGCCTGATATTGTTGCTGTCTTAATTGCACCAGGTGCGCCGTTTCTGAGGTGGGATTAGCCATATGTGCAGTGTTCGCTGTTTGAAGCGACAGTTCGAGCTCCGCGAGCTCCCGTCGTGCTTCCTTCTTGTGCCTCGCTATGGTCGCCATCGCCCCGCCCCGCAGGACCGTTTTGTATGCTTCCCACAAGATTGTGGGAGAGGACACCGAGTCCGTATTTTCCTCAAAGTAGTGTGTGGTCACTGATTTTAGTTCCTTCTTAATCCTAGGGATTTTCAAAAAGCTCGGATGTATCGGGTAAATTCTGGCACGCTTCTTTTCAGCGGTGGTGAGTGACATTACTATTGGCGAATGATCAGATATTCCTCTGGGTAGGATGTCTATTTTTTCTATTGTCCCCAATCCAGCTCCCAAGAACAAGAAGTAGTCTATCCGCGACAGGCTGTTGTGTACCGATGAGTAGTACGTGTATTGCGTTGTCGTAGGGTGTAAGTGTCTCCAGATGTCTGTATTGCCCATGGCCTCTAAGAAACCGGGAAATGTTGTAAGTCCCCGAGGGCGGTCTCGAACGGGGAACGTGTCTAGTGTTGGGTCGACTATTGCATTGAAGTCCCCTCCTATGATTGTGTCGCCTGTTGGGAGGTCTAGAAGGAATTTCCCCAGCGCCGGCATGGCAACCAAGTGAAGTGCCGGCGGGATGTAAACTGATATGACGTTGATGGGTTTGCCTTCCCACTGGCCATGTATTGCTGCAAAACGGCCCTGGTCGTCCGTCTTACAGTGTTGTATCATAAAGGGTGAAGCCTTTCTCTTGAGTATCCCCGTCCCTCGGGAGCCTGTCGTGAATTCAGCATGCACGGCCATCACGTAACCGCGTCTGTCAAGCGCTTTACACGCTTTCCCCGTGAGGTGTGTTTCCTGTAATAATATTAAGTCTGGGCTTTGGCGCTTAATTGCCTGCAATACTATACCCCTCTTTATTTTATCCCCCAGACCCCTGACATTCCAAGTGAGTAAACGCAGGGGGGGCACTTCGGTCGCCTTAGGCATGTCCCTGGTGGGTGTAGCAGTTGTCTGATGAGCCATTGGATTGAGTGGGTAGTGTCTCAGCTGCCCTATTGGTGGCCTCTACAGATATGGTGTGTTGCTTGTGTAGGCGTAAGGATAGTACGTGATTTAGCGTGGTCGTGTGCTTCGTACCGTGAGTGGTGACTATGAATACTAACAATAGAACTAATAACATGAAAACTGTCTTCAAAACTCCCTGACCCTCCCCCCTCCCTGCTTCCCTGCTACACGGACAAGTCCCCGCCCGCTTCCCCAACTTTGCAGAGTGCATATTCCCCTTCCCAACTGTCTTACTTGCTCGTGGGGGTAAAGAGTCCCGGAGCCCGGGGCTCAGTCCATCTTACTCAGCGGCACCCCCTCGTGAGACCAGAGGGTAGTATCTTCGATCTCTGAGGCGCTCCCAGCCTACCGGTCGTCATCTGCGGTTATAAGGTTCCGTCCGTATGTTCTTCATTTCCTGGCCCAGTGTCTGATACTCTTTCTTGAGTCATCTCCAGTTCTGGACTCTGTGACAATCGGGTTTCTTGCTGCTTGTTCTGTTTTCCTCTGTTGGAACGGCGCGGCCCCTCCACTTGTCTCCAACCATCAAGCCAATCCTGTGCCGCCTCTGGTGAGTCGAAGAACCACGTCTTTCCATCCGCGACCACTCTCAACTTAGCCGGAAATAACATGGAATATGGCAATTCTTGGGCCCGTAGTGCTTTTTTAACTTCGACGAAGGTTTTCCTGCGTCTCGCCACTTCTGCTGTGTAGTCTGGGAAGAAGGCTAGTGTGGAATTTTGTAACTTAATCGGAGGTGAGACTCTGGCAGCCTGCAGTATCGCATCTCTGTCTCTGAAATTGAAGAGCCGGGCCAGTACCGGTCGTGGCGCAGCGCCCAGTTTCGGCGGTCCACCAGGCACCCTGTGAGCTCTTCCACGGAAAAGAATTGGGACAGGCCTTTGGGTTTCAGTCTTTCCTTGATAAGATCTTCTACATATAAGTCCATAGCTCTCTTCCCTTCCGATTCTGGTATGCCTAAAATTCGAACATTGTTTCTTCGAGAACGCCCTTCCTGGTCATCAAGCCTTGCTTGCAGTTGCTTAGTGATTGTGTCCATTCGCTTCATCGCTATCTGTAGTTCCGAGGTGTCTTCTACCAGCGACTTTGTCACAATTTCCACTTGTGCCACTGGTTCAGACATTTTATGGAAGTCCGCGCGTAGCAAATTAACTTCTGTGGCATTGGTTCCAACTGTCGTTTGCACACTTGAGAGCGTTTTCATAATGTCCTCCAGCGTAACCCTCTTAGTGCCCTCCGCGTCTTGACCTTTCCCAGGGGATACTCGGGAGTCATGTGGCTGCTGGCTGTTCTTGTCATGGATGAATTTGTCTAATTTTCCTTGCGTCGAGATGTTCCGTGAACCCTTGCCCGCCATGATGTGGGGGCGTATGGGGGGTCGCCGTAGGGGGTAGGACGTCGCAGTAGAGCGGTCCACTCTAATCTTCGGCTGTGGTCACTTCCCGGAGAATCTGCCTCCACCACTTATGGTCACTGTGATCAATAATACTAGTTTGGTGTCTCTCGGGCCCCACCTCGGGTGTACGTCCCTGGAACGCCTAGTGTCTTCACCCAAGAGCAGTATGCCCCCTGTCCCCTCCGGATCTAGTTATTGAGTGTCAGGTAATCCTCACAGGCGGGCGAGCTTAATGGCGTCTCTTTCCCCTGACCCTGTAATAGCAGGTCAGTTACTCACTTTAACGTAGGGGAGCCTACGGTGCTGGCCTTTCCGTGTATCCCGCCGTCTGTGCCGACCTGTGGGTTGCTGCTCTGGGGACCTGTCCTCTGAAGTTTGTTCGGCTTCCCCAACTCTTGCACCTGGTGTTATTCCACGCTGCCCGCATCTACTTTGCCAGGGGCTTCTCTCGGTGCACGGGTTTGCACATGAAGTTCACACCGCACTTACTTTGTCTTGCCGCAGGGTACGTGCTGGTAATGGTCGCTGCTAATAGCAGCAGCTATGCGCTCTCCAACAAAGGTGGCTATGTCCGGCACCTGCCTGTGCTGGGCTCGCTCAGCAGCGCACAATCACTGTTTGCTCCGTGGTTGCTGCTAACTCGTCGGGTCTGGCTGGGCGTAGTTGGCCTCTTCTCTTGAGCCACCGCGTCAGCTGGTCCAAGATCACGTCGCCTCTGCTCCTGGTCCTGTGACGATGGCGTCTTGTCCCGGATTCACTTTCGCAGTTCCACGCAGGGCAGCCTATTCCCTTCCCTCCAGGCCTTGGGTCGGTTACTTTTCCTCGCCGTCCGGGTGTCCCCTCTCTTCGTCTTGGCCCGAGACGGAGGGGGGCCAGGGGTGTGGGTCCCCTCTCCGATTCAGGTCCCGCTGTCCGGCTGTGGTGTCAGCTTCTACTCGGCCTCCGGTGACCGGCCAGTCACGAGGTCCCTCCGCCGGGCAATCTGTGCTCCTGCCAGGGCAGGCTCCAATTCCAGCCCGATGCTTCGTTGCAGGTTGTAGGCCCCGCCTCATTCACCACCGTGGGTCACTCCCTGGGCCTTGCTATGGTACAGCGCGCTCCGCGATTATTGGGGTCCTACCTCCAAGCGCTTCCCCAGCTTCACTTTCCGCAGAATTTTGTATTATTATTTTATTGTACTTGGTTTGGGGTTCCTCCCGGAGGATCGGTCCGCACCTGGGGAAGGCAGCCGGGTTGGTCTTATTTCCGCCCGGGCTGCTGATCACGCCAGTCCGGGGCTGTACTGGGAGTGTAGGCCGCACTGCGTACGTTGCTGTCGGACCGCTTCACCTCGTCGGATTTTCACCGGGATCGGCTCGTCGCACGCCCGCCGGTCCCCGATTGCAGGCGCCGCCTCTTCAGGTGGAAATTCTCGGATTCATTCACCGGATTACTGGAAGTAGCCTCAGGGCTCCGGGAGCTCTCTGTTTAGACGACCACCATGCTAGGTCGCTAGCCACGCCCCGTCACACATTCCTTTTAATTAGATTCTTATTACATTTTATTCTGTGTATACTGGCACACCCTGCAGGAATCTACTCTATAAATGAATTACTCCTTGTCCTTGCGATGACTCCTCTGCGCAATCAAATTTACATATTTTCGTTTTATGCAAATTTTACAGGGAACCTCTTAAAAGATTTATCCTCCCCCTAATGTGCCATCTGCATTGTAACCCCTTCCCTGCTAGGCCTTTCCCCCCTTCCCCCCCCGTGCTAAGCCTTTTTTTGGCTATTTGGGTAGTTTGCGCTTAGGTCTCTGTAACTTTTTGACCACATAAGGTATCCAAGCCAAATTTGCGTCCTTTTTTTCCAACATCATGGGGATTCTAAAATTACCCAGGGTTTGTGGATTCCCATGGAGGGGACCCAGAAATTAGCCAAAATACAGGTACATTCTTTGGGGGGGGGAATGGGAAAAAAAGGCTACAGATGAAAACGTCTGTTTTTTCCCTGCAAAGGGATCAAAAAAGGTGTTGCAGTGATGAAATCACCATCTTTCCAGCTTTCAGTGACAAGCAGACTTTTGCCAGAAAACCAAACATTTTTGCACACTTTTGGCATTTTTCCGGGACGTAGCCTATTTTCCTCTTTTTTGTGCTTTCACCTCCTTCCAGTTAATGGTAGAAATGGGTATGAAAGCAAAAATGGATCCGGGAAAGCTATACATTTAAAAAAAAAAAATAGACACCATTCTGAATTAGGCAAGGGGTCATCTCTGTAGATCCTTCAGGGTTTCTTCACAGAAATTATCCGTTGAATATAGGAAAATTAAATTAAATTAAATTAGTTTAAAAAAACAGCCATTTGTGTCAACCTTTTCACCTGTAACTTCTTTTAATTATGACAACTGTTTGTAAGCAATATACTGTTACATCCACTGGACCTTTCTAGTTGTGGGGATATATAGGACTTGTAGTTTCACCTGGAACCCGACGAACCCAGAGCCAATAACTGAGCAGCATCTTGCAATTATGTACCAGGTATATAGCATTTAATTTGGGAAAATATATACAAGGAAAAATAGGTATGAGAGACACCAATGTGTTTCTGAACTTGGATCAAAATATAGAGTTTAGAAACAGTAGATATTTCACATTTCCAAAATTGTGAGTACCCATACTAGCATGAGAATTATAGGTCATTTTTCAAAATTACACATTGTCTTTCATTTGGAAGGCAGAAATTCATCAAAAGTCAATAGGTTATAACAGTTCCTCTACAATTCGGTGTTACTCTAAGTTTTCTGATAAAAATGGTACCTCACTTGTGTGGGTAGGCCTAGCACCCGTGACAGAAAATGGCCCGAAACGCAATGTGGACACACCACATTTTCACAGTGAAAACTGACCCTTTTTTTGCGAAGTGCCTAGCTGTAGATTTTGAACCCTAGCGCTGCTGGCACCTAGGGAAACCTAGCAAACCTATACATTTTTTAAAACTAGACACCCAGGGGAATCTACGATGGGGTGACTTGACTTCCTCTCACCAGGTTCTAATACCCAGCATCCCTTGCAAACCTAAAAATTTGTAAAAAAAAACATTTTCCTCATATTTCTGTGGTGGAAAGTATTGGAATCTGCGTGGATCCACAACATTTCACCCACCCGCGTTCCCCAAACTCTTCTGAGAAAAATAGTACATCACTTGTGTGGGTAGGCCTCGTGGCCGCGACAGGAATCGGCCCAAAAGGAAACGTGGACACACCACATTTTCACAGTGAAAACTGACCCTTTTTTTGCAAAGTGGCTAGCTGTAGATTTTGAACCGTAGCTCTGCCGAAGCCTACGGAACCCTAGCAAACCTATACATTTCTAAAAACTAGACACACAGGGAAATCCAGGATGGGGTGACTTGACTGGCCCTCACCAGGTTCTGTTACCCAGAATCTCTTGCAAACCTAAACATTTGTCTAAAAAAATACTGTTGTGAGGCATTTAGAGCTCCGAGTGAATTTTCCCGATTCATGCCCTTATATAGGTACAATTCACATTACCCTCATATAGGCATAGAAAGCAATCCCTTAATTAGACATAGCCCTTGCAGACCAAATACAGGCATGGCTACTTCCACCCGTACCAAACGTCACAACGATTTCTTGAAAATCGGATTAATCAGTTAGGGAACTTCCCCTTGCTTGAATATTGATTTGTCCAAGAACTCATGGACTTTGCAAAGAACACCTATTCCCTAGGGGTTCTTTCCTGATGTTATTATGCCCGACTTTACGTCAATCTATGGCATTCCTAAACACCTTCAAGGTACAAATATACCTTCACTTGCTATGACAAACTATGGTGGTTCGGCGCAGCTCGACTATCTGCTTGCCCGATGCAGCTCGCTACAGCAAGTGCCGAAGGAAGCTGACCCTCCAACTGATGCACTGATCAAGAGGCTGTCTTTCTTTTGCCGAGAATCCAGCTCCAGTGTTTCCAAGCTCCCCTTGCGGGGTGTTGGGAAATCGAGTCCTGAGACAGAGATACCAGACCTCCTTTATTCTAAACCAAGGTATGGAGCTGATTTGAACCTAGAGAAACCTTTGGTAGATTCTTGGCAAAATCAACAAAACCTATGCTACATAATACTTACTTCTTCCCGTGTACTAGACTTAGGTTAGGTACATTGGGGTAGGCGTATTTAGAAGCACCAGTTGAGTATTTTTAGTCAATGTTATTTATGTATGTATTTGTATATGGCTTAGAAACGGTACAATGCTTTTACAGTATTATTTTATAAAACTAATCTCGCTGTACACATTATACTTTGCAGTCTGCTTAACGATTGTGGCAGTTCACTTCTCTTGTATGAGAAAGAAGACTGTTCAATAAACCTTTTAATTGAAAACGTCCATCTCTCTATTTCTCTACAAACTCTGTTCAAAACAAAGCATGCACGATTGACTGAGTGAAATACTTATTTATTGTTTCAGCGACTCTAGAGATACATTTCTTATTCTTGGGAAACAAAGTTGTCATGTTTATGCGGTTGTCAGAAACTAATCCCTTCTTGTGAATTCGAGAAATCAAGCCCTTGGCGGTGGATATACTGTCACACAATACCTCTCTTAATTTTGTCTCCCAACCCGTTGACGTTCCAAGTGGTAAGTTTAGGTCCCTGACCTTTCGTCATTTGCTACAGGTGGTAAGACAATGGTAGCCAAGGAGGACAGATAGTACAGCAAACACTCCACTGCTTCCATCTGGGCAACCTCTAGGCCTTCAATACCGAACACTATGTTTAGAAGCTCCCCCACCGCGATCTGAATATAGATGCCAACTAAAATGCGCATATACAAGCTGCCACTTTGTCCTGCTGTAACATGCCCAATACTGCAACCCCCCAACAAATTAAACCCAAACTTGCCCGTAGCCCTGAGAACTCACCCCCCTCCCTGCCTCCCTGCTTAACGGGACTAGAATCGCCCACCAACCCTAACACGCAGAGTACCTGTCGCCCACCCATCAACAACTCCAGGGAACGCAAGCTACCCCACTCCCTGTCCATCCATAATAAAACAGTTGATGCTTCACTTCCCAGCCCGATCCCCACCCCCGAAACAGTATACAACACAGAGGCACGGGCTGGTCCTCAGCAATCGTCTCGCGGTGCCCACGTTTTAGGAGTAGTGTGGCAACGAATCCTTGAAGAAAAACAACCACCATCATTACAGTTGAACATGTTGAGCGATCATATCAATTAAGTAGGCGATTCGAACGCTAGGACAATCCCCTGAACAAGAACCAATCACATCACATATGTATCAGGATTCCCCCCTTGCCCACCCCCCAAAATTAGTCATCCGTGATCCCATGTTCCGGAGGCCGTGTCTCCAAGACCACATGAAGAAGTGTTCGAGAGAGCCTCACGAGGCCAGGATCGAACCCATTCAGTCTTACCAATCACCAGAACAGCGCCCTCCTGTGTGTCCCTGGGAGTCCGAGTCAGAATGTGGAGAAATCGCCTCTGCTGGCACCAGTCTACGTGATCCTCTGCCGCCGAGAATCCCTTCTTCACCTTCTTCTCGACCGTGCGTCTGCCATCCAGCCAGTCCCAGGCCTACTCCGGACGAGTGAAAAACCATGATTTCCCATTGGCTTCTACTCTTAGGTTGGCGGGGAACATCATTGCATATTTGACTTCATGGTCTGGGAGAGCGCGCTTCACCTCTAGGAAGCTTCAACGCTGTTTCTGCACTCGCGAAATGAAGTCCGTAAAGAACATGATCTTGCTGTTCTCAAGGGTGAGTGACAGGGCCGCTCTTGCCATTTGAAGAATAACATCTCAAAAGTTAAATACCTTAGCAAAAAGCGGTCTAGGGGATGCTCCCGGCCTTGGACAGCCACCCGGCACCCAGTGAGCCCTTTCAATCATAAAACATTTAGAGAGTCCTCTGGGTGAAAATGCTTAAGGACCAGTTCCTCAACAAAGAGGTCTGCTGCCTGCCCCTCTGCACGCTCCGGAACTCCAATAATGCAGATTTGTTCCACTGCATTCTTTCTTTATAATGGTCTAACTATAGGCCCATCGCCCCGTGGGAAGAGCGCAGTTTGGTATCTTGCTTCTTGAGCAGGGCAGTGTCAGTGATCAGTTCCCTTGTGGTGTTCTCTACTGTGCCCACTCTCTCCACTATTTTCTTCATGTCTTCCCGGACCAGTGCTACATTTGTGGCCACTGTGTCGATTCTCACCTCAAGGAAGGTCCTTATCGCTGTAATTGCCTCAAGGAGATCTTTGTTCGAGGGTTCCATCGTGTCACCAGGGATCGTCGCTCCTGTTCGGTCGTCAGCCTGTTGCTTCTTCCAAGCGAATTTCTCCAGCTTGGTCTAGGTCGTCGTCCGGTTATTATGTCTGGATGCCATTTTTCCTGTCACGTTGATACCACTCAGAATCAGGGGGCTACCGCTACTCCCCGCCGCCTGCAGTGAAGCCTTCTACCCGGCCTGTCGGTTCTCGCAGAAAGCGCCCTATACAGATTGGTATATGACTAGATCCATCGCGTAATAGTAGCAGACGTGAAGACCATGTGCCTCAGTCTTTTAACTGCGGAAGTCCGGTACAGGATCAAGTCAAGCCCTCCTCAGCAGCAAATACCACCTCTCCGCCACTGCATGTCTTTCCCCTCCCATGTAGCGAACAAAATGCGAAGGGAGACAGGAGACTCAAGAGCCCACAGGGCAATAGTACCTGTTCCAGGTGTGTAGGGTGCAACGATGAATCAGCACATCCACTATGCCTACATACCTCTGATAATAAAACGTCCTACCTTGTAGGGGTCAATCCTGTTTCAGGCCACCCGTTGCCCATCAGAAGCCTCTGTAGGTCTCAGTGTCCAGCGATAAACGACAATTCATTGGTGCCTTTTTCCAGGTATCAGCAGTCCGTTCCTAGACCGGGCGGTGTGTACATAGGGCGCTGCTAAGGCCTGAGACCTTCAAAGTGTCCCATCAAACCAACAGGCCACCAGCAGCGTGTCATCTGGAGCCTGTATTCCAGTTTCAGGGCCACCTCCAGCCCGCATCCGCGCGTTGTCCCCAGCCCACTCTTAGTCTCACTGCGGGGGGCCGTCGTAGCTTCAATGGACTTGTTCCAGGGCCGTAACGCCCCTGCAGCGAACGGCAGTTAAATGGTAGCCACTTTACAGCCCGTATTTAAACAGCGCCGCGTGCAGATGAGCCACTGTTATGTCCTGGGGCTCCCGGAGCACACTCTCCATTCGGGAGGCCTCCCGCTGCATGCCCACTGGTGGCTGTGTACAGGCCTCAGAGCTGCTTCAGGCCCACATGCACGAGCCGTCCTCTGCCTGCTCTTGTTTTCACCGCAGGCACCGCCGCACCATACACTTGGCCCCCGTCACTCCCAGGGCCACCGCCGCCAGCCACCAAGTGGAGTGCTGTGTAAAGATGGGCCTCACTGGCAAATGTTTGGGGTTCGCTGGGATAGGCCACAGCCGCAGTCTTGCGTGACGCGCGCCCGACGTGGCGCCACACTCCTGAAGGCGGAGCTGCCTTCGAGTACCCGGTCTGCAGAGCACTCACGGGGCAGAGTCACCAATTCACCTCCAACTTGGCAGGTAGATCGCTGGGCACCACAGCAGTACTCCGATGGCACCAGGGTAAGAAGTGGCGCTCGAGAGCAAAGCTACCGAGCGGCCATTAGCCCACACGCCCCCACTGACACATACCATCTCCAAGATGACTTCTGGAAGGAAACGGTATCTCACCCTGACATCTTGGCTAGACATCCCAAATAGGTTGATCCTTTGTCTGAATATCCTCTCTACTCTCCTCCTCCTCCTCTTCAAGTCTACTTGCCGCATTACAAGAGGCAGAGCAACAAACACATTCAGCAACATGTTGGAAGATTTGTGAGTGTCAGCTCTGATTACATATGTGCTGCAGGGCTGGGATTGGCAGTTGGGCTGCAGGGTTTCAGCTGGAGTATGGTGAGGGATGGTAGGTACTTGCAAAGGTGTTTAGCATTGAAGAAAATGATCCTCTGGCCCGAATATGATTTTTGCGGCATGATGCGGGATTTCCGGCCCGGGTGTGGAAAATCCACCCTGAGTGTGAAATTCCAGCCTGAGTGTGGATGTAAAAATACGAGTCACAAGTGACTTTTGTGAATACCAAAAGTCGTATGGGACTTCTGTGATTATCAAAAGTCATAAAATTACACTTTTGGCTCAGATTACTTTTGTGAATTGGCCCCTCAATCTCCAATATACCCACTCACACCCCAATTCACTTAACCAAACACCCACTCAAAACACCTACTCACTCACCCTTACATCACTAACTCACCCAGTTACTCACTCATACAACTATTCATACACCCACCCACCCGCCAATAGAAGCCTTCAAGTACCCACACACTCACACATGCAGCTACTCACCCAAAGAGGCAGTGATGCCTTCATTCACTGACTCACTGATACATCCTCTTATGCAACCTCTCCCTCACTCATACAAACACTCTCACACTCATACTGCCACTTACACACTCACTATTTCACCCACACAGCTACTCATACACTCACTTGTCACTCCTAAGCCACTCATAAACTCACTCACTCATACAGTAACTTGCACACTAATACAGGCACTCATCCACCTAGACACTCACTCATATAGCCAATCACTCACCTATTTAGACACTTACACACTCAGCCACCCATGCAGCCACTAACACAATCAGTCACACACATATGCAAACACTCCTCTTTATATATACACAGACATACAGTTTATCTTTTTTTCAACCATGAAAGGCAGTTCACGCAAGAACATTCTTTTCCTTCTTTTTTTGGAAATGTGTTTTGTATTTTTTTCCTAACATTTTGTTATTTTTTTGTATTTTTCTTCAACTAAAATGGCAATGAGGGGAGAATACAAGGGTAACCATAAACACAAATTACTGGAGTAAATAAAAAAGATTTGATAGACTGCTCACCAGCTGCGAGAGTAGTACAAGAGTCTAGACAATATGTGCCAACATTCTGTAATTCAGGAGAAATTTTTCGGCATCATCTCTCCTCTTCTGTTAGCACTCTCCCTCTGGGTCGTGCAGGCCTGGAGGTAGATGGTCACTTTCCAACTCTTTCCTTCTCTGCCCTCTTAAGATCGGTCCTGTGATATGTTTTTATGTGGTATAACTTGCTTTTTGATCTGTATAAATACTTTTTTTGTGGTGACCATTGAAGGGGTATAATCAATCACATAAGCTGCATTTGATGAATTTCGCCACGGTCTTGGATTCATAAAGAAATCCCATGCAATTCTTTGTATTGTAGGGGGTGGTCCTTCACTGCCAGCCTCCTTGATGCAGCTCTGCCTCCTGCTTCTTGATTTTAGAAAATGACCAAAATAATGTCCTGAGCAAAGTTCAGCACAAACAGTACAGCAAAAAAAAATTTAAATCCAGTACTTGTACAGCGCACGAATCCCCTCTGAAAGGGGTATCTCGGTGCTGGGGGCCATTGGGAAGATTAAGCGAGCTATTGCTCAGAGTCGCATGGTGCTGGGCAGACCCCTGCCGCCGGAGCCAGGGAGCGAGCATGATCCCCAGCGTCCCGCATCAGTCGCCCTGGCCGCGGCGCCACACCTCTCACCAGCTGACCTTTAAGAAACAAGTAAAAACCCACTGGAACCTTCAAGAAAAAAGAAACAGGTGTAAACATCATATACAGGTTAATGAAAAGTGCCAACTCATATCTCATTGTTCCAGGTCATATTATCTTCACGATTACCAACGCCATTGTGAAGACCGGCGTCATCACAACAAAGCAAAATACAGTTTAAAAGTGCTGTACATTGATATTAATAACATAAATACAAGTTCAAAAACTATTGTCCTCATTACGATGTCGTGACACCGTAGCGGTCTGGAACCGCTCGACCTTAGGTTGCGGTTCCAACCTCAGTATTAGGATGCGACTGCCCATAGGGCAATGGGAAACTTCCATTCCACAATGGAAGCTTGTGTGGCGGGCTTAAAAGGCTCACAGCACAAGCATCCATTACAAAATGGGTTTTTGCAAACATCCCTGCAATGTGTGGCAGGCACCATGTGGTGCCTGCGGTACGGTGCAGGGATGTTTACGGGGGCAACATATGTGCTCCCCAGGTCCCATAGCGGTGGGCTTGGGGGAAGGGGGCCTGACTAGGAGCTCCCAAAGACACTTTTCGACAAGGCCGATATGCAAACGTGGAGCCGAGTCTGACTCTGCCATCATTAGGGAATGATGGTGTTTTCTGACGCACCAACAGGCTCCTTGAGCATGTCAGAAGCACTGAGGATGGTACCTCTGCCCAATGCTTCCACCCGTCGCATCGTAAAGTGGTGGGCGGACTGCGGACATAGATTCCATTGGGACTGACACCGATGGCACGTTGGTGTCTATCCCACTGACATTGTAATGAGGTCCTTAATTAGTAAACAGCTGTTCTCAAACAATGATTACAAAAGGTCTATACATGCGTTTTACACTTTATCAAAAACACGCGATCAATTCAACTTTTCCGTGAAATCAGAACGTACTTATCACAATAATTTGATATGCCGCCGCGACGTATTCACAACAACAAAAACGAATTTGGAAAAAATACATAGAGCCCAATTTGGATGTTGAGCGAAAAGCCATCCAACAGTCTGTTGGAGGCTTTCCACCTGAAATCCAGGGTTTCCCTCTGACTGCCCTATTATGATGAGGGCAGTCAGAGGGAAACCTGTGGGAGGATTCTGCTCCTCTTCCGGAGGGCTTGCAGGGCCCATCAGAAGAGGAGCAGAACTGTAATCCCTTGAATAGCAGTGGTGCCAGCCTCGACTATGCCGTCGAGGTTATGATGTTGGTTTCTGACAGCCTTTCTATGTCGGCCTTTCCGACATGGAAAGGCGGTCGGAAAGTGACTTTGGGGGCACCTAGTAGGGCCACCTTTCCCCTGGCCCTCCGCTATGGGCTCTGTCGAGCACCTATGGTGCCCCCTAAACATCCTTGCACCCTGCGGCAGGTACCACATGGTGCCTGCCACAAGGTGTAGGGATGTTTACAAACATTCATTTTTCAATGGAAGCTTGTGCTGCAGGCCTTTTCCGCCCCCTGCACAAACTACCATTGAAAAATAGATGTTTGCAATCACCCTAAGGGCGGTCGCATCCTAATCCTGTGGTTTGAACTGCAAACCTAAGGTTCTTAATGAGACCTTTAGTTAATTACCCATTGTAAGAAATGGCAAAGCGAGGCACAGAGAAATACATCAACAAGTGACCCATTAGACAGCTGCAATGTACAGTAAAAAATAGGTAGTTACACAATGAGAAAGCATTATTAATTTACCGATAGAACGTAACCTACTTCAGTAGACATCTTTTTCCAAAGCTGCACTCTTACTCAAAAAAATAATGTTCCTTTATAACACTGTTACTTATTTCAGATCATTTAAAAATGAATGTAAAACACTTTCAAATATAAACATAGCAGATGCCCCAGGTGAAACTCCACTTGAGTGTAATGGAAATGATCCCAAGTTCTTGGGTTTGGCAAATGCAAGGCAAATTCATTTCCTATACTATTGATATATGATCTTTAACTTTATTAGAAACTAGCTGTACCCGGCCATGCGTTGCTGTGGCTCAATCTGGTTAAATGGAAGAGAAAGAAAAGAGTAAGCGCACGTTTCTAATATGTTTAATTTCACAATTCTTGTGGGTATACAATATGTTTTGGGACTATTGTCTCTATGCATTCTTTATAGTTGTTGCGCAGCAAGCAAATCGATAGGGTCTGTTCGGCCTTTCGATTAAAACATGCGCGTATTGTACACGCGCAAATTCGAATCCAACATTGTGTATCTATCAACACGTGCTAATGTTGCAAAGTGAACCAACTCCTCCCCCCTCCCTCCACCCACTTCCCGGTCTGCCATCCTGACACCAACTGTCCATCCTAATATATGTATTGTCTCTATGCATCCCTAGTAGTTGTTGCACAGCAACCAAATCGATAGGGTCTGTTCGGCCTTTCGATTAAGAACACACGCGTTTTGGACACACGCGTTTTCGAATCCAACGTTGCGTATATATAAACACGTGCTAATGTTGTAAAGTGAACCAACTCCTCCCCCCTCCCTCCACCCACTTCCCGGTCTGCCATCCTGACACCAACTGTCCATCCTAATATATGTAGGCTATTGTCTCTATAGGGCCCTTGTAGTTGTTGCGCAGCAACCAAATCAATAGGGTCTGTTCGGCCTTTCGATTAAAAACGTGCGCATATTGGACAGACGCGTATTCAAATCCACCGTTGTGTATATATAAACACGCGCTTAATCAAAATCCAACGTTGTGTCAAAATTTCAAAGCAATCTGTGAGCAACTTTCGGAGATTTAAGAATTTTAACAAACGAACATTGACATTTTTATGTGTCTGTTCGGGCTTTCGATTAAAAATACATGTGTATTTGACATGCGCGTATTGGAATCCAACGCTGTGTATATAAAAACAGGCGCGTATTCAAATCCAACGTTGTGTCAAAATTTCAAAGCAATCGGTGAAGTACTTTCAGAGATTTGCGATTTTGAACATGCAAACATTTACATTTTTATTTGTAAAGAAGATTATGTATTGTTATTCTATTGGAGCACAATTTCAACTTAGATGACTGTGATGAATGGTTTGTTTATTGATGTGCCCTAGTAAAATCAGAGTGCATAGTTCTCAATTTAATATACCCTTAGTATGCAAATGTCCAAAAACATTTGCCCACTCAAACACATACACTCACAGACCTATAGCAGCACACACATTCCTACACACAGAACCATAGCAGCACTCAAACAGCCACTCACAGACATGCACAGACATTGACAAAACCACTCACAGACACATACATCCCCACTCACAGACCCACAGCACCATTCAGAGTCCCAGTAAGAGACCCAGAAAGAAACTCACAGACTCACTCAGCCACTGACACACCCTTTCACAAATCCATAGCTCCACTCACAGATCCACACAAAGACCCATTAAACAACTCATACGCCCACTCACAGAGCCATACAGCTACTCATACACCCAGTCACTTACCTATGCAGCCATTCACACACCCATTCTAAAATGTAGAGGTTACAATTTGGATTTTTTTTTAAAACAAAGAAATTAGCTGCAAAAATTAAACCTAATAGGTAATAATAAAAAGCCTTAAAAATTCACTGAAAAAACAATGGTTTCAGGGATGTTATAGTTAGGAAATATATATTTTTTAAACCTTAGAAAGTCACTGAAAAAAAAACAAAGGTGACAGGGACATTATAGCGAGGAAATAGATTAAAAAAAACTTAGAAATTAACTGAAAAAAAACAAAGGTTACAAGCACATTATAATTAGGCTCATATGTTACTAGTACAAAACCTTATAAATGTAGCCGTTATAGTTAGTTACCTGAGCTAACTATAAATTACAACTGCAATGCACTGCTTAGGATCTCACATATTATATCACTCATGACATGGTCAGTGACAGCACCGATGACATCCCCGATGACATCTCATCTCCAATGAGTGTAAGTCTTTTCTAAACATTTGTGAGTGTCAAACATACGGACTGGACGAAACACAGAACTCTCCTAGAAATGTGATAACCACTGGGTATATTTTCCAGCTATTATAATCACTTACAAATTCATGGGAACACAATGATCTCTGCTGCCGGGGTTTTAACCCTGTCAGATATTTTAAATGCAGCCTCTTTGTGACAAGTTAAGTAAGTTAGATAACATTTACTGTCACGTGTCCTTGTTCACAATTTCTTTGCAGCATATTTTTTTAGATACGTGTGTAGGTCGACTTTTACACTGTTTTTCATGCTCTGCCCCTCCTGACTCCACCCATTTTCCACTGCCACAGCTTGACCCTAATATATAGGTTTCTATAATACTTTTTTCCACTTCTAGCACTGGATTCCATGCAAATGCTTTATTTCACCAAGCCTCCTTTTTGTCCATTATCACATATGAAAGTACCTTCAAATACATGAGTTAAGTATGTAAGCTGTACACAATCCTCTTGTCTGTTGATTTAATAGACAATATTGTTGCTCCATATACAATATAAGTCTAGGCTACTTACTGGATGCACAAGAAAATTGACTCGTCTCTTGGTTTGTTGTCAGAGAGAGAGGCCTAAATGTGTCTAAGCTTATTTTAAAAAACGGTGTGGGTGTGTGAGAGGGTGTGTGACTGCCTATATGGATGAGTGAGTGGGTCATATTTAATATTCATCCCTTAGTGTAGTCATGTAAATGATGTACTAACTGAAACCTTAAAAAATGGACTTTCTTTAATTTAAAAAAGGCTTTATGTCATTTCTAACCCCTGTTTGTTGCATGATTAACATTTACCTCTAACTTTTAGAAAACTCGGCTCTCACAGTAACGTGAGACCATAAATTTGTATTTGCTCTACTTCTTAATTTGTTGGCTCATGCACTTAATTGCCTTTCTTTTCTCTCCGAAGGCCGCCAATCTGCCCGTTGTATCTTCGTCACTTTTACACTAATGGCACAAGTTGCTCCCATCACAGTGCAGGACATTTCTGCCCCCCTTCCTAATGGGGTTCTTGAATTTTGTTGGTGTGCCATCCAAAAACAGACTTAATGCTTTTGAATCACGTGCCTTTCTGAAATATGTGCATTTAGAGATTAAATATTCTGGAATGGATTGTGGAGTGGCCTGCGCACTCCATAAAAGACTCCGGGGCCTGGGCACTTTAAGGAAGCACGGTGCGCGTGTGCATGCGGGCACTCTGGATGGGAATATAGTTCATTGGTATTTTCTGAACCTTTGTCTGACATATGTTGATACCAAATAATATTTAATAATCTGGTATGAACATTTATGGGTCACATTAACATGAATGGAGAGTTCTCTTCGCATGTGCATGATGTTAGAAATAGAAGATACATTGCTATAGATGATCAACAATAGAAAAGGTAGCATTAAGAGACAAAAAAGAAAAAGGAAAACAAAATACATAACTTATGCTGTTTTTCCCAAAAATTGTCCAAAGGCAGAGGAGGAGGGGGTATCTTTATGATGGAAATCTTCTTCTTCCCTCTTGTTCAATTTAAATTTTCGATTATGCTTTCGTGATGCTGTATTAGAAAGTTAATAGATGAGATGATACCAAGGTTTTCTGCCATCTACCTTGAGGGCAGTGGCAGTCACCATTGTTACTAAATGGAATCTGTTGAATAGGGGGCTGCCTCCATTTCCGGACAAACTTTTAAATGTAAACTGAATCTTCTACATGCACATCATGGTGGTCGAATGCAGAGGTGGGGCACTTCTCCTTCCCTTTAGTTACCTGTTTAAAAAAAAAACTTTGCAGGGTTGATTAATTCAAAAAGATCATAAGATCTCTCCCTAATAGATTAGCTTTAGCAGCTGGAATAAACAGTAAACAGCCATCAATGTACCTCATCTCCAATGGTTTAGTAAATGGAACCCTCATTACTTTCCCAGAGAATGCTTGTATGTTCATTGATCTATCGTAAATTGGAAAGTCTTCCTCTTTAATACAGGATCAAGATGATTCTGTATCTATGAGGAATGCATACCTTTTGTTGTGAGAAGTTGGCTTGGTATATGTTCTCCACTATTCTAATGGGCACCTTGCACCAGTCAAACAACCCTTATTGAGGGTAGGTTGAAGACAACCTTTATAGAAAGCTATCCTAGTGGTAGCTGTGGAGAGCAGCCTTCAGACTAAGTCTTGGAGGACTGTAAAGCAGTTTCTTTTACCAGTCTATAATGTCGTGAATGACCAAATGAAAGAACCACACCAGGTATATATATAAAATATATGTATTTAATTTAAACACATCCCTCTAGTCTTTTTATGAGGCTAGAGAGAAAAGTACATTCACTAAACTTATTAGCACACAGTAAATTAGCACAATATACGTTGAGCCCTAGGGGCGTACCAAACCATATATCAACAAAGGGGAATAAGAACCACGACTTGCAAGGCCTAGAGCCTTGAAAACCGCTGGGGTCACCTGGCACCACCCAAGGTAGTGACACAGGGGACCCACAGGGGAAGCGTGCAGTGTTTAAACACAGCCGCAAATCACCATTAACTTCTATGAGGAAAGTCGCAATTGGAATTTTAAAGAAAAGGGACACTTAGAAGAGAACTTGGAGCAAACCCCTTTAGAACTGGAGGGTTCTAGAGTCAACACCCACGTGAGCACCGTAGTACTCGAGTCACTTCACCCAGAGAAGTCGGGGACATAGGTGTCTTTTGATGTCGGGTTTCGTCGTCGTTTTTAATGGCGATCTGCTGCAAAGTGCTGCTGGTGACCAAGTGGAAAGTGTCCGGAGTGATCCAAGCCTGGATCGAGGATGAGAAGAACCTGAAAGCAGAGGGGACAGAGTCTGGGTCACTAGCCAGTGACAAGGGGCACAATAGTCGAATGCCCACAGATGTCGGTGATTTCAGGTGAAGAAGGTGAAGCTTGACTCTTTAGCCACGAGGACCGGGAGGTGTTGAGACAACCAGGCACTGGATTCAAGCTGTCCCACTAAGGATGTCGAGTGCTGCGGTGTCGGTGCCCGGATTGGACCCAACAAGCCTTGGCAACAGCAACCAATGTAGAAAGCAGAGATTGGCTTTGGTGCAGACCAGCAAGGTCTGAGGGACTCACCCTTTGGCGGGGAGTCAGGGCACGTCGGGAGCAACTAGGGAAGTCCATGGAAAAGTAGAGTTACCTTTGAGGGGACCCACCAGTCAATGGACCAGGGATCGCAAAGGAGCCTTGAGCTGAAATACAAGATGCAGGCCCACGGAACACTCATGGAGTGTGGGCCCACAATCTTAGGTGCAGATAGTGCTCTGGGCTTGGGCTACAAGTAACCCAAAGCACAACTTCAGGAAAACTCAGGAAGTTGATGCATGGTGTCCAGGTATTCAGGTTCCACGTCACTCATGAGGGCTGCGGGTCTCAGCTTTGCTGGCAACTCGGGTTGGCCTCCGTGAAGCCTGAAAATCCTCTTCCTGGGCTGCAATTACTTCAGAATCAGGCAGGAGCTTTGGAGATGCAGACCGGAAAATGCTTTGCTGGTGCCTGTTTGAACAGGGGAGTCACTCCTTGACCCCAAGGGAGATTCTTCCATCCTATAGTCTTTAGTAGAGCATCAAAGTTCCAGGATTCAGTTTCAGAGTTTCGTCCAGGTGTAATCTAAAGTCCTGTTGCCAGGGTTCCCTTACTTATACCAAGAAAAGGGGTTTGACATACTCTGGGGACCCACCTATGGGAGGGTTTGGAAAGAGGGGTGGCTACACCCATTTCCTTTGTCCAGTTTCACGCCAGAGCAGGGGCTGGTAGCCCCTGCAACCGGTTTGGACTGGACTATGCACAGGGACATCAAATGTGCCCCCAATGCAGACATCTAAGCACTCTAAGAGTGCACCCACCCCAATACACCACTAAAGCCTGTGTGGGAGGTGGATACACCTCCCTGTGACAGGAAACGTATTGTCCAGGCCTCCCCTGCTGGAGTTTCGGTCAGCAGCAGGAGGCCAGACTTGTGTCCATGGCTGCAGCATCCATTTTGTGACGCTGGGGCTCGTTTAAACTATTACCGGGCAGACCAGTGTGTACATGTCTCTCCCTCAAGAAGGGTGGAATTCTACCCCCGCTGCCAAGACAGGTGGTGGGGGGGGTGGGATTCCATAGTGGTTGACACCAAACAAGACATATTTCCATGCAGCCATTCCAAAGTTAGCATTTACCGCGAGGTTAGAATGCACTTAAGAGTATATGGTCTGGCTGCATCACAGAATAGCCTCATAGAATAGGCTCCGAAAGCTGCAGAGGGGTCCTGCTCATGCATGGGCCCCCTCTCACACAAAACCAAGCACTCTGCCTTCAGGGTTGTTAAGGCCTGCCATAGGAGTGACTGATAGGCTTTCATGTGTCAGTGATTTAAGATAGATTTAGGTAACCTATATCTTAGTAAGGGGTGCATGCACCACCTTACCCAAGCTGCAGTAGCAGTCCTTTGGTGCCATTTTGGAATGCTTCCCAGGGGTGGCATAATACATGCTTCAGCCCCTCGTAGGCCTCTGGGGTAGCTATGTCCTGAGTACCGGTGTACCATATACTAGGGACTCACAAGGGTAACCAAGTAACCAATCTGGAGTGTACCTAATGTACATGCAATCAATTTAGAGATGAAGCAGCTCGGCTGTGGTCCTGGATAGGAGGGTCCCAGCCAGACTAAAGTCGAAAAACAGTGAAACACCAGCAAAAAGTGGGGGTAACCATAGTAAGCAGATCCTACTCTCCTACACTTGTTATTGATAGCTACCATCACAGTAGTTCCTCATCTGGCATGTGCGTCACAGAATTCATCTGGAAAGGATTTCTTCCCTTCACAATTACACCTCCCTGTCAGCTTTGGAGTCACCATTAGGGGTCACCAGAAGGGGTGTTTCGTAATTCTGCTGTGGTGCCACTTGTGCTTGACATATTACTGGTTGTTGGACAGTTTGAAGTGGCTTCTGAGGCACATATATCATTTGTGGGTTTGAGTGTGGATGTACTGCTGTGTTTCCTGGCTGATTATAAACCCTCATACTCCCATTTTGCTCATCCCATCTCTTAGTTCTCCAGTCTCTAATGAAATGTCCATATGACATACTTGATCCATCCTCTGGGGGCCTATCCTGCCTCTTCCTATTCCTCCTGGTCCTTCTCTACTGCTTCCTTGTGCCCTTATATTCTCCTGTTGCTGTGGGCACTGTTGTTGGGTGGTCCCTATAACCGATCCCAAAGAAATTGCAGTCATGTGAGTGGCGGCTTCCACAACAGCTTCTTCCACTGCTCCTTTCTTTGCCAACTTTTGCTGTACTAACTTTATGCTGCTTTCTCTGTCACCATCTGATTGTTTCTGTTTTTCTCCGTCTTTTTCTTATAAACATGGATTAAATGTGCTTCTATTTCTGTCGAGGGCTTGACTTCAAATGCCACTATGCTATCTAGGTTATCCTGTATATCAGAGGGTAACCCTTTTTTCACTACATTGTAAAACAACACAGTGTTTCCTCCTGTTAATTCCCAACCCTGACCTACTTCTTGGGTCCATTTTCCTTCATTCTGCTAAGAAACTGAGCAGGTACCTCATTTGCCTCCATTGACTGACCATGAGGGATCCAATGTGTGGCCTGTCAGGATACATTTTTTTCAGCCGATTAAAATCTACTGTCCTAACCAAGTTAAAGGAGGAACCATCATATCTAGTCTAAGCGAAGGTAACATTTCTCCCTTCAGCTTTCTGAAAGACATTGCCCATTTCATCTCCTATGAGAGAGCTAAGCAGACGCTTTACATCTCCTACTGCCAAGGTGATGCCTGCAGTTTGCTTTTCAAAAACTCTAATACATTCTACTGTTCCCTCTGTAAGCAGAGGTAGCAATGCCTTGAGATTCTTCTTTGTCAATTTGTGGCCAAGGAAAATAAAGAGGGGCCCCAGGCCCTTGCTTATTAGGGTCAGCTAATGTATGGGAATGGCAGAATGTTGGGGATTGTGCTGCTTGCCATTTTTTGGCACAAGCAAACAAATTATCCATATATCGCACAACATCGTGCCAACTATTCTTTCCTTCAACAACTATCTCGCCAAAGGTGAGATCTGCATTGCGAAAAACTGACTGAACACCCATCTGCTGCACTGGTCTATGATGTAGTCTCAATCCTCCCAGAGCCTCACAAGATCCTTACCTGGGGTCTGGCGGGCCATGTATTCACTGAAACCACTCAAGGTCTGTTGCTCGGGGTTTCCTAGCTCCAGAAAACATACCCTGTTCTCCTTCTCTTATATCAATGTGACTAAACAAACTCCTTGTACCCTTTGTGTGATCCAAATTGATAAGGGGTATTTCTTGAGTACTAACATCATAAGTAGAGTGCCTAGCCATTGAGGGTTGAAGTATTTCACGCAACTTTTCTTCACGCCTATGTATAGACTTTATTACATGTGGTCAGCCTTCCAAAATTTCCCTGAATCTGTCCATAAATCTGTTCTTTCCTTGCATGTCTCACATCTATTCTACCCACACTTCGTGATTGGCATTCTTGAAAACTTTCTGGTGAAACTAGTATGTTCCCCTTCTCCTTCTACCAGGGTGATAAACTACCTTCAGTCCTATTTCTTCCTTGGGATACTCACGCCATGTTTGCAGCCCTATTCACATAGTCACTCCATCTAGCATACTCTGCATCTCTTTGCTGTGGGGTAGATATTCGCTCCCTAACTACCCTTCCTGTTGTGTCTCTTCTCTGCAACAACTGTAAAGTAACTGGTCATTACTCTCTTCTGGACTTTCCTCTTCATCTCTATTCTCCTGAAGAGAAGCTGAATCTACATGCATTTTAAACTGCTCTTCTAGTTACCCCGAAAACTGGGAGTCAACCACCCTTGTCTGCTGTTAAGGCGTACTCATGTGCTTATGTTTAGACATCTGTGGGGCGACATTAGGAATTACTTTCAGGCACTAGCAGCTCGTGGAGGGAGTTCTGTGGGGCGGTGAGGCGGGGCGTGGGAGGGTCAGGATGGGCGTAGTAAACATCGGAATATGGATGAACAGAGGTAAGTAAACAATTGAATAAAAAAACGAATTTCGTTGCGCGCGCTTGGACACTAGTGGCGGCATGGTGATACCATGCAAAAATATAAGGAAAATAGATTTTTCAGTACATTTGAGGTTTGCTGGCCATTCTGGGTAGGAAACTTTGGGGGATCCACGCAAGCCATACCTCATTAGACTCCCCAGGGTGTCTAGTTTTCAGAAATGTGTGGGTTTGGTAGGTTTCCCTAGAGGGCAGCGAGCCCGGGGCCAAAAAAACAGGCCCCCCCACAACCAGGTAGTTTTGTTATAGTTATACATTTTTAAATCCCCCCAGTACGATTTGGGCCATTTTCTACCCACACAAGTGAGGTACCATTTTTATCGCGAGATCTGAGGGACACTGGGTGTTAGGAAATTTGTGGATCCACGCAGATTCCAGAACTTTACCACACAGAAATTTGAGAAAAAAATGATTTTTCAGCAACATTTGAGGTTTGCAGTGGATTCTAGGTAGGGAAACACTGGGGATCCGGGGGACTCTCCAATCCTTGGCAACCCTCTTTTTGGCCTGCAAGTCTAGGTAGCCCTCCTTCCCCAGTCAACTCAGCCAAAAGTCTGGGAGTTGTCATTAGCAACGATCTGTCTATGACACCCCAGATCAGCGCAGTAGTGGCCTCCAGCCATTTCCAACTCAGGAAAGTTCGTAAAATCTCTCGCCTACTCACTACCGAAGCCCTCACTTTGGCTTTGCTCGCGTTAGTCATTTCTAGGCTTGACTACGCAAATGCATTGTATGTAGGCATACCTGACTACCAAATTAAGAGACTTCAGTTGATCCAAAATCAGGCTGCTCGCCTGATCTACCACCAACCTAGAGATCAACATGTTCGCCCTCTCCTAAAAAGTCTCCACTGGCTTCCGATATCTGCGCGCTGTAAGTTTAAGTTAGGTTGCATTATCTCAAAATCTCTTGCAGGCCAAGGTCCTCTTTTCATCTCCTCTCTTCTCCACCCGTATGCTCCTCCTCGCAATCTCCGATCATCCCAGATGGCCCTGCTATCAGTTCCTAGATTTAAGAGGAAAAAACATGGTGGCCTTAGGTTTTCATTTTTAGCTCCTTTCTTCTGGAATTCCCTCCCCCTCTCTCTTAGGCTGTCTTCTTCATATTCTGGGTTCAGATCCCTTCTTAAAACCCTCCTCTTCACTGAGTCTTATATTTAGTTTCTGTTTCATGCTTTCTTCACTGCTCCCCCAGCATAAGCGCCAAGAAACCTAATGGTGTTAGTCGCGCTCAATAAATTCTTTTAACATTAACATCCCTGCAAGCCATACTTTCCTGGACTCCCCTGGGTGTCCAGTTTTCAGAAATGTGTGGATTTGGTAGGTTTCCCTAGATGGCCGCCGAGTCCAGGGCCAAAAACCTAGGGGACCCCCCTTGCAAAACCAGGTTGTTTTGTGATGGGTAATTTTGATGTCGCCTTAATAGGTGTTGGGCCCTTGCATGTTGCATGTACTTGACCCACCCACGCGAGTGAGGTACCAATTTTATCGGGAGACCTGGGGAAACGCTGGGTGGTAGGATATTTGTGGGTCCACGCAGATTCGAGAACTTTCCCACACAGAAATTTGAGAAAAAAGTGTTTTTTTAGCTAAATGTGAGTTTTGAAGGGGATTGTGGGTAGGAAAACATTGGGGGGTCCACGCAAGCCATACCTCGCTGGACTCCCCCGCGCATTTAGTTTTCAAAAATGTGTGGGTTTGGTAGTTTTACAAGATGGCATCCGAGGCCGAGGCCAAAAATCCAGGGGACCCCCTTGCAAAACAAGTTTGGTTTGTGATAGGTAATTTCATGTCGCCTCAATAAGTTTTGGGCCCTAGCCTGTTGCGGGTACTTGACCCACCCACGCAAGTGAGTTACCATTTTTATTGGGAAACTTGGGGAAATGTTGGGTGGTAGGAAATTTGTGGGTCCATGCCAATTCCAGACCTTTCCCGCACAGAAATGTAAGAAAAAAGTGGGGTTTTTCAGCTAAATTTGAGGTTTGCAGGGGATTATGGGTAGGAAAACATTTGGGGGACCCATGCAAGCCATACCTCGCTGGACTGCTATGAGTGTCTAGATCTCAAAAATGTATATGTTTGCCAGGTTTCCCTATGTGCCGGCAGAGCTAGGGTTCAAAATCTACAGCTAGGCACTTTGCAAAAAAAGGTTAAATTTTCACTGTGAAAATGTGGTGTGTCCACCTTCTATTTTGGGCTGTTTCCCATTGCGGGCACTAGACCTACCCACATAAGTGAGGTGCCATTTTTCTTGGAGGATTTTGGGGAATGTAGGGAGGGTGGAATTTTGTGGATCCAAGCAGATTCTGTAACTTTCCACCACAGAAATGTGAGGAATATATTTTTGGGGGACACATTTTGAGGTTTGCAAGGGATTCTGGATAACAGAAAATGGTGAGAGCCAGACAAGTCACCCCATCCTGGATCCCCCTTGGTGCATAGTTTAAAAAACATATAGGTTTACTAGCTTTCCCTAGGTTCCCGTAAAGCTAGGGTTCAAAATCCAAAGCTAGGCAAATTGCAAAATAATGCTCAGTTTTCCCTGTGAAAATGTGGTGTGTTCACGTTGCATTTTGGGCTGTTTCCTACCGGTGGCACTAGGTCTAACCACAAAAGTGAGGTACCATCGTTCTCGGAAGTCTTCGGGAAATGTGGGGTTGGTGTAATTTTGTGGATCCACGCAGATTCCAGAACTTTCCACCACAGAAATGTGAGGAGAATTTGTTTTTTTTTTTTACGAATTGTGAAGATTGTAAGGGATTCTGGGTAAAAGAACCTGGTGATAGCCAGACAAGTCACCCCATCCTGGATTCCCCTGGGTGTCTAGTTTTCAAAAATGTATAGGTTGGCTAGATTTACCTAGTGCCGGCAGAGCTAGGGTTCAAAGTCTATAGCTTGGCACAGTGCGGAAAAAAGGGTTGGTGTTCACTGTGAGAATGTGGTGTGCCCACATTGCGTTTTAGGCCATTTCCTGTTGCGGGCACTAGGCCTACCCACACAAGTAAGATCCTATTTTTCTTGGAACACATTGGGGAATGCAGGGGGAGTGGAATTTTGTGGATCCACGCAGATTTCCAGCATAGAAATGTGAGGAAATTTTGTTTTTATGGACACATTTTGAGGTCTGCAAGGGATTCTGGGTAAAAAAAAACTGGTGAGAGCCAGACAAGTCACCCCATCCTGGATTCCCCTTGGTGTCTAGTTTTCAAAAATGTATAAATTTGCTAGGTTTCCCTAGGTGCCAGCAGAGCTAGGGTTCAAAATCTACAGTTAGGCACTTTGAAAATAAAGGGTCCGTTTTCACTGTGAAAATCTTATGTGTCTATGTTGCATTTTGGGCCGTTTCCTGTCTCAGGCACTAGGCCTACCCACACAAGTGAGGTTCCATTGTTCTTGGAAGACTTTGGGGAATACGGGGTGGGTAGAATTTTGGGGATCCACACAGATTCCAGAACTTTCCACCACAGAAATGTGAGGGTCGCTCATCAGAGCATCAACAACGCCGTGAGGGAAACGGCACCAGCGGACTTAAGTTCCTCACAGCTCCGCCATTCTTCTAACGCTGTGAGGGAAACGGCTATAGTCCCGGTCAGCGGACTACACTAACCAGCAGCCCCAGGTAGGTTGCAGGCCGTGACGCTCCCCACGCGCCCGGAGGCGCCATAAGAACACTGAACGCCTCCCGCCCCGTGGGACGCGCGCGGGCAGCGCCGGGCAAAGCCCAGGCGAAGGGCGGGCAGTCTGTGGCAGTCCGGGGCAGGACGAGGCTGGGCTGGGCAACCCTTTTTGGCTGTTGTGTTCGACTAGTCAGTAAGTTTTAAAACTAAGACTTTTAATATGACATTATTCTTAACTTAGTGCGTTTATGAGCATCTGGTATACCCGTGCGGATCAAAAGCATTATTGTCTGGCATCAATTATCCGTACTTTACATACCCCTAGTCTCTGGGATTGACTACCGGCAGTAAAAATGTCTAAAAATAAATCCACTATGGACAATTATCTAGTCAAAGTGGTAAACAAGATTAATAATGACCGGAGAAAGCCGCTGGGCCGGGAGAGCCAATCTGACTTACCTTCTACTCTTCCATAGCCGATACTGATGTAGCTGTGGACGCAAATTGTGATCCGGATGTTATACTAACAGAATTACCAGTATCACCGGCCCTTATTCAGGATTCTCCCGTAGTTTATGACGATATCCCGCTACGCAGATCACCGGCCCTGAGAACTATGTGGGCCTGTAGAAAACTACAAACTAAGCGTTGGGGAAATAACAACAAGAGAAGAGTCTATAATACTCCAAAGAACTCCGCTTGCGACAATGAGACTTTAAATAAGAACAATGCTGTTATTTTTAACACCGATCAATCGGATTTATTAGCTAGTATTATAGAGGGATAACTTGAAACTATCGTTAAACCATTGATGGACAAAATAGACTTACTTACAGCTGAGGTGTCTAGACTAGGTAGACTTTTGGAAGTACATACTGGCAAGATCAACAGTCCTGGATCTAAAGAAAGGGGTGTACCATGTAATGTTACTGTCCCGAATCCGCCTGCTGAGGGGTCTGGTCTAAACAATTTAGTTATACCAGGCCCGCCAGTGGGAAGCCAAACCGCTAAGGTAACAGCGGCACCAGTCAGTATGCCTGGAGTAATACTACCCAAGAAATGTCGTTCTATTAATCTCCCGCCAGATTGTGCACCCTATGTAGTTGTTCTTACTAACGTTCCCCCTCTAGATTTTAATTTGTATCAATCCCCTTTGGAATCACATGATTCGCTTAAGAATAAAACGGTGTCATGGTTACACAGGCACTGTGGGTTCCCAACCAACTACTCTGACCAAATTTTAACAACTAGAAGGGTACAATGGATTGGCAACTCTAGAAAGTCCTGTAGGGGTGATTGTGTGATTGTTAATTTTAAATTTCCACAGCATGTTGCAACGGTTTTGCTTAGAGCAGCTTCTCTAACTCCGAACGAGAACGAGGTATTGGTGCGGCCATTGGGGTATTTTTATAATCATCTAAGCAAGATACCTCCGGCCACTAAAAGAGATAGGCCCTTCACCCCCAACCTCTGTCCAGCCTTTGAGGTACCAATACAGAACAGATACCAAACTCTGAGCTCACTGGATCAGAATGATTGACATCTAAAGGGTATTGGATCTTTGTTGAGTACAACTCTTAATGCCCAAGAAAAACATTTAGGTGGGACAAGCATAGACTCAGAGCAAAGCTGGGATAACTCCACCAAAGCGATTATTGAAAGTGGGCTAGTATCTGCCCCTGATAGAGAGAGAGGGGGGAATAACCAGCGATTATTACATGCTGAGGATTATAATGCTGGTACAATTGTGGTTGATCCCCATGTATATGGTGCTAATTATAACAGTGCTCAAGAGAAACCCAAAAACTATATCATAGGGGGCACCTCTATTGTCAGTTGGAACATAGCCGGCTGGGCAACTAAAGCGAATAAGCTTGGGTGGGAGGACATGATCAGGTCATATGATATTTTATGTCTCCAGGAAACCTGGTGCATTACAAAACCCATCTTTGATGGATTAGTTTGTTATAGCTTAGATGCCTCAAAGTCCCGACACGGTAGAGCAAAGGGAGATTTGCTTTTGCTTTTATCTGTGGATTTATCGCTTTTAGTTGTAAAACATATAACTGTTGGTACTCACTCCCAAATTTTATGGGTTCAGTTGAAGGAAGGCCCAGATGCACTTTTAATAAACTTCTTTAACAATATATTTAATTATTCACGGCACAATGTTATAGAGGACCTGGAAAGTGCCCTCATGAAGCTTGTAGCGGAAGCAAATTGTAATTTTACCTATATTTGGTTAGGCGATTTTAATTCTCCAATTTGTCCATTATCTTTTTCAAGGGCATGTGGAGTACAAAACAATAGTGATGAGTATACACCACACTTCCCTCATAATACCTACGGGGAGGCAATTAATTATATTATGACAACCTACGATCTTGAATTGATGCAGCCTGCAAAAGATGTTAATGGCCTAACTATCCCCACTTTTACAGGGAGGAATACCAACTCCCATATTGATCATATTATGGTCTCCTCTAGTATCATACCACACTGTTTGATAACGATAATAGAGGTACCTACTCTAAGTGACCAAAACTGTATTATAACGAGAATAGACACTTGGAAGTGTAGAAATCAGCGGGTGTCAAGAACCTTAGCTAATATTGAGCCCCACAAAGAAAATGGGACTAGGCTAAGGTGGAAAGGGGAGAAATCATCGATAGTAATCCCTATAATTATATCTAAATCCCTGGTAGATATTATTGCCATCCTGATAGCAGAAACTGTGTCTGTTTCTACTGTTAATAATTTTATTAATATTAATAAAATTATTGATACCATATTCACAGTAAACAGGCCAGGCAGGACCACCCATGTTAAGGGTTGGTTTGATCATGTTTGTACAACCCTCCTCTCCCAATTGAAGCAGGCTCTAGCTCTTAGACCTAGGGATAAGAACCAAGTCACACTCCTGAGACATGATTACAAAATGGCACTTTCCAAAAGGAAGAGAGAACTGCAGGAACAAGCGTGGGACAGTTTAACACGGGCAGCGGAAACTTCCGATAGCTGTCTGTTTTGGTCTACAGTTAACTCCACCTTTCTTAAAGATGATAAAATTCTGCACTTGTCATCCAATGTCAGTAGCGAAGCATGGGTCTCCCATTTGTCAGCCATATTTCAAGCTAGCGGCTTGAACAATGAAGAGCATAAGTACTGGCCTATAGCCCCATTAAACATCACTTTGGGAGAGGTTGAGTTCAGTATAGGAGCCAGTAAGGGGGGCAAGGCACAGGGACCTGATGGAGTCCCCATCGATGTCTATAAGGCCCATCCGCTGCTGTGGGGCCCTATACTTACCCTAGTCTTCAACACAGCAGTAACAGTCTTGATTCCACCTACCTGGGGAGATTCGATTATTGTCCCAATTTATAAAAAGGGGGACAAGACAGCAGCATAAAATTATCGACCGATTAGCTTGCTCGACTCATCTGTGAAAATCATGAGTAGAGTGCTGCTGACCAGGTTGGAAGACTGGGCCAATGAGAAGGGGATCCTTGTGAACTCCCAATATGGCTTTAGAAAGGGTCGTGGGACACTGGATCAGTGCCTGAATTTAGATCTATTAATTGGCAACTATACCAAGGTTAAGCCTGGTAATTTATATCTTTGCTTTGCCGATCTAAGCAGTGCATTTGATCTGGTCAACCACTCCCTTCTATGGCCAGTCCTGTTAGAGCTTGGAGCCCCAGAGGAAATCATCTTCTTCTTGGCTAGACTATATGACAAAATGCAGACCTGCGTGTGTTATGGGATTAGCGGGGAGTGTACCCCTAATTTTCATGTAAAGCGCGGAATAAGACAGGGCTGCATCCTCGCCCCGTTGTTATTTTCTTTATTTATTAATGGCGTAGACTCCGCCCTGAAAGCAGTCAAGGCAGATGCTCCTCAGGTTGATGGGTCCAGTGTGCCAGTTCTGCTTTATGCAGATGACGCCGTGCTCCTTTCACGGACTCCTATAGGTTTGCAGCGCTTGATGGATCGGTTGTCTGATTTTATAGCGGAGAGGAAACTGCATATCAACAAAAGTAAAACCCATATTATGATTTGTGGGGTTAGAACTAACAAAAATCACGCCTTTTTTATAGAAGGGGTGAAAGTTCAGCAGGTGGAAAAATTTTGTTATTTAGGTATTATTTTTTCACATGATGGTAGCTGGTCACAGGACTTAGTAAACGTTAGGTCTAAGATGGCAAAAAGCGCCTACGGCATATTTAAATTCGCCTCTAAGATCGGTGATAGGCGCATCAGGGACATGATGCATATTTACAAGGCAAGGAGTGCCTCTATTGCACTATATGGGGCAGGACTGTGGGGCCACACCAATGTAGGTTCCCTACAAAGGCAAGAAAACATCTTCCTGAATAAAACTTCTTTGTTTACCTACTTCAGCCCCAACCGACTTGATTCACATGGAAGTTGGGGTTGCCTATTTGGGTGATCTTATCTTGTTAAGGCCCCTGATGCTTTGGCGAGCTATTTGGGGTAAGGAAGAGACAGTTTTTAATCAACTTGCCATTAAGGACTGTCTAAACCTGTATAATTGGACCAAGATACATTGGCTCAAGTATGTTGTAGACAGTTTTCAGATTATATATGGGCTCAACATACTGACAGATCCGTGTTCTGCTGGAAATATTTCTAAACAGGACATGAAAAATGTTTTTATGTTGTATAGAGCCCAAAAACATCTAGTAGCCAATGGTTGCCTTACTACAGTACATCTTTACAATAAATACTTTGAAAGTGAAGGCTTCCAACAGTATCTGAGCCTGGTCACCAGACCAGCCCATAGATTTGTTTTAACTAGACTTTGATTCGGAACGGCTCACGTTCTGGTGGCCTTCCCTCACCCAAAGAAGCATCCTGTTGGCCCTTGCCCATGTGATGGGCACTCTTTGCACGCTATTTTTAAATCATAGGGTTGTTTACTTAAAACCGTTGTTTGTAAAGTATGGTATTTTTAATGCCAATGATGCAATGAAGTTGATTTATAACATGAACTCTGCGGACAAATGTTTTTATATTGCTACTTTTATACATAAATCTATTCAGCCTAGAAAAGCATGATATTTTAAAAACGTTCGCCTTTTTATCTTGTATCTGTTACATTGTTATACATTTTGCTTGTGTGCTTTTATGGTCATTGTTTTTATGAACCGAATAAAGCTTCATGAAATGAAAAAATGTGAGGAAAATAAGATTTATTTGACACATTTTGAGGTTTGCAAGGGATTCTGGGTAACAGAACCTGGTGAGAGCCAGACAAGTCAGCCCATCCTGGATTCCCATGGGTGTATAGTTTTAAAAAGTGTATAGGTTTGCTAGGTTTCCCTGGGTGTCGACATAGCTAGGGTTCAAAATCTACAGCTAGGCACTTTGCAAAAAAAGGGTCTGTTTACACTGTAAAAATAAAGTGTGTCCACGTTGCGTTTTGAGCCGTTTCCTGTTGCGGGCACTAGGCCTACCCACACGAGTGAGGTACCATTTTTATCGGGAGAGTTAGGGTAATACAGAAATGTAGAGCAACTGGTATTACCTATTTACTTCTGATGCATTTCTGCCTTCCAAATAAAGCCAATGTGTAAAAAAGAAGTCACTTTGAAAAATGTCCTGTAATTCTCATGCTAGTATGGGTACTCACAATTTCGGAAATGTGCAAATATCTACCGTTTCTAAACTCCATGTTTTGTTCCAGTTTCAGAAATACATAGGTGTCTTTCATACCGATTTTTCCGTGTATATATTTCCCCAAATGAATTGCTATATACCCGTTACATAATTAAAAACCACTGCAAGACACTGCTTAGTTATTGGCTCTGGGTTCGTCGGGTTCTTGGTGAACCTACAAGTCAGATATGTCCCCACAACCAGAAAGGTCCAGCAGATGTAACAGTATATTGCTTTCAAACAGTTGTCATAAATATAGAAGAAGTTTCAGGTGAAAATTTTGGCACAAATGGCTGTTTTTTTCAACTAAGTTTTCAATTTTCCTATATTCAACCGTTAATTTATATGAAGAAACCTTGAACGATCTACGCAAATGACCCCTTGCTGAATTCATAATTTTGTCTACTTTTCTAAAATGTATAGCTTTCTAAGATCCATTATTGCTTTCATACCCATTTCCACCATTAACTGGAACAAGGTTGAAAGCACAAAAAATAGCATACATAGGCAATATCCCAGTAAAATACCAAAACAGTGTAAACAATGTTGGTTTTGTGACAAAAGTCTGTCAGTCCCTAAAAGATGGGAAACTGGTGATTTCAACCTTACACACCCTGTGTTAATAACATTTGCAGGGAAAAACACAGACGCTTTCATTTGCAGCACTTTTTCCAATATCCCCAAAAAAACAAGATTTAGCTGTATTTTGGCTAATTTCTGGGTCCACTGCAGGAGAATCCACAAACCCTGGGTACCTTTAAAAACCCCATGATGTTGGAAGAAAGGGATGCAAATTTGGCGTGGATACGTTATGTGGTCAAAAAGTTACAGGGGCCTAAGCCCAAACTACCCTAAATAGCCAAAAAAAGGCTTAGCAAAGGGGAGGGGGTAGGCCTAGCAGCGAAGGGGTTAAAACTTTATACTAGTTCTCATAAACAAGACAATTCAACAATTATATCTTGTCAATCATATATTAAATGTTATTCATTACAAAAACATTATGCAACATTAAGCAACAACATTACACATCAACATCAGCTTTTCAGCTGTCCCTCTATGTCAAACATTGTAACACACATTGGCACCCTCAATTTGGAATTACCCACATTGACCACTACCAACCATATGTTGGAAATAACAAGTTAACCGGTTCTGTAGCTCCTTTCCTTGTACACAATCTTGCATGCAATACCCTGATGTCTCTTATAACCTTACATATATTATATCTACATCTGTATTTGCCATTGCCCAAGGAAAGAAGTCATACAATATATACAAAAACATGGAACGTAGTCCGCATTTTCCTCAACTTAAAAAGACGGCAATCCCCGGATCCTAGCCATTCCCCGTGATTAGGTAGAAATTCAGAGAACACTGTGCCTGCTTCCATCATTAATCTATTCGCAATAATCTACGCAGCGGGAGTAGGCAGTATTCTAGTGTCGGCAGTATGGTTGGGGCATGAAGGACTCCAAGGCTGGCTCACCAACTGTTGCAGTGTAACTTTAAAATTAAGAAAAAGACAGACTCCTCCTTGGTAATGTAAAAACAGCTCTTTACTGTCACGACAAAGAGAATTGCAAGTCCACATCTGTTAACAGCCAGTCTCAATCTGCTGCTTCACAGTCAGCTTCTTTTATACAGAGATAAATAAAGGGGGTTACAAATGTTTTGAAAATAAATTACTTGACTGTTACACATTGGTACACATTAATTATAAAAAACATGAGGTCCCCTGTGACCCTAAACTAACTAATTCTAATTCTCTACACATCCTTTATGGCAGGTCTAGCAATGTATTCTTCTACGTTTTGAATGCAAGTATTTTTGGGTTGAATTCATGTTTGTTGGTTAGTGCGCGTTACTGTTGTGTCTCTAAAACCACTTATCAGATTCTGTCTGTTCTTGGCTAATTCAATCTCCTGCTCCTATTTTTCAATCATCTTCAATCGCTTTCTTGTTTAACTAAGAGAACAGTATATGTGTCAGTGCCTGTGGGCTAAGGCTGTACATTCCTTTAGCTGGGTAAACACAGATTTTTCTTTACCTATGACCTTACAGGTCATGCACTCTGCTCTGAAGTAAACTCTTTACCTCTTCCTCATCATCGCGAGGCTATGGCCTGTACTGTTCTATGACCACATATAACCGTGTGACACTTTCAACTGATGTTTGCTGCTATGCCGTGTTTTCACATTTCATATTTCTCATAACAGGCTTAAACATATATATTTCTTTCGTTCTCATTATAGGCTTCCTGACCGGTAGTTTGGTGCCTCTCTGAGCTTTCTGTTAATTCATCCAGATATATAAAACAACAATTTACATGCACCTAAAGCCAGTTAGAACTATTGCCTTTATCACTGTTTGTCAGTGGCATAGCATAAATTAGCTACAACAATGATTTTGCTGTAAGAAATTAATATTGAAATATTTTCTGTTCTGAAATTGTGAGACAGCAAATTAAACATTACTAACTACAGTTGAAGGGGTAATGGTCTTCAGAGTGTCTCAATCACTCTAGTTATGTTCACTCTAAGTTAGACATCTATGTCCATTTTCTCTCCACATTTCTTCCATCTGCATATCTTATACCTTATCCCTTTCCTCTTCAGCACCTTCATTTTGATCTCTCCTGAATGCACTTTCACACTTCCTTCCTTTTTCTATCTGATTGCTGCTATTTAGCAGCATACGCGATTCTGTTTATTTGAATCTATCTATCTATCTATCTATCTATCTATCTATCTATCTATCTATCTATCTATCTATCTATCTATCTATCTATCTATCTATCTATCTATCTATCTATCTATCTATCCAGACCTCTCTATCTTTGTAAGCCTCTCTATCTGTATATGATAACGATTTCCAAAAACAGTCTAAAATAAACTTTAGGAAAGACTAGAGGCTGGCGGCATCAGAGCAATTGGCCCTATTAGGTCAGATGTTGGCCAAGACTTTTTCATTTTACTAAACCTATATGTATAATATAATTAATTATAGGATTTTTCAGACAGATGTCATATTTTAGTCTGTTTTTGTGACATTCATCTATTTCTACCCCCACTCGAGCATGCATCATGGCATAATGTGTGAGCTCACTTCAGCCATTGGTTGACTTCACTGTGAGTTACAACATGCTGCACTTTCACAAGGAGCACATCCGCACACAAAGTACTCCCCTTCCGTGCTAGAGGCTTCTATGGTTATGTGTGCTTCTTTGAGACTTCAACAATATTTTTGCTTTCAGCCTATGTTTTTTTCAGATGCACGAGTGCCCGGCTGCTTCTCTGCTATGAAGTTAAAGTTTTGCTAAACCCATGAGAGAACAAAACAAGAATAGCCAAAGCCAAGAGCTTGTCGACCAACACCAGACCTATTGACTTTGCCAAGGCATGTTTTTAAATGCACATTGCACCCTTGGATAGGATACCAAAGTCTATGTGGAAAGCCCTACCCTAAGCACTGTGGCTGACCCAAGTGCCCGCCGTCAGTGCCTGCTCATTAACGCATGACAATCACACAGCTTCAATCTGTGCAGCTTTGACGAGTGACCCGTTACCTTGTGCACCAAAGCATTTAGACTCCGAGATAATTATCCAGACTTGACTGTCTGAAAGTCAAGCCATGGTCCTTGAGGCTTGCTTGGAATCTCGATCCCTTTCATGTTAATATTTGTTTCTCACATGATGTGGCGTTGTTTCCAGAGCACCGTGCCAAAACACTGCATACGTTGTACTGTTATTTACTTTGTGAAATACAATAGATTTCTTGAAATTCTAGTTGATTTTTGTAATTGTTCTTGGGTTATCTAACATGAATTTATTGTTCTCAGAGTCTCATGGGACCTGAAGAAATAGAGGCTCATAAATATACCCCTTCACATTCCCACCCGCCAGTACAAACTGGCTAGTAATAGAAAAAAATCCTCTCAAAGTAACACATAGATCTAACCTCCTTAAACATGAGGTGACTGTGAAGTGATCAGCACAGTATAAGGGCTGACACTGAAAGGAATTAAGAAAAAAACTCCTTCATGGCAGCATGTTCAGCAAAATGCCAGGAAGTGGCATCACGCTCACTTTGACCCAAGTGAAATCACAAGTGTGACCCTTTTTCCACCCTTAACTCCCAACAGCTTACACGTGTGAATGTGACGGGCTGAGGAAATGGCAAGGAGGGGAAAGTATAAAAAGTAAGTATGTATCGTAGATCCCTGATTAATGTCTGTGCCTGCCAGTAACTTGAGATTAGGAGTGCCATAGGCAGTGTTTGAGCTACCAAAGGGCAAGTCAGGAATAGCCCTAGACATCCATGAATTCACCCCTCACAGGGTAAGCAGAAATGTGGTTCAAGTGAACATGAGAACAAGACCAACCTGGAATTCACTCCACTGCAGCTTAACTTATCTTTGTGAGCTCAGAAAGATGAATGACTGCATAATGATGTGTGCCTGAATGTCACTTCTAATGACCATTCCCCAACCTAAATATTTCCATAATTTGTGTCTCTTTTTGACTCTTCTGGAAGAAGTGGTTCAGTGCTTAGGATATTCCTTCTTGCCCGCACCACCATGCAAATAACATGGAACTTTTGAGTTTGTAATTCTAACTTGAGGCCCAGGTTTTAATTCTGGCCTCGGTGCTACACTCAACATCATGTGATTCTGAGCACATCACTTAATCTCCCTATGCCTAAAGAAGTAAAAGGTAACGTGTTTAAAATATATCTGTGTAATCCTGTACACAATCTTGTAGATCATCTCTCAACCTCTCATATAATGTACAGCACTCTAATGCCTCACAGATAGGTTTGTGCTTAATAAAATATAAAAACGTACACACATTGAATCTCTCTTGGAAACTGGCCAAGGGTCCTGGTCATTTAAAGCATCTAGCAGTAAAGACACTGGGACAACATAGACTGGAGCATGGGGACCTGTCTGCCATTTAAGAAGGTCCTTATTTTAAGAGCCCATATTAAAGCAGCTATGAGAAGCCACATATTTCCTACCGCCCTGAGTTCCTACCTGTCCTCTAGGAACAAAACGGTACAACAATTGTGTGGGTGGGCCAGAAGAACACAACACAAAAAGGCCATAAAGCGCTAAATTGATTGATAAGCTGGGTCTTCTGCCCGCAATAGGAACGGATCAAAGCAAGGTCAATGGGATTTCCATTGATATCAATTTGAACTGTTCCTGTCGCGGGCACTATGCCCAGCCATACATGTGGTACAATGTTTTTAGCAGCACAAGTGGGGTAAAGGTAGGTGGTGGAAATTAGGAGAACCCCTCGGATGGGGTAAGTTTACATCACATAAATGTAAGGAAAATGCATAACTTCAGGCAAAGTTTGAGATTTGCAGGGCATTGTGGGCATGAAACCCCCATGGGATCCATGCAAAACAGACTACCCTGGAATTCTCAGGTTGTCTAGTTTTCAAAACTGCATGCAGGCGGTAGGTTTCCATTAATTGCCGCTGAGCACAGCTCCGATTTCCACAGCAACCCCTAGCGGTGAGCTCTCCACAAAGTGCTTTAGGGTCTTTTATGCCAATGTCTCTTGGTCCACCCACACAAGTGGGATACCTTTCTTATCGGGAGTTGGGTGGGAACTTAGGGTGGTAGGAAATTTGTGGGTCTCGGCAGATTCCAGGAGTTTGCTCACAGACATTTGTGAAAAATGTGTGTTTTTAGTCAACGTTGAGGTTTACAGATCATTGTAGGTAAGAAAGTGTTGTGGGATCCACATGAAGAACACCACCCTGGACTCCAGGTGTCTAGTTTTCAGAATTGCCTGGGTCTGTTAGGTTTTCCGAGGTGGCAGCCTACCCAAGCACAAAACGTGAAGCCATTCACCATTGGAAACGGGACGATGTTGAGAGTTAGCCACACTCTCCTGCCCCATATGTAAAAACAACACCACAAATAATTAAATATCCTCTCGCTTGCCATTGGGATGGGATTCTTTAGTCCGTAGAGGAGCAGAAAGGTTGACGCTTTAGGGGTGAGGGTTGGGCCTGATGTTAGGATGGGCTAGATCCACTCCAATATTTTAAGAAGTCTTCCTGCCTTTAAGTGTTTTTTTTGCCACCTCAGGGGTAAACTGGGGCAAACCTCCTGTCTACCAATGGGAGGGACAAATGACTGGTTTGTCAATTTTGGGGTGGGGTGTGGCCAATGCCAGAGTGTTTGTTTTGGATTTGTTTTGATTAAGGGTGAATTCACTTATCTGCCCCTCCCCCGCTCCGGGGACATAAAGTATATTGGGCCATGGGATGGTGAGAGCACGGGTCCAGGGTGGCTATTACCACCCCAAACAAATGCTGCATAAATGCAATCCCAGGCATCTAGTGGGCTTTCTGCCCCAACCACCGTTCAGGGAAGTATTGGACCTAGCTCTTTTTGTAGGGCTATCCCCAAATATTTTGCCTTCTTCCTCCTATCTTTTCTGACCTGTTTTGTTGGGTTTAGAACTCTGTGCACTTTACCACAACTAATCAGTGCTAAAGCGCATACGCTTTCTGTGGAAATTGTATTGGTGATTGGATTATCCATGATTGGCTTATTTGACTTACTGGTAAGTCCCAAGTAAAGTGTGCTGTGTGTGCCCAGGGCCTGTAAATTAAATGCTACTAGTGGACTTACAGCACCGATTGGCCACCCATATGAGTAGCTCTGTAAACATGTCTCAGGCCTGCCACCGCAGTGTCTGCAAGTGCAGTTTTAAACTGCCATGTTGACCTGGCAAGTGCAGTCACTTCCCAGGCCCTTCCATTCCCTTTTTCTACATGTAAGGCACCCCTAAGGTAGCGCCCAAGGTAACCCCATGTGCAGGGTGCAGTGTATGTGAAAGGTAGGACATGTAGTGCTGTGTTTTACATGTCCAGATAGTGAAATACTGTCAATTTTGTTTTTCACTATTGCAAGGCCTAACTCTCCCATAGGTGATCATGCCTTGTAACATCTTACCCGTGTCACCTCCAATTGGGGAGGGATAGAGATTTGGAGTGTGGGCTATCTGAGCTCAGGATTGAAAAATAAATATTTTAGTGAAGGTGGCTTTAAAATTGTGTGTTTGAAAATGACACTTTTAATAAGTGGGAATTTTCTTTCTTTACCATTGTAGTAAAGTTCCTATTGTACCCTTCATGCAGGACCTGCGCTGTTTATGGATAACATATACTGTGGGTCTGGTGGTAGACTGGCTCTGTACACCCCGCCGAATATGTTAGCCTATGTTTTGCATTAGCTAGCTCGCAGTGCCACTAGTATCTCCTATTATGGAGTGGAGAAGTGTGGCTCACTGGTTAGAAGTGGGTGAGGTCAGGCCCGGGACCAGGGTTCAATTCCCGACGCGGCAGGGTCTTGGGCTCAATGTCTGCGGACTCGATAAATCTCGCCTCGGTGCCTACTCTAATCATGGGTCCCACTCTGCAACTCTGGGCAATAGCTTGCTTCATCTCCACAACGGCCCCAACAGCGCTGGGATGCCTGGCTTCACCTTGGGGGTGCCCAGGAGGGGACATCTCACAGGGAAAGCCAGGAAGGGTTCCACAGCGGTATACAGCGCCAGGATGCCCCGAGATGGGGCGACAGTGCGCTTTACAAGTTTTCACACATTTACATTCACATTATCAGAGAGATTCGTTTTTGGCAACCTCAGAACACAACAAACCCTGATTCCTAAGACTCATGTAAACAATATACTTTTTTTCACCCAGTCACTCGTGCTTGCTTGTTTTGCTCTCAGAGAGATACACAAAAGAAACAGTTGGGTGTGTTTACAATAAGAATTTATTGTACCATTGTTCTTCTCATGTAAAACAAATGTGCTGCTACAACTGTGACACAGTAGTAGAGATATAGAATCAGCAGTACAGTGAATACAACGGAATAGTATTGTTCTACCATTTTGCAATAGTCATGAACACATACATGAATATAAAATGCATTTATAAAATAAAGTGTGTACTCCTAAGATGCCTGTCTAGATGTACCTAAATGTACCTAGCATGTGAGTTGGTGCGAAAGAGCCTAAGCCTAAGCGCCTAAGAGTCTAAGAGCCAAGAATCCTGCTAGGATTTAGTTGAACCCCCATACCTGAATAGTGAGAGTGTGGGACTTCGTCCTGGACTTGAGTTGGACACCCCGCAAGAGATCGTCAAACCACTGTAAGCTGGAGCAATGGCATGCCGGAGCTGCAGCGTCTCTGGTCAGTGTGTCGGCCTTGAAGTCTCGGTTCCCTCAGGTGTACTGATAGCAAGAGGTGCGTCTGTTCCCCATTGTTCAGTATGAGGATGACATTTGGGATTAAACCTTGTGCAGCGATGAGAGAGGTGAAGTGTACCTCCTGAGAGTGTACTCATAAATTATTTATATATGCTAAGGATGACATCTTAGCAATATCGCTTGGGAAAAACCCACCCTCGGCAAGGAACTAGGTGAAAGGTTTTGTCCATAATTGCTGCAGTCCTTATAATGAAAGTAACATAAAAGGAGAGAGAGAATATTCGTGTGGATTCGTTCTCCCTGACTTAATATGTATAATCAACAAGAATCCGTTGATACTTTCGCTGTAGGTACATTTTAGCCTGCATTACATTTTCACTTTTCTGTAAATGAAACCACAAATTTTTACATAGTGAAACGTGAGTAAGGTGGGGAATTGTGCACCCTGTCCTGAAGAAGGAGTTGATCTCTGAAACATGTTGACACACACAAGAGGTGATGTACATAACGTTACATAAACACCTCAAAATTCACCTTTTTAACAGTATCAGTCCGGGGGCCCATTACATTTTTTTTTTAGTTCACCCCACGAGGCAGGTACTTTTTAATTAATCACTCACTTATAACCCCACCACCCACTCACATTTACATTCAACCCTCACACGCACCACGCATAGTCATTGAAATAAGTGCTCCCGCGTAGTCATAGGTAGTAGCACGCCGCATCCCGTAGAGGGGTGCGAAGACCCCAATGATGAAGCATGACACCAAGGGTCCTTTTGGTGTATGAGGGGTATTTTAAAAACACTATGTGCTCCCCACTACTGTAGGGAACACTTGGCATTTGCTGGTTGATTATTGTTGTTTATACATATGCAGTCCTTATAAGGCATTATGTCCATACAAGGCATTCTGTCCTTATTTGGAGTTATGTCTTTATAATGCTCGTTCATATGAAATGACGCGAAGATGATGTAGGGAAAATATACGATGTTCCCAGGACCTATATCAGGGTACCGATATGAAATATAACACCCACTCCACCTAATACTTAACAATAATAATACACATTTGAGATACATATTCATAACGGTGTCAGTGCATAACATTTTCAAGCACTCATTTAAAATGTTTCTAAAAACGTTACAAATTCATGTAAAACAGTTTAAAAAACAAGGAAAAAAGTTATTTGTGAAAGTATGACATTGTAGGAAAGTTCCGCAAATCACATTTCTAAATGAGTTCATTCACACAAATTGAATTACTGCAAGCGTACTTAGAAGCCATGCTTTGTTATGGTCAATTTGAAAACAATTATTTTGAGAAAAAGAAGGTGAAAGAAAAAAAACTGAATTTATTCCCAGCACACGGTGAGCCAGATTTAGATTATATGTCCTGGCTGGGAGACATAACATTGTCATTGCCTGCTGTCGTAGGGGACAAACATTGTTCCGGTCCCAGCATGCTTGTTTCCAGTCCAGGGAAGACATGGCTTGGCAGCTCGGGCTGGACTCTTCCCATGAGGCACAGAGTCAGACTGATTTGCACATGGCCATGTCTGAACTGGGGTAGCAGAGTGAGCAAAAGTATGATGATGGATTAAACCCAGATCAGTTGACTGGGGGTGAGTGCTTGCATTGTTCAACACTCCGTCCATTATCCCCTTTGGTTTTGCTGACAATCATTGTAGTACCTCGCATAGATCACAAATGATCTCTGGAACAGAGATCAAGAGCCTAGCTGTTAGTAGTCTTATCCACAACGCTCAATGGGGTTGGAATAGTGTAACCTATGAGAGAAAAGGAGAAGTTTCTTAGTGTCCCCTCACTCACCAGGGTTGCCCCTTGGTGACATGCATCATCATGGGGGTCCTCCCAGCCCTCTACGGACTGGGGCGTGCTACGACTCACGAGTTACGCAGGAGCACTTTAATAATGACTATGTGTGGTGCAAAGGTAGTGATGTGATGGAGTGGAATATGTGAATTTGTTAAAAATTACCTGCCTAGTAAGCTATAAATAATTTTATTCTGGCTACTAGGTGGTACTGTACTAAAACGGGGAAGAACGATTAGGGTGCCCAAATGTCAATGTACTCAGGTGTCCCTATCCATTCCTATCTGTCGACTAGTTTCGTGAATCCCCCTAGCACTTCCTCAGGACTACACAGGTGTGGAAAAGTAAATTTTGCCGTGTTCTGTGTCCCTACGTGTCATCCATCATATGTTATGTGTGCATGATTAAATATGCATATGCATTCCCTATGTTCGATTAATGACGCAATTACAGTTGTGTCCATCTCTAGTATGTCAGTTTCCAGTTCTCGTGAATACTACGAATATCAGGCCTATGTAAAGTTACGTTGCCACGTTTCTCAGTGTGCACGTTATTCCATTGTAAAGTCCCCGTTTCTAGGCCTCAGAAGGGCCTGGACACCAGATTCAGCTCCTGTCTCCTGTCTCCTGAAGCCTCGCTGAGGAGCGATACAGCCCCCACCTGTATCCTCGACCCTTCACTTACTTCCTGCCTCGCAGTGCCCGGCTCAGCCTGGCTCTGCCTCTGAGTCTGCCAAGAGTATGTTATGATTCCAGTTATCAGTTCAGTCCTCCTTCTCTGCATTCCTAAAGCTACTGAATCGCATCAATAGTTTCCGTCATTGTCTAGCCTTTACGTCTCCATGTAAGAGAAATACTGCATTTAATGGTCATTTAATATTCTTCATCACGCACTACATATAGAATAATGCATGCTCCAGTCTTAGAGTCCGTTAGCCTCTCCCCTCCTGACTCTTCGTTCATATCAACATGTTCCCTAAACATCAGATACTAGATACTGCTTAGGTACATGTCGCCCTGACTCTCCAGACTTCAGTCTCTGCTCCTAGCACAGAGTTCGAAGCCCCCAGCTTCTCCTAGTAATACGTCATTGCCAGTTTGCGCGCACCATCAGGTTAGAGGTCCCGGCTCCTCAGGTAGCCCCCTCCATGGTTTCCGCCCCATTCATGACATATTCTGTTACGTTTGCATCACATGTCTATGTATACGCCTCTGTTACACCCACTTTCACCCTTATCTTTCGCGACTGCTATTGACCACACCCACTGCTCCGCCTATCGTATGTATTGTAATGCAACTGTTTTAGTATATATGATCGTGTATTGTTATTAAATGTGAGCGCGCTCATCCCAGATCCAGCTCCAGCAGCTGCTGGGCCCTGCCATCCTATTCCTATGCAGGTTGTCCTGTTCCTGTCCTTATGCTGTATTAAACCTGCAAAACTCCTACTACCTCGAATCTTGACTCTTATTTATTGAGCTATCTGTTATTCATTTATTCATCCAAAAATAGAGGTATTATTTATTTATTTACCACATAATGGCGCCCGAATAGGGACTTGCCCTTTCCCCACGCGCCGGTGAAGCCACGCCGGCCCCCTGACCCTCTGCAGCCGTGACGGAACCATACCGTGCACGTGCAGATATTTCTGCTTCAAGTATCCCTCAGGCCCACGGAGGAGACGGAGGAGGCGGTCCAGCATCCAGACGAGGCGGTGGAGGAACGCGGCGAGTCCCGACCAGAGCCCAAGCCGAGAGTCCAAGGTCCGAGGTATCCGGAGGCCCACCCGTAACAGAAGTCCGAAGTTCGTCCGTCCGACGTCGAAGCAGTCCAGTCCAGTCCGAGGCCTTCCGTTCTTGCTGCCCGGTGAGTACCGTTACTGGGGTAGTATCTAGACAGGGTCAATCTGATTGACTCTGGTCCGTGGGTTGGTGGTACACAGACCCACAAACGAAGTGTCCACTTCGGTGGATGCGGGTCCTGACGTGTCTCTGTATGAGACCGGTAAGTTTCGTACTGTTTCAGCAGTGCATCTAGTTTCTGTTCCAGTCAGTTCCGTTCTCATGTATTCTGTGTTCCGTATTCCAGGTAAGTATTCTGTTCGAACTGTTATTTTAAATGTTCTTCATGTATTTTAATGTCGTGGTATGAATAGGGAATAAGTATCGTGTTCATTGTGTATTGTATTGTGTTTAGATTACAGTCCAGTCATGCCCTTGTTTTCTAAGTTACGTCAGTTAAAAACTAGAAAGGGTCTGCTGGAAGCAGCAGTTCCAGTTCCGCCTAGGGACAGTCCAGGTCATTTTATGTATCAGAAGCATGGCATAAGTGCCATATTATATCTAGATTTATGGGTAGAGTATACCAAACAGTTAGAAGAAAAGTATAGATGGCCCGTATCGGGTACATGGGATGCCGAGTGCATCATGCGAGTAGAAGAAGCATTATGGAAAAAGAAAGCCAGACAGTCACAGAAAGATGCCATCGAGTTATGGCGCAAAGAAGCTCATAAAAGAACCGAAAAAGAAATCAGAAAGTCAGAATTAAGTAGAGAATCCTTGGAACGAGCCCAAGAAAGGGAATTAATCGAGATTGGTGAACGAGTTAAAACCGAACAGTCAGACAGACAGAGGCATGCTCTTATTAAGGGTATGTATCCTCTTCTTGCCGAGGGCCTGCCAAAAGCGACCCCAGAGGCATCCAGTAATTTCCCGCCACCATTAGTTCCGACCAAGCTACGTCACAAACCGACCGCAGCTGATATTTTTATTTCGTCCTATTTGGACGACACAGTTCCAGAATATGCAAATCCTGTTCGCGCTCCGCCAGTCCCTGTAAATCAGGCACTTCCCGTTCCTCCAGACACCGGGGTACCCCTTGCAGTACCTGTTACGGTCCCCCCGGTCCAGCCCGCCATACCAGTTCAGCCCGCATTTCAATTTCCTGCCACACTAGTACGAAGAGGATCAGTCGACGATTCTAGTTTAGGGGCCGCAGGAGGAGGTACTCCTCAAACCCCGCCGCCACATAAGCGTTTAACGTCAGCCGAATTACATGCACAAGCGTCACAGCGTACGCCCAGGTATCAGTCTGTTGCAGAAATAAGAAAAGCCCTTAACGAATGTGGCTATGATCCAGTCCCAGGCGAGGATAGTATGGTTTTATATTCATTACGCGTAAGAAAGGTGACCGAGTATCTAGTCACCCTACCAGATATGAAAGAAGATCTAGACAGAATATATCGTTTCATCCGTACAGGGAATGATCCAGAAAGTATTAGTGATGTCATGTGCCAAAGAAAAGCTGAAGTCCAGCTCATGCTATTAAAGTTTTTGATTAATTGTCTAATACGAGAACAAGATTATCCGACCAAAGATCAAGCCGAAATGAGAACTCTGACAAAGTGGAGTGATAATATAGCCGAGGGTAAGCACAAGACTATCGGTGCTATAGAGAGTATGTATAAGAAGATTCGTAAAGAAATAATAAGGATACACGAACAACGTAAAGCAGCACAAGTAAGCGAGAAAGAAAGTAACTCTGATACTGAAGAGGTAGAGGACGAGAATCCCGACAGAATAGCGTATGTAGGAAAATCTAGATTTCCAGATCGCCATTTACGCCTAGAACACAAGTCTATTTTTCATCATCCAGCACCAGAACAAGGTTCTCTAGAACAAGTATTTCAAGCTACCGATCACATTCTGAAATCACGAATCGGTTATAGTGAGTTAAGTACTATGCATGAACAAGAACTGGTCCGATCAGCAGTCCGATGGATTACTGATTCTACCACTTTTCCAGACGAAATAGTGGCACAAATGTTTCTGAAAATGCCCCCAGCCGAGCAACGACTGGCGGGTATGTATATGATCCAGCACCTCATTACATTGTATGAGGGTCAACATTCTGATCCAGGTCCGTTACACGATGTCCTGAATGAGTTACTCCAGTATAAATGGAAAGGTTTAGGTACCGATTTAATTAGTGTCATTCTAGAACAGCGTCACAAATATAGAACGTTTTTGAACCCGTATTTTGTTCATGTCTCACCCCCAGAAAGTAAACCATTTTACATGGACAGACAGAATCCGTTACGAGAAGTCCACCCAGTTAGAGGAACGGGTGGCGAACTAGAACGAGTGTTTGTTTACACTCCGATTACAAAGATGGAACTCCTAGAGATGAAAAAATTAATCCCCTGTCATGATAAAGATCCAGCAGGGTTCCATCGAGAATTAAAAGACATGCTCCGTATGGGAGAATACACGTATCCAGATATAATTAAAATGTTAAAGGTTCTGTTGCCCGCAGGGGTGTATGAAAAGCTCAAGGAAAAAGAATGGGAGGTGGGGGAGAAAAAGATCGATTGGGCAGTTCTAGAAGCTGAAGATAAGGCACGAGTACCAGGTACCGGTCTTGGAGCAAAATTTAAAGAATTACCTGAATTATTGATTCAAGTTTTACCCAGATTGTTAACAACGAAAAAGGAAGACTGGGATGCAATCTCAGCCTGTAAACAGAAACAAGACGAAGATATTAGTGATTATTATTCCAGATTTGAGAAATGTTTTACCATAAACAGTGGCCTCAAGACAAGTAGTGAGTCATACCCTCATCTTTTTGTTACTAAATTAGTCGAGAATTCAAGCCCACAAATTAAAAATCGAGTTTTGAAAGTCGAAAGTACCTGGCAAGCTAATACCCCGTCCCAGATGTTACAGATGCTCCAATACCACCAGAATAGAATCAGGGAAGAACAAGAACACGAGAGAAAGCGTATGAAAGACACGAAAATGAAAGTACTAGTTACACAATCCGTTCCTCAAGACAGTCAGAAGAGGGGTCCGAATCAAGCCAGTCATCCTGCAGCTCCCGTTAAAGGGAACTGCAATTATTGTAAACAGCCAGGTCATTTTATAAACGAGTGTGCAGTTCTGAAACACAACATAGCTACTGGTAAGACTAAAGAAAGACCACGTCCGCCTAGACAAGAACAAGTTTCACAGATTCCTCAGCCACAGAATGCACCACAGACAGTTACAGCTCCGCAGCCTATCGCTGCAACACAGCATGTTACACAGCAGATGTACCAGTATGCACAGTCCGAGTATCCAGAGTATCAGCCATATTCATGAAACAGCCTAGAGAGGGAGGTAGGCTTGCCTCTCATCGAGATACCTGTAGATCAAGAAGGTCCCTATGTTCACAGTCAAGTATTAGGGAAAGACAGAAAGTTTTTGATTGATACAGGGGCAAGTAGGACCACAATTAGCCACGCCGAAGTTCCAGGGGCTCCGCTCTCAGGCTCAAGAAATGTTTCCCTTGGATTTTCAGGAAAACCTGTCGTAAATGAAATATCAAAGCCAGTTACTCTAGAAGTAGGTCCATTGTCCCGCACTACTGATCTGTTACTTACTAAGTCATGTCCAGAAAATCTGTTAGGCATTAAAACACTGAAAGAATTAGGTGCAGTTATATGCTGTTCCCCAGAGGGAATACGATTGTTCCTACGTGACTTCAAGGGTCACTATGTATTACGAGATTTTGATCCCAGATTGTCTAATGTTCCGCAGCATCTATGGGCGCAAGGTCCAACTGATGTTGGTTATATGCAAATCACACCCCATCGTGTGACTCTCAAGCCAGGTGTAGTGTTACCACGAATCAGACAGTACAGATTGCCACCTGAGGCTGTAGCAGCCTTATCCAAAATTATTGACGAGCTCATGGCTCAAGGAGTGGTTGTAGAAACTGACTCCAATGTATGCAATTCTCCGATCATTCCAGTCATGAAACGTACTGATCCAAATGCACCCCCAGTATATCGATTAGTGATTGACCTACGAGAGCTTAATAAATGTATTATTCCTCAGTACCCAGTTGTCCCAGACATCTCTTCCCTATTGACAGCCATCAATTCCGAAGCCACGTTCTTTACTGTAATTGACCTTAAGAACGCGTTTTTCAGTGTTCCCATTCATCCAGACAGCCAGTTCCTTTTCGGATTTTGTTTAAATGGAAGGAGCTATATGTTCACACGAGCTCCTCAAGGTTTCACAGAAAGTCCTAGTATTTACAGTCAAGCACTTAAGAGACAACTAGACAACATTCACATGCCAACTGACACTGCCCTGCTCCAGTATGTCGATGATCTACTGATCACAGCCCGTTCTGAACGTGCTTGCGAGCGAGCATCCCTTACAGTCTTGTATTTCCTAGCCGAGATGGGACACAAGGTGTCCCCTTCGAAGCTTCAATTCTGTGTCCAGCAAGTGGTCTACTTAGGACACTTACTGTCCAAGAGGGGTAGGCAGTTGACACCTGACCGTATTCAATTAATAGCGAGTCTTCCTCAGCCCAAGACCCAGAAGGAGGTACGTGCTTTTATTGGCCTTACTTCTTATTGCAGACAATGGATTCCTCAGTATGCATTTCTAGCCAAGCCACTGATACAGTTAACGACACAGGAGGCAGCCGTATCGACTGTCCTCCCTTGGACATCTGAACATACACTCAGTTTCAATGAGTTAAAGAAAGCCCTATGTCAAGCTCCAGTTCTAGCTACACCAAACTACAGTAAGCCTTTTACACTTTTCGTCACTGAACGCGAAGGTACAGCATTATCTGTTCTCACACAAGATCAAGCAGGACAATACAAGCCCTGTGCTTATTTTTCGAGCACATTAGATCCTGTAGCCCAGGCTCTGCCTGCGTGCCTCAAGTCAGTTGCAGCCACAGCACTAGCTATCAGACAAAGTGATTCCATAGTATTAGGACACTCCCTGACAGTACAGGTTCCACACTCCGTGGAAGTTCTTTTAAACCGAACACAAACTCAGCACTTGACAATTGCACGTTTAACAGGTTATGAATTGACACTGTTTCAGCCACACATAGAAATCAGACGCTGCAATATTTTAAATCCTGCTACACTGTTACCATCAGTCACTTCCAATTCTGCCACACACGACTGTGTGGAAATAGTTAACATCATGACAAAGCCAAGACAAGATTTGACAGATATTCCATTTCCAGATCCAGACCTGACACTTTATGTGGATGGTTCATGTATGAGAACAAGTACAGGAGAACTAGTAGCCGCGTATGCAGTGACTACTGACACTGAAGTTATTGAGACACACCGTATTGACACCCTGTCCGCTCAAGCAGCAGAGCTAGTTGCTCTGACTCAAGCCTGCATACACGCCAAGAACTTGAAAGTTAATATTTACACCGATTCACGTTACGCATTTGGAGTTGTACACGACTTTGGAGTGCTCTGGCAAGAGAGAGGTTTCATGACTTCTCATGGAACCAAGATTCAGCATGGTCTCCTTATTCAAGCTCTGTTAGATGCAATACATTTACCGACATCCATTGCTATCATGAAATGCAAAGCACATACGAAGGTTACTGACACCATTTCCCAAGGTAATGATCTAGCAGATCGCACAGTCAAGCTTACAGCTCAGACACCAGACATTCCAGTAAATAAGACACCGACACACACTCCAGATCCGACTACATGTATGACAGTTAAAGACCCTACGCAAGATGTCATAGATATCCAGTTACATGCTACTCCCGATGAAATCAAGAAATGGTCTGAACAAGGAGGGGTACAGACAGATCAGGGATGGGTGACGAAGGGAAAAGCCACATGGTTTCTCCCCGACTCTATGGTTCAAGTCATTATCAATACCGCACATAGTCCAGCACATTTAGGAGAAAAAGCTATGTTAGACAGTATCCAGAACATTTGGTTCAACAAGCATTTACGAGCTGCAGCCAAACAGAAAGTCCGTACCTGTATGATATGTTGCCAGTTTAATCCAGGTAAAAGTGTCCCGGTGGAACAAGGGGGATTCCAACCTCCTGACCACCCTTTTGAAGTCCTCCAGATGGATTATATTCAGATGGAGCGATGTCGAGGTTTCAAGTATGTCCTTGTAGTTGTATGCGCTTTGTCCAGGTGGACAGAAGCATATCCAGTTCCAGATTACACAGCCGCGACCACTGCCAAGCAGTTGGTTCGTGAGTTCTTCCCCCGTTATGGACTCCCTAGGGTCGTATATTCTGATAACGGCCAGCCATTCTCCTCAGAGTTAATGAAACATGTTTCACTTTTGTTAGGGTACCAGTGGAAGTTCCATTGTGTACGCCATCCTGAAGCAGCCGGTCTCGTAGAGAGACATAACCAGACTTTGAAAATCCGTATCGCAAAAGTTTGTCAAGAGAAAGGTGTAGACTGGCTAGTAGCTCTGCCAGTTGCTCTGTTCTACATGCGCATGGTCGCACATTCCAGATCAGGCCTGTCCCCGTATGAGGTCGTATTCGGCCGCCCCCCTAACATGTGGGGTACACCCAGACCCCGAAGTATTACCGATGTTTCAAGTAATATGCTGACAGATTACCTAGCTTCCTTGATGTCTGCCCTCAACTCTTGTCGTTCACAGGTTGCCGCCGCATTTCCAGACAATACCGAGGTGGCACCGCATGAAATCGTTCCAGGATCCATGGTCCTGGTTCGCAATTTTGACCGCTCAAGTCCGCTAGAGCCTCGCTGGAAGGAGCCCCGACAGGTCCTCCTCGCCACCCGTACAGCCGTGAAGTTGGAGGGACGCAAAGGCTGGGTGCACCTTTCGCACGTAAAGAAATTTTATGGACTGAAACCCGTCTCAAAGAACATTTCCCAGGATTTGAAGGATTGCCAAAGTACTATTCTCAAGGACTGTCCCGCAAAGAACAATGATACTGCACCCTCCCCGTTAGAGAAAACTCCGCAACAGGAGTATAAGTTGAAACTCCGGTCTAGTAAAATAAGTCAGCCAGTTTGATTGTCTAAGTCCTCCCCTAGGTGAAACGGTTAGACTGTTTCTGACATGTATAAAATAGACCCCCATAGTGAGAGAGTTAGTCAAAACTCAATCCGATGTATCGTTTTTCTATGTTTCATATTATTTCTCAGCATTATGATTTCCTGCACCAGTTATGCATTTTATCTGTATTTTTCAGTTTCTCATGTAAATAAGTCTGCTAATGCTACAGTAGAACACACGTTTAGTGATCTGCCTCCTCATGAACTCTCTTACCGCCTCGCTATGCGAAATAATTCTTTCATCCGCATGTTACATTATTCACACCAGACCAGCAATGCCACAAATTGTTGGGTGTGTGGTCGACTCCCCCCTTTCCAGACACCGAAGGGAGTTCTGCCACTCTTTCCTTATCCATTTTCGCATAATGGCTCGTGTGGAGCATGGTCCACGTTAACGTCATCCTCAACAGATATGTCTTTTCTTAACAGTACATGTTTTCCAGACAAGCAAGGTCTTCCCCACAGAACAGGGTTAGATCTAGAAAATGAAGTGTACAATTTAGGTAATTATTCTTCAAATTTCATGGTCCTGAATGTTCAGTCTGATACTACTCCAGACTTACCTGCTATTTCAGTACTACCAGTCAAAGGCTAATTATGTGTTAGAAATGATGGTTCCGTACATGTAGGACATAGCGATTGTACTACTATTGTCAAGTATAGTGACAGTGGGAAATCTATTTTCAAAGCTTCACGCCATTCTTATTTTATTTGTGGTCAAACTGCATATATCCGTCTGCCCCTCGATTGGGAGGGAACCTGTTACATTGCCTTCCTACTGCCACCAGTTTTCCTAGCCCCATCTGATTATCATAGAAATACACATCTAGTACACATTAGACATAGAAGGGAGTCCCCCATTGTCGATTATACTGAAACTGCCCTGGAACAGTATACAGATTTCAACAGAGGTTTCTTTTTCTTTATAGGACCTATCCAGAATAGTAAGCTAATCCGTAGGTTAACCAGAACCCTTGAAGCTGTAGTCAATGAGACTGCCTCTGCTCTAGGTAACTTAACCGAAGAGCAATCTGCTATGAGATTTGTCGTTTTACAGAATCGTCTCGTCCTTGACGTCATACTGGCCGATAGGGGCGGGGCCTGTAGAGTCATCGGATCTAGTTGCTGCATTTTCATTCCAAATAACGCGCCGTCTGTTTATTCAGCTATAACCAGACTCCATAAAATTGCCCATCTGTTACATCAAGATCCAGGCACCTGGACATGGTCCGGTTGGTTCTGGAATATAATTTCCGCCTGGGGATGGAAAGTCTTGTCCTTTCTAGGTATTGCAGTAGCGATCATATTCAGCTGCTGCCTCTGTATACAATGTGGCCCTGCGATTTGTGGCATTTGTGCTACATCATGTATTCCTAGTCCCAAGCCCCGTTCTAGATCCCGTTCCAGGATAATTCGAGACGAGCAAATGATACTGTATGAAATGATAGATGGTATCATGAATATTGATGTTTCCTGATGAAAACGTAGTGACAAGGAGGGAATGTGGAAAAGTAAATTTTGCCGTGTTCTGTGTCCCTACGTGTCATCCATCATATGTTATGTGTGCATGATTAAATATGCATATGCATTCCCTATGTTCGATTAATGACGCAATTACAGTTGTGTCCATCTCTAGTATGTCAGTTTCCAGTTCTCGTGAATACTACGAATATCAGGCCTATGTAAAGTTACGTTGCCACGTTTCTCAGTGTGCACGTTATTCCATTGTAAAGTCCCCGTTTCTAGGCCTCAGAAGGGCCTGGACACCAGATTCAGCTCCTGTCTCCTGTCTCCTGAAGCCTCGCTGAGGAGCGATACAGCCCCCACCTGTATCCTCGACCCTTCACTTACTTCCTGCCTCGCAGTGCCCGGCTCAGCCTGGCTCTGCCTCTGAGTCTGCCAAGAGTATGTTATGATTCCAGTTATCAGTTCAGTCCTCCTTCTCTGCATTCCTAAAGCTACTGAATCGCATCAATAGTTTCCGTCATTGTCTAGCCTTTACGTCTCCATGTAAGAGAAATACTGCATTTAATGGTCATTTAATATTCTTCATCACGCACTACATATAGAATAATGCATGCTCCAGTCTTAGAGTCCGTTAGCCTCTCCCCTCCTGACTCTTCGTTCATATCAACATGTTCCCTAAACATCAGATACTAGATACTGCTTAGGTACATGTCGCCCTGACTCTCCAGACTTCAGTCTCTGCTCCTAGCACAGAGTTCGAAGCCCCCAGCTTCTCCTAGTAATACGTCATTGCCAGTTTGCGCGCACCATCAGGTTAGAGGTCCCGGCTCCTCAGGTAGCCCCCTCCATGGTTTCCGCCCCATTCATGACATATTCTGTTACGTTTGCATCACATGTCTATGTATACGCCTCTGTTACACCCACTTTCACCCTTATCTTTCGCGACTGCTATGGACCACACCCACTGCTCCGCCTATCGTATGTATTGTAATGCAACTGTTTTAGTATATATGATCGTGTATTGTTATTAAATGTGAGCGCGCTCATCCCAGATCCAGCTCCAGCAGCTGCTGGGCCCTGCCATCCTATTCCTATGCAGGTTGTCCTGTTCCTGTCCTTATGCTGTATTAAACCTGCAAAACTCCTACTACCTCGAATCTTGACTCTTATTTATTGAGCTATCTGTTATTCATTTATTCATCCAAAAATAGAGGTATTATTTATTTATTTACCACACAGGGACCAGCCTTGTGTTCACCACTCCTAGTAGAAGCTCCAATGAGCTAGTGAAAGAAAACAAAAATTAAATAAATTAATGCTGCAAAGAATTAAGCATGCATCTGGTACCTACGTAAAAATATTCTAATCACTTGGTTTATGACAAAGGGACTAGCTGTGCCCCATGGCCTCGAAGGGTTAGGTATCCAATCTCTTTGGTTTGAAGACATCTCGTGATACTGCACCTAATCGGTACCTCTCCTGAGGAAGTGCTAGGGGGATGCACGAAACTAGTCGACAGATAGGAATGGATAGGTACACCTGAGTACATTGACATTTGGGCACCCTAATCGTTCTACCCCGGTTTTAGTACAGTACCACCTAGAAGCCAGAATAAAATTGTTTAGAGCTTACTTTATAGCTTACTAGGCAGGTAATTTTAACAAATTCACATATTCCACTCCATCACATCACTACCTTTGCACCACACATAGTCATTATTAAAGTGCTCCTGCGTACTCGTGAGTCGTAGCATGCCCCAGTCCGTAGAGGGCTGGGAGGACCCCCATGATGAAGCATGTCACCAAGGGGCAACCCTGGTGAGTGAGGGGACACTAAGAAAAAGAGCAACTTCTCCTTTTCTCTCATAGGATACACTATTCCAACCCCATTGAGCGTTGTCGATCAGACTACTAACAGCTAGGCTCTTGATCTCTGTTCCAGAGATCATTTGTGATTTATCTGACCTTGGAGGGCGAGCCTAAGCAATTCCCTCTTTCTCCCCCTTGTTTTGTTAGTACCTCGCATAGCACATCAAGAGTGCATAGATGAAAATCAGTGCTGCCAACAGATATTGGAGAGGTTTCCGGTGCTGTAGTCGATACCTCGGTGCCAAAGGTGGAGCTGAAATCCAACTCAGTTAAGGGCACCTGCGGATGCTCGAGGAATGCATGTTTTAACATACGACTACGCTGAGGACAGAAACGAGCATGGGACTGCAGGTAGTACCTGCCTGGAGTCAAGGTCCGCTGGCGTCTCCGTTAAAGGTGTCAGATAGATGTCCAACTTGCATTCTCCTCCGCAAAACAGGCATTGGAAAACAGGTATGATGCAGTCTTCGAAGACTGGTCTGAATGACAGGAACCAAGAAGCACTTAGTTCTCGAAGGCGAGGCACACCCAGATGTTGTACCATGCCCTCACGGTAATATCTTTCCAGGAGAGCTTTTGCAATCTCGCTGGCGGATGGTCCGTCCATTGCGTAGCAGGTAAACGACAATCAGGATTCCAGCAATAGCAAGCAGGATCAGAGATAGACCCCGAAAATGCTTTCAAATATGGAGTGTATAAAGTTAGGAATAACTCAGCAGATGGTCTGGAAGGTGTTAAGGAATCCTGACCTTATGGTCTTAAATAGGTGTACAACACTGCTCGTATCTGACATATTCATGATACAACCCATCATTTCTATGAAATGTCGAGGGCAGTTAGTAAGTATCAGTGCCTGTATCTCTGTCGAGGTCCTTGCAACTTGAAGTTCAAAGGTTTCTCGAGCGGTGGTTAACAGCACAGTTTGCTCTAAAAGCTTGGCTTTCATTCTGCTCAAAGCATCAAACTGTATAAAAGAAATTTTCAATGAAAGCCATACTGGCGCCTCTCTCACTGAATTTGTCAGAGGAAACAATACTTTCATACAGCAAGTAACCCTGGTGTTTACGGTGACCAGATAGGTAATGCCCGGGAGCATCCCACAACAACCTTAATCACGCAGCATCAAGTAACTCCCATTCAAAAGTAACTCAAACGCTGGCGTAATCAGGGCAGCTGGAGTTCCTTTCATGTGGTAAGACAGATTTGAAACTGAACCATTACAGGCCCAGTGCAAAACGATATCTTGGCACATGAGAGAACCACTTAAAGCGTTCTTGCAGTTGGTACCACTAAGAAAGTCTTCTCGAGCCCCACTACTGCATCAAAATCTATATGGTAAATCCCGGAATTTCCTAATGTATTCTGTACCCAACTTTTCCTATTTGCCTGCCTGCCTTTGCTCAAGGGAATAGTGATACTGAAAGGTAGTGACCGGGATAGTCATTTGGCCGTGGATAAGCCACTCAGTGGACGGTAATTCAGCCACTGTGAATGGTAGCCTGTCCAGTTTTTTAATTTGCAGCATTGTATATTTTGCTCCCCTCTGTGCCATTTCTATCTGCGGATCAGTTAGATTGTATTCTGAAAACAGAGACATACTGTTTATAAAATGCCAAGGCGCAAAGCCTGTACACAAAGATTGCAGCGTCCAGCTCAATAACATAATAGAACGTAACTGTGATTGGCTGTGTTGTAATATGGCTAAATCCCGTTCCAGTATGTCAATAGCAGAAGATACAATGTTACCCAATGAATATACTCTGGAGGTCACAGTTGTTAACCCATTATCCACCACAGCTAACGCTTTTTCTAAGTTTATACAGTCTATTTCCTGTATTCTCTCTGCGGCTTCAGGTTGGGAAATCTTCCAGAGTTCATTATAGGCAGCATAAATGCCTGCATATATGAAACATTTTTGATGTTGTTTCCTAGGTCCTGGTAAAAAGTCCCTAAGACCCATGTCTTGTGAGAGTAAAGATAAGTGTTGTTTCACTTTTGCAAGTGTTAAGGTTTCTAGCCAATCTAGGCACAACTTCCCAACACTATAGGATGTCACTACCCCTGGATGTTCTCTTTGTATATATCGTGGATCTGGTCTATGCATACGGATTCCCTTGGTGATGTACAGGAACCGTTTATGACATGTGTTTGTGTCTAAGGGCCGAACCACCCACTGCTTCCAATTTGGGTCTGATCTATTGTACTTTAGTATGTCATCAACAGTTGCCCCTTCCTTTGTACAAGAATTATGCCAACCCTCTTTTGGTGTAGGAAGCTTTGGAGTGTTCAGGTCCTTTATGTTGGCTATTCCAAGACAGGATGTCTGTTGCACAGTATAATTTAAAAAGATCATCTGCTGTGGAATTAGGCATACTCTAAGTAGTGCCTCTGTACCCTGAACTTGCCAGTCCCCTGAACCCCAAATCGATTTTTTGTCAATTTTGTCTTTCCATAGGTTGTAACAGACAATTGGGCCAAAAACGAAGCAGAGTTTGTTAACATAATCTTCAGTGCTGATGTTGGTACAACCTTGTAATAAAATAAGGTTGGGACTGTGGTGTTAAACCCTGAAAAGTTTGCAAATTTCTGTGCAAACATTTGCGAACTACTTTTCGGTGGTGTTTGGCAATGTTCCCACCGATGGTACTCAAAAACATTCCTAGTCGAAATGGATTTGTGCAGGAAAAGATGACCATAATGTTCGTAACAGTACAATTTATCATAGTCTGAAGAACCCTCTAACACTTCGTTATTAGAAAATGCAGCAGTTTTCTTTCTCTAAATCAGACAACATGCTATTTACTGTTTCAGTGTCCCAATCATCAGAAAATGTACTGGAAGTATTGAAATCCCTCAATGAGATTTTAAATATATGATTAGTTTTTAAAAGTTTGGATGGGCCTAAAATGTTAAAATCAACCTTATCCCATACTTTACCATCGGGTATAGGAATAGCTATAATGTTCACTGATGATAAGTCTCTTTGTTCACGATGTGATCATGGATGTGGCTTCAGTAGGATGTTTACCTTTTGGGCTGTGGAACCTTGTTGTAGATAGTGTTCATTGATAAGCATACGAAAAGTCAATACAAGCCTAGCCAGAAAAGAAAAAACAATATCCCATAAATTACCCAGAGTTCAATCCAAGGTGATACCAGGTATGTCTTTTGAAGAAAGAAAAAAAAGTTCTTTAATTCTTGCTTGAATGGTGTTTTAGCTGGCGGCATTTCCGGCTCACTTGGATCCAAAGCTAATGAAATAGTCAGAAGCTGTTCGATCAATTGTAGGAATTGCATCAGGATTAGTTGAAATGTTATTTTTCTCTCGACAAGGCATGCTGATGTAGACGTCTGTATTTGGTCTAATTGCAACTTGTGAATTATTCTGATTTTGATTTTGATTTTGAATGTCTGGTTCAAGTGGAACAAATTCCATAGCATTGTTGCCTAGTCTTTCATTCCTTACAGGTGGCTCTTCAAACGTGATGAGTCTTTATGTTTGAACTTCTTGGATTGTAGCTAGAGGAGGGTATCTGCTAAAGCAGAGTCAACTAGGACTACTTTTTAGTATCGGCCACATAGTGTGGTTTGATTAAGTCAATTGAGACAAATCTTTTCTCTTTTTTTCCGGCAAGAGGCGGCAGCAGCACAGTTCTTGTTCTGTGTTCTGCAAGGACTGGTACAGGCTTTCTGTAAAAGGGTCCAAATTCCTTTTTGTCAGCAATTTTCTGTCTGAGCAGATCCCCAACTTTTGGGATCCAGACAGGTCTTGCCGTAACTACCTTGACTTCCTCAGTGGCGGTCTGCGTTAGATGGACGTTGCTTTGTTTTGTCCTGAATTCATTTAGATCCTGTAAAACAGCTAAACGATCATGGATATCAAATGTTATTTCATCCACCTCTGCACCTTCAAAATCAAGATCGGGTACCCACATTTGTGTCACAAAGAGGACCTCATATGATGTGACACCCCCTAGAGATCTTCTTGGCTGATGTTTAGTGCCAGCTGTACCCCATAAAGGTGTGTGATCCAACTACCGCCCTTGCCTAATAGCCTAGCCTTTAAAGATTGCTTTAAGTCCCGTTTTTTTCTCTCCACAACTGAATTTCCCTCAGGATGGTACGGAGATGACAACCGCAATGCTACGCCCATTCCTTCAATGGCCTCTTTGTAAGCCCGAGAGCTAAACGCAGTGTCGCGGTCAGAATGTTACGTGCTAATTGCATACGTGCAGATAAAAACTCGCAAATCTTTTATAACAGTTTGAGCGCCAGCTGAACACTGAGACCATACCCATACGAATCTCAAGCATGAATCCACTGCAACCATGATATATCTGTAAGCCCTGTCCGTTTGTAAGGGGCTGCAGTGGCCCAAGTACACACATGCAAGAGGTTTGTCTGACTTTAGTAATGGTGTCTGTGCCGGGCGTGCAACGGTGGAGCATTTCATCTGCTGATGTCACATTCCAAGACATAGTCTTTAGTTTGCTTAGTTAACCCTGGCCACCAATAGTCAGTAAAGAAATAGTCGCTGTAACGCCTGTGTGCGCACAGCCCAAACCCTTGTGTGCAGCTGGTATTAAACCGTGTCTAGGATCCATATTTGATATTACTCTATCCCCCACTCCAGGAATCTTAACATATGGAATGTTTTGTGCATCTAACTTGTAGGAGTATTTGAGTGAAAATTTTGTAGATACTGCTGTGCTGCCTTCGCGTTATGTGATGACAGCTACCATAATATCTCCGTCTATTCTCGTGTTTGAGCGAGTCAGCGCAGCTACTCAAGCCATGCGAACAGCCCCCGTTGCGGCTTCATCAGCCAATGAATTCCCTTCAACGTGAACGCTATAATGTTGATGACTCAGTGTATGGATCACGTGAGTCCTCGGTAGCTCGGCTTTCACTTCAGCTACCTGTTCCCATAGTATTTTGTGCTTAACTGTGCCACCTTTTGCATCCTTAAACCCGTTTTGTTCCCAATGCTGTAAGTACTTATTGTACGACTGTACACAGTAAAAAGAATCATACACGAATAGTGTGGGGAATTTGTTATCCGTATTTACAAGTGCCAGTATAAGTGCTTTCAATTCTACGAACTGAGCCGTGCAGTCTCCTAGAGTTTGCGTTTTTGTGCAACTAGGATGGAACTTGCCATCACACATGCGACCTTTAACAATAGCACATGCGAAACATATTGCTGCTTACTTCCATGCCCGGTTGCGCAGATCCGTCAGGATAAATAATATATTCATATTGTTGTAGAGGCAAGATTTCATTTGGTAGAGGATATCTTTGTTCGTATTGCAGGGATGCCTGTGTTTTTGAACTTGGATCAAATCTGTATTCCACGTCTGTTGCAGTAAGAGAATTAGAACTTTGTATCCATCTTGGAGGTAATGCTTTCACATTTGGGATGCTGGCCTTTGTAACTGCTTCTAAAGCTGGTACTGGAGTTACGACAATAATGCGTTTTCCGTGAGCCAGTGCTCTTTCTTTCGCTAAAGCAGTCTGAACGTCTGTCAGTATTATTTCTGTGAAACACATATCTGCATTTGTGTACCGATGTGATTTAATAGTGATTGGTACAGTTTCTCCTTCATTAAAGATCAAATAAGTGTATCTGCATTGACCCGCAATTATTCGGATCACTAGGTGGCATACATTTACGAGTGTTTGAAAGTGTTTGGAAGCAATCATGTCTTCCTAGAGTAAATAAAGAATATTAGTATGTTCTTGTGTCCAATCCCTGGCTGAAAAGTCAGGTTTTATTAAGTCATAGAAAGGTTTTACCCTTTGTGCGTTATCTAAAATGTATGTCCTGCTGAAGTTTAGGAATCGTAGTATTGAGTGTTAATTTTTTAATGATTTTGGAGGCTGGAGCAGTGCACACTTTTCTAAAAAAGTTAGCTGCCAGACTTTTGCCTTTACTTGACAGCTCATATCCCAAAAATAGGACATTGAGGTGGGCTATTTTTGAGTTTTTTTAAAGTTAAATATGTAGCCCTCTCTGGCAAATCCCATAATAATGGTGCTTACCCTGGTCAAGTGCCTCTCTAAGTCGTCGTCTGTCAGATAAACATCATCCACATAGGACAACGCTTCTTCATCAAATTTTTGGAAGTAACTCTGTTACTCTTGCTGAAAATAAACCGGGGCTATTCTTATACCCTTGTGCTAGTCGTCAAAATTTTTGTTGGGAACCTAACGTATTGAATGCGCTCAGATACCTGCTTTCAGGCACTATATTTTGGCAGAAAAATCCATTAGAGATATCAAGTGTGGTTTTATCATTTTTGCGCACAATGTTATTCATGAATGTGGCACTATGTGCATTTTGGACACCAAATGTCTTTGTGCATGAGTTTAAATGTTTGTAATCTAAAACTAGACGATATATATTGTCGGGTTTAGAGACAGGAAACAAAGGATTGTTCATTGGAGAGGTACCTTTTTCAATGAACCCCTGGTATTCAAGTTGATCTAAGATCTCCCTGACCGTTTTTTAGCTTCTTGCTTTATTGTATATTGCCTCTGAGCATTAGGTGAAACTTTTAACGGGATCACCTGGTAGGTTGAGTGCTCATCTCACCCTGCATGATTTTTGTACAATGCCGGAGCTTGGGCTACTGCCCACTCCTGTACATATGTATGTTTAAGGTGAACGGGAATGTGGTTGGAAAATGCAGGAAAAATTATACTTTCTCCCATGGGGCACTCCATTGTGAATGCAGGCATACCAATCTTGTTCTGCTAACAGGATGTCATAACCAGATGACAAGTTCTTCAAAAAAGAGCTTTTACTTTCCTGGGATTGTCCCCCTCCATCCGGAGTGTTATTTCATATAACTTATGTGCGACGCTCACCGTGGTGTCTGGTTTTTCCACCGTGATGTAATCATTCAACTCTGCTGTCACCAGAAATTCCTTTAGGTTCAGGCATGCTACTGTTACTTCTGCCGCACTGTCTAGCATTGTCAGAGCCCATTCCCCGTTCAGAAGTTGTGTCCTCAGAATTCTGGGCATGTCTGATTTTCAGAATAGCAACTTTCTTTTTCTTAAATTGAGGTTTTGGATGTTGCTTATCTTCTATTTTAGATGTAAAGTCTTGAGTGCGCTGCTTGTCTCTGGACTGTGTGCGCTCCTCTCTATTTTCTGACTGTCCTCCTCCTTCGGAGCTTTTCTTCGAGCAGTGTAAGGAACGAGTGGGACGTGTATCAGTATCCTGATACCTGTCAGGTTTCCTAATATTATCCCTATTCCTAAGGTTGTACCTCTTTTCAGAGGGCTCCTGTGGATGAGACCTACATTGGGACTGAGATCTCTTGTCTTTAGAGTTTTCTTTTTTATTATCCCACTTCTTTTTAGTTATCTGCTTAGAAGTGTCCTTTTCGAGACTGCCCTGTAGATGAGGTTTTAAAGCTATTCCCCCCAAACTATCCCCGCCTAATTCTGCATACACATTTTCAATTATTTTAGGTAGTTCATTCACCTGTTCTAATGGAGAGAACTCCCATAGGCTTTGGAGGATTGACAATGATGCTGCTTCCCCTTTAATATTGGCTAGTATTATCGCTGATACCTGGTGGTAGTTATTTAATAACTATGCCTAAGGTTAGGGCAGTTTCTGCTCTGTGCTTATTTTGTATTTGTCTTAATACATCTGGTAATACTGCTAATGAAGGAATACTATGAGTTCTGGTATATATGGCAGCAAAGACTCTACCCCAAGAGGTGCAATCCTCTAACTGTGGTGTAATCCCCAAGGGCAAGCAGATTGTTAACATTAGGTGTTTTTCAAATAGTGTTGTATTTGGGAATACTGCTTCTAACTGGGTTATTTTCTGAGCTACCCAGAAAGAAATTTGTTCACGTTTTGTGGGCGTTTTGCCCATTACCGTGTGTAATGTTTGTGGCGTAATTTTAGAACCTGTGCTCTGTGTAGGAGCTACATTTGGTGTAATTACTGTTGGTTAGACCGCGAGTGTCCGCAAGATGAAGTGTGTCATGTTTCTGTAGAGTTTTATCAACTCTTTGTGTTGATCAAGTAGTTCATCAACTGGCATTGTTTCAATGTCAGGATGTGGTGCATAGGTCGCTAATATTGGCCATGTTGCTCCTAGCCTTCCTTAAGGACCAAGCCTTGCTCTTGTTCCTGTATGGGGTAGGGCGCCATTAAACCAGAGAATATGTTCCTGGTAAGTAAGTGGAATCTCAATCTCCTCAAACAGATTGTAGACCCCTGGAACTTCTTAATGTTTGTAATAATGAAAAGTTTTTGTTATGGCATTCATTGCTGAGAATGTAATCCATGAGTAGAATAACTCTATTTTGAAATCTTTGTGTGCCTCTATCACGAATATTACTACACCTCCTCTGGGTGCTAACCCATTGTTGAGTAGTCTAACTGTCAGAGTATGTCTTACATTGGGTGCAATCTGTATTGCATCTGTATCTTCCTCACCAGGGTGCGCTGCTGATGCTTCAAAGGCACAACTAAGGCAAGTCCATCTGCAACCGAACCACAACCACTTCCAGGGAACCTGGTTCTTTGACCCACCTCCGCTACAACTCCAGCACCCTCCACGATCTGAACCACGAATGCAACAACAACTGCCAGCTCTCGATGCCGACCAGCACCAATGACCCTCTCTCCTATTTACACTGCCACCGCACCTTCACCCACTTCTGTACCCCAGCAGCATCTCCCTGCCTTCCGGACATCACCGCTCATAAACCATCAATTGCATCCTCCTCAACGTACATTGCCAACACAAACACGCCATAGAAATCTTGGAACTCCTCAGCACCTACTTGTCCAGTGTTGCCTTTCTCACGGGAACCTAGACCAATGCCAACTCTGCACCCAACATCGCCACCGCCATTCCCAATGGATAACAGATCTTTCACCTTAACTTTCAGATCCAGACCAACCCCGAAGTAGCTCTCCACGGAACCCTCATCTACAGGCCAGCTGGCCCCCGTGCTCCCTTTACCAATGCCATAACCGGCCTCATCCCACCCCACACCCTCGCTCTCACACACTACATCCCACTCAGAGACCTAAACTTCCACCTGGATAACCATGACGACTCAAACACTGCCTCCCTCCTAGAGAACCTTGCCAACATAGGACTGAAACAACTAGTCACCACCCCCATGTACACATTAGGACACATACTCAACCCTGTTTACACTGGGGGAAACAGCATCTCCTACAGCCACACCTTGGAACTCCTCTGGACAGATCACCACTGCATCCATTTCTCCTTCAAAAAGCCCACCATACACAAGTACTCCCACCGCCTCCACCCTTGTCAGCACCCCAACACAGACTGCGTCAAACGCAAAAACTGCATCACGCAGCCTCTACCGCTGGATCACAAACTGTGCTGAGACACCCGCCTCCTCAAGAAAGCCACCGGAAGACAAGTCAAGAAAGTAAGCTGGTTCAACCCTTCACTCCAAGAATACAGACACTCCTGCAGATGACTTGAAAAGACATGGAGGAACAACAAAACTCCTGAAACACGAGCTGCCTGCAAAGCAGCCACCATTGCACACCACCATCCACAATGAAGAAATCCCTCCAAGACAGAATCCTCACCAATTCACACACTGCCAAAGAGCTCTTCTCCATCATCAAGGAATTTGCCAAACCCTGTAGCAAAACAACTGATGTCCCACCCTCCAAGACCGCTGCAACAGCCAGTACATTATGGATTATACCCAGGTAGAACCATAATTAGCAAAGAGATCACAACAATAATAAAAGAGAGCATGGAGATCACATCAGTAATCAAGGCATTGCGCTTGACATGTAAATGTAAATGTATTGCGACTTATAAAGCGCACGTATCACCCGAAGGCATCAAGGCGCTTGCCTTGGGAACCCGTCCTGGCTTTTCCCTGTGAGATAACCCCTACTGGGTATCCCCAGGGTGAAAGCCAGGCATCCCGCAGCGGGTGGGCCGCCGTAGTGGAGATTAAGCAACTGTTGCCCAGAGTTGCAGCGTGGTACCCCATGATTAGAATAGGCACCGAGGCGAGAATTATCGAGTCCGTGGACATTTTGGGCTCAGGACCCTGCCGCGTTGGGAATTGAACCCTGGTCCCGGGCCAGACCTCTGCATCAGGGTCTGCCGCTCTAATCAGTGAGCCACACTCCTTCACCATCATTCAGCATAAGAGGTATTACTACCAAGAACGTGTGTGGGAGGGTCCTTCTATCCCAGGGGACATATCCAATTGGCGTGGATTACAGTAGCAGCTTATAGTATGTAGACGACCCATATGTGTGGAGGAGAGACCTTCATCACTCACCATTGTCAGAAATTCAGACAATGTCATCTGCGTCAATTGGATGTGCTAGCAAATATGCCTTTAAAGTGTCCCAGATGTGTGGAGGGCGTGAAGTGGGGGCAGGAGATCTGCGTATGTAACTTTTTGTTCGTGCCAAAATAGCATATCACCGATCCAGTCCTTAAATTTGGGTGCCGTGACCCGACCCAATCTACAAGCTATTCTTCTTTTAGCCAAGAGGAGGCTAAAGAACATACATTTCTGATGTGCCACTGCCAGATTCTCCGTGTAGCTCAACAAGGCAAGCAGAGGGGAGAATGACAGCTGCAACGAAGTCATCTGCTCCAGTGCGGTAAGAAGAGGGGAGCAGGAGAGCTGTAACGAAGTAATCTGCTACAGTGCGGCAAGCACTTGGTTCCAGTCGGCATGTATAATGCCACAATCCCAAACAAGGTGTAAAAAATCTGCCCCCGCTATGCTGCATCTATCACAATTATCACCATCACGCAATTTGTATCTACACATTTTGGACGGGGTATAGTAAGTGCGATGTAAAAATTTTAAATGAATGATGCGTAGACAGCAGCTGGATGCGCTTTGTTCCTTCTGACTACAGCAGTATGTCCATTGCTTATCAGTGATGACATGTCCCAGCTCAGCAATCCATTTGCCTCTAGCAGAGCAATGGGTGGGGACTAGGTGGGCATTTAGGCCATGGTACAATGTGGAAACCAGGTGCGGTGCAGCGTAATTCCGCAGAATCCTGCATAATGTGGCAACTTCCAGAGGCTCCAGGAGGTAAGCAGGTGTCTGCTCTTTAATTCCCTGTCGCAAACGTACATATAGAAAAGTGTCCATGGGGGAGGGCGGTTGTTTTGCAAACAGTTGTTGTTGTAGTGTGGGTAGTTTACCATTAATGTATAGGTCCCCCCAGCAAGCAATCCCGTACTTAGTTTTAGTCTTTTTTAAGATACCCTCCGGTAACACAGGCATCCTAGGGTGATAAACTAAAGGGAGTAGTGGCGAGTACAGCATGGGAGCCTGCAAGCATTTAGCAATACATTGCCATGCCGTCACTGTACAGACAATTGGTGACGGAGAGGCATCACGTGGCGTGAAGGTGGTCATGATGGCACCCTTGAGCGGAATGGGATCCGATAACCAGTGCTCCGCTGCCACCTATGGCATATATCTGCGGGGTGAAACCAATAATGGGTGAAGTGAGCCTGTGCGCAGAGATAATATAGCCCAAAATTAGGGATATCAAACTCTCCCTGAGAATAGGGCCTAGTGAGCGTGTCCCATTGCAGCCGGGGTTGCTTTCCACCCCAGGTTAGTCTATCATCTCTGATCAGAGTGCAGCAAAGAGATGTCTCCCAGGGTCATATGGAATATTTAAAAAAAGATAGAGCAACTTGGGGAGAACAACCATTTTTATGAGGGATGTGCGTTCCGCAATCAAAAAAGGGAGTGCAATCCAACGTGTGACATTGCTTTTGATGCTCTCTAAAGTATGCCCATATTTGAGTCGCATCAATTCCTCCTGGTCAGTCGTAATGTGTATCCCTAGGTATTTCACCTCGTCAGTGCACCACTCTATTGGTAAATCAGGGGCGAAAGACGTCACCAATGAAGTGAGGGGGAAGCTCTGAAACTTCGCCCATTTAATTTGGATGCCAGACAGTGCCCCAAAGCGAACAAACTCGCGGAGCAAGAGATTGATATTGATGTATAGAGTGATGTCGTCGGTGTATAGGGAGATAAGTATGGGGTGGAGAAAGCAACGGAGTGCCTTGTCCTGATGATATTGCCTGATTCTGGCTGCGAGTGGCTCAAAAGCTAGAGCAAAAAGTAGAGGAAAGAGTGATGGAAAGGGGGAGGAATGCCCATTGATTAAAACCTTTGCTACTGGGTCAGTATACAAGATGTGTACCATGCCAGGAATCCTTTAGGATAATAAAAAGATAGTCCCATTCCACAGAGTCGAAGGGCTTTGTGGCGTCCAGAAAGACTGCCACCAAGGCCAACTGAGGATCCACTGATTGTAAAATTGAGAAGAGGGCTCACAAATTGTGTGATGTTGCCCAGCCAGGAATAAACCCAGCCTGGTTCGGAAATACCAACTTATCCATTAGTAGGCTGAGCCTGTTGGCTAATATTTTTGTGAGAATCTTTGCATCTGTATTAATCGGGGAGAGGGGCCGGTAGGTGTCTCAGACATTTGGGGGCTTGCCACGTTTCAGAAGAGACGAAATAGGGACTTTCCTCAATGAGTACGGAAGGGTCTCAAGTTCCTGAGCCTTCTCACGTACCTCTTTGATGATGGGAAGCTGCTGATTCAGGTATGTTTTATAAAAATCAATGGGAAGCCCATCGGAGCCTGGAGCTTTCCCTGACTTCATCTGCATAATTGCAGTGAGTATTTTATAGTTTTCAAGAGGTGCGGCAAGAAACTCCCTTTGTGTATTTCCCAGCCATCCTAAAGTGATGTCTTTTAAGTACATTGAAAAGTCAGGGGGCGACCTGCTACGGGTACTGTATAAGTCAGTGTAAAAGTATGTGAATACTTGCAGGATATCAAGGCTGTCTCTATGGCGTGCGCCGTTATTGTCCTGAATCTCCAGGATGTAGTTAGAGAATCTGGGTAACCAAACTTCCTGTGTTCAGGCTCTACCCAAACGCTCGCCCTCTCCATATTTACGCGCTAGGAAGTACTTTCCTCTTAACTGCACCTCTCTGTCAGTGGTGCCTTTATAGTCTGGTACACGTTGCTTGTTGAAGCCCGGGGGTGTCCCTCTACAAGTCCCTCTCCAATTGTTTCTGTTCCCCTTCCAGTGTATGTAAAGTGCGACGGAGGTCTCTCAAGACTTCAAAGCTTTTTACAATACAGGACCCTCTAAGTGTCACCTTAAAGGCCTCCCAGACTGTACCCACATGTGCAACAGAGTTTATGTTCCTCTGAAAGAACTCAGTGATGTCTGTACCCGGCTCTGCCTTAAAGGCGGTGTCCAACAGTACCGCTGGCAGTAGTCTCCAACATATAGGGGCAGTGATCGAGTTAGGCGGTGTGACCTTCATGTGGACTGGGGCATCATCGGTCTACGTCCTAGCCAAGTCTTCAACTTTGTTAACCCATGAGACAACCCCTCGGAAAACTACCCATTAATCAAATTGGGCCCATGAGGAGTGTGCTGCTGTACAGTGTGTGCCATCCCTCCCATCAGGCTGCAGATGCCGACACACGTCGATAAGTCTGTGAGCAGAAAGCAGGTCTACCAGTGCATTTTGTGCCATGGTATTGTGGGAAGGGAGAGGGTTAGACCTGTTTATGGTAGGAGCAAATGCTGTGTTGAAGTCCCCACCCCAAATGATGTTTATGGAACCCACTTGTAGTATTTGTCCCCACAGAACTGTGAAATAATCCGGGTCTTCCATATTCGGCCCATAACAGCATACTAGTGTGACAGATTGCATACCTAGTGTGCCCCAGAGCATGCAGCTCCTTCCTACTGCATCATGGTATGGACCACCAAGTATGAAAGGAGTGTTCTTCTTTATAAGAATAGCTGTGCCTCTGGAGTATGTGGAATAGGAGGATAATTTGCCCTCTGCAGCCCACTTACTGGCAAAGTTAGGGGTGCGATTTGGATCTAAGTGAGTCTCTTGTAACATGGCGATGTGAATTTGGTGCCTATCAAGATATGCAAGTATTTGCCGGCATTTGCGAGGTTCTCTTAGCCCCCTAACATTCCACGTGAGAAGGTTTATCTGTAATGCCTCATTATGTGGGAAAGGAGCCGAATGTCATGAAAATGTCACACTGTGATCTGTAGGCAAGCGAAAGTGTGAATCTTGTGATATGTGATCTCATATCTACCTATTGTAAAGAGATGATGCTGGAAAACATTAACATCCAAGTTCCATCCCACCCCCACCCACAACAGCACCCCAATTGTGCTGGCAGTAGGATCCCCACCCAAAACCCAACCAAACATTTCCTTACACCGTAAAGCAAATATGCCAAAGTGGCTAGGGGAAAGCCCGCAAGAGGAAACTAATGGGCATTGAGGACCACCCATCTCCCATAGCTATGAAGTCAGTTTCCCAATGGAAAGGGGAAAGAGAGGGAAAATGGAGGGGGTGGGGGTTATGTGACTTGGCATAGTCCAGTTCAATACTATGAATAACCCAAAATACTAATACAATTTAAGTCACCAGTCACTTAGCTGTCGAATAGTGGTAGACCAACCAGGCCAAATTTGTATCAGGGCAGGAGGACCCCGCAACACAGCGAGTGACAGGCACCTCTTCACAGTGTCGTCCGGACAGTTAGCAGCTGCAAAGTTCGGTCTACTCGGAGCGATGGCGATCTCGAGAGGTGTCCCTGTGACTCCCGTTGCGGAAAACTCTTCCTGATTGACCGGAGAAAATCATCGACCTGGTTCCTGTTGATGAAAAAGTGTTGCTTGCCCTGGTATGTGACACGCAGTCGAGCCGGGTATAGTAGTGCATATTCGATTTGCTCCTTCTGGAGTTTTTGCTTCGCTGGTACGAACTTACATCTCGCCTCCTGGACAGTGGCTGTAAATTCTGGGTAGATTGTGAAGTCATTGCCGTCGTAATGCAAGTTCTTTTTTTCAGTGGCCAGTTTCAGAGCAACGTCACGATCGTGATAGTTAAGAAGGCGTACAACATTTGGGCGCGGACTGCTCCCAGGGGGAGGCCTGGGGCCAAGAGAGCTGTGCGCCCACATCCACGATCAGTTGGCTGGAGAAAACCTCAGCACCAATGGTGTTATGCAGCAGTCCTTCAATGAAGTCTTCCATACAACCAATATTGGTGGTCTCCGGTATCCCAATGGCACGAATGTGGTTGCGCAGCCTGCCGCTTCCAAATCCTAATTTTTTTGACGCAATAACTTTGAGGAGCTTATCCATTTGTATTACTGGTTGCTTCACCTGGGCAGTGGCGTCTTCCTTATCTGAGATCCGTTTCTCTGCCTCTTCGAGTTGTTTGTCATGTTTGTCAACCTTCAGGACAATAAAATCCATGTGAGTATTCATGGAGTCCATTTTACTGGAGATGTCTGCGAAAATATGCTGCATGGCAATTAGTAGACTTTTTATTTCATCCGCTTGCGGGGCCGGGCCGCCTGAGTCTGTTCGTTCGCAGGCTGCGCTGGGTCTTCTGAGCTGGAGCGTGTGGTGACTTTTTTAGTGTCAAAGGGGAGCTCGGACTGGCATCCATCCGTCTTCCCCATGATAATGAGGGTATGCCACGGAGGAAGAGGTAAGTGACTGCACTGGTGCACCTGACAGCGGAGGCCTGGGCACTGGTGGGTGCACTTCTGACTGTCTTGAACCAACTGGTGACATATCACAGGACGGTGTTGTCGAGGTTCCAGGCTTCAAACATTACACAGTATTTATTTCACAGGAGCCACAGTAACAGGTCAATGTCAATGGCAGCAGACCTCAGCATGCAGTTTGTCCAGCGTGCGCAAGCACCATCGCGGGGAAGACGCACTCCTGAGGGCATCCAACAGTCCTCAATGACCGCTAGGGTGCAGGGTGTATATGATGAGAGGCAAGATTTGAGTTATGCTGGGTGACGCCGTCAGAGCATTAGCAAGCGTAAGATAGGCATATTGGTGGGCCCAGCAAACCTACTGACAGAAGTGCGTGCAGTGCCATCAAAGGAGGCACCGAACCGCAGCAGATGCGCTTGCCTGGAGGAGCAAGGAGGCCTCCGCAAGCAGCTCGATGTAGCACAAGGTATCACAGTAGCGCCGGGAGTTAGCGCTACCATGCGCTGGGCGGTGCAAGCATCCCCTCACCACATCAAGTTGGGGCACGAGCCGGTGAGCACCAAGCCAGTGGCTCCGAAGGCGTCCGGAGCGTCACATAGAGAAGATAGCGCCTCGTGGAGGAACGATGGGAGCTCGATGTCATGTGGTGCATCCCAGGTTCAAGCAGGAGAGACAGCTGTGTCAGGCAACCGGACCCGCCTACTGTGTATCCAGCTCCCGCTGGGCGACAGTCAAGTGGGTTGGTGAGTCAGCTAGTGTGTGCCATGGGTTAGTAGTACATGGGGGCACAAGCAACAGTGTACAGTTGCAGCCAGACTGTTATATTCTATGTTACTGTAAAGCTATACCAAAAGCTCTGTGTTTGTGAGCAGCATTGCTGGAGTCTTCTTGCTGTGCTGTGCCTAATGAATCTGTGATGTCACTGTATATAGAATGTTATGTTTTCATGTTAAAAGATGGTGGCAGGCATGGTTGGTTAATTTTTTTTTGTATTTTAATTCGAGTTTGTGACACTTTATATTGCCATTTCTTTTGACTCGAATTTCAATTTTTGCGCTGTTATGGGGAAAGCGTTTTTGGATTCAAGGTATATCTAAAGACTCTGTTACCTCTTATATTTAATTTGAGCCCATCTTATCGTGGTTGTTTGTTGTGCTGTTTTGCTCAACAATCTGGAGGAGAGGAGTATATTTGTGGACATGTGGTTTTGAAGAAATATCAACGTTTACAAGGATGTTTATGTTTAAAAAACGTATTACCTGACTGTTAGCACGCGCGCTTCTTCCTCGAGGGTCTTTGGTTAAAAAGTGCAACTGTTTGTCCCGTGCTCAGCCACAGCATCGCAACGCAATAGCGCCATTGTTTCTTTGACTTACGCGAGACCTACACGCGTAGTCTCGCGCATGCGCCTACGACGCGAGACTTTGACATGCTTAGTCTCGCACATGCGTATATCTAACGTTTTCTCTTGCCAACCACATGGTTGGCAAACAAGCTGTTTTCATGAGCTTTCATGAGTCTGTGCAGGCGCGTCTGTTTCAATCTTTCTGCTGTTCAAAAACGCCAACCATTCTTCTTTTTCTTTTTCTTGCAAACCATGATGTCACAGTCATATTCATAGAACATTCTGGGATTTTTTTTGTTCTTTCAATACAAAGGAAGATGTAAGTTCTGAGTGGAACTTGTGGAAGGTTTTCATTTGTTCTTCTGGCGCAGACAGCATTCTTTTGACTTTATTCATAGTCCACAAAGCATTTAGTTCCATTTATTCTTCAACAAAGTAAAGCCTTCAACAAAGTAAAGTTCAACATTCCTAAGTCTTTATCTTCAAGTGTTCAAGAACCTATTGTGAATCACCTTTCCATTTACCCATCAACAAAGTAAAGTGGAACATTTCAAAGGGTTTATCTTCAAGTACACAAGAACCTATGGTCAACCATGTATATATGGCTACCTTTCCTCTGTGATTCACACACATTTCAAGTACACATGATGGTAGCGGATTACCTCCAGTGATTTGTGAATCATCTATTTACTACAGTGATCTTTGAATCATGTATTTACTACAGTGATTTGTGAATCATCTATTTACTACTACTTTTCTTCTGTGATTCACACACATCTCTTGTACTCATTAATCTGGCGAATCACTGTGCTGTGATTCGCACACTGATATTACTCAAGAAAATTATCTTTTGGAGGTTTACATTTTGCGTTAATTCTTAAACATTTATTTTTTTGTTTTAGTGTTTACAAACTATGTCCTCCATGCAATCTATCAATGCACCTCCTTCATTTCTTGAAACTCCTGGTGAACCTACAGTGAAGTGGGATGTCTGGTTTGATGCATTTGAAACATATTTAGGTGCCATCGGTGCGTCTAGGTTCCGACCAGAGAGGAAAAATTGTTTACTACTACATTCGCTGGGTTTGAAGGCAGATCTATCTTTAAACACTTACCTGATCTACCTGATGGAGATGTAATTTTAGATGATTATCTAAGCACTGTAGCTAAACTTAAGGCACGTTTTGATAAACAACCTAATTTGATTGTATCAAGACACAAGTTTTTTAAGAGAAAGCAATCTGATAGTGAGGATGTTGATGATTACATTTCTGTTCTCAGGAAATTAGCGTCTTTATGTCTATTTGAAAATTTCACAGATCAATTAATCCGTGATCAATTTGTAGGGAACTGCAATGATAAACATATCAGACAAAAGTTACTATCTATGGATAACCCTTCTCTCGATGAAACAATTAAAGTGGCCAAAAGCATTGAAACATCTAATATATCTCTAAAAGAACTGGAAGATAAGCCAAGTGAGTCTACTGCTATGAATTATAGAGGTTCATCAAAAAAGTCTAAAACTCCTTTTGTTAAGAAAGGTGTGTCCCACTTCTCTAAGAAGAAACCTGATAACTCTATACCGTTCTAATATGTGTTTGCGCTGTGGTAGTTCTCCCCATATTAAAGGTACTAAATGTCCTGCTTTTAACATGCAACTACTGTAGTAAGATAGGTAATTTTGCTGCTGTGTGTTTAAAAAAGAAATTTCAAAAGAAATCTGTTGCCTGTGTTTTGGAATCTGATGACTGGATCGGACGGTGAGATTGTTTCTGTTGTCTGTGATCACAGTCATTCTGACGAATCTTCCATTCCACTTACAGGAGATCCCTCTACATGTGTTGATCCAGTTGTCGAAATCAGAGTCGGTGATAAAGTAATTAATTTATTAGTTGATTCTGGTGCTAGGATCACTATGATAACCCAAAAATTGTTTCAAGAGACATGGGGGGAGAGGGAACTTTTTCCCCCTGATCGATCTCCAGTATCTTATGAAGGACGGAAGATCGATTTACTGGGTTTCATAGAGGATTTTCTTGTGTTCAGGGGCAGGAAGATCAGAGGAAAGATTTATGTGGCTGTTAAAGGCCTTAATATCTTAGGGTGGTTCCATCAGGGATTATTTGGAATGCAATTAAGACCGGGAACATCACTTGCAATGAAGCAAACACTAGGTGGATCAATGAATTTCCCACTGTTTTCAGTAACAAACTGGGAAGGATTTCTGCTTTCAAACACAAGATTATTGTTAAAAAGGGCGCTACTCCTATCAAACACAAACTCAGGAGTGTTCCTTTTAGTGTCAGGGACGATCTTGATAAAGAACTTACTTCATTATGCGAGATGGGAGTCATAGAACCTACTGATTCATCACTCTGGCTATCTCCCTTAGTGGTAGCCCGGAAACGGGATGGTAAATTGAGAGTATGTGTTGATCTTAGATCACTCAATAAAGAGATCTGGGTTGACTCACACCCACTGCCCAAAATTTCGGATCTATTTTCATGTATCAAAGGTGCGACCATTTTTTCTAAACTCGACTTGGCTAGCACCTATCATCAGATAGAGCTGCACCCTGAATCGTGCTCCTTGACAGCATTTGTTTCCCCTCTTGGGACTTTTCGTTATAAAAGGATGCCGTTCGGACTAGCTTCCGCTGCATCAGTCTTTCAGAGGGTAATGCAGAACATGTTGAGGGGTGTCAAAGGAGTGCTTGTATTTCAGGATGACGTCCTCATTTATGCCAAGAATATCAAGATTCATGATGATATTATCAGAAAAGTGCTCGAAATTTTCAAACAAAAAGGTGTGGTTTAAAAAAATGAGAAATGTAAATTTGCATGCGAAGAGATAGAATATCTAGGCCCTCTTTTGTCCAGTGATGGCATTAAGCCCAGGCAGGGGCTCATTGATGCAATAATGAATGCTCCGGTTCCCAGTGATAAACCAGGAGTTAAGTCTCTATTGGGGTTATTGGAGTATTATTCCAGATTTGTCTCCAATTACGCGTGTATAGTTAGACCTATTAGTAATCTTCTCAAGCGCTCCTCAAAGTTCAATTGGTCCTCTGACTGTGACAGTGCATTCAGGGAGGTTAAAAAAGCTCTTAAGGAGAGTAATGCATTGACACCTTTTGATCCAGAACTACCTTGTTATATTACTGTGGATGCGTGTAAAAGTGGGCTAGGCGCTATTCTTACGCAGAGGTCAGTTGACAAAGAGTGTACAGTTGCATTTGCATCTACAGTTTTGAGAGGCGCAGAAGAACATTATTCCGTTATTCTGTTCATGGGCTATCGATATGTTTCGCCCATATATTTGGGGAAGACACTTCAACCTACTTACAGACCACAAACCTCTTGTGTCAATATTATCTTCTGGTCCTAGTAAATGTTGTACCCCTAGAATCATAAGAATGGTAAGCAAGCTACTACAGTATCAGTTCGACATTATACACATTGCTGGGGGTAAGAATGTCAGAGCTGACTAACTGTCACGTTTTCCCCAATCTTCAGATCTTTGTGAAGGCACAGGGTTTCAAGATGTATGTGATGAAGATGAGGAAGATTGCTTTGTGGCATCTGTTGATATTCCCGTTTTAGCTGTTGGGTCAGAAGGTGATTGGAGGGTAGCATTTTCTGAGGATTATGTTCTTAAAGATGTATGTAAGTTTGTGATGAGTGGATGGCCGAGCGAAAAAACTCTCTCTTCTGAAGTACAGCCATACTGGAAGGTTGAATCAGAAATATCGTTAGAGGATGGGTTACTGATGAGGTGTGATAAGTTGATTCCACCACATTCTCTCAGGTCAGTCATTGTTAAAAAAGCTCAAGATGGACATCTGGGCATTTCTCTTACTACTCGACGTGTTCGAGAAAAGTTCTGGTGACCGAGCATGGACAATGAGATCAGGTATTCTGTCGAAAATTGTTTATTGTGCTGTTCCTCGGATAAGACGCTTAAGGTCAATACTCCTCCATTGTCTCCTGTCGAGTGTCCTTATGGGCCATGGATTAAAGTAGGAGTGGATATAATGGGTCCATATGAAGCTTTACCCCAGAACATGAAATTTGTAATTGTCATGATAGATTATGCGTCAAAATGGCCTGAGATCAAGGTTGTTGGAGAAGCTAGTGCCACTTGTGTTAATCAAATTTATGCAGGAAGTGTTTTTGAGGGAAGGTTTTCCTCAATTGCTTGTTTCAGACAATGGAAGTCAGTTTGTGAGCAATACATTTCAGGTTTTCCTTAAATCATGTGGAATTAAACATCTCAGGAGTTCTCTTTATTACCCACAAGGTAATGGTCTTGTGGAGAGGATGAACAGAGTGGTAGGGGAATGCATTAAGTGGGCTGTTGAAGGTAGGCATGATGTGTTGTCTTCTTTGAATAGTATATTGTGGTCTTATAGGACCACTCCCCATTCCACTACTAAGTTTTGCCCCTTTGAGGTTTTATGGGGAAGGAAAGCCAATACGAGTTTTGGTCCAGGTTGTATGAACAAATGGTTTATTTCTTTGGTTGATGTTGAGGTTATAATGGATAATGTCAAATCCAATGTACTTTTTATGCAAGGAAAGGAAAAGGAGTGGTTTGATAGGAAAAGAAATGTTAAAGTTGTACCGTTGTGTGTTGGTGATTTTGTGAGGATCAAGAAAGCTGTACATAGCAAGAAAGGTAGTGGTAAGTTTAGTGATCCTGTTAAGGTGATCAAGATTGGCAACAATTCTATTCAGGTAGCAGGAGGTAATTGGTGGAATTTGTCTAAGGTTGTTAAGGCTAAATCCAAATCCGGTTCAGGGAATTGTTCCATTAGCAATGGTTCTGAGTGTGATGATGCATGTGTTGCTGGTCGTTCTACCTCTCTGTTACAGAATGGGAGAGTTGCCAATCAATCTACCTCCCTGTTACAGAATAGAAGAAGCACAAGAGCCAGAGTCGTCCCACAAAGATTTAAAGATTAGTTAGCACTATTTTTTAATGTATAACTATGCATTGTTGTATTATGTTTTTTTTCTTTTGTTTATGTTTTAAGAAAAGGAGATATGTTATATTCTATGTTACTGTAAAGCTATACCAAAAGCTCTGTGTTTGTGAGCAGCATTGCTGGAGTCTTCTTGCTGTGCTGTGCCTAATGGATCTGTGATGTCACTGTATATAGAATGTTATGTTTTCAATGCTGTGAGGTTAACCAGGACAGTTGAAGACTGCTGGCAGATGATGAGATGTGTAGATCCAATACTCTTTATTAAACTCAGCTTAAACTCAACTTGCATCCAGGATTTATTGAGTTTATAACACAGACTAAGCAGGCAAGACGGTAACCTGAGCCAAGTTGTGGCACGAGTCCGATGGGTCCTGCTGCCACGTGGGAACCCCGGACTTGCGTGATGTCAGTGACCGTGCAGGGCTCCAGCCACACTCCTCCGCTCACCCTGCTGCTGACTGTGACCGACCCAGAGGCCACTTGCTGGCACCGGCGAGCGCAGTTTTTTTAATCAGGGCTGCCTGGGGATATGTATGACCGGTGGCAGGTTTGTAGTGCAGGATCAACACAATAGCATTCAGGATAAATAAAGAAGGATGCCGCCAAGCTCCCAAAGCCTCACAGGCATGCTTCCATCTTGGTCATGTGCCACCTAGCGCCCCCTACAACAAGATAAATATGATCTACAACAACTTTGACAACCAAGACCACCTCACCGCTCCAGCTCCTCCCATGCGACACCACCCAATAGACCCTGCTCAAATGGATCCAGCTCACTACAAAAAACACCGAAAGACCATGAAAACCATCCACACCGGAGCACCCTCAGACCCCTGCCCAGAACACATCTTCCACAGAGGCGCCTCTGCCATCGCACCTGAACTACTTTGGACGAACAACTAATCTTTTGAGAGCGCCACCTTCCCCAACAACTGGAAACACCTGCATGAAGAAATCCTCCACAAAACCGATGAACCTCAAGAACTTCAGGCCCATCTCCCTGCTTCCATTCACAGCCAGATAATCAAAAAGGCCGTCAACATCCATCTAGCAAACTTCATTGAAGTTAACAACATTCTAGACAGCTCCCAATCTGGATTCCGAGGCAACCACATCACCGAAACGCCAAACTCGTTGCCACCGACGACATCCCCTCCCCCTTGACCATGGCAAAATGGCCGCTCTCATCCTACTGGACCTCTCTGCTGCATTCGACACCGTCTCCCACTGCATCCCAGCAACCAGACTCCATGATGCCGGCCCTTGACTGGATATGCTCCTTCCTCACTGCCAGAACTCTGCATGTCAGACTCCCTCCCTACCTCTTGGAACCGACAGAGGTTAAGTGCAGAGTGTACCAGGGCTTCGCCCTCAGCCCCACCCTCTTCAACGTCTACATGGCCCCCCTCGTAACTATAGTCAGGCGCAACATCATCTCTTACACTGATGACACCCAGCTGATCCTCTCCCTCACCAACAAACCCAACATCACCAAACACCGCTTCCAAGAACGGATGAAAGCCTTCTCCACCTGGATGAAAACCAGCTGCCCGAAACTCAACTCAGAAAAGACAGAAGTCCTCAGCCATGGCTCCACCCCCTCCTCATGGAATGACTCCTTGTGGCCCTCCACCCTCGGAAATTCCCAACCTCGATGGACCTCACACAAAACGTCAGCATCATACTAGACCCATCACTCACAATGAACTGCCAGATCAATGCTGTATCCTCGACCTGCTTCAACACCCTCCGCATTCTTTGAAAGAAAGACTTTCAGATGCATCCCAACCGAATCCAGAAAAACTGTCATGCATGCACTCTTCAGCAGCAGACTGGACTACAGAACGCTCTCTATGCTGGAATTGACGAGAAACTCCTTTGAAAACTCCAGACTGTCCAGAATGCTGCAGCCAGACTGATCCTCAACATTCCCCGTCGCAGTCACATCACCCAACACCTCCGCGATCTTCACTGGCTTCCATTCGAAAAAGAAGAATAACCTTTAAACTCCTCACCCATGCATAAAACACCGGACCTGCATACCTGAACAGCCGCCTCACCTTCCACGCACCCCAAAAGACACCTCCAATTAGCCCTGCTCTCTCTGGCCACTGTCCCATGTATCAAAAAGACCGGAACGGGAGGAAAGTCCTTCTCTTACCTTACAGCCAAAGCCTGGAACACCCTCCCCTTTCGGCAATCTCCCACATTGCTTCGGATGACCCCAGCACTCAAAGGAGCTGCCCCCACTCCTACAAGCGCCTTGAGACCCTCACAGGTGAGTAGCTGAGGTTTACCAACCCTGATTGATTGATTGATTGATTGATTGATTGATTGATTGATTGATTGATTTACTGTGTGTATATGTACAAATGCTTTACACATTGCCTCTGAGATAAGCCTGACTGCTCGCCAAGCTAACAAGGGGGTGAGCAGGGATTATCCAGGGTAGCAGGGATTATCCAGGATAGCCAGGGTAAGGGTATTATTATTATAATACCCTTACCCTGGCTAGAAGAAAAGGTCCTTACTTGGGCCAGGTGCAAGCCACTACCAACTAGAGACCCCCATTTCTAAAAGTTAGATTGGGAGTAATAATCCCCATCTGCCCCCTAGGGGAGCCAGAAAGAAAGTCAGCACATTTGTTTTGTGGTGCGGGCATGGCCATGACCATGGTGGGTAGCCCTCAACACCTACATATATATTTGTTTAATGTCCCCAGTGTCTAGTGGGCTTTCTGCCCCTTTCAGAGGCAGATTAGGGGTAATCACTCCATTCACCCCCCTGGGGGGCAGAAACACTGTCAGCAAATGTGTGGGTGCAGTGGGGGCATGGCCATGCCCATGGTGGGCAGCCCCACCCCTATTTTTTTCTTTTTAATGTCGCTGGTGTAAAGGTGCTTTCTGCCCTGAGTAATTACCCTCATCCCTCCCTCTGGGGGCAGAAAGACTGTCAGCATATTTTATGATGGGGTGGGGACATTGTCATGCCTATGTTGGGTAGCCCTAACCCCTATATTTTTGTTTATGTCTCTGGTGTCTAGTGGGCTTTCTGCCTCCAAGGGGTGTAGATTGGGAGTAATCACCCCATCAACTCTCATGGAGCCAAAAAGACTGTCAGAATATTTTATGAAGAGGTCGGGGCATGGCCATGCTCATGGTTGGCAGCCCATGAGGCTGATGGAGAGGGAGATGGAGCTTTGGGGGCATGGCAATGCCGATGATGGGCAGCCCCAACCTCTACATTTTTTTAGATTTCCCTGGTGTCTAGTGGGCTTTCTACTCCCTTGGGGGGCAGATCGGGGGAATTTACTCTCATCCGCTCCAGAGGGGCAGAAAGACTATAATCATCAAATGAGCTGGGGGAGGGGGTGCACAAGCCCTTGCCTAAGGGGCCGCTCCCCCATCCCAGGTGTCTAGTGAGTGGATCTCTTCTTGGGGATCATTCTCCTGTGGCAATCCTCATCAGGTTTAATTGGAAAGGGGGGATGTTCACCTTTCCAACGATATCTCTACCACCCTAATCAGTGCTGGGGGCTGAGAAATGCCCCCGGAGCACTGATGGAGTGAAAGTAAAAGGAGCCCATGAGGGAGTCAATTTAGCGTAATGATGTCAACGCGATCTGTGCCCTGATCGTCATTACACTAATGGCTAAAAAAGACTCATGCTGCTCGGGAACCTCTTCACAAGCAGCCCCAGTTTACAGTGTAATAAAAGAAAGGGGCGTTTATATATTTATTCCCAGTGTCATCCAATGGCCGACTGACGCACTGGGGAAGTAATGCAGGTGTCAGCCATTGGTTTAATGTCTTTAGCAGTCTTTATTCATTTACTAGCATGTCATAATATGTTATTTGTTTTTGCAAACTACCTGTCTGCCATTGGAATAAAGATATAGGCAGGGAGCCCCAAACATAGATTTGAAATGGCCCACTTATATTCAGTCGAATTCCATGTGCCAAAGTTGCCTATACTATGTCAACACTTTGGAACTCTTACATGAACATTCCCAAGTGATATTCAGATCATAGATTGTATCACATAATGTGAGCACTGGAAGCACTAAGTTAAGACACAGCCTGTCACATGTTTGGGCTGACTGGTGCCTTAAGTAGTTCAAGAGCTGCAGCAGGACCATTGTGTCACCTCAAATGGGGGTAAATGGTTGCTTGTTACATGAAATTTCAAGGCGTGTTCTGCTTTTGGATGGAAACAAAGCAGAATTTGTTGACATAACAAAAGTAAACAACTGAAAATAAGGCAATAACATTCACAAAGCAACATAAAATATATTTGAAACATAATAGGACACATCACAACTGAACAGTCAACATATAACACAACACAAAAAACTACTATAGTACCACAGAACAAAATAACATTCCAATAATGCAACACAAGAAAAACCTTGTAGAGCCAACATAGAGCCAGACAACAATAGCGTACTAATGTTCTTGTCAAACATTACCAGCTCCAGTCCTGTTTTCTTAAAAAGTTGGTAAAAGATGTTTGGAGCAAGCACTCCCTTAACTTACTACCAAGGACATGAAATAGCGCCAGTTAAAACATTTTTGAGGTCTGGAATCTTGTCTTTGTGGGCGCAGTGTGTGTGTGACTATCTCTCTCTCTCTCTACAGTCCAGACAGCTCTTATGTCCGTAACCGCTGGGAAAGCCGCCATAAGGGAATATAGCGAAAACCACAAAATATTAGCAGTGATGGCAACTGGACTTTAGCACACCTGTTGTCTGATCTGAAGTACAATAATTACATTTTTGACCGCACAATGAACAAATTGATGGTAAACTAATTAATTAATAGTAAACTAACGCCTACATGGATTGCAATTTCTGGCAAATCAGTCACAAATGTTCTCGACTTGCTTAAACAATCGGAGAATATACAGAGAGAATAAGCGACATAATCTGTATTGAGAGTTGCGTTTTTATGTTAAATTAATTTCTCTTCTGCATTATTTCAAAAACCTTGTAATGTGTCATGTAATACAGGCAATGTATGGTCGCGTATATCTTTTTAGATTTCGGGAGTGACTTGCATATTATCGCAAAAAGAGAAATGTCCCTTAGCCTGGCAAGGCTTTGGGACAATTTAACATGTTTAAGGAAAGACTATGAGAGACCCCTGGACACAGAGCCAGGTGAGCGCGGAGGTTGTTGAAGGAATGACGCTGTTGGCAGTGGAACAGTAGCTCACTGTGACTATATCAAAACATGCCAGGCGCTTGCAGCACAACAACGCAGTCATAGCCTGTGAGAGGCTGGCTGTGTGTGCCTGCCACCGCTAGCACTTGGTGACAGGATTACCTGAAGTAGTTCCTGCTGAATGATGTTGTTGCGCGAGGACGCCAAGGCCAGCGCATTTTAGAAGTGACCGCGGAGTATGTCCTGAACCAAGCCCACGGGAGGGTGAGACCATAGAGAGCCGGCTCGCTGAGCTTCAAAGTGAAGTCTGTCCTCAGTTTTGCTAAAGCAGAACTAAGCATCTGTCACAGGTCATGCTTGGTCCATCCAGGGGTAATGCATTTGTCAGCTGATTAGCTGGAGATTCTAAAAGATTGCTAAAGTTAAGAAATACTGCAGCTTTTCATATCACCGGTCTTCTGTACAAAAAATATACCTTTATGGGAATGCAGACAGGAATAGTAGTCTGTTGCAGGCCACCATCATTTTCATACAGCCAACCACAAGAGTCATAAACAGCAACCTGCCTAATTAATAGTATTGCTATCCAGTGTGACAGGTGATTTTGTGATGCCACCTATTGGTACATTCGCCACTCTAGGTGTTTTTCAGGTCTTGAGACAGTGCACATTTGATGTCGCTTTCGAAAGATATTGTAATGGGGGCTTGTTACCCATTTGTTGGTTTCACTGCCACTATTATTATTACAAATATAATTATTATTATTATTTCACTCCCGCTTCTTTCGTGTGGAGCATAGGCCAAGTGTTGATTGCTTTATCTTTATAAGGGTCCTTCACTGCTCGTGCTGTGATTGAGGTACTATTTCCCCTTCGTTCTTTTCTATGGTGCTTTTCCCCTGCTGTGCCCATTAACTGTGTTGCTTCTTCCCCTTCCACTCTCCATTTCCATGTTGCTCTTCCCCCCACACATATTGCTTCTTCCTCTCCGAACCCCAAGTAACTTCTCCCCCACCAAGGTTTGCTTCTTCTCCTCCAATCCAAGTTGTTCAAGTTGCTTCTCCCCCTTCAAACCTCCCACATTGTCTGTGTTGCTATTTCCCCTCCCAAGCACCCTTGTCCAAGTTGCATCTTTCTGCTTCTACCTCTGTTGCCATTGTTGCTTCTTCCCCTCACATCTGTCAGTGTCTGTGTTGCTTCTTCCCTTTCCACCCTCCCTTTGTCTGTGTTGCTTTTCCCTGACATGTTGCTTCTTCACCTCCAACCTTAGCTGTCCCTGTTGCTTGTTTACCCACACATATATTGCTTCTTCCCCTCACCCCTCCATTGTCTATGTTTCTTCTTCCTATCCCAACCCCGTTATCTGAGTTGCTTCATAACTTCGTACCCCCATTGTTTGTGTTGCTTCCTCCCTCCCATCCTCATCCTCCCCTTGTCTATGTGGTAAGAAACAAAGGGGCATATTCACAAGGAGCTATCGCCGAATTAACTGCACTTTTGCGCAAGCCAAAGTCATGATAAATTTACCACCCCATTCACAAGCTGGTGCTAACAGCCCCAGCACCAGTTTACCCGCGACAGCAGCCGCAAAAACATTGCAACAGAGGGCCCCCGCAAATATTGCTAATGAGATGCAGAGTAGGTGTTCTCGTGCCAAGAGCTGCGACAACACCACACCACAACATTGACAATAACCAGAGAGAACCGCGAAAAAAACACAAAGCACGCAATGAGCCGCGTTAGCAGCAGGAAATTTACACCTGCTCTGACCTGGTGTAAAGTCGGACCACAGTCTGCACCACAAAAGGCAGCCCAGTCCACAGCCACACCTGAAGACAAACAGATGCCATGGAGCAACTTAACATGCACCACGGACACCCAAGAGGGCCACAACACCCACCGGCACCACACCCAGGCCCGCAACAACCCCCCCAGGCCCACCCTCAAACCCGGACCAAGAAACTGCACACCAACACCACGAATCACAAAACAAATATGTTGCCTGAAGTCACACATGCAGGAAAATCAACATACATGCGTGGCCCGAAAATGGAGAATCAGTCATACCGCAATGCAATGACCAACACAAAACACCATACACACAAAAGCCAAAACAACCATTTGGATGAGTCCTAGCGGATCCTCACTGGACAATCCGTTGGACACAGCCTGGAAGACTAAATCCAAGAGAAGAAGGTGCGCCATGCGCCCAACAAAGGAAAGAGAGGGAGAGAGCAAGGGAGAGAGACAGAGTGATATTGCACAAGCATCGCAAGGCCTTGCAAGGCACCTGACTCCACATGCCAACATGTGTGTGTGTGTATCCCCATCCGTACACCATTGAGAGAAGCAGAAACATAATGATTTGATGTTTCTGCTTCTCATACTGCGAAAAACCAGAAGAGTTTGGTTGGGAGCAGTTGGGTGACGGGGGTGCTCTAGGGAAGGGGAGGAGTGGCTTGCCCACTTTTGAGGGTGCTGTTTGTTCGCCCCCCTGGGGCCAACCAAACCAGTCATGAGCACTCTGCCTTTTTTCCACGTAGGCTGCATGCAGCCGACATGAGAAAATTGCCTCCCCATACGCGCCTGGCTGGTCGGCGTCCCGACCAATCACAGCGCTACCATTACAGCGTTGTGATTGGCTTAGGCGAGGGGAGGGACTGCCTGCTTTCTGTGAGACCGGGCCGCCGAAGGTAAGATAACTTTTTAATTTTTTTATCCTAAATTAAACCATCTCCTGAGATCAAGGGGCACATTACAGACAAGGTGCATTTTCATTGTATGCACTGGGTGCACTTTTCAAAAGGTGCGCCCCATGCAAACATTAAAAATGCACCCTATTATGCTGAATGTGCTCATTCAGAGCATTTGTGAACTTGTGCTGCCCTGGGGCCAGTGCATTCAGTAAAAAATGGAGTGGCTGCTTGACAGCCACTCCGTATTTTCACAGTGCAGACGGCAACCCCCCTGCACTTTGAAGGGGGATTAGAGATCCCCTTGCAGACGGATGCAGTCAGTGACTACTAAGGGCACTGTGAATGCTCCCCCTAAGAGCTTCTTTGCTTCTGTGCCATTATCTGAAATATGGCGCGGGTGCAGAGGCAAAGGGATTCCCTCATTTGCATTGGGCATGCCCCCATGCAAATGAGGGGACGCCCCCTGAAGATAGCACAGGCACTTTATGTGCGCCAACGCTATCGGTATTACAGAAGGGGTCGCACAAGCGTCTGCGGCTCGTTCTCTAATTCGAAAGTGTCCCGGGGGCTCACAAAGAGAGTTCAAATGCCTGCTGCGTCCCCAGGGAAATTTTGATAATACTGCCCCAAGACTTTCCTCTCCCCGGGGTGCAGGCTGTTTGAATTGCAAAAATACTGTACAAACATATTGATGCCCTCAGGCCTCTGTTCTCTCTTGTATAATTTACCTATACAGTGCAGCATCTTGTGCACAAGAAACATGGGCCTGAGCCAGTGGATCATTATGTTCAATGTGGTCTGTCATGTTTCTAGAATGCACAAATTGGGGTGTCCTGTAGTGTATATCGGCATGCTTTCTTGTGCCAGTCCATATAAAGGATTGCTGGGGTAGGGACATTGAATAGCTTTCTAAAGAGCTTTATACATATACAAAAAATATCAGGTAGCCCTGGGTAGTTCCCAAGTTTTAGGTGGAGAGCAGTTCCTTTGTATGGATCACTCTATGACACCACCGACACTCCAAACCTGCTCACCTCAAATGTCTAGTTTTTCTAGCAAATGTTTTAATCATCGAGTAAGCAAAGTGCCATACATGCCGAGCCAGAAAGTAACAAAGCCTTTTACCGTTTTTTCAGCAAAGTCTTTAAGCATCCGATTAGCAAGCGGCATCCATTACGAGCTTTATACATATGTAAGATCTCATATTCCCTCAGGATCAGGAGCGGCCCATGCAGGTAAGAGCGGTGGTGAAGTGGGGCTGGATTTGGGGGGGATTCAACAGGTGACCATGAGAGAAAATTAAATAAAGAATTAATTTTCCTTAGTCGTCTGTCAAAATCCCCGAAACCCGGCCACACCACTCATACTTGCATGGGCCACTGCTGCTCAGGACAGAAATAGATGTTGTGGCAATGTCTCCAGTTTGGTTACTACTATTGATCTTAAGTCTGTTCTCTCTTGTGTTTCTATAGTCTGTGACAGCCCTTGTCTGCAGCAACAACCTGGAGTGTGATGTCATATATTTGGTACATTACATTTGAAGTCCGCTGTGCTATTGCACAAGTAAGTTCTTTACCCCATTTGAACAATGTCCTAGTTTACACATCTTTGCCGAAGGAAGCCCAGTTCCTTTCCACTTGCACAAGACTAGGCGATGCAGCGAGTGCGAGTTAAGTGGTTTTACTAATTTATTTATTCTATTTTCCCTATCGAGTCTTAGATTGACTTGTCCCCGCCCGCCCCACCGCTCTTACTTGTACTTGTAGGCGGCTGATGCTGCTCACAGTTCTGGGGGGCTGGTACCAGTGTACCCCGGTCATCCTGCTCTGACATGGCGCTTGGTGGGGAGAAGAAAATAAAAACAGGGGAAGGAAGGAAGGAAGGAAGGAAGGAAGGAAGGAAGGAAGGAAGGAAGGAAGGAAGATGATATACAAATAAGGAAGTAAAGGAAGTATTTTTAAAAAGTACAAAAACTCATGAAAAACAACAAAACAAAATAAAAAAAACATAAAATACACAGACACAAAAAAACACACACTAATACAGTAAATAAAAATGAGGGATAGATTAATTCGGAAGGCGGAGGACTGAAAAGATATTAAAAAGGGGTTCAAAAACAGGCCCAGCACTATGAACAGATTAAGAAAAGAATATGTCCGCCCCCATTCAAACCTTGTTGTGCTGTTCACATGCATTTTCCAAAGTGAGAACGTATGCCGCTCTACATATGACATAAAAAGGTGTGCCGGAAAGTCTGCCCACCCACAGAACCACTTCGCAGAGTTGCACGTAGTGAAAATCTGCAAATTGTGCCCAGCTCTAGTCACCCCAAAAATGTATTTCAAATTTTCATCAAATTTTTTTTAATAACAACTTTTATTAGCATGTTTCCAAGTATGAAGGCAATCACTTCATTACGGCATATTTTGCGAATGTATACATTTATTATCAAAATCATATACTTAATATAAACATAGCTTAACAAAAAAATTTCAATGCAGTTTTATATGATCATTATCATCTATTTTAGAAAAAAACTATTTTTGGTTATGGTGGTGGTCAACTATTAATTCATGCAGCGTACCACATTATGTGACTTATGTATGGGAAAAAAGGTCTGGTGCCAAAAATCGGATAAAAAAAAACAGTAACTATTGGACAAACAATGTTACTCTCTGACAACAAGTGTTTGCATTGAGTACTACAGTTCATGGTATTTTCTTCTTTCACTGGATTATCCAGCTGCTCTTACAAGACCCTATGCCAAAGAGACCTAGCGGGAGATGACTGCTTGGTTATGCTCCACAAGGTGGAGGCCATTGATGTGCAGTATCACCAGATGGTGATCCAGGAGAAGGAAGAGGAGGAGACTGCCACCACTGGCTCAGATCATCAGCTGGAGGGATCCCAGTCACGCATCACCACCACTGTTGGTAGCTGCGGTCCTAAGCCAGCCCCCCCACCACCACAGGTGCCCTCCTTCAGCAACTAATCAAAGGGATTGAGGAAATAAAGAAGGGCCAGCACAGACTGAAGGAAAACCAGGGAGACATTTTGAGGAGGCTGGAAGCCATGGAGGGACATTCTTTTAGGGTGGTGGGCCTGTTGCTGGAGGTACGGTTGTGGGCAGGACAGTTGGGGACCAGATAATGGTTGTTTTTTTAGGCAGAGAGGGATGGGCCTGTTACAGGCAGTGAGGGTGAGACTTTAGATGATTTTGTTAATAAGGGGGTGTTTTGTTTCATCCATAGTTTTGTTATGATTGTTTTGGCTGGTTTAGGTTACTACTACACTTCCTCATTCATGTATCATCATCAGTAATCAAACAGGAGGCTGTGCAAATGTAGTGATGACAGAGGTTCAGCCTTGCACCTAGCCAATCACAAATCACTTGTCCAGCTGTGTCCATCCCCACTATCCTTTCTTTAGTCTCTCGGTACCTGAGCTCTATTGCCACATTAGGTGGGTTACGTACCTTACTTCCTCCATTCCATCATGCTGCAATCAGTGTTGGAAAGTTGAACGTGACCCAACACACCTTTATTGGCTTGATCAGGCTGAGAAGCCTCTTCCTCCCATCAGTAATAGTTGTTTCATTGTTGCCCTTGCCCTTTCCTCTGTAAAGATTGACCACTAATGGAGTCTGCCAACACAGAGCAAAACCAACATTCCCCAATACTCATTCTTAGTACTTGTTGATATTCACTGCCTCACCCACTAAGCCCATACCTTCATACAGAGGTTTCTAGAGAGCCTTCCTAATGCTGGTGGTGGGTCGCCTCCGCTAACGTGGAAGACATTACAAGAAAAACAAGGTCCTTCCTATTCTTAATGAAACTGGTAAGGCAACCAAAGGATTCTCACAGGCAACACACTAAGGGATAACGCAGAGTGAGAGGAAAATCAATGACAGAGACTGTGAGAAGCTGGCCTAGTAAATGATGTCCACTAATGTAAGTAGGCACCTTGCACCAGTCCAAACCACCCTTATGGTGATGTAAGAGGTCTTAGACAATCTTAGAAGCCCTCTAAATGGTAGCTGTGGAGAGCAGCCTTCAGGCTTAGTCCAGAAGTAGTGTAAAGCAGATTGTTTCACCAGAATGCAATCTTATAGTATAGATTAAGTGAAAAAGAACCACACAAGGTATTTATTTAAATATGTATTTATTTAGAATACTCTCTACCACGTTTAGATATCTCCTACATGGAGATGAACACAATGCAAATACTACTGTGCATAGAAATACAGTAAATAGCATGAAATACACAGTGGGCCACAGGGGGTACCAAATCACATAATAAAAAAGTGGTCTAAGAACCACGACTCGGATCAAGACAGTGTCGAGAGGACGTAGAAGTGCTGGTGACCCAAAGAACCCCCAACGTGAGTAGATAGAGACCCCACGGAGAGCGTGTGCAGTGTGGGAACACGACCGTGTGTGTTACATACAACTATACGTGTAAGTCACAGTTGGATTTTTAAAGATTGGGCCTTCCCAGTGGACCCTGCACAAACCCAGTGGAAGACAGAAGGCTGGAGAACCACCCCACCTGTGGATACCCTAGTACCCATGTTACCGGCACCATGGCTACTTGGTGTCAAAAGATCTTCTTAGAAGGAACCAACAAGCCTTTGGAACTGCAAGTTGACATTGTGCACAGGGGTTCAGCTATTGCAACCCCCACGAGGGATACTGGCCTCAAACTTGGTAAGAGGACAGGGCAGGCCTCTGGAGCTGAGGAAAACCACCACCTGTGTTGAGAAACCTTACGGAGTTTAGAGGAGCTCAGGATCAGCAGACTGGTCGAGTTAGTTGCGGTGCCTGCAAATTCAAGGGAGTGACTCCACTCCAAGTGACATTTCTTCAGGTGTCTTTGATGCCCACAGGCCTTGGAAGGTTCCTGTATGGTGCATAGGCACAGACGATGCAGCAGACTGAGAAGGAGACAAAGTTGGGTCCAAATGAAGTCCAGCAAAGTCCAGAGTGCCCAGACTGTAGAAGAAGAAGTAGTGTCTGATCTAAATCTTGTCCCACGGCAAATATAGTGACCTACCCACAGGTAAGCACTTACATACCCTTAGGAAAAGGTTGGGACAATTCAGGGGGGTCTGGACAGGGGGAGCTTACTCCCATGTCCTTTGCCCAGTTTCACGCCAGAGCAGGAGCCAACGGCTCCCAGGACTGGTTTGCACAGGGACACTAAATGTGCCCTTCATACACACTTAGTGGAGCTGGTAAGCCGCCCACCCGGTCCCAATACACTAAATCCTGTCTGGGATGTGGTCACACCTCCCTGTGACAGGATGCCTATTGTTCTGCCTTCCACAACTTGAGCTTGGCCCAGCAGCAGGAGGTCAGAAATGTGTCTCTGATCGTCAGCAACCATTTTGTGCTGTCTGAGTCCAGAAGGTTGGCACTGGGAACACTAAGAGCCTAACAGAGGGCTCTTCCCTGGAATCATACCCGCCCCACCGTTTACGGTGTCGGGGTATCATTCTAACATGTTTGATACCAAACATGATAGGATTCATTGCAGCCATTTTCAAGATTGTCATCGCGTAATTACGTGGGGGCCCTCTATATTGTTTATGGCTGCTTCACTGACAACCCGGGAGAATGGACTCCGGAGGCTGTAGTAGCGCTCATGCAGGGGCACCCTCTCACTTAGAACCAAGCACCCTGCATTCAGGATTGCAAAGGCCTGCTATAGGGGTGACTTATAGGTTTTATGTGCAGTGATCCTAGATATAGGAAGCCTATATCTTTAGTACGTGGTGATGGTACCACCTAACACAGGCTGCAAAGACGGGCCTGTAGTTCCATTTTGAATGGTCCCCATGGGTGGCATAATGCATGCTTCAGCCCATGGGGGACCTCTGGGGTACCTATGCCCTGGGTACCTTGGTACCATATACTAGCACCCGAACCAGGCTGTTCCATTAACGCATCCTTCAAATCCGGCATCTTACCCCATCACTGGAAGAGGGCAGAGGTCAAACACCTTCCCAAGAAGCCCTCGGCCGACCCGACGAACCTGAAAAACTACCAGCCCATCTCTCTTCTCCCCTTCGCTGCCAAAGTCACTGAGCGATTTGTAAATGCCCAGCTGTCTGCCTTCATTGAAGAGTACGCCATCCTAGAACCCTCCCAGTCCGGATTCCACAGCAACCACAGCACCTAGACCTCCTTCCTCGCCGCCACCGATGACATCCGCATGCTACTCGACCAGGGCCACACCGCGGCCCTCATCCTACTAGACCTCGCAGACCGGATGAACAGCTGCCTCAACCTTAACTCAGAGAAGACAGTGGTCCTCGTCCTTGGACCCTCCACCACCTCTTGGGACAACACCTTTATTAAATCAATAAAACGAATTTGGTTGCGCGTGCAGCATCGCATTTGGCAATGCCGCACCACCCCGCAGCCCTCCCTCCACGGGCCGCTACTGCTAGAATGGGGTCTGGATTTGCAGGATCCCAGTCAAACTAGTCAGTAACAGCTTAGCACCAGGAACAAAGTGGGGGTAACCATAAAAGCAGATCATACTTTCCTACAAAGACTATCATAGTAAAAGAATAACAAGAAACATAGTGTAGAGTGTTTTACTAAAGTAAGCATAATCAAGCCCTCAGGACTCAGGAGAAGGTTACTTCAGTAGAATCCATGGGTGATAGATTGTTGGAAAAAACTAAGCACAATAACTACCTATCCATTTCCAAGGTATTTTTTGTAATTTATTATCTGCACTATGATGTCCCTTTCTTGCCTTAGTAGAAGGGGTGGTGTTGGTAAATTTCCAATTTGTGTTAACCTTCTCCTCCATTACCAATTAGTGTAGCTTTAACCCTATCTGTCCCACAAAGTGTAGGATCTGTTGATGGTGGAAATTAATATGACAATCTGGGGGAGGAGTGTAAAGGGCTTCATTAATGGATGGATAGGTAGGGCAAATTAATAAATGATGAGAGATAGACAAACACAACATTCATCAACTCCATGAGCAGCATGTGACTTGATGAATGATGGAATGAAGAAAGATGACAGATTAGTTCCCAAATTCAAACATTCTTTGTCTTTAGCGTCCCCCAGACTCCCAAGTTAGCTATTTATTACTATTTATTTATTACTTAGACTGGAAAAATGAAAAATAGGAAGGACACACACAGTTAAAAAAATATGTATAATCAATTAAAAATCATCCTGTATGGAGGGGGTCTTTGTATTTTTCTGGCTTTTCCTGTATTTGCTGCAGATGGCTGAATCACTGAGCAGGAGAGCCATGGTAGTTCCTTGAATAAGAGAAGGCCTCTGGAATGCAAACAAACAAAATGACAATATTAGAGAGCCAAGGTCAGCATGCTTCATAAGGAGTCACTGTTAGATGGTGGAGCATAGGCTGGTGTAGGGGTAATTTCTTGCATTATACATGTAATTTACTGTAGCATAATTATGTGAAATGACAGCAAAATGTCATAAGACTATGAAGATTCATCTGCGGAGCACAATCTAGCAATTAGGGTTTGTTTTCTTAGCTCAAAATGTGCCGTTGTGTCCAAAATGGACATGAGGATCCATTGTGTGCTAAAGGCATAGTGCTAAATGCAACAGAACATAACCTGCAGCAGACAAAAGCCGCTTGCACTCGCTAAATTCTTTCTTCCTGTGATACTGTGGTAGGATGTGTGTGCCAGGTTACTCATAATTATGGGAACTGGCATAATCGCAAAATTTTCAGTAATTTTGCATCAAAAGAGTAACACAAAATTACCGCAATTACTCCAATGCGATTAAAATTTCGGCCCAGCCTAGAGGTGTACCATTAAGTAAAAGCCAATCTTGTATCAAATTCACACCCAGACAGCTAACTAGCTGCATGTACCTGGCTGATCACTCAAACTGAAAAGAATTAGCTGTGCCCATCAAATAACATGTCCAGGCCACAACCACTTATTTAGACTTCTCTACTTGAGCCACTATCTACATTTATCTTATAAACACACCCTCTCCAGTTCACAGGGGTACAACTCTTGGAGTCTTCTCTTATCTCAGAGAGGTGGACAGCCAATATTCCTTCTTCTGGCTGTTGTCAATGATACTTTAAGATTGCATCCATAAAGACATTGACCTGTTAAACAAGAACATTTTAAAAACTGGAGTATTTGTCTAGTTTGGGTAAACTGACTGGTCTCAAGTGACATGTAGAAGCAAGCAGTGATCCATAATTAGCTCCCAAAAATTGCATATCAAGTTTAGTTTATCTGTAAAGACGATTTAAGCTAACACATAAATCATCATTTGGTATTCATTGGTGCAAGTTACCTGTTCCATGAGTGGTGTCTATTTACCTATGTGCCTTGTTTTACATTTTATTATAAAGCACACAAATACCTTTGGGTGTCCTGCAGCTCGAAAGTGGTAATAACCAACTAGGCATAATAAAGGAACAATTACAGGGAAAGTTGAAGCTTATGCATCAAAGAGGCAGGGAGGCCAATATATAAGGAGTTGCGGTATTCCAGCCTGCTCAATGTTAGAGTTTGGACTAAGTTCTTATTGGAGTCAAGAGGAAGGAGTTGAGTTATTTTCTTTAACACTGTCCTCATGAAGAAACATGATGAGGTACGTTTGAAGCTGCGAAAGAGAGCTAGGATTGAAGGGCATGACCAAAGTGTGGGCTAATTCAGCTGGAGTGGGAGATGTGCCAAAAGAACAAACTGGCATATTTATAAGAGGCTTGCATCACATTTGTACCACGCAAACTGGTACGTGTTTGATGCAAGCCTCTATGTCAGATTTATGAAGCCATGCATAACCACATTGCATGTTTTTGAATTGCTTCATAAATCGGAAGCAAGGCAACACTGTGCAAAATGCTGCATTCCAAGGGAGGCATACCATGGGCATTGCGGTGGGTGTTCACACACAAATTCCATGTTTTTTTATGCATTCCTATATTTACCAACCCTGGTAAACCTGAGAATGCACCAAAAAGATATGCCTTCCCAATTGAGGTGTATTGAGGAGAAATATGTTTATTTCTCCTCGTTTTTTCCTCTTGCTATATGTGTTGCACCCTATCCTTTCCCTGTGGTGCAGCGTAGCTAGGTGACTTCCTCCGCAATGCTGCATCAGAATCTGGTAAATATGAACCCAAGCCACCAACAGGAAGATCTGAGTTCTGGTTTGCCATAATCATGTACCTCCATTTTGTCAATTTTTAGACACAGAAGTGAGTCTTCATCCATGTTGCCATATCTAGCTGACAGGCATGGCATTGTGGCTGTGCATCAGAGAAGGAGGGATTAACCTTGAAAATAATTTAGATGTCCTCAGCATCCAAATGATGCTATGAGGTTTGTAAGAGGGACAACATAAAAGTTAATATTAGTGGGGCTGAGAAATGATCTTTGAGGGACACCACAGGTGACAGGTTTAATGGCTGAGTGACAGGTCCCTGAGGAGACAGCCTGTGCCCGTCGCTTCAAAAGGAGAAGAAACAGCACCACTAGATTATTGTTCACCCATAGCCATCTCCTTCATCCTGTTTAACATAATATCATGTAAGAAAGCTGCACAGAGTTCGAGAGAGATGAGGATGGTGCTGCCACCCTAATCCAGAATAAGCCTGATGTTGCTCATGGCTAAGTCAATACAGTATCAGTCAGTGGCAGCTGGCATGTCCCCAGGGTGGTAAAGCGGTTGGCAAAATAAAATAATAAGTCCCAAAATAAAACACACTTACCTTCCTTCCTGCAATGAACATGACGTCCTCAATCTTCTCTCCTCGAGGCAGGCTCCCAAGCCAATCCTGGAGCTGCTCTCATGCTCATGAGAGCAGAAACCTGATTGGAGGGAGTAGCGCCTGTCGCCATTTACTCTCAACTCTGCTATCTTAAGACATCTGAGTTGAGAGGTGTAAAGCGCGCATGTTGGGCTAGCCATCACAAGATGGCCCGCCAAAGTGACATGAACACTTTATACAAGTGCAAAAGGCAGCCCACTCTCCCTGCTGCTGCTGCTGCCATTCAGCAGAGCCTGCCCCATCCTGACACTCTGTTCAGGATGTGGTGATGAAAAATAAAATTGTTATGAATCGTCTTCATTACCATTTTATTTTCCGTTTCTGGTGGCATTTCAGTGGGGCGACACTCCTTTGCTATAAGAGCCGAGCCTGGTTTTGGTGATAAGACCAGAATGAAAGCCAGATTGATATGAATTGAGCAAAGAAAGAGATTCCATTATGTTGATAAGTTTTATTTGCCACCCTCTCAGTTACCCCTGCAAGGAATGGCAGTAGGGAGACTGGCCAGTAGTTACATGGCTGTAGGGTGTCCAGAGTGGCCTTTTTCAAGAGATGGTTATAATTGCCAGCTTCCAGTCTGGAATTTGACCTTATATCAAAGAAGTGGAGCAGATTGAAGGAATTTTCGACTGGAAGGAGGATGAGAAAATTGTTACCTCCTTCACAGGAGTTACATCTGAAAGGTAGGAAAGATTATATTTCAGTGAGGTGATCCTTAATTAGGCCTGGGCAAAATGTTATTTATGCCTACGTAAACAGCGTAATTTTAGCAGTTTTTAGTTACTCTTTTGACACAAAATTACTGAGAATGATGCGATTATGCTCAGTTGTGTAATTATGAGTAATGTGGCATAATGCTTCTAAGGCAGGAGCACAAGAACAATACATTTAGTGAGCATGAATAGTTGCTGGCTGCTGCTGTTTGTGTTCTACTGCATTTAGCGCTATTTTGGATGCAAGTGTGTATCATGTGCTAAGTATATAAAAAATAGCAATGAATGCCGGGTTATGCTCGACGTACTCTAGTGTTATTTTGCTGTAATTTCATGTAATTACTCTACAGTAAATTACACAAGTTTACCTACCCCTACTCCTAGGGGCCGATTACGATGCAGCCCGTAAAGGATCTGACTGATGGTCGCTGCCTTCCCATCTGCTGCTTGGTTTACTTTCTCACCACCCCATTATAATGCTGGTGCTCAGAAAGTAAACCGACCGGTTATTCCGGCCATCTTCTGACGGGCAAAAGGAGCCCGTCAGCCAGTCAGAACTGGCTCGTAATCCTAAAGGGCATGCCTTCCCACCCTTGGGTTTATGATGCACTGTTTCCGACATGGTTTCCTTGCCAGCCTGCCCGACACGGAAACCATGTCAGAAAGCGTGTTTGGGGTCCCACAGTAGGTCCCCCTTAGGTGTGTAGCCTCCGGTTGAGGGCTGAAGGGGCATCTATGGTGCCCCTCTGTTCATCCCCGCACCCTGTGGTAGGCACCTTGATGTGCCTGCCACGAGGTGCAGGGATGAGCAACAACTCCCATTTCTCAAAGGGAGCTTGTGTTACAGCCGGTTTACGGCCGTGACACAAACTCCCATTTCCGTGACACAAACTCCCATTGAGAAATGGGAGTATGCAACCAAACAGTGTTCGGTCGCTTTGTAATTGGGCAGTCAGGACAACCGACAAAGGTCGGTCGGTCGGTCCCAGGACCTAGACAGTGCATCCGCCCGACATCGGAATCAGGCCCTGGAGTTAACTCTTCAAAAAAGATTTATTTTAAAGAGGTAGTAAGGTCGGACATGAACGAAGGTGGAGAAGGATGTAGAGACGGATCCTTCCATTTTGCTATTTTATTATGGAAAGTCTGAGAGAGTGTTACAAAATGTCGGTGGAAGAGAATGTGTTGCAGTGATGGCCTTGGGTTATGCTAGAGATCTGAAATTATAGAAAATCTTTTTAGAGGAATTTACTGAGTTAGAGACCTTCGTATAGTAGTATTGTGACTTAGATTGTGTAATAAGTCCTTTAAATGTTTGTAATTGCGACGTGTATTCCTGTTCGACAGAGGAACAGTAAGAGTGTGTCCAGAGATGCTGCAAATATTTGCAACATCTTCTTGCTGTGCTTATGTCAACATTGTATCATGGGGGCAAAGTCTGGCTCCTGTGAGGCCTTATTGGCGTAAGATGAGTAGTAAGGTAATGGACATTCTAAATCCATCTGTTAAATGAATATGTCATCATTTTCACAGTGCCTGAAAGGGGAGATTAGTTGATTCAAAGCAATGTGTGAACTGTGTGGCACTGAGTTAGCCCAGTTTCAAGCCATAGTAGATAATATAGGGCAGAAAAGATTTGTCCTCACTGGAGGTTTAATTCTGAAGAGGCCCTGGTGGTCAGTCCATGAAATTCAGACGCCTATACTAATGAAACAAGGGCTACAGGGGAAAATGCATTGTCAAGGGTACAATCTCTTGTGTGAGAGGAGCAGAAGACAGCTTGGGACAGTGTACTGACTAGTAAATGTCAATAAGTTGTTTGACCTGATTGTCGTTAGGATTATCAAGTGCTGGTTAAAAGCACCCAAAAACATTAGGGGGCCTAATACAAAGTCGGTCGGAGTTTCCACCAACTTACTACGTGGCGGAAACGGATGTGATCAAACTTCGGTCAGCACTTCTGACCGCCTGCTTACTATGAGAATGAACACTGTTTGGTTGCATACTCCCATTTCTCTATGGAAGCATGTGCTACGGCCATAAAACAGCTGTAATACAGGTTCCCATAAAGAAATGTGTGTGTGTGTAAAATCCTGCACCCTGTGGTGCCTGCTACACAATGCCGGAATTTACAGGGGGCATCCTAGGTACCCCCTTGGCCACCAACCGTAGGGCGCGGCGGCAGGGGGACCCTGCTAAGGGCCACAAAAGTCGCATTCCAACAGCCTTTTTGTGTTGGAAAAGCCGTCACGGAAAGGCTGTTGGAAACTGACAACGTAATCCCAACATCAGAAATGCCGTCCATAGGGGATTATGGTGCAGGTCTGACCAGCCGGAAGACTGAGAGCAGGTTGGAACTGCTTTGTAATGACCGGCCGGTTTACACTCCGACCTCTGACATCAGAATTTGGCAGTCGAACTGCAAACCGCTCATGTTGGTTGGAAAGCCTCCGACCGCGGTCTGAAAGCTCCCAACTAGCGGTCGAAGGCTTTCCCACTGACATCACAATCGGCCTAAGTTAGTGGAGTAGGCACGTTCTTGAATCAAATGTAATTTTTTTTGATGATGCTGCCCAGGGGTGGAATGCCAACAAGTTCGGCGAATGAATTGATGACTAACCATGGAGGTCAAAACTAGCAATTCTCATTCTTGTAACAGGGTATTTTCCAGTTAGACACCTGCAAAAAAGACCTCAAGACCAACGCAAGCCCTCCCCCTGATTTAGAGGAATGAATGATGTGAAGAATGGAGTACTCAGTAGGTAAAGGTAATGAAATATTAAGGAAAGAGTATTCTTTTAACCATGTTCTGTAACTGCAACAATATCATGTTGCCAGTCTATTAGCATTTCTCTGAAATGTATTGCTTGTTGAACTAGGGAATTAGCATTGATCAGCAGTCTGAGTAAGTTCTGTTAGTTTTTATTAGTTTGGAAAAATGAGCTGGGGTTTGTTTAATCTATTTGGGCATTGCTGCAGGAGCTATATTGACTTTCTTAATTTCATCCCTTTTACCAATTATTGCTGTGAGAAAGATGCACTAGTGGGCACCTTGATAGGTTGAAAAAAGATCAAGACTGGGTAGATAAAAGGATGTAAAGGGGCTTAGGCTAGCTCAAGTATATGGTCACTGTTGCAAAGTCATCCTGTGCCCTGGGCACACCCCAACATTTTGCTAACTGGTACTGGTGGAATATGACACTGACTGACCCTGGGCTCTGCCTAACCGGGCCCAGGGCCAGTGCTATGCTGAAGACACCCATAGAATACAGTGAAAACACCTAAATACACCAGGGTACACTATGGGTTGGGGTACCTGTTAGTCATGGGGATCTCTAGTTGGCAGTGGCTGGTGCCAATGTCCAAATAGGGACCCTTCTTTCTAAATCAGGGCAAGTGGCTACCTCCTGTGATAATAACCCCCGCTCAACCCTGTGGTAATGTATCACAAGCAGTTAGGCCTATCTCAGAGGCAGTGTGTGAAGCATTTATGACCATGCACAATAAGGCAGTAACTACACCACAATAGGACACAACTCAAGTAGGTATAGAAAAATAGTATCTTCATCTAAGATTTAACACAAGACTCTAAAAGTGTTTTAACAAGCCACAATGCACGTAAATCAGTATGGACGTAAAAATTCAATAACGTATTCACCGGAACGTGGCACTGACTGAGTTCAAGGCCTGGGTCTACGCGACCCGTTGTGTAGCAGATACCTGCCGTTGGAACGGCACACAGTGCGCAGTTTCTCGAAGAAGCGGAGACGCTGACAGGTGGACTCTAAGTATGGGCGCAAAATTCGTTCCGCTCGCGGAATTTGCGGATTTTCGGCAATTTAGCGATCCGCGAATCTCGCGAAATTGCCCAAAAATCCGCAAATCCGCACGCGGGCGGATTTTTTTTTTTTGCACATGCCCAAGTTGAAGCTCAAATTCAGTAACGCATTATAATCAGCCCAAACAACTAGTGAGCACGGTCGAGGCTAGGCAGGTGTGCTTCCTCCCTATATCTACCGTCTACAATTAGATGTAATGCTTGATGGAGGTCTTTGCATCCAAGAGTTTCTCGAGCCCAATCACCGTGTACTTCCTGTTACCAGGAGGCTGCTTCCTTCTCATCTGCTCCTCTGATCGGTCTCTGACTCTTTATAAACAAGAGGCATGTGAACTTGCATAGAAGCCCCGCCCGTTTGGCCCCGCCCCACACATACTAGGGTATGCAACGTCTTCGCGCCCTTTCATCACTATGATGGGCAGCTCACTCGAGGGTCCTCGGCGCCTTTCGGCGCGGTGGCAAAGTTACAGACACACGTGGTCACTGGAGACAACTCTTCATGCCCTTTACGCAGCTGCAGTGTAGGAAAAGCACTATACATTTACCCAACGAGCTAGCACTTACTGATTAGCCAGTAGAAACAGAACTCTAGTATATATTTGTGCAAATCTGCGAGTTCGCAGATTTTCCCGTGAACTCGCTGATTTTTTGCCATTTCGCAAGATTTCGCGGACCGCAAATCTGCAAAATTCGCCCATACTTAGTGGACTCCCAGCGACCGCGACTCTTGACTGTAGTGGTCCGCAGAGTCCACTCACAATGACTCGGATACTTGGGTACAGGCGGGCTCTCAGCGGCAACAGCACACGGCTGCAGTGGCCCGGGCTGGAGGTGGCGATGACTCTCGTCGTGCAGCTCTGTGGCCTTGCCAGGCACGGCCCTGCTAAGATCAAAGAGTCACCCCTCCCCATGCTCTGAATGCCGTTCTCTCTCTCTAGCCAGCTCTGACCCAGCTGGCCCTGCTGCTCCAAAACCAGACTGCCAATACACATACTAGCAAAGCATACAGAAAAGCTTAGGCAAGGAAATACCTTGTTTCTACAAGAGTCATTTTCGAACACTGGATATACAAATGATTCTTACTAAAAGATGTATCTCAATGTCCTGAGCTTAAACATATCAAATTCAAACTTCCTATCAGGTTCCTGCGGGCAAGTAGGATTATGACAGAACAGCCCCTATACCATGCTCTGAGGCGTCTGTCTGGACATCAAATTCCTTTGAAAAGTTGGGCGCCTGAAGCACGGGTGCGGGGCACAAGGCAGTCTTCTTGGCATCAAAAGCTTTCTGACAGGTTTCAGTCCAGTTTACCTTCTTTGGCTGCTTCTTAGAAGTCCGCTCAGTTAAGGGTGCAACAATGTTGCAATTTCCCTTGACAAACCACCTGTAGTACCCCGTGAGTCCTAAGAAGGCTCTCATCTGCGTTTAAGTATTGGGGGGTTCCCACGCCAGGGTGGTTTCAATTTTGGGCTGAAGGGGCACCACCTGGCCGCTCCCCACCTGGTGCCCCAAATACACTACAGAACCCTGCCCAATCTGGCACTTACTGGTTTTGATTGTGAGGCCTGCCTTCCGCAGTGCCAACAATACCTACCAGAGGTGGCGCAGGTGGTCCTCCCAAGAGGAGCTAAACACCGCAATGTCATCCAGGTAGGCAGCACTGAAGTCTTCCTTCCCAACCAATACCCTGTTGACCAACCTCCGTCCATCACCACCTCCTTTTGTACCGCTTTTGGCCACCATAAGTGTGGCAGGGTATGCTCAGACGTGAGTCCCTTGCTCACTTTGTCACTGGATTCAAGCAAGCCGGGCAGAAGACGGCTGGAATGCCAGAAACCGGTCCTCGGAAGCTTGTTTCCGGTCCAGGGAAGGCATGGCTTGGCAGTTCGGGCTGGACCGTTCCCATGAGGCACAGGGTCAGACTGATTTGCATATAGCCATGTCTGAACTGGGGTGGCAGAGTGGGCTAAAGAACGGTGATGGATTAAACCCAGATCTTTTGACTGGGTGTGAGTGTTTGATTGATTCAGATGCTCCGTCCATCACCACCCCCCTTTTGTACCGCTTTTGGCCACCATAAGTGTGGCAGGGTATGCTCAGATGTGAGTCCCTTGCTCACTTTGTCACTGGATTCAAGCAAGCTGGGCTTAAGACGGCTGGAATGCCAGAAACCGGTCCTCGGAAGCTTGTTTCCGGTCCAGGGAAGGCATGGCTTGGCAGTTCGGGCTGGACTGTTCCCATGAGACACAGGGTCAGACTGATTTGCATATAGCCATGTCTGAACTGGGGTGGCAGAGTGGCTAAAGAACGGTGATGGATTAAACCCAGATCTTTTGACTGGGTGTGAGTGTTTGATTGATTCAGATGCTCCGTCCATCAACACCCCCTTTTGTACCAACCTCTGAAAGGTGGCAGGAGCATTATTCATTCCAAAGGGCATCACCTGGAACCGGTAGGGCCCATCAGGTTTGGAGAATGCTGACCTCTCCTTTGCTCCCTCGGTCAAGCCGATCGGCCAATACCCAGACGTCAAATCAAATGTGCTGAGGTATTTTGCAGCCCCCAACCAATCTACGAGCTCATCAGCTCTCGGGATGGGGTGCGCGTCAGTCTTCCTGACTGCAAGAGGCCCCGATAGTCCACGCACAACCGAAGTCCTGGGGTGGTACCAGACGCTGCAGCTTTTGGTACCAGGACCACTGGGCTGGACTAAGGGCTGCTAGAGGACTCAATCACCCCAAGGGCAAACATTTTGGTAATCTCATCCTTAATGTAGGCCCTTACCCGGTCAGTCACTCAGTAAGCCTTGTGCTTAATGGGAGGACTGTCCCCAGTGTCCATGTCATGGACACACCAATCAGTGACACTAGGCACCAGGGAGAACAGATCACTGAATTGCCCCAAAAGTTGGCGACAATCACCCTGCTGTTCAAGAGTCAGTGTGGTGGAGAGGACCACACCCTACACTGACCCATCTCGCTCCCCTGCACACAGGAGGTCAGGAAGGGGCTTGCTCTCCTCCTCCATCCCAGCATCTGTGGCCAGAAGCATGCCCACTTCAGACCTCTCAAAGTGGGGCTTCAGGCGGTCAACATGCAGGACCCACAAGGGGGTCTTGGGAGACTGCAAGTCCACCACGTAGGTACCAGGACTCTGGTGCTGCACTACCTCAAAGGGGCCAGTCCACCTATCCTGGAGCGTACAGGGCTCCACTGGGGCCATGACCCAAACCTTTTGTCCAGGCTAAAACTCGATCAGAGTGGCATTCTGATCGTGCCAGCATTTCTTCTCTTCCTGGCTGGCTTCCAGGTTTGCCTCAGCAAGTTTCCTGAAATGCCAAGTCTGGTTCCTGAAGGCCAGCATGTAACTAAACACATACTGGGGAGATTTCCTGGGAGATTGCTCCCAGCCTTCCTTGAGCAGACTCAGAGGCCCTCTTACCGGGTGGCCATAGAGCAGCTCAAAGGAACTGAACCCTAAGGACCTCTGTGGCACCTCACGGTAAGCAAAGAACAGGCATGGCAAGAGGACATTCCAGTTACGCCTCATGGGCTCACTTAGGCCCATAATCATGCCCTTATTGGTCCGGTTGAATCTCTCAACCAGCCCATTACCCTGGGGGTGGTAAGGAGTGGTTTACTTATATGTTACCCACAGAGACTTCATGTACTTGGAGATGAAGTTATTTCCCCTATCGGACACCACCTCTCTGGGGAATACCACACGAGAGGACATCCCCATCAGTGCCCATCCCACCACGGGGGCTGTCACTGTCCTGAGCGGGAAGGCCTCAGGGTACCTGGTGGCATGGTCCACCAAGACCAGGATGGACCTGTTGCCCATGGCTGTCTTGGGATCCAGAGGCCCCACAATATCAATGCCCACTCTCTTGAGTGGGTATTGATATTGTGGGCCTCTACAGAGCCCCCCTTCTTCAAAATGTGTTTTTTTTAAACGGGATGACGGCCAGAGGCCATGCCCCCTTATTGCACCACTCTGTAAACACGCCCCCTGGTGAGTTTACAGAGGGGGAACAAATTCCCCTTGAATACTGGGCCAACTAGCCCACCAGGTACCTCCAATATGTGCCAGGGGGCTGCCTTGCAGAGAGGTGTTCTGAGGCCACGCCCCTTTTTACACCTCTCTGCAACACAGCTCTGTGGCGCTTACTGGAGGTAGCTGGTAGGCTAGTTGCACCCCAGGGACCCTCAGTATTGAAGGGGAGTTTATCCCCCAACTTAAAACACGCCACGGGGCGTGTTTGTACAGTGGTGAAGGGAGTGGGTGGGGCCCGAGTTCACATGTGTGCAAACACATCCTGTGGCATGGGTTAAGTTGGAGAATTAATTCCTTGTGAATACTGAGGGTCCCTGGGGGCCAACTAGCCCACCAGGTACCTCTAGTAAGTGCCACGGAGTTGCGTTGCAGAGTGTTGTAAAAAGGGGCGTGGCCTCTGAACACCTCTCTGCAACGCAGCCCCAGGGTGCATACTAGAGGTACCTGGTGGGCTAGTTGGCCCCCAGGGGACCTTAGGATTCAAGGGCACTTAATCCTGCAACTTAAAACACGCCACAGGGCATGTTTGCACACAAGTCACCTCAGGCCCCACCCCCTTCACTCACCATTGTACAAATATTCCTCTAAAAATCAGCCAAACTACGAATTCCGTTTTACTCACCTGTTATCAGGAGAGAACCTAGTGATGCATCTTTTAGCCCAGCACTGACCCTGAAAAGTAAATCTAAGCGAACTTACAGTAACTTGTATTTCCTTCCATAGGAATCCATAGTGTGGTTTTCAGCAGAAAAGTTTCTAAGTGCTGATTTTTGAAACTTACAAATATTCCTCTAAAATCAGCCGAACTACGAATTCTGATTTACTCACCTGTTATCAGGAGAGAACCCAGTGATGCATCTTTTAGCCCAGTACTGATCATGAAAAGTAATTCTAACCGTACTTACCAGTTACTTGAATTTCCTTCCATAGGCTAACATTGACTGGTTTCACTTGGAAATTATTCTAAGTGTGGAGTTTTTGACGTTTAAAAAATTCCTATAAAATCACCAGAACTATGAATTCTGATTTACTCTCCTATTATCAGGAGTGACCTCAGTGCTGCTTCTTTGAACCCAGTACTGATCCTGAAAAGTAATTCTAACCGTACCAGTTACATGTATTTCCTTCCATAGCAATCCATTTTCTGGTTCTCACCAGAAAAAGTGTCTATTTACACAAACTAAAAATATTCCTTAAAAATTGGCTGGATAACTTAAACGTATTCTTTCAACTGTTTACAGGAGATGCACCCGTGCTGGAACCAGGACCCACCACTGAGTAAGAAAAAGTAACGTTAACACTACTTACCTGATAAGTGAATTTCCTCCTAGGATAACATTGGTGAGTCTATGTGAAAAAGTTTCTGTCATCTTTTACAATACAATAATATTCCTTAAAAACCACTACCTTAACCAAAACGCTTTTACTCAACTGTTTACAGGTGATGTCTCAGGACTGAATTTAAGATCCAGTCCTGTGGTTAGAAAAGTAATCCAAAAAGTAATTAACTAGAAATTCACATGGACCTCAATGTTGCATTGTGTTTGAAATTGAGTTGCCCATTGCAACAACGGTAACTACTGTACTTAAAAGTCTATTGCCTAGTTGCAAAGTATTTAAACTAAAGTAATTCATTCCGAGAAAGTATTATTTGGAATGTAATGTATAATGTAATTATAAGGTAATTTAAAAAATAAAATATCTAAAAATAAACTGTTTAAAAAAATGTGAAAAATCAGTATAAAAAATATAAAAATAACAAAAAATGCATTTAAAAATTGTCATTTACAAAACCTTTAAAAATCACTGAAAAAACCATAGGTTTTACACATGTTGTAGTTAGGAATTAGCATTTAAAAACCCATTGAAATTCACTGAAAAACCCATAGGTTTCAGACTTGTTATAGTTAGGAATTAGCATTTAAAAAACCTTTGAAATTCACTGAGAAAGCCATAGGTTTTAGGGGTGTTAAAGTTAGCTGGACATTTCACTTGTATAAAACCATTGAAATTCCCTCGTTATAGTTAGTTGTACCAACTATAACTCGTACTCCCGCAAACCACTGCTGACGATGTCACATATTACATCATTCATGACATGGTCAGTAACATCACTGATGACATCACTGATGACATCTCAAATGACATCACTGATGACATCATCCATGTGACAAACTGATACACCTCATCATACAGTAGCATAACCTTTCAACACTCATTATAAAATATGGAGTATCATGTTTGAAACCATTGACACACCAATACAAGTTTCTAAAAACCCACTTAGTGATTTCTACATCTACACACACATCTAAACACTTACGTATATATTCAGTCATACATGCTAACAATTTAACAAATATCAATAGAATACTATTAAATATACTTATACACCTACATCAAGATTACACACCAGCATGCATCCTATTCACTTTTGCAGACATCCTACACAGTTATGCAAACAATTGATCATACTTATATTTACTAAGCTACACACTTACAGAAACACCACTTTATTTATTCATATAGTTAGAAAGTCATACTTAGTGTGTTAGAAAGTCATACTTAGCGTGTTATAAAATCACTATTACAGGTATACAGTTATCCATACAGTCACTCACACAATCGCTGAGTCTTAGGTATACTTATTTATATACAACAACTGTCACATACAATGCCTTTTATATTTCTAGTTTGTTGGACATATATCATTCAGAAATATATTTACTCATCACCACACCTATAAAGAGATTCACTCACTCAAACAACTGTTTCCACATACACTCTTAACCTCATATACTTACTAAATGAACTATTTACACATCTTTGGACAGTCATACACATCCCACTCAACCACACACATTCATTCACTATCCCATACAAATACTCAATTAACTCCTTAATAACTAATATAGACTTTCACATAGCTAGTAACCAACTTATGTAGTTGTTTGCACAACAAGAGATAGAGTGATACAGGTATTCACACAGTTTAATTGGTATCCCATATATTTAGTGAGACACATTAAATTTGTCACTTAGACAGTCAATCACATTGCTACTAAATCTTCCATTCAGACACTTATACATCCACTCACTCAAGGCAGATTGATATATATATATATATATATATATATATATATATATATATATATATATATATATATATATATATATATATTACCTACTGGCGGTCGCCAGTAGGTATATATAGTTAGGATTTTTTCTCTATGGGTTTTTTGAAAATTCTATGTCTAATAACTTTGGCGTTTGTGGACGGAATTGGCTGAAATTTTCAGGAAAATGGCACATTTTGTTTCTGAGCAGCCCTTGAAAATTTGGGGGGGGTTCGTCCAGTGGGGGCCGAGAAAAAAGGGGGGTCCCAAAACGTGTTTTTAACATTGAGTTTTCCATAGGGCGGTTGGCCTCACTTTTAGCCCGAACGGCTGAATGGATTTGCACGAAACTTGGCAAAATTGTAGGGACTGGTAGCCCGATGTGCCTTTTGTAGGTCTCAATATATGTGCTCCAGTGGATTTTGAGAAATTAACGTTTAAAAAAAGATATATATCTGTAACAGCGGACCGGGCAGCGCACTGGTTCGCGGACTTTTCGCGCAACGGAGCTTTGTGAAGCGAAGCTGATTGGTTCTCCGGCGTCTGTCAACATTCCAAACAGTCCGTAGCGGCCGCCATCTTGTCTCTCGGTAGGATCGAGAGACAAGAGGAGGTCAAAACAAAGGGGGAAATAACTATAAGGGGGCATAGTAGATCCTCGCTGACCCCCTAGGTTTGATGTGGAGGTATTAAAAGGGCCCCGCGGGGCAAAAAAAAATAATAATAATAATAATTGAACGGCTGAATGGATTTGCACGAAACTTGGCAAAATATTAGGGACTGGTAGCCCGATGTGCCTTTGCTAGGTCTCAATATATGTGCTCCAGTGGATTTTGAGAAATTAACGTTCAAAAAAAGATATATATCTGTAACAGCGCTCCGCTTCGCGTAACGGAGGTTTGCGAAGCTGATTGGTCATTCTGTCACTGGGCTATAGTTGGGCTACATCTGGCTGATATTTGGGCTACATTTGTTTTTTTGTGTGTCTGGCGGCCATCTTTGGGCTACATTGGGCTTCATTGGGCTACATTCGGCTAATTAGCAAATAGCTCATCGCAAACTAGGAATGGTAAAGAATCGCTATTTATTCCTTAAAGTTCGCTATTTAGGAAATGCAAATAACTTTGATGATACATATGGCGGTTCATCTCTAACAAGATAAGAAGCATAGGGATACATTTATGATGACTGGCGCATCACCAGGGATGTGTTAGTCATTCTGTGCCGCTGTTCCGTCACCTATGGTGTGCTGCATTTACAATGCGGCGCATCATGGGGCAAAAACAGCACAGATGCGTGATGTATCTGTGCCGTAAAGGTGGCGCATTGCTGGAGTTGTATCGCAAGTGTGATGAAGCTCCAGCAAGGGTCGGGGGTGCCCCTGTCGCAGGGTTTCTGTTCTCACACAGAACTGTGGACAGAGGATTGGAACCTCTGCGAATGCATTGCTGGAGTTGTATCGCAAGTGTGATGAAGCTCCAGCAAGGGTCGGGGGTGCCCCTGTCGCAGGGTTTCTGTTCTCACACAGAACTGTGGACAGAGGATTGGAACCTCGGCGAATTAGGGTGTCCCAAAACTCACGTTAGTAATCAAAAACTCCTTAGCAAGCTAGGTACAGTGTCACATTGGATATAACAAACTCTCAATGTTTAGACAATCCAGAATATGAACTTATAGTACCTCAGGATACGTGGAACTCATGAACAGTCGGTCGTTATAGATTTCTTAGAAACCAGAACATGGAGTTAAGAAGAACAGATGTGTATTTGAAATGTTTATTTACTAATGCCGTCTTCTCAGGCGTAGTACCTTAGATAATAAAAGTACACATATTATCAGTAGCAAAATTACCAGCATAGTTACTAGTACATAAAAAGTGAATGGTGATAGTATGTTAACATGCTGTAAATGAATAAGAGTTAGCAACACTTATAAGCAGCCGCGGGCCGTGGAGGGAGTTACGGTGAGGCAGGGAGGCGGGGAGGGGGAGAAGCAGGGTGGAGAATACAAGTACACATATTATCAGTAGCAAAATTACCAGCATAGTTACTAGTACATAAAAAGCGAATGGTGACAGTATGTTAACATGCTGTAAATGAATAAGAGTTAGCAACACTTATAAGCAGCCGCGGGCCGTGGAGGGAGTTACGGTGGGGCAGGGAGGCGGGGAGGGGGAGGGGCAAGGTAGAGAGGGCTCCACCCTGCTTCTCCCCCTCCCCGCCTCCCTGCCCCATCGTAACTCCCTCCACGGCCCGCGGCTGCTTATATCTCACCCTCCCTAATACACATATTATATTATTTGCTAAGAAGGTCTCTTTGTGTTGGTTTAGGGCGTGCCCATACTTTAGTGTCTTAGATTTGAAGGAATCACATCAGCATACACCAGCTCTCTCTTCATGTGAACCGCATCAACTGTTGTGTATGTGTGTTCGGCAAAGCAATATAAAACCCGCCTCATGCCCAGAATTGGCAGAAGTTGCACTTATGTTATGAGTATGAAGTCGTGGAGATCAGACCTCATAACAATTCTGTATCGTGTTGTTCTTGAAACTTTAGCACTCGCTGTACAGATATAGTTTAACAAGTAAAGCAGATAGTAGACCAATAACATATTATTCTCATGTAAACCACGATGAACTACTAGGTGGAAAGCTAAAGCAACAACTAAGTGTCGTGTGCAGAAGTTGCAAAAAAGGAAAAATGGCGTTTAAACCGGTAATGAGCCCATGCTAACTTAACACGGTGTAAAGATATCCAGGACCTAGATGACACCTCCTCATGATCCGGAAACGAACTGAATAAGATAATAGAAGTGCCATCTCATGAGAGCAGATTGCAAGTTTATATGTGGACGGTCCGCAAGGTAAAGCATTAAAAACTAGGAAAATTTAATGCTAAAGAAAAATAAAACAGCCAAGTACTTTATCGAGTCTTAAGCCAATAGGCAAGGTAAATAATAAAAACTTGACAAATAAGTCAATGAATTGTCAATGAAATGCTAGTACTCAGCATATCAAACATGAAAAAGGTCTATGACATAACTGTGTATGCAAAATAAGCTGCAACAGCCTCCAATAGGAAGTCACCGTCTTCATCCGAAAACAGTTCAGCCATCCAATTTAAAAGCGGAAAAGAACATACGTGCTCTCCCAGCACCGGATCCTCTATCACCATCAGAGGACAGCTCGGTGGGTTTTCAAGAAAGCTCTGTTCCAAGAAAGACTGTGCTGCCGCCAGTAAATTCCAGGGACCAAGTAGTCCATGCATCAATGCCACAGCCATAATCCTTTCGCCAGGACAAACCAACTCGTGAGTAATGATAGGAGTCATCAGCTGATTAAAGTCGACGTCAGGAGAAACCGGTCCGCAGAGACACAAATCAATGGCGCAATCGAAATCACAGGTCAGGCAGTGAAATACAGGCTGGACACAGGTGAAGTAGGAGAACCGAAAAGATAATCCATATGCCGTGCTTAATATCGCCAACGGCATTGTGCCATAATATTCTAGCATGCGATTGCGGAACAGTGTCAGCAGCTGCAGGGTCGGAGGTTGCATAGGAGGGACATCCATATTTAAAAATGTAAAAAAGCACAAGAGCGTCCGCTGGTAATGCAAGTAAAAATGCCAATCTACGAACCAGAGTGCAGAAAATACAATGAAAGGAAGCAGGGATGACTCCAAAGATTTTCTCAAATGAAGTCACGAGACCACTGGTAACAACTTTAAAAAAGTGTGCCAGGGACTTTGTGGAGGATGCGTTAAAGATAGTCGGAAACATGTTGCTGAAATTGAAAGGCAAATCTTAATTGAAAAGGGTGTGCACCTCTGTATGGGTGTTCGCTATGTGAAGTACGAAAGTTTCACGGGCCGAACTCAAGGCCACCTCTCTCTGAGACAAAAGAGCTCTTATTCTTGCCATGCCGTTGAAACGTGTCCCAAGGTTGGTATTTGTGGCCAGATTGAAAACTCCCTATGTTCATGTGTGGGAGGAAATAGAACATTTCTGCAGCAAATAACCCGTTCACTTACTGTTACGATAAAAGGAATACTTTTAATTAACTCAGAACAATCTTCATTATTGAGCATCAAATAACTACCATTTTCCAACAACTTGAACGTGGGGATGATAGCAGGAACTGGCGTGCCTTGCAACACGCAAGCCATATTTGGTCGGTGTTTGTTGCATGAACCGTGTAACTGTATGTGCCTACACATTAGTGAATGATCTGGCGTCTCAGTGCATTCCTCTCCATTCAGATAAACTTCTTGATCATCTTTGAAACATCTGTATGTGTATGGAAGCGACCAGACCTCATGAAGAAAAGCACTACCTAAAGGTTCATAACGACCTATTGGTATATATTTCATACAATTTGAAAACTTATATAAAGCAAAAGGCAGCGTTATTAAACCGTGGATAAGGCACGTTGCCAAAAAACCCGCAATCCTCTGCTGATGATGTCACTGAGCATGTCATGAATGATGTAATATGTGACATCATCAGCAGTGGATTACGGGTAATGGTATCTCTAGTTTACTCCCTTATAGCTGTGTTTCTTTTAACATAAGTGTCTGTTTCCTTCCCTTATACTTACTGTTTTTGGTTCGCTTCCGGTTCGCGTACCGGCGAGCGAACTAGGAAGCGAACTAAGAGAAATAGAGGTTGGCACAGTTCCAAATATTGTACCAATTTTTTAATAACGGGGAGGTAGTTCTGAAAAGAACTTTTTTTTTTATTTTTCTGAACATTTTTTTACTGTTTTTGAATTTTTCGGAACAGTTTTATATTTTTTTGGGTTTTTCTTGGAGGGGGCAATGAAAACGATTCATTGTAAAGGGCTCAACAGGAGCAACAAAACAAAAAAAAGAAGTATTTATTATTTTGGGCGTTTCGGACAAACTTGCATATGATAGTCAATAGCTCTGTTGATCAGAGTGATGCTTTTTTCTCCGTAGGAAATGAATCCATCGCAAAATGCGCAGATGTGTTTTACATCACCAAATCTCATTTGTATATTTGGCACCATCTCCCTGCCCTCTGGTCCCGTTACTTCCGGTACAACAGATCTTCTGGCCATAATAGGGAGATTATCTAGGTCGTTCCGAAACTGTGCAGCACTGTAGTTGTTAGGATGCCACCTAGTCATATGGCGATGCATTGTGTAGTTTCCGAAACTGTATTTTTTGTCGGTCCCTCTGGACAGTCTATCTTGACATATAAGGCAAGTTACGTATCTTGCATTTACTTTTTTCTGACCTTTGGGAATTTTAAAAAATTGCCAAATGAAGTTTTCTTTCCGGTGAGACGTCCTGGGCTGCTCAGGCAAAAACTGCCTCTCTTCGTGCTCGTCCTCCTGTTCCTCTTCTTCTTCTTCTTGTTGAATTACAACTTGAGCAGGTGGTCCACTCTTCCTTGGATGTGGTGGAGGTGGTGGGGAAGCACCAGCTGAAGCTACTAAAGAAGCCATTGCTCAGTGATCACAAAGGGTCTTTCTCTCACAATGATGAAAGTCAGAGTGAGGAAAGAAGGAGGGATTTTCATCATTTGGGAAAAACAAGAGTTCTCAACCAATCAAAAGTGTTCATTTTAGATTATATGACCTAGTCTTACATCATTAGGAAACCAAAAGTGAAATGAACCAATGAAAAGTGTTATTACCAAGTCACATGACTTGCTGTGTTTACGTTAAGCGCTTTGCAGGGCCTCCCGGTTTGCTTCCAGAAACCTGCGCTTTGCGACTCGCTTCGCGTACCAGTTCGCTAACGTAGCACGTCATATGACGTATCACGCGACAACGTGAAACGTCATGCGGACGGGAGGCGTCACGATGTTGTTTTCTAACGCGGCACTTGCGGTAAAGAAACGTTTACCGGCTCGCGGTCTATTTCGCGGCATCAAGGTCAGCTAACGGGAAGCTTCCCGATTCGCGAAGCGGGAACGAAGAAAAAAAAATATTTAAAAAAAAAATTATTCATAAACATATAAAATATATTTTTGGATTTAAAGAAGAATACATTTTACAGCTACAGATATTAGCTGTTAAAAAACCAATGAAATTCACAGAAAAAACCATAGGTTATAGACCATATATAGTTAGGAATTAGCATTTACAAAACCTTGAAAATTCACTGAAAAAACCATAGGTTATAGACCATATATAGTTAGGAATTAGCATTTAGAAAACCTTATTTTACTCACACAAAACCATTGAAATTCCATATATAGTTAGTTGCACTAACTATATATCGCGCACCCGCAATCCACTGCTGATGATGTCACATATTACATCATTCATGACATGGTCAGTGACATCACTGATGACATCACTGATGACATCTCAAATGACATCACTGATGACATCACTGATGACGTCTCATTTGGCATCATTCTTGTGCTAATACGATAAACCTCTTCAGACTCTAATATAACCTTAGATACACTCAGTGTATACAGACACTCACACACTGCCACTCATCCATGGAGTTACTCACACACCCAGTCAGTCATGCAAAGAAACAATCTCACCTCCATTTCTTCAACTATACAGTTATACACACCTTACTTATTGAAACATATACTAACACATATTTACTCTCTTATACAATCCCTGATACAAGTTCACAATGATCGATACAACCACTCACTCAGTGGCTCTCATGCACAGTTATTTATATATGCCAACTCTCACATGTACTGTGTTTTACATATGTACTTACTATGACATGTAGCATTGAGATATCCATTCACTCATCAATACACTCATGCACACAGTCAACTGCCCATGTAGCTGTTTCCACATGCACTCTTGAACTCATACACCTAGTGAATAAACTGCTCACACATCTATGCACAGAGTCACACACCTTCCAGCCACCCCCACACAAACTCAATCTCCCATAGAAATACTTGGGCAACCAATTAATAACACATATAGCCTCTCGTATAGCTAATGATCAACACATGCAGCAGTTTACATCACAACAGACATAATGATGCACAAATTAAGACAGTTTAGTCACTAACCCATGCATTCAGTGAGACACATTTAATCACTCACTCATACAGTCAGTCACGCACCTACTAAATCCTTCATCCAGACACTTATACATCCACTCATTCTTCAATATCTAAGACATATTTTAACTTTACAGAAACATACAGTCACTGGATGTTGTCATCAGTGATGTCATTTGAGATGTCATCAGTGATGTCATCAGTGATGTCACTGACCATGTCATGAATGATGTAATATGTGACATCATCAGCAGTGGATTGCGGGTGCGCGATATATAGTTAGTGCAACTAACTATATATGGAATTTCAATGGTTTTGTGTGAGTAAAATAAGGTTTTCTAAATGCTAATTCCTAACTATATATGGTCTATAACCTATGGTTTTTTCAGTGAATTTTCAAGGTTTTGTAAATGCTAATTCCTAACTATATATGGTCTATAACCTATGGTTTTTTCTGTGAATATATATATATATATATACAATACGTATTTAAATATCGAACCAAACCACATTCACTGGATGATGTCATCAGTGATGTCATTTGAGATGTCATCAGTGATGTAATCAGTGATGTCACTGACCATGTCATGAATGATGTAATATGTGACATCATCAGCAGTGGATTGCGGGCGCGCGGGTTATGGTTAGTACAACTAACTATAACGGGGGAATTTCAATGGTTATGTTATGTTATGTTAATCGGGGTCTTGTAGAGCGCTCAGCTACTCAGCCAGAGTGTCCCGGCGCTATATGGTTTATACGAGTGAATTGTCCAGCTAACTTTAACACTCCTAAAACATATGTTTTTTCAGTGAATTTCTAAGGTTTTTTAAATGCTAATTCCTAACTATAACATGTCTGAAACATATGGTTTTTTCAGTGAATATATATATATATATATATATATATATATATATATATAGATCAAGGCTCCTCCTCAGCACGCTCTGCGCTCGCAGACACCGCTTCCACGCCAGCAGAAATGAGGAACGGACCAACGAAGTCAGCAAAGGATGTTTTATTACCAAAACAGAACCAGCGACGCGTTTCGAGCTAAAAAGCCCTTGTTCACGCTGCAACATGTTAAGAATAATGATGCTTTTTTATATGCTTATGGTGATGACATCACCTCCCCCTAGTGGTGATCACCAATGCCACATGTGTAACAGATAGTGAAAACATACTGACGCTGTTAGTCTTTTTTTGCCTTTTAGCTCATGGTACATGGAGACAATACAATTCCTGGTTAAATCCAAGTAAGAACCCTACTGCCACATCAAGATGGTTATTAAAACCCCAAATATCACAGGATGTAAACAATCAATAAACCATCAAGAAAAGGGGGCTCGATAAATCATCTCAAATATTATATGTACATGTGCAAATCAATGCATTATAGAAAGTTAAAGTGCAATAAGTGTATAAAAAAGTGCATAAGTGAAAAAATATTCAAAAAGGTACAAAGTATATATATTTAAACCGCGCGCTGAACGCGAGCGCAGCGTCTTGACAGCTGATTCTCCTGAGGCACAGTCGGGAATAGGGCACAGACTGCTTTTAAAATACTTTATTGTGTATAATTGTGATTTTAACCTTTTTACCTGCACTGACTCCTCCGCTCAGCAGATTGAACGCTGACGCAGGCGGGGACTCTAGGTGTACCGACGGGATTGGCTGGTCTACAGAGGCACGCCCACCTACCATAGCCACGCCCCCTCTAGGTTAAAACGCGCGCTGAACGAGAGCGCAGCGTCTTGACAGCTGATTCTCCTGAGGCACAGCCGGGAGTAGGGCACAGACTGCTTTTAAAATACTTTATTGTGTTTAATTGTGATTTTAACCTTTCTACCTGCACTGACTCCTCCGCTCAGCAGATTGAACGCTGACGTGGGCGGGGACTCTAGGTGTACCGACGGGATTGGCCGGTCTACAGTGGCACGCCCACCTACCATAGCCACGCCTCTCCAGTTCCTAATTTTTAAACCTATAAAGTATGTGTTCTTACCGGAAGCGCAGCGGACGAGCGCAGCGGGCGTGACGATTGCGTGCCGAAGGCGCGCTTAAGGCAAGCTCGTCTGCGCTCGTCCGCGCCGAGACCGGGACAAGGGCATCTTCCCCTGGTCGCCCAACTCCGGAACTTGAGGTACTCAGATATGGTAGGGAAACACTTATGCTATTGAATCCACTGATAGGCATAGGCGACTGCCCACGCTTAGCCCCCAACATAATATATGAGGGGAAAAATGTATGCCCCAACTGCCGAGGACGGCTACCAAACATTAATCCCCTCCTCCCCAAATCTCTACTGAAACCCAATCCAATCTCGGCTATACCCATCTCCCGCTAACCAACGCGGGACCTAAGCATAGTGCTAATGGAAAATTAATTAGTGGACTTCTAAACGTTAGATCCCTCCCGAAACATGCTACTGAAATACAACTACTGATTGATTCCAATCACTTAGACATTCTATTCCTAACCGAGACATGGATGGCTGCGGGAACAGAATTAGAGGTAGGGCCAGCATGCCCAGCAGGGTATAAGATAATTCATAAACCCAGGAATCTGGGACGAGGAGGTGGGTTAGGGATCATCTTTAGGGAGGAGCTAAACATTGCTACCCTGGACGTCGACACAGTTTCCTGTGCCGAAATCCTCGGGTTCTCGATTAAGCATGACTCCGAACACTGCCTTACGGGCTTAATCTGCTATAGGGCACCGGGGCATTTTAATGTTTCACAACAGGAGGAATTGATCGATGTTATTAACAATATATCCGTCTCTCATAGTAGGCTGTTGGTACTGGGTGACTTTGACATATGGGACAATGACCAACTACGTGCAGCCCTGTACAACATCACTCAATCCTGCCATAATCTGGGGCTGAAACAGTGGATAACCACCCCCACACACATACAAGGAAACACACTGGACCTAATATTTGCGGCGGAAGATCTAATGACCATGGACACAATCCTTCCAGTAGGTTGGTCAGACCATCATCTCCTTCTATTCAATATCCACACCCTGACTAACACAGAACCCACAGGTGTACAGACCAGAACCTTCATTGGTCGTGATTGGAAGGGCCTGCTGAAAAGGAAAGTTTGACATTCGTCATGTTGGGACCTTATTCAATTCGGAGAGTGATGTTACTACAAATTATCTATCATTTTGTAATGAGATAACTAAGAAACTTGATGATAATATACCCCTGAAAACAATCAGGAAAAGAGGAAAACCCTCCGCGCCCTGGTATACGGACAAACTGAAAGAACTGAAAAACGCCTGTAAAAAGGCGGAGAAGCTCTGGAGGAAAAATTACTTGGAACAGGAGAAAGCGCGGTGGAGGCTTACAATTGTACAACATAAGAAGGAAATTATTAAAGCCAAAGCAAGCCACTTCGCAGACATAATTCTCAAAAGCTCTAATAAGTCTCGCGACACCTTCAGGATTGTCAGAGAGCTATCTCATCCTGCTTGTGCTGACAGTCAAATCAAGCCCTCACAAGAATTATGTGACGGACTAGCACTATTCTTTCAGGAAAAAATTAGCAAAATTATCGAGGGAATGAAAGGTAATTCTATTCCCATAATGCAGGACAATAACCATCAAGAGAACAGAGATAAGAAGGCGGAAAATGCTAGAGGCCCTTCTCCAAACGCTATCTTGGAACATTTTGAGGTCCCTTCGGAACAAGAATTTCTAAAAATAGCCCTTAACACGTCATCAGGATCCCCTCTAGACCCTCTACCCCATAGAATAGTTAAGAACTTTGGAGATGAAATCTTCCCAATGCTGTATCAGTTATGCAACCAATCTCTTCACACAGGTTCCGTACCTAAAGACTGGAAATTGGCGGTTGTCACCCCACTACCCAAAAAACCTAACCTGGACCCAAACTTCCAAAAGAACTACCGACCTATATCGCTCCTACCATATCCGATAAAAATCATAGAGCTATGGGTCAGTAGATCTCTTGCCCTCTTCCTAGAAACCAACAACATCCTGGAAGAGGAGCAATTTGGGTTCAGATCAGCCCATGGAACTGAATCAGCCTTACTGACAGTTCTGGATGACCTACGAAGAGGGCGGACAGGGGAGAATCAGCAATCTTAATCTTGCTGGACCTGTCCGCCGCATTCGATACGGTGAACCACGACATCCTGATAAAAAGACTGAAGAACATTGGAGTTGGAGGAGTCGCGCTTGACTGGTTCCGCTCCTACCTGACGGATAGATGGCAGGCAGTAGCTATTCCCCCATATCAATCAGAGTTTGCTAAAGTCCCACAGGGGGTCCCACAGGGGTCTGCAATCAGCCCTATACTTTTCAACATATATATGCAACCCCTGATGAGCATCATCAAAAGTCACGGCATTAGCGTGACTAATTACGCAGACGATACACAGCTGATGATCTCTCTTGATGGAGCTCATGCAGACTCACTTGAAACCTTCCACACTTGCATGCTGGAAATGTCTCTCTGGTTAAACCAGAATTCATTACAAATTAACAGTGACAAGACTGAAATACTGCACTGCATGGTAGGAAGAATCCCCAAAAGTTTACCTACAGACTTCTGGCCCCAGCTGTTAGGAGACTCGCCTACCCCAGTGAAATCAGTAAGGAATCTCGGAGTTACTTTCAATAACAGTCTGAGCTTAGAGACCAACGTTAACAAGCAGGTCAGCAGCTGCCTTGCTCTAATGCGAGGACTGCGAAAGATACTACCTCTCCTGCCCTCACAGGTCAGAACCGACATAGTCAGGAGCACCATTCTTAGCCGCCTGGATTACTGTAACGCCCTCTTACTGGAATCCCCTGCTTATCTGATTTCCAGACTTCAAAGTATCCAGGCGGCTGCAGCTAAACTGGCACTCTCCCGAGAACGAAGATCTTCTACCACGCTCGCCTTGGCCGACCTTCACTGGTTGCCTATACACCAGAGGATTTGCTTCAAATCCCTATGTATTGTCTTTAGGGCAGCTCATGGGCTAGGCCCCCGACCACTCCAAAATAAATTTAACTGGTATGAGCCTACCCGGTCTCTTCGATCCTCATCCTTAAACCTTATCAGCATACCCAGGATCAAGAAAGCCACTTGTGGTGGAAGAGCTTTTAGTATAGCTGCAGCTCATCTGTGGAACAACCTTCCTACTGACATCAGAAAAACAAATGAACTGATGGCCTTTCGAAAAAAGGTCAAAACATGGCTCTTCCCAAAAATGTAATCGTTCAGAACATCAGACCACTGCTCTCTCTGTTACACAGGTTTCTCGGCTATATGTACTCAGCGCCAGGATGCCCGTAGGGTTGCTGAGCGCTTTATAAATACTATAAAAAAAATATATATATATATATATTGTAGACAAAGATGCCCCAGCATTGGAAGGTCACTCGACTGTGTCCTTATACCATCAGGTAAGTATCAGCCTCACTGCAGCTCGCTCCTTCACTGCCTTGTATTGATCATGTCGCCGGCGCGTTTCAAGGCTAGAACGCCTCTTCTTCATGGGCTCTGACAAGAAAAACCGGCATTGCAAACATCACCTCCATGGGCAGCTTTTATTGGACAAACACGCCCACAGTGGGCTGAGCTTGACTTGATTATCGTAATCATGGCATTATGGGATTTGTAGTCCCCTGGCGGTGCAAATAGTTCCTTAGTAGGCGCAATGCCAGCTCAATTAAAAGCATTTTTCCAAGACCTTTGTAGGTAGGCAGAGTCAGAGCGGGCTTACTTTGCAGAAGGGCGCCGTGCTTCCAGGGAGGATTGTTCCTCTCCCCACAGTCTTTCACTTCACCGGAAATGGTGCCTCCTCCCGCGGCGGGCCGCCACGTGATTAATTTATTGTAGACAAAGATGCCCCAGCATTGGAAGGGCACTCGACGGTGTCCTTATACCATCAGGTAAGTATCAGCCTCACTGCAGCTCACTCTTCACTGCCTTGTATTGATCATGTCGCCGACGCGTTTCGAGGCTAGAACGCCTTTTCTTCATGGGCTTTAACAAGAAAAGCTGGCATTGCAAACATCACCTCCATGGGCAGCTTTTATTGGACAAACACGCCCACAGTGGGCTGAGCTTGACTTGATTATCATAATCATGGCATTATGGGATGTGTAGTCCCCTGGTGGTGCAAATAGTTCCTTAGTAGGCGCAATGTCAGCTCAATTAAAAGCATTTTTCCAAGACCTTCGTAGGTAGGCAGAGTCAGAACAGGCTTACTTTGCAGAAGGGCGCCGTGCTTCCAGGGAGGATTGTTCCTCTCCCCACAGCCTTTCACTTCACAGGAAATGGTGCCTCCTGCCGCCGCGGCCCGCCGCGTGATTAATTTATTGTAGACAAAGATGCCCCAGCATTGGAAGGGCACTGGACTGGACTAAATAAAACATGTGCACAGCGGAGCCCACAGGAGGGTTTAAATAGTAAGTGACTCTGTTTTTGCACTACAAGTCCCAGCATGAAATCGACACACTTACGCACTGCGCAAGGCCCACTGGGGGTATTTAAATTAGACATGCTGCGAGGGAAAATGTTTGGAGTCATCTGCTGTGTGTATGCCAATTACCCATGATTAAGAGGCAGGAGCCTCGAAACGCGTTGGGGTAAAGGACAATTAATGCAAGGGGTTAAAACTGATAACACTATTTTCCTTCATAGGATAACATTGACTGTTTTTCTTGGAAAGGTTTGTGGAGTTGGAAAACCTAAAGAAATTCTTTAAGATTTTGCTATTTAACAAAAACGATTTTACTTACCTGTTTGCAGGAAATGTCTCAGAGCAGTATCCAGGTATTCTACTCTGAGTAAGAAAAGTAACTTACCTGGTATTTTACTGTAAAGCTCATTCAAGTCTATGTACTGTATTTACAAAGCATTGCATTTCTCTGAAACAATACTTTAACTCAAAACAAAGTGGACATTCAATTACCAATCCAACTGTATTACAACTGCATATTTACTGCAAAGTATTTATCACTTACCTTAGCCAGGCTTGCTTGGTTTTAGGAAATACAATAATTAAAAGAATATTTTTATACAAAAACAATTGGTCTGAAGTTCAGTCTTTGAGTATGTGAGTTCATATGCTGACTAAGTGTGTACAACAAATGCTTAACACTGTCCTCTGATACTGCCTTACTGCTTGAAATAGAGAGTAAGGTTATATCTACTTTTACCTCTGCCTACCTTTTGGCTTCCACTGGACTCTGTGCACACTATACCTCACTTTTGTATAGTATATACAGAGCCAGTGTCTACACCTGCGTATCAAATTAATCAAACAATGGTACAATATGAAATACAAAATCTTAGCTTAATTTATATTAGTACATATGGGTGCTAGATAGTCTTTTCTGAAACCCTGTATATTCCAGAGCTTTACCTCTGACGTGCATTTCATGCAGTTCAGTTGCACTGGCCAAATGCATGTGTTTTCGTTTTAACAGAAATTTGAATGGCTGCTGCACAAATGGTGGGTGCCAAGTTGGATGAACAATATTGATGTTGATGTGGTTGACTTTGATTGAGCAACATAATAACGCATTGGGGGGCATATTATCAAGGAGCTATCGCCGAGTTAACGGCACTTTATCGCAGTCAAAGTCACGCATAGCACCAGTTTACCTGCGATAGCAGCCGCAAAAAAAATAGCCACAGATAAGCCACACAACTATTGCTAATGAGAGTAGGCGTTCCAGAGCAAAAATCTGTGACAACACCAATTCGCAACATTCTCAACTACCAACCAGATCTGCGATAATATCACGAAAGAGCTGATAAGGCACGTTAGCATCAGGAAACTAACACCTGCTCTTACCTGGTGTAAAGTCGGACCACAGCCTGCACCAGAAAAGGGAGCCTAGCCCAGAGCCACACCTGAAGAACAAAAGATGCCATGGAGTCACTGAACATGCAGCTCGGAGCCCCAAGAGGGCCACAACACCCACCGCCACCGCCCCCAGGACCCCCCCCCCCCCGGTCCCTCACCACTCCCGACCAACACTGAGGCAGCGCAAATATAGTCAGCAATCCTCCCAAAATGCACCAACCTCACAGACCTATCACCAGAGAATGTCATAGCCCACCACAGGCACAAAAGAACAACCCACCTCCGCATCCTAACCACCATTGCACACAGGCTGACGATACCAACACAGCAGACTGCCAACATCTCACCGCAGACCAAGCTGCTGGCTGTGATGCACCTGTTGGCCAGTGGTACCCTCCAACCAACATCCCCAAGAGTCGGAGGAGTCACACAGCCAGGCCAATCCAATTCCCTCACAACGGTCATGGATGACACCATCAGCTTGTTACCCCACTATCTATACTTCCCACACACTGCACAGGAACAGCTGGAGACCAGTCAAGGCGTCAACACCACAGCTGTCTTCCCGCACGTGTCAGGGGGCAATTGACTGCATACATGTCCCACTTGTGCCACCTGGCAACACTGCACACAATAAGCGCAACAGAAAGCGCACATATCCCACCAATGTCCAGGCAATATTGGACCACCAGGGAAACCCCGCCAACATCGCCGCCAACCCCCCAGGCAGTGTGCATGAGCCCTACACCTGCCAACAGTCCATCATCAACCAGTGCTACCAGGATGGCACCCACAGAAATGCACAGCTCATTGGCCAATACAAAATGAACACACCATGCACCTCAACTCCACAATCATGCAACTCACAACACAGGAAATGCACATGTCACAAGCTCACATACAACATGAACACCCACCAGACACGACAGAACAACTTACTGTGGGAACCTGGACCAGCCATATACATTAGCCATCAACGGCATGGCACCTCAGCCACACAATAGCAGGATGTGGGAAGAGGTGGGGACAAGGCATGTGCGAAGGAGGCAAGTGACACAGGAATGAGAATGGACACAATGCCAAGTGTGGCGTGGATGTGATGGCCACACTGCAGTATGCAGACCACACACATATCCATGTCGACACACACCTTTGGTGTATGGAGTGTAATGGACAGTGGATGCAACCATGTCTCTCACCCTGCCACGAGGCCGTTGCCGTCGCCGTGAGCAGAGTTGTCTGCGATCCTGCGCGTCTGCTGCACCCCAGGACGCTGGTCCCCAAACCAGGCCTGCCCGCCCCTGCACACCCAGGCCTCAATGCCCACCTACCGACACCGTTGTGTGTTGAAGAGGGCCCACCACGTGCCAGTGCAAGCTCCAGACCTGAGGCCTGCGACCCTGGCAACCTGCTATAACCATCACATTCTCTATGAGCAAGGTTTGCAGTACTCCTTTCTCGTTGACGTACTCTACCGGCATACACAGTGTACTAGAAGGTCACACATTTGGAACTTAGTCTTGATTACATTATGGTTTAGGACGATGTGTATGGCTGAGCTGAAGACACTATACTCCCTTCGATGTGGTGCCACCAAGTCTGTGCTTAGCAGTACAACCATACGTGTCTGTGGGTCCACACAGACTATTGCTCCATGGTCACACTAAGCTCGAGTAGGTCATACATTTGGAACTGAGTCTTGACCATCTAATGGCCGGTTACACATGACAATGCAGACTTTACATCACTATACTCCCTTCGATGTAATGACACCATGTTAATGTATAGCAACACAACCACACGTTTCTGTGGCCCCTTGCTGGAAAAACCTACCAACTACATTGCGGTCGAGTTGGTTGCACAATTTGAACTGAACATCGATTTTTCAATGGCAGAGTACATATTGCACGCAAGGAGAGGTGTAAGAGGATGACGCTTTGCAGTCCGGAGCACAAAAGGATCAGTGTTACAGAGGTGATTGAACACTACCGACAACTGCCTTGCTGTCACTAACTCTGTGAATCACGAACCAATGACACGTGGCTGTAGGCCACTGCTGACCACTGCCTCCGGCCTACACTGAGGTCCAGTAGGTCACAGAGTCTTGATTTAGCAATGGTGGAGTTCATATCAGTGTACCAGCATCATCGCAGACTGCATGCCTTCTCAGCCCCGGTGCCACTAATTCTGTTCCCTGACATTCATGGACACCCACTAGTCATACATTGGTGGCATCAGAGTCTATGGACTAAGGGGTAATTTTATCATCATGTAGCTGATACCGAATTGGTCCTGGCAACAAGGCTGTCGCCTTCCACTCCACCATTAGCTGCTTCCAGATCAAAACTTCTGCATCATGCCCTGGAGGACACCTTCCACTCTCCCCACAACCCTCTGCCACATTCACCTTCGACATAGATGAGGACCCGCCCAGTTGGCGTGGCCCTACCTCAGTGCACTGCAAGTCACTGTCCCGTGGCAGGGTGCCTGTGCTGACCGCTGTGCATCTGGGGCCACTAACTCTGTGCTGGTCAGGTCCGGGTTCCCTTCTTCTGAGATATTGGATGGCGTCTGAGGCGATGGCCTTGGGGTCATCAATGCCATGTGTCTGTGGCCCTGTGCTGTCCGCTGCCTTCGGCCTCAACTGCGGCCCACCAGGGCTCACACATCAAATTGAGTCCTGACCAGCTAGGACGTCGCATCACCGCAGGAGGCACACGCCACCATCGCCAGGACCACCTCCAACCAAACTGTCAGAGTCAAAACGGTGGTTCTGGCAGACTGATGGAGTTGCTCTCACATGTCATGGATGCCATCTTCGGCCTGATGCCCTGCTCAGCACTCCAGGTGCCACTAACCGCAACCCATGGACCTTTACTGATTGAGTTTTGTGCTGTGGAGAGGTTGCACAACAATGTCACCTCAAGCCGTGTGGGAGACCTGGGATGTTGATGAGGGAGATGATGCAGGTCTAACACATCCCACTGCATCTGCATCAGCAATATCTTGAAGAGACACAATCCTAGACTTTTTCTTCACATGAGCACGCTCAGCTCTAGTGCCCCAACCTCAGTGTACTGCAAGTCACGGACAGTTCTGTTAGCATATTGGGTCACCTCTCTACTTGCTTCGGATACCTCATTGTTGCTCAGCAGTTGACCCTGTTATGCTGGTGTTTTCTGTTTCCCTGCCTAATGGTGTTCACTGTTCAAGTTGTTGGCAGCACCAACAACTCCGTGCAGTCTGGCTTACACTCACCCCACCCACATCCAGTACAGGCATCACTGTACATGTGACCCTGTCAATAAAGGGGCCGGGCGCACGTCCCTGTGGCCTGTTCAACATAATATCTGTGTGTGTCCTTGTGGTCTTGTTGTATGCATGAGGGCCCTGGGCCCTACAACATTACATTGTGCTGTGTGCAGCGGGCGCATACATGTCACCACAGGCAGGGGATTGGAGGTTGGACATGTAGCTTTGTTGTCACCCACTCAATTCATAAGGGGAGTGGCCTGGGCCATCGTACGCAGAGCCAACGTGGGTGTGTGACTGCTATTTGCGTGCCCCTGGGCGTGGTTCTGTACTGTGAATGCGCATCTGCATGTATCTCTATGGCAGAGTGGGTCTCCTTTGTGGGGTGTAGGTGTTCCCTGAATGATAATAGACACCAACGTATGTGATCTAGTTCACCTTCCATGTGTTCGAACTCCACCCACACCTGTTCGGCCACCTCCTTTTGGCGTGCTGACACCTGGCATTGGGGTGCCATGTGTGGGTGGGTGAAGTGTTGTGCGCCAACTGTGCTTGTGGGTGCTTCCTGCTGTGTGGTCTGTTGCAGGGTCTGTATTCTCCGATAAGTAGTTTGGCTGCCCGGGTCCTGGTGGTGGGTTGTGTTGGATGTCCATGGGCTGTTGTAGGGTGTCGGTGTCGTAGATGTTGTGATCCTCTCTGGCATCACAGATGTGTTGTCTTCTGTGCTCTGCTGGAGGTGTTGTGTGCCCTTCTGAAATGTGAAGGGGAGATGCATGTTGACATTGTGTTGACATGTATGTTGGCGCATTGTTCTTGTTTACATGCAGACTGTATGACAATGTACATTGTGACTGTTTGGGGTGCTGAATATTGCTGCGGGACAGTGTACATTTGGACTACATGATGGATGTGTGGTCGTACGCATACATTTCCATTTCACAGTTTCCAGCTCTGTCAGATGTAGTAGGTATTTTACTGTGAGTGTGCGGAGCCACTTGTGTCCTCTGTTCTGCAGTGTCGAGTGTGTGCATTGTACCACGTTGTCGTCAATGTGGGTGTGCTGTTCCTGCTAAGTGTTTGTGCTGCAGTGTGCCACGGGGATCAGGGGCATGATCCAGGGTAATTGTGGGTGTGCAGTGTGCTACACCTCATTGTGCATGGGTGCCATAATGCCCATCTCCCCCGTCCTCCCAGTCCCTGGTCGTTACTCACCTTGTTGCTGTTGTGTCAGGTACTGATGAGCTGTGTCCATACTCCCTACTTCTTGCACCTTCTCCACACTGATGACTGTGGCCTTGGTTTCCTCCAGCCGCTTCTGTGGCGCAGGGCTACCACCTCCTGTTGCCGTGGCAGCCTTCCTGTTGGCAGCGGGTTCATGCCTGGTTTAGGTTGCCACATTATGCCAGCGCCTCCTGGCTTCCTCTATTGGCCTCCTTGGCACTCCAACTGCATTCCAGGTTGACTACTTGTGGGTCATTTGATGGTAGTGTTCTGTCACCTCCGTGCCGCTGATCTGGTTTTGCTGCGGACTGCGGACTGCACCCCGTCTTCCTCTCCCTCTTCTCCTGGGCCATCCCCATCACCGTTGTTCCTTGTGGGGGTTGTGGGGTTTGGGTTGGCCTCTGCGCTTGGCCAGGGTGCATCCATGTTACTATGTTCTTTGGATTGTTTCTGGTGTGTTGTTTCTGTAGTTTTTATGGTGCATTTTCCCGCCAGACGCCTGGATTTGCAGGCCTGTCGCTGCTTTTTGCTGCTTTTTGTACCTTGATTGGCCTCATCGTGAGATTTTTGGTGGTCGCGTTTCAAATTTTTAGGCCGTGGCGTTGATTTTAACGTGAACATTTGACACAGCATCTGGAGACTTTCGGATGGTACCGCAGTGTTGAGAATGCTTGGTTAAGAAAGCGTAATTTTCCTGCAATAGACTGCGATGTTGGAAGTTGCATTAAGTAACTTTTGCAATGGTTATCACATGTTCTTGAGAATATGCCTCTGATGCTGTAGTTGTTGGCAGCTCCCCTACTTCTCAGTCTAAAACCACATTAGAATAAATAAAACATAGCTGATGTGAACCAGTGAACATTGCGACCCATAATCTTGACAGCTCAGTAAACTATGACATCAGAAATACAGCAAGAGCAGCATGAAGTCACTACTAGTATGTTCTGGCATTCTCCACGAGCAGGAATGACTCTAGAGGAGCAGTGCATCGTCTTACACAATCTAAAGCCTTGATTTTACTGGTGCCTCTTTAATTTTTGTATTGTCTTGTGGTAACTGCCCCCCATTAATATAACAGTAAAAGGAACAAATGATGGATGGAATGCTGAACAATGCATATATATATGTAACAATTCCTAGGCAATTAAGATACATACAAGGGAACTAATATATGTGGAGGGGAGGACAATCAATACAAAAAAATAATTAAAATCATGCTGAACAATGCAAACATTCACTCCAGTTGCAAAGATCTGGGTTTAATCCATCATTCTTTTGCTCACCACGTCATACCAGTTTGGACCCAACCATATGCAAAACAGACTTGACCCTGTTCCTCATGGGTACAGTCCAGTGCCTAATTGTGTAAGTGTGATTTTAGATGGTGTTGCTAGGGCATGTACATACAATTCACCTTAATGCATGTCTGGTACTTGAGGCCCTGTACAGTTGTGGGAAAACTCCCCAGCTCCCTCAAATGATACGTCTCATTCATAGGAACAGGATCTACTGTTTTTATGGGTGCAAAGACCACCTTCTAGTGCAAACAATATGTAATTGTAGGTTGGGTGTGGGAAAATGGGTATGCATAGGAGTGTCATGGGAATGTAGCATTATCCAAGTGAACACTGAGCAAGTCTTTTTTCATACTCGATGTCTTGGCCTGGAAGATTCTCAGAGCGGTGGAGGTGGTCGCACTTATCTTTTATGTTCAGCGCCACCTCCCGAAGACCGTCGCAGCAGGCGGCAGGCCTGGTGCAGGGTATGGCCTCCGGGAGCGTCGCAAGCTCTGGGATAAAGTGTGCCGGGTCATGTTTATAGCTTCAGTGATTGCAGGTGCACTGCTCGCCTGCTCAGTGACGATGCTACTATGCTTACTTGTTTGCAACTTTGTGCTCATTTGTGGGTGCAGGAAGCGCAGGCTCCCATCAACCTCATCGCTGCTATTGGAGTAGTGCCACTCAGCGCACCTTTCCATTGGTGGGCAGAGCAGATGCAAACTCCCTTTCACACCAGACGTGTGACAGAGATGCCAGATTGGGCAATTTCCCTCACAAATGGGTGATATTTTTCCCATTTGTGCGAGAAAATACTCAATTGACCAGTGCCTTCTATTTTTCAAGCTTAATTATGCCCATTGTGCGCATCTTTTTAAGCTGTGGCGGCGCCTCAGCGTCAGCACTGCAATTTATCATTCTTGAGCTGCCATGCTTGCTAAAAAATTGTAAAAGGACACTGGCATTACTGGATAATGGGTAAGGAGGTACCCGAGAGGGAGGCGCAAAGGTGGCATTGCATTTGCGGGACTCACTACGATGATTTTCTTGAGGAGGGTCCTGTCAGTCTGGAACAGAGGCACGACGCATAAATTGCACCATTCTCATTGTTTGTTCAGACCCAAAACGCCATGGCATGACTTCAGACCCAGATCTGAATGTGGGTGAAAAATACATTTATTTCGAAAAGTGATCGTTGTTTTCCATAGAACACAGTAGCCGCCTCAATGTACTAATAATATCAAATTCTGCTATATGTGTCATGTTGCAGAATGATATGTGATTGAGTCCTCACTTTTAGGACTGGCTTTAGCCAAGACCTTTTGATTTTACTAAAATATGTATAATATTACTTAATGGTGCTTTCCGCCACCTCTATTCACCCATTGGTCTGTTGTTGGGTCATTCCCATTTTGCTTCAACCCACTACCTCATACAGCATGGGGTAGTGGGTCAGCATCATTACTTAATCCTCTGATTAAAGTCACTTTGAGTAGCTTCAGTGCATTTTTCTCTTTCACAAGGTGCACATCCACACTCAAGGAGTTTCCTTGAGTACCAGAGTTACCAGATGTGATCGTAGGACACATTTGAAGTGAGCCCATGGCATATTTCAGCTTTATCAGTTCCTATCTCCTTCCAACGCTGTTGTAAATTCTGTTTGAAGTGGACTGCTGCTCTCTCATGGCATTCCTGGACTCTCTTTCACCAGTGGTTATTTGATCAACTTTGCCCAGGGAAAAAACAAATTTTATGGTGTTCAATTTGCTGTAGTTTTATTGAAATATAGGTGGGGTGTGTAACTTGGTTTTTAGTATCCAATATTTCTTTATACCAAGTACCCTCTTTCCTTCCATTTTCTTTCTTGCCTTTGTCTTCCTTCTTTTTTTCCATCTTTCTTTTCTGCCTTTCCTGTTTATCTTCCCTTTTTCCTTTCCTTTCTTTATTACCTTCCTTCATTCTTTATTTTTCTTTCCTTTCTTTTTGCCTTATTTTCTTTTACCTTTCATTTTTTTCCTTTCTGTTCATTCTTTCCTTTATTTTATCCATCAATCATCTTTCTCGAGCAGTCAGTTACACATGATTTCTAATGTTTTTCGTTAATTTTTTTATTGGTAACATGGATGGTAGATTTGAATTACCTTTATGTAAGCTTGTACTTTTCCAAAGCTCAAATCCTTGTTCTTAGTGTACATCTTTTCTTGGCTTTTAGGTCTAGAGTGCCAACCAGTGTAGCACCAGCTGTGCATTCACAACTTGGCATGAAACAGAATCACTACGAAGCGTAGAGGCAGCATAGAGGTTCATTGCAGCAGGCAGCCGCAACCCTTGATTCTCGAAGAGTTTGGAAAAGTGTAGGAGGAAACCTGTATCATTCAAGATTTAGTGTAATTTCCTGTCTGTGAAAAGTCTGTTGCTATAAATAGCTCAACATTTCTGGACAGTGAGTTTAAAACTGAATTAAGTATAGTCTCATACTTGATTACTTTGTCCAGTTGACAGGCAAATATGTCCCAACAAAGTCTATTCAGCTTTGGATTCAAAAAACATAAAGACAGTGATAAAGATAGCCCAGGAGAAGGAAACCAAAAAACAACAACTGAGGTTGGGCCATGTACCCCTGCACAGAATCCTAATATAACTAAGAACAAAAAGTATGACGCTGAAAAAAGAAAATGAGTTTTTCAGTCACACTGGGTGGAATCCTGGCCATGGCTAGCCCTGAAGGAAAGTCCTGAGAGGGAAGGACCAAAAATGTACTGCACTATTTGCCAAAAATATCCTACTATAGCAGTCAGCTATTCGGGTTCCGGTAGGAATGCATTCTTAAGTGGATGTGACCAGTTGCGCATTGAACCAGTCAGAGCTCATGAAACTAGTAAGGCACATATGACATGTGTTTCATGGCACCGCCAGGAAATGAAAGAAACCACTTTGCAATGTGAGACTGCTACAGCGATTACCTCAAATGTCAGTGTCCCTACAGAGCAGCCCCTCATCATGCAAGCACTGCAAAAACTGAAGGAAACAGAAAGAAAGAAACTGACCATCTTGTTTAACAATGCTTACCTAATTGCAAAACAAGGTAAGCCACTCTCAGACATGGACACCCTATGTAGGGCTATGAAGAAAGCAGGTGTGGATATAGGAGAAAATTATGCAAACCGCGAAAAAGCCTCAGAGTTCATTAGATGTGAGGCGGATATACTTCGACAGGACATCAAAAAAATTGTTTCAAATTCTCGCTTCATCTGCATTATTGCTGACGGAAGCACAGATAGTGGCATCACTGAACAGGAAACTGTGCTGGTCAGAGTAGTCCATGGTGGAAAACCCTACACTCTATTTGCAGATCTTGTTCCACTTGAACATGCACATGCTCTAGGAGTTCTGGACGGTATAGTTAAAGGAATCAAAAGGTTATCTTTGGATTTAGTAGATATGAGGTCTACAGAACATCCGGGTCCATCACTAATCGCTGTCAATTTCGATGGTGCTGCAGTTATGATGGGATCTAAGGGAGGTGTTGCAGCACTCCTAAAGAAAGACATTCCCTTTCTTCTGCCGTTCCACTGTGTAGCTCACAAGCTTCAGCTTGGGATTCTAGATGCTGTAAAATCCCATCCCTCTATTTGTCAGTTTGAGCAAACTTTAAAATGGATTTTCAAATTCTATTAGTATAGTCCTAAGAGACGAAGAGATGCCAAAGAAATTTCAAGAATAATTGATGAAAACTTTGCTCATTTCACTGATATTAAACAGGTTAGATGGGTATCCAGCAAAACCAGGGCTTTGGCAGCCATGTAACAAAACCTGCAGACAGTGGTTCTACACTTGGGACAGGTCGCAGCTGGTAGTGATGATTCTGCAGCTAAGGCAAAAAAGTACCTCTCAGTTGTTACTAGTTTTACATTTATAAAAAACCTTTACAGTCTGAGAGATGTTCTGAAGCCAGTGTCTCAGCTTTCAGAATTCTTTCAGTCTAATGAACTGCTTTTATTGCATGTTCCACCTGCTGTAGAGAGGTGTGCGTTGACCCTAGTAGGCCTAAAGAGTGAGTTTGGTGAATATATGCAGCAGTTTAAAAAACTGTACCACCCGGAAGAAAAGAAGTTTGGACACATTTCTACTGATGGCTGGGAAATAAAGTTATCAGGACACTGCCCACCAGCAGCAACAATCCAAAGTGACAGTGAGCTCATTGACAGTATGGTTAAGTACATTGATAAGAGGTTTGAAAATTTTAATTGCATGCCGGTTCAAGGTTTTCAGGCATTCGATTATACACTGTGGCCAGAAAGTAGGGAGGAGCTCTATACATATGGGCTCTCTGATATTGAGGCAATTGTGCAACATTTTGAGGTACTTTTCACAACAGACGAGAGGTTGGCAATTGTAGAGGAGTTTTGTGGACTTAAAACCCATATGAAAAGCTTTCAGACCAAAGGTATTCCTGTATTGCCTGCATATTCCACCCTGCTAGCAACAAAACCTTACTCGTTGACTAATATATTAAAGCTTGTGGAGATGATGTTCACATTCAGTGTATCTACAGCAGAAGCTGAACGTGTGTTTTCTGCCATGAATATCATTAAGAACCCACTAAGAACACGGTTAAATCAAGATGTTCTCCAAGACCTAATGCTTCTTAAGGTAGAAGGACCCAACTTTGAGGATTATGACCCCAGCAGAGCTATTGATCTCTGGCTTACAACAGGAGGCACAAAGCATGTGTGCGGACATAAAAGGCCACATCTATCATAACTGTTAAAGTATTGCTAATATGGGTTTTAGAGCATCCTGCCATGCATAATCGTTTATTGTTGTATTTCTATTCAATTTCTATATGTTTGGATAAAAGGGATATTCACGCTTGTCAAGTTTTCCTTTAGCATTATTATTGCACAGCATTTCATGGTTTACTGAATAAAGGAAAAATATATTAATGTTTCTCTGTCAGCCGGAGCCCTTATATTTGATGTGGGACGGGAGTAGGTGGGACAAGTGGATTTTGCAGGACATGTAGATCTCAGTGGTATTTTGTCCCTTGGACAACTAGATTATTTGGAAAATTCCACACCCCTGAAACCCTTCCGCTCACTTACTCATGAACAAAAACCACACAGTGTTTTTTAGTTTTAAAGTTTTATTTTCAAATAAGAAATAAATTAAAAAATTCTTTATTTTTATTTGCGCAGTATTCCGAGCGAGCAGTGGTGATAGATGACGTTAAAGTTTAAACACCCTTCCCTAGAATCAATATACTTCAACTTAACACATCTAATTATTAGAATAACTGTGCGGGAGCCCTCACCTTGTTTGAACTTCAAGTACTGGTGGTGATGAAGACAGTTCACAGGAGTAGGTGGTGAATTGAAAAGCTCTTGTTGGCAGAAGGGCAATGGAATCTTTTGTCTGTAATTTAAAAAATGGTGCACGTTAAAAAGCAAGAATTCATCAGTTGTGCCAAAAAGTGTAGCATATAATGGCTAAGCATGTAAAAGGTTAACACCCTCCCCAAAACCGTCACTTTTTTTCATTCTCAATAATTAAAAATTGGTTATGTATTAACATTTTCTTCCAATACGAGACGAAATAGGGGGTGGTGTATGGCATCTAAAAATATGACATGTTTTTGCTATACGTCATCACCTCCCACCACCAGTGCCAGGGCCAGCAGCGTGGAGGCATCCACCACTCCAGGGGGTGATGCGGCGGCACCACAAGTGCCACCAGGAGGAGCTGTGGGGGATGGCTCAGCAGCGGCGGACGGTGGTAAGTTATTATACTCCTTACTTATTGACATTTTAGAGTAGGCTCGCAAAGGAGTGTATGATGTACTATACAGTAGACAGTACACTAGTACAAGTACACTGTACTGTTAAGAACAGTTACTAATTTAGAACTACATTTTTGCCAATCACAGAGAAGACAGTCACCCTTTACTTAGCAATACCATTAGCGGTGGTAGTTCTTGAGTAACCAATGGCCGCCTATATTTGACTTCAACCCAGCTGGGAAACTTTTATCGTGAAGCCAAGTCATATCAGATGAACTTGAGGCATGTGATGAACGAAAAGGGAAAGAACTTAGGGTGAAAGGAAGGACGAGCGAGTCGTAACATTTATGACTGTAAAGAATGATACATGTTTTTGAATGCAGGCAGAGGTGGCTGATAGGAAGGAAACAGATGCATGGCTGCTTGAAGCAAGGATGATTGGAGGAGAAAGAAAAGATGACTGCCTGTGTGGGTGAATCAGAAAATGCATGTGTGGTGTGCATTGCAATATATCATTTGAGTGAAACTCAAATGCAAGTCAAGACGGTGGTTTACCAAATAAAATGAAAAGGGTGTTAGTTGGTTGTTGAGAAAAAGTAAAGTTAGTACAGTTGAGACATTAAGAAGAATGATAGACGTTTACTTTGGAAGCCTGGATGGTATCTTCTTCCTCATAGATAGCAGAGGTGAATGTGTAGAGCAGACGCTCAGTGGATGAAGAGTGTTACTTTGAACAGCATGTCCCTGCCAGAGTAGCAAAGCAGAGGAAAGCCAAATACTAGAAGTTGTGATTGTTCAGCAATACTCCCTTGTCTAACTGGACAGTAGTTTACTTTGCAAGCACAGCATATATTGTGTATGTATTGTATAGTTGACATTATATCAAGTCAAGTCCCTTCCTCCGGAAATTATGGGTACCACACTCACTCCCTATGTTAATCATTTTCTTTCAGCTGTGCCATGGGTGGACTATCGCTGTTGTTCACTCAATCTATCAAAACAAAGCACCTAAAGTCATCCATCATATAAGTAAAGATCATGTGATCGGCAGGATATGTGATCAGAAATGAATAATCTTCATTTTCCTTTTTGTAGTAGTCATGGCCCGGGGGGGCAGTGCGAAATATAAATTACATTGAGCAATAGCCCTTGATGTAACCGAGTATGGCCAGTGCCACCCCTATAAAAAAGTAAGAGCTTCCCTATCCCAAACTGCATGTACTGCTTAAAGTAATGCGAGTCTGCGTCATCATGGCTTGTGTCTGTTTTTCTTGGGTGCAAGCTGAGTGAGCTGGCATTATGCCGGCTACCACAAGTTCACGTACAAGTAATTTCTTTCGCAAAACAACAGAAAAAAAGAAGAAGACTGGTGTACTCTCTGACTCTCTGACTATGTAGTAAGTCCATAGTGCTGCTAGTAAAATTCCTGAAACTCGCACTAATGTTACAGGCCTACAAAGACGGCAGAAAGATACATACCAAAATGTTATACCGTGCTTGCAATTTGCTAGTGTTTCTGTGAGACAACTTTCTGTTGAATTATTTTGTATTATTGTTAAAGAGTATTGGTTACAGTATTTTTCTTTCTTTCTTCATATAGATGCTCCAGAAAAGCTCACCAGGAAGGAGATGGCTGTCCGGGTCAGGGCCCGGAAGCTGGAGGCCATTTGTGCTGAATATCGGCGGCTGTGGGCTCGGGAGCAGAAGGAGGAGGCGGCAACATCTGCATCCTCCTCCAGTGCCCCCAGGACCACCAGCCAGCAGCCTCCCGCCGCCGCGCAACCAAAACACCTGCTGCCCCCCCTCAGAGCCCGGATGGCACGTCAGTGCCGCCTCCGCAGGAGAGTGGACTCCCTGGAGCGCGTATTGGAGAAGCTACAGCGCCAGCTCCGGGGCCTCCGCAGAGAGATGTGGGACCACCTGTCCACAGGACACCGCCGGAAGAAGTGACTGTCCCTTGCCCCTTTTTTAAAGACTGTTAGGGGGGGTGGGAATTGGGCGTTGGAGATTCAAAGGGAGTTTTGAAGGACATTTGGACATTGTTTGGGGTTAGGGAGGAGGGTGAGTTGGGTCTTTTGAATAGTTTATTTTTGTTAGGAAAATATATTTATTTATTTTACATACTTAAACATAATATATGCGTTCATATTATTTTGTGTGGTGGTGGGCAGGGGTTACTGTACGTTTGGTTTCCTCAAACCTACCAGCATGAATTATCTAAACGTTCAAAAATTTACAAAAGTGCCACTAAAAGGGTTAGTGAATTCAATTTCTCTACTAGTACTTTACTAGTACTACTGTCAGTCTCTCCTCTCCTCCGAGTCCTAGCCCATTATTCTACCTCCCCAAAATGCTTATCTTACCTGTGATTGGTGTTTGAGAATAGGGCTCGGCACAGGGCTGGCTGCATGGCAAATGGCCATTAAGGTTGGGTATGGAATCCTGGACGGATGAAATGTCATTGTTGTGCTGGTAGTAGTAGTGGTACACACTGGCAGTAGCAGCATATGAAAAAAAAGGAAATGAAACATTGAGTGGCATGAGCGTAGCATTAGAACAGTACGATAGATAGTACGGTAGAGAACAGTGCCATAAATTGTAGCCTAACGGCCTGTGGCAAAACGGCAAATAGGCATTTTTTGATGTAGCAAAGCCTTAAGTTATTTGTCAACTTTAACTGATTGAAGAGTTCTAATTCAATTTATTGTTGCCTTTTTCTGTTTTTTGACCCTGGTGGGGCATTCTAATGATTTGAATCTTCACAAAGATTGATTATTTGTGATGGTCGAATTGTTGTTGTTTTCTTTTGTAAAAGAAGCTTGTATATAATTGTGGATTCATCTGTATATATGTTAGTTATTGATTGTTGTATGATATTCGCATGTATGATAGTTGTAAATATTGTAAATGTTTGTAACTAGTGTTTTTTCTCACCCATAAAAATGTTTCTCAAAATGATCAAAAATTGATAAAAAGGGTTTAAATAAAATAACCCATACAAACAAAAGGTTTCTCCCTTGTTTGTATTCTCATAAATTGCGAGGTAAAATTACCTTGAGGGCCAGCATTGTTTCTGTTTTCCAATAAATTGTAGCCTAAGCAGTGCTAAAGTATTCAAAATATAAGTTCTAGCTGCGTGGAGTATGGCTACTATAAGAATAGGAATAGTATTGAAGGCGAAGGACACAGCAGTGTAAGCATTAAGCATTCGATTTGTCACTAAAGGAGGATGTTGTTGATGATCACTCCACGATGGCGCACATGAAATTCTGAGCTGAATGATTTTTCTGTTGCTTTGACCTTATCCTCCCCAGCAAGTGTGTGGAATTATTGTTGTCATTTAGTCACACCTCAATGAAAACCACACAGCCCGGGGGAAGAGGGTTAGGGTTTGAAAATTGGATGGGAATGGGGGTTTTTGGGAAAGTTTTATGGAGAGAGGAAAAAAAAACACAGCATGGACAAACAACAAATGAAGATAAACAAATCTTTGGATACGAAGATATCTATAAATCTTTTAAGGGACATAAAGGAAGTGCATGCACTACGGCATGCATGAAGTTGTTTGCTAAATGGATGGTTAGATTACTGAAAACTAGTAGTACTTTCTACAACTTACTAACTATGAAGAAACATTGTGACAGTACAGGGCTGCAGTAATTACGCAATGTCACTTGCCTATCTGCCCTCATAGAGAATAAACATTTAGTACATTAAATTAGTTTTAAAAATAGCAAAGAAAAAGCTAAACAATGGCTGGAGGGATGAATTTGAAGCAGAGAGCAAACAAATGCACAGAGTCACACTCATAGAAGTTCACAACAATAACATTATTTCAAAGATAAGGAGAAGTGAACAGGATACTGTAACTGTATGTTGTAGTGGTCCTGTTGAATTTGGAAAGTTGCATGCATCCAGCCATTCCTCTTATTCGCGGTACTCCTCCATTCCATCTTACACTCCGTCGATCAATCTTAGTGACCAGACACACTGTCCACTGCCTGCCTGGCGGATGCGGAATTGTGGATCGCTAATGGTAAGCCTTAGTTAATCATTTTTCCCATCGCACAGGGTAAAAGCCGGCCTGTAAATGTTGAGGGGAAAACAGGAAGTGATATTAAAATACCACGGAGAAAAAAGTATAAGGTACGCTGTGTAGTGCAAAAATAACACTTTCAGTTTCAGAGGCGACAGTATGACATAGAAGCATCATTTCTAAAGTGCATACTCTGAGTCTCCTTTACAAGGATAGTAATTAGCACACAGCAGGCCAGGGCCATGCAGACGGTCAAGGCAGGCACCACTGAGTGAAGCAACCTGATGTAGCATACCTCTTTGACACAGACAGACAAAGCATATCTAATTGTATGCAGCAAGCCACATAGCCGTAATTTTACATGAACTGCTGTCTGGACTCTGGCATAACAACACTACACTGGCTCGACCACTCCATACCACGACTAGACAGACATGTAGTTCTGTTGTAGTAGTTGTTGTTGACTGGTTTACCTGTTTGCCACTCACGAATTGGACATAGTTCTTCCGTAAACCGATGATGATGATCCATCCATCCCAGTGAGTGACTGTAAAGAAAAAAGATATATTATTTAACTTTTGATCATCAACACTCATCATAATCACGATATATTGGCAAACAGGGAGTCCAAGGACATTTTGCATATTGGAAAATGCAAAGTAGTGGCCCCTGCAGTTGAAGTACAATTTGAATTAAACAAGGTAAAAAAAAAAGCAGAGTAGACTTGAGTTACATTTAGTGTGTAAAAGATTAAATAATAAAAGAAGACATATGATTCATTTCATGCACAGCAAACAAACAGCAATTGCTTTCATCAGAGCCAGACAGCCATTGCTGTCCACTGCATGCCATGCCATCTTCTCATTAGTCATTACCTGTTCCACTTTTTGTCCGCATCTTGTTCTTAAAGGCCCGAAGGGCAGCCTCTCCTGTCAATTTCAGAAGTAACTGTCAGCAATCAGCATGTAGTCAGTAATTCCAGTCACACTTGAGGGGACTCGTCTACGAAGCCAAAGTTTCTTGATCCTGCGTAATCTAGCCATCTGCCTTGAGGGAAATGGATAGGGGGAGTCTGGAAGAGGAAGATAGAGGAGCATGACTGAGTTGTGAACTTGTGAACCTCAGGAATGCAGACAGCGGCACCTTCAAATCAATAAGGAAATAATAAGATGAAGACAGTGCTGCTGATGGATTTGTTGTGATTAGGTCATTAGAGTTTTGTTGTGGTAAAAGTTGCAAAACAAAGAAAGATACAGAGCAATAAAAGTGAATAAGGACAAAACAAAAAGGAAGTCATTTTCAGGCCTCGGTGTCAGGGAAGTAGAGCGCGTCCTCAAACTCTGTGAATTGAGACTGGTGTAGGTCAGCTAACAGAGAAGAACTTCCGTCACCTAAGTCGGTGTCTTCTTCTTCCTGCGTGCTTTCACATATTTTGTAATCTGGTGGTATGAAGTGCTGAATTATCTTGATCATTGTTAACCTCTCCACATTTTTGGGCGAGAGGTGGGTCCTTTTTGAAGTTATAATGGCACCAGCAGCACTGAAAACACGTTCAGAAGACATGCCTGCGAGTGGGCAAGACAAATAATTTAGAGCCAGGTTGGTGATCAGTGGCCATTGACCCTTTTTCCCATACCAATACAGCAATGGGTTCTGATTTAGGAAGACCTCTGTTGGGTCATCCAGATAGGCCTGCACCATCCACTCAAGGTTCTCCAGGGGTGCTCCACTTTGCGTACCATCTGTGGCCTTTGCATCAATGCTGGAACAGTGCAAACCCTTGATGAGTTAGCCAATCCGCTTCCAACAATATTATGGCTGGGCCTGGTGCAGGTGAGGATGATGATACAGTTGCTGGTGTCGGTAACGGCTATGAGGGAAAGTGACTGCCTTCGGCCAGAGAAGTGGACCTTGACACCGGATGGCCTGCTGATTCAGTAGTACTTCTGCCGGTTCCTTCCTTTTCCTGCCGATCTTTTTCTAACCGAGTGGCTGACAGAGCTAGCCAATGTTTGTACTTTAAAACATCTGCTTCATTAAAAGGAATGAATGCTTTGCTGGCCACTGCCTTTCTGTACCGTGGATCCAGAATAGTGGCACAAATGTAAAGTTGTTCTGTACGTATTTTTTTTAAGCCTTTCATTGTCAACTAGGCGGGTTAACAGCGCTCTTCTGCAAAGCTGCCCCAATCACCTCCAGCACATCTTGATGTAGTGCTGGAACCGCAACTCTGAAAAAATAGGACCGGCTAGGAACCTTCCATTTAGGGCAGACTGTTGCCACAAATTGTAGAAAACCCACCCCTTCCACAAAAGAAAAAGGGAGAAGGTCCAGCGCTAACATTTTAGCCAGCATTGCATTATAAACACGTACCATTGGGTGGTTGCGTTCAAATGACGCCTCCGACCAAAACATTCTTTTAATGGTGGTCTAGACCGGTTTACGTGATTATGATGATCCAGACTTCTTCAACCCAGTTAGGCTCATTGATGTACTTTTTCGCGTTGGTGTCTCTCCCAGACTCTTAGTGTGCCTCATAGATGTTGCTGGGGTAGAGGGTGTGGGTGCCACCACTGCAGTGCTGCTGCCAGGGGTACTGTGTGTACCAGAAAAAATGTCTGTCGCTTTTTCACCTCCCCCCTGCACGATCAGCGCCTCGTCATCATCAGATGCAATATCAATGGATACATTTGGATTTCTTGTACTTTTGGCTTCCCGGATCTTACTTAGGTGCGCCTCCCAAGGGATAGTGTGGTGTTTTTGGAGATGACCTCTCTGGCCTCCGGTACCATAGTTGGTACCAAGCTTACCAAGCATGTACTTGCGCATGTACTTGCGCATGTACTTGGGCATGTACTAGTTGCACCTGTGGTTGTCGTTGCGGCTGTGGTTGTTGAACACTCGTCAGATAATGGATGCTACTTTCTTGCGATGGGCCAACATCACTGGTCGATGGTGATTGAACAATGAAAGTGGCTGCCTCTGCAGCACTCATGGCCTTGGACCTAACTTGGCGTGGTAGCACTGAACCCAATGAAGCGGAGGTGCTGCTCCCAGCTTGGTCCCCGGCGGACCCCGCTGCTGCAGGCGTAGTTTTTTTTCCCCCAAAAAGTGTCTGTGGGCACACCAGTCTCCTTGGTAAGTGGTGCCACTTGCTTCTTCTTCTCCTTCTTACTGGCAGTGGCACTGGCAACTTTCTTGGTAGAGGAGCTACGGTCATCTTTCTTTGGGCCCATATTATTCAGATGTCAGAACAGCAGGCTGCATTTGCACGAGTTGCAGACTAGAGTTGTCTGTGGCCACACGTGACGTCACGTGACGCTGTGCTGCACACACCGCAGCAGGACTTCTTTTTGGCACTGATGATGAACGATGACTGATTTGTGGTTCTCTTTTGCACCTAAAAGCAAAGGAAGCAAGAGGAACATCAGTTAAATAAATGTTGCATATGTTGTGCTTCAATTAATATTTGCAACTAGGCATTTATTTTTACAACACACCCAAAAACGGAAAGACCCAAAATAAAAGTTGCAATTCTAATAAAAAATGGATGTTTACATTAATAGAAGAGAGACCACACAGAGAGAGTTGTTTCATGCACCACTGAGTACCCCTGGGCATAATGGATGAAAGCAAGGCAAACTGGGTGCAGGCCTGAGCAGCACACTGCCTGGCTCCAAAATGGCCACTTGACCCCCACCCACATGGACAACCCCTGCCTATACCAGGCCTCAAAATGGCCCTCACCCACATGGCCAGGCCCCAACAACACCCCAAAAAGTAAATAAAACACACATAAATCACCACAACCCAATACCATCCATGCCCTCAATGATGTTTAAATTCAAGACACCCCACATAGAGAGTTGTTTCATAAACTACTGAGTACCCCTGGGCATAATGGATGAAAACAAGGCAAACTGAGTGCAGGCCTGAGCAGCACACTGCCTGGCTCCAAAATGGCCCCTTGACCCCCACCCACATGGCCAGGCCCTGCCTGTACCAGGCCTCAAAATGGCCCCCACCAACATGGACAGGCCCCAACAACACCCCAAAAAGTAAAAAAACACACACAAATCACCACAATCCAATGCCATCCATGCCCTCAATGACATTTAAATTCAAGACAGCCCACATAATGACTTGGTCCATGCACCACTGAGTACCCCTGGGCATAATGGATGTAAGCAAGGCAAACTGGGTGCAGGCCTGAGCAGCACACTGCCTGGCTCCGAAATGGCCCCTTGACCCCCACCCACATGGCCAGGCCCTGCCTGTACCAGGCCTCAAAATGGCCCCCACCCACATGGCAAGGCCCCAACAACACCCCAAAAAGTCGCAAAACACACAAAAATCACCACAATCCAATGCCATCAATGCCCTCAATAATGTTTAAATTCAAGACACCCCACAGAAAGACTTGGTGCATGCACCACTGAGTACCCCTGGGCATAGTGGATGAAAGCAAGGCAAACTGGGTGCAGGCCTGAGCAGCACACTGACTGGCTCCAAAATGGCCTCTTGACCCCCTCCCACATGGCCAGGCCCTGCCTGTACCAGGCCTCAAAATGGCCCCCACCCACATGGCCAGGCCCCAAAAACACCCCAAAAAGTCAGAAAACACACACAAATCACCACAATCCAATGCCATCCATGCACTCAATGATGTTTAAATTCATGACACCCCACAGAAAGACTTGGTCCATGCACCACTGAGTACCCCTGGGCATAATGAATGAAAGCAAGGCAAACTGGGTGCAGGCATGAGCAGCACACTGCCTGTCTCCAAAATGGCCCCTTGACCCCCACCCCCATGGCCAGGCCCTGCCTGTACAAGGCCTCAAAATGGCCCCCACACACATGGCCAGGCCCCAACACCACCCCAAAAAGTCGAAAAACACACACAAATCACCACAATCCAATGCCATCCATGCACTGAATAATGTTTAAATTCAAGACACCCCACATAGAGAGTAGTTTCATGCACCACTGAGTACCCCTGGGCATAATGGATGAAAGCAAGGCAAACTGGGTGCAGGCCTGAGCAGCACACTGCCCGGCTCCAAAATGACCCCTTGACCCCCACCCACATGCCCAGGCCCTGCCTGTACCAGGCCTCAAAATGGCCCCCACCCACATGGTCAGTCCCCAATAACACCCCAAAAAGTCAAAATACACACAAAAATCTCCACAATCTAATGCCATCCATGCCCTCAATGATGTTTAAATTCAAGACACCCCACATAGAGAGTTGTTTCATGCACCACTGAGTACCCCTGGGCATAATGGATGAAAGCAAGGCAAACTGGGTGCAGGCCTGAGCAGCACACTGCCTGGCTCCAAAAAGGCCCCTTGACCCCCACCCACATGCCCAGGCCCTGCCTGTACCAGGCCTCAAAATGGCCCCACCCACATAGCCAGGCTCCAACATCCCAAAAAGTCGAAAAACTCACTAAAATCACCACAATCCAATGCCATCCATGCCCTCAATTATGTTTAATTTGAAGACACCCCATAGAAAGACTTGGTCCATGCACCACTGAGTACCCCTGGGCATAATGGATGAAAGCAAGGCAAACTGGGTGCAGGCCTGAGCAGCACACTGCCTGGCTCCAAAATGGCCCCTTGACCCCCACACACATGGCCAGGCCCTGCCTGTACCAGGCCTCAAAATGGCCCCCACCCACATGACCATGTCCCAACAACACCCCAAAAAGTCGAAAAACACACAAAAATCACCACAATCCAATGCCATCCAAGCCCTCAATGATGTTTAAATTCAAGACACCCCACAGAAAGACTTGGTCCATGCACCACTCACTACCCCTAGGCCTACTGGCTAGTGTGGCTTTACAGACACCCCAAAATAAAAAATAAAAATCCACATATAATTGTCAGCTAAAATTCCATGACATAAATGAGATTTAAGTTCAACAAAACTCACAGAAACAGTTGTATCATTCACGTATGACTAACCCTGGGCCTACTGGATACTGTGGCTAACCACAATATATTATTTTTTAAAGTTGTGAAAAAGTTTTAAAATTGTAGTTGCTGCAACTGCAATGCCGCAAACAAACAACACCAACTTTCTTGTAAAATATCAAATCCAAAAGTGATCCAAAGTCCAAAACGTCCTCAAATACAAATATCCAGCAGCAGCAACAAAAAGTAATCCTTCCAGCTCCAGATCCAAAATGAAAAGTGACCAGGACATGGACAAAGCACTGGGAGGAGCCTGCTGGACAGGAACAGGAAGTTGGAGACTCTGGGGCACTTCCTTCCTCCCACCCCCCAAAAAAAATGGACTACTTGCACAAAAAAGTACAGCCAAATGTCAATCTGAGGAGTTATTCTGATCAAAACCATCATTTTCAGAAGGTTTATGCTGCTTGTGGTGGATTTCTTGTGCAGAATTGCAATTTTTGCAAGTTCGGGAAAGCGAGCTGTTCAAATCTCCCGCCGGAAGTCAGCTGCGCGCCGCATCTACGTGTTCGCAATTGTTTACTCTGGCGATGTGTGATCGCGGGCCCTTATAACGTACTCGTGTTGTCAAACTCTCGCTGTGCAAGATGGCGGGCCGCGATGACGTACTCGCGGTCGAAAAACTCTCCCGCGATCACGCAGCAAGATCCAAAATGGCGCAGCGCACACAAACCGGGAGGAAAAACAATTCGGCGAACTCAGAATCACGGTAAGTCAACGTGCAAGATTGTATTTTTGGACCACGACCAATTAAACATTCCGCCAGGTTGCGAATTGTGGATTTTTGGACAAATTTTCACGATTCGCGGACTGCGAAATTGCCAAAAATCCGCATATTCCGCAAACGGAACAAATTTTCAGCCCACGCTTACTTTAAATATGCCCTTTCCAATGCAAGAGATGTTACTCAAAAATAACCTTTTGAGAGGAAATGTGTGACTAAATCAAATGGTTCATTAAAATGTGACCCATTGCATATCTAATCTAAATGAACTGTGATGACAGGTATCCTCTACCAAGGTTAAAACTATGAACCCCCTCCCAAAAAGCAATATTTTACATTAGATTCTTCACAAAAGAGGATGTACCTACAACATTGTTTTGGAAAAGTGGAGAAATGTAATGTCTAGCAGACTCCATAAATGTTCCTTAAGCGTGAATGTGTCATTTTGTTGACTGAAGCACATGACTGCTAAATCTTTCCATCAAAGGAATAATAAAAATAAACACTGATGTCCAGTGGCTGCGTTCTTGATGTTTAATGGCCTACTTTCCAGAAATATTTAACTCCATCCTCGACATAGCGAAGGTAATGGTTCTATCACTCCTTTGGGTAAAGTCCACGAGGAGTCATCTCAAACAAAAGTTTGTACACACAGAGGCAACTTACACCACAAGCAGACATCGAGGTTTGGGGGTCACATTTTATACATACAATGCACCCTGCCTTTGGGCCTACCATTTGGGTATCTAATATGAAGCAAAGGGAAGGTTTAGCGACTGGCAAGTGGGTGCATTTGGCCAAGTCGACATGGCAGTGCTAGACTGCACACATGCCTTGCAATGGCAGGTCTGAGACACACTTCACAAGCTGCTTCTGTGGGTGGCACAACCAGTGCTGCAAACCCACCAGCAGCATTTGATTTACAAGCCCTGGGCACACATGGTGCACTGTACTAGGGGCTGACAGATAAATCAAATAACCCAATCATGGAATTCAATTATTGCATCAATTTAACATAGGGAGCACTTGCACTGTGGCACTGATTAGCTGTGGCACAGTGCCCAAAGCATAAATCCAGCAAAAACATATCAAAACAGAGGAGGCAATCCAGCAAAATGGAAGGGAGACTCACGCCAACGATGCCAGGTCTAACAGCCCCCTTAAACACCAATTATAGTTGTCTATAATGCCCCTCCCAGAGGTGGAGCATTTTCACTGACTGTGTGAATGAGCATGGCATCAATGCCATGCTACTGCTCCTAAAAATCCTCTCAATCCTCCAATTTGGCCAACAAATAGAGCAAACAAGGGTCCCTGGTGATGGTCTGACTGAACCACTGTAAAGTAGTGTACACCAGCCCCCTATAACATCATGGGGCTGCAAAGAGTGAAATAATTAGGCAACCAGAAATCTTTTATAAAAACCAACCCGGGAATCTCTCTGTTCACTCCCTGTTGAATTCAAAGCACTAAATGTTGTGTGGAGCTCGCTGTTAATCTTACCAGCTGTTGTTGCCTTGCTGGGACCGCCACTGCCACAGGAGTCATCGCCACCGCGGGACTCTATTTCCTGGCACCTCCCGCGGCGCGCACACCGCTGACGCGGTTTGAGAGCACCAGGAGGTGTTTAAAAGGCTTCTCGGGCTCCCACAGCGCGGGACACGTGCCGGCGCAACCTGGGCCAAGGGACTGTTGCTGTGAGTGACTCTTTTTCCTGGCATGATGCAACGTGCTAAACGTACGGATGGACAACTGCTAGTAGGTGGGGTGTTCTTGGGGACCTTGGATGCCTTACTCATACGAGAAGTCAGTATTAACCCACGAGATCCTGCTCACAGAAAAGAGACTTTCCCTGAACACTATAGTTGCAGAGAAGAGATCTTCAATGGGTGGACTATGTAGGGCAAAATCCCCCGCAGTTGTTTCCCAGAAAACCTGTCTCTATTTGGCAACAAGGCGGGTACGACTTGCCTTGGGAAGGGGGAGGGGGTGAGGGTGGTTGTGTACAGAGTGTATCAGCGGTCATGCAAAACTGTGTAACTGCTCAAGGTGTGGAGCTGGGGGAGCCTAAAGTGGATGATATATTGAACCAGGAAACTGTTATCTCGCCACCTATCACTAAACTAGCAGCCCCTCCTAAAATGCTAGAGGCTCGGTCTGTATCCATTATTAGGGATAGAGAAAGTATAAGGAGGTCCAAAAGGAGTCAAATTATTATCCCGGTGAAGGTTGGTGAGGTCCCACCCTCCACTACTGAACCGCCTCCTAGGTGCCATAGGAGTAGTACTTCGCAAAAGCCCAACTCTAAGTTAAAATCAAAGCCTAGAGCAAAGAAGTATATAGCCAAGACACTTCCACAAGAAACCATGGTGATGGATAATAACCAAGGGTCAACAGAGCCTACGATCTGTTCGAGTTCAGTCTCCTAACAACAAACTGGGGAATGTAATAATGATCAGTGGAGTAGATTGAAGTTGCTAATGTCTGTATTACTTGACCCTATTCGTAATAGCCTACGTTTGCTTGTGGATAAATTATCCAGGCTTGAGATTTTGACTAGTTCACCCGCTAGTGATGTTAATGTGGTGGTGACATCTCCCCCAGTAGATGTAACAAACAATAACAACTTCCTCCCCATATTGCAAAGACTTGACCAATTAGAATCTACTGTGACATCTATGTGCACATTGGTTGGTAACACGATTTCATGCTCTGGGGTAAAATCTAAAGATTCAGTTGGGGGTTCAGCCCGTAGTGGGCATTCTGAATCAAGAGGGAGGCCATAAATTAACCGTAATGCTGAACCGTTCAGCCTATTGAGCAATGGTTTCATTAGAAGCCATACAAGTGTAGCTGTGCAGAAGCACAGTAGGCCTGAATGTTCTAGCCACTTGGCTAATAAGGATCCGCCCCTTAGTGTAAGTAGGCAAGGTCCCCTCTCCACAGACATTAATGTTACTAATGGGAACAATGGGCATAAAAAGGGCATAAATGAGCAAGCATCCACACTGTTGTCCCCAAATAGAAAAGTCTCTAATATCCAAGACGATAACGGGACATTACACGTTCCACCAGAGTGTGGTCCTTATGTAGCAATCCTTGTGAATGTTCCTTGCTTGAGTAATGGGCGAGCTGAATCCCAGTCACAGTTGAAAAACAAAGGGGTACATTAGGAGGGCAGACGGATCGCCACCGCCATGCAGGCGGTGGCGATTCGTCCGCCATCCTTGCCCATCCGCCCCCTTTTTCACCCCCCGTCATATTACAATGGCGGGGGGACCGTGGCGGAAGGGAAGACCGTCCGCCGCTTTTCCGCCGCGGTCGGCTTGCGACCGTGGCGGCAATGCTGCCACGAAAAAGCATACGGTTCCTGCTGTGGGGGCCTGTTGCGGGCCCCCAGGGTGAAGGGGGTATGGGGGGTGCACCTGGGGGGTACCTATGGTACCCCCCTTCCGCGCGGTGCCTGTCATGTTGTGCTGTGAAACGCACAACAAGCATTTTTCACATTGCGGCGGCCGGTGCTTTAAGCACCGTCAGCCGCAATGTTTAAAATGCGGGATGCACCCGCCACTGTGGCGGGTGCATCCTAATTGGGGGCACGGTTCCTCTGACCTTGTGGCGGATGGTACCTACCCCCGACAGGATGGCGGACAAACTTTGTCCGTCCGCCATCCTAATGGACCCCAAAGTTTGTTATTGGCTCTCTCAGAATACAAATTTCTTAAAGTCTGATTACGTTGACATTTTATTTGTGAGACGAGTTAACTGGGTGGGTCCTCTTTGCAAGTCGCGTTTGGGGGATTGCATTGTTATTAACTGTAGATCTCCACACATGACAGGCCAATTGTTGGGGTGGGGGAAATGTTCGTCTTATCGGAGGTTGGACCAAGCGATAACTATTTTACCGCTAGGTTTCTTCTATAGGCATTGCGATATTAGAGGGTGGATCCTGGACGCTACCGAAATGGATAGTGCAATACTCCACGCAACCACTGAGGTACCACCCCTAGAACTGAGTAATAGGTATTATCCCCTGAGTCGTCTCGATTCCCAGGATTGACTGGATAGAGTACCCCCCACTTTGCTACAGCCACAAGAGGTTGGATCTGCTTTAGACCTTGGTGGTATCTCCAGTAATCCCTCAGCATCATACATTCATGGTAACTTAGGTTCCTGTGACCAAGTTACTAATACTGTGCTACTTCCCTTTCATTGTGATCCTGAGGGGCTAACATTTTTAGTAGATTGTCCTCAGGAACATGCTTCTGGTTGCTGCCATCTAATGTTTTTATCTTGGAATGTAGCGGGGCTAAACAGGAAGATAATCAACCCAGAATGGGGTACATTTATGGACGCTTTCCACTTCTGTATACTACAGGAAACCTGGGCAGTAGGGTGTGTCCATACGGTTGGCTTCAACACATGTAGTATTGAAGTGATACAGCCTCCGGTTGGTCGCCCAATGGGTGGCCTCCTTATATGGGTCAAAAATACATTGATCTGTAAAGTAAAGGTCCTGCACCTTTGTTGTCCTGAGCTACTTGGTTTAGAATTGTCCCTAGGCAAGGGGTCCAAAAAAATAATAATTATTAATATATACAATCAGTTCCATAGCCCACACAGACTCTCAGGGACAATAACATCATTGGCTTACTACCTTAATTCGATTACAGGAAGTCACCGGTTGATTGTCGCTGGTGATTTTAATACAACTTTTGAACCGGTGATTAACATACAGGACATCATCCTTGAGAGAGGATAGAGCGTGGGCTCGTTTTACCATACTCACCTGGGCCCATAAAACATACACACTTTGAACGGGTAAACCTACGCTTAATCAGAATTTTAATTAACTATTTAGGACCTATACCATTGACTTACTTAGCAAAATAGGCAGTATTAAAACATTTGTACTCATAAAATAACCACAGACTTAGGAAAGGTTTAAACACTTTATCTATGTAAATTCTTAAATGTCAGAGTCCATACCACTTTGATTAGAGCTTGTTCAATTAGGAAGAAAATAATCAAAGTAAGATGATGTTTCTTTAAGCATTGAAACATAGGAAGGGTAAGGAAAGGGAAACAGTACAATGACATACCCACATGAATTTTATAATTACCTAGAATGGTGTGAAGACCAATCCTGGCTACGGGCTGAAATAAAGAACAGGACTTCTAGTAGTTCAGATGCCAGTAAGACAGCACAGGTGTAGATCAGGACCAGTGATGACCAAATTAGGGTGGATTCAGGTTGGAAACAGGTACCCTCAGCTAAGTGCAACGCCAGCACCACACCCCTCACTGCGGCTAACAGTTGGACCCCGATTGGGTTAGAGAATCTTCTCCCTCAGAAACCCCAATTGGGTAGTCGAACTCCTTCCCAGAACACTGATTGGTTATCAATTCTTCTGACAGAGTGCTCCGCCAGCACCTCTGCTCTCGATTGCCTATTGAGTGCGTTGGGTAAGTGACAGGTCAGCTATTCGGAGAAGTCGGACAATCTAACTAACTAAGCCTACCTTAGATATACCATTTTCCAGGGCAGTGTACCACCCCTCAATGTTGCAAATGTGTGTATTCTCTCAATTTGATTGGTCAAAAGACGAGGAGAGGTCATCACGCCATACCTGTTATGAGGTCACTTGGTTCAATAATGCAAATTATCTTTCCCGCCCATAACTCTATTTTCCCATGCATTTTATTCCACGCAACAATGGATGTTTCAATAACAACTACATTGTATTAAAAATATTCAATTTTGCTTCCTCTCGAGAGGTCGTAGGATGACTTTCCCCGGCACATCTTCAGGCAAGACTGTCACTCGCACAAGTTCAATGCCATGACTTGTGGACTCTTGAGCTCTTCTGCGCAGTCGCAGTATTGCAAAATGGAGTGCAGCAAGATTGCATCAGGCCCAAGTACGAGCTAATAGCAAAGTCAAAGAGAAACAATTTTAGAACAAAGAATAAATGAATGCACTGTATACCACTTGTCTCTACTCTATTCCCATTACTTTATTTTAACTACAGAATTAGGAATTAAGCAGAACGAACAATTTAATAAAAGCAGCAATGCAAGCGTTAGCAGATGAAAACATAGAGCACCCATCTTTAGTTCTAGTGTGCAGAAGCAAAGATTTCCCACGAAGCAAAGAATACGTCACGTCACATGAGTGTGACAGACGCATGCGTAGAAAAGTTCCCGCGTTGCGGCGGCCATATTAGGTCACTCAAGTTACTGTTAGTGAAAGCACATATGCAAGCTTACCCTAGATGCTAGAAATGTTGTGTGGTGCATTATTAGTAAGACAAAACATGTTGATTAAAATATTATATATTATTTTGAGAGGGTTGAATCTGAGCAAGTCTCTTTACGAGTGAAACCTTGCTCCATCAATCCCCTCTTTGATGATATATTATATCATCACCAATTACAGAAACAGATGCCAGCTTTTCAACATTTCATCATTTCTATTTCTTCGAACTCTTTTAGGTTTTTCACCATTATTCATGTGAAAATTATTCAGCTTTTTATACAAATGCCCATTCATTTCTTCAAGCTCAATTTCACTGAAGTTTCTTTTTTTCCCTTTCTTATTTACTGTATATGTCTTTTTATTTTTGAGGCATCTACAGCAAATTTTTATCCCTAAAATCAGTAGTACTACTCCCACCATTGGCATCAGTATTTTACCTACAAAACTCTTTCCTACATTAGAGAACCAAATACCTATTAAAGAGAGACCACTAGTTAGTCTCTTCCATGCACTGTCAACCTCCAGTGGTTTCAATTATTCTCCCAAATGTCTAATTTTTTTCATGTACATCTTAATTTCTATGCTTTCGTCTCCAATTTTAAGTGGAACAATGTTGCGTCTTCAACATTCTACAGACTCGCCCTCTTTTGCTAATAATATACCAAGAGCAAATCGATTTTGTAAAACTATTGATCTTACCGCAACCAGTTCGGTATTGATCATCAGAAATCCACTAGCAGTGTCAGTCGATAAGCGATCCACCAGTGTTGACAATTTGCAAATTCTTTGAGTGTTCAGAACTACTCCCACTGAAGGTATTATTACACCAAATATGTCACCTACAATTTCAGCAAATAATGCTCTTTTACTACGAGTTAATCCATTAGTTTCTTCATTGCTTCCAGTGATTTTCTCCACATGGTACACCTTTGGGAATACAATTTCAAAATGGCAACTCCCATACCAATGATCGGGCAATTTAAAATAGACCTTGTTCCCACAAATGTAATAAATTCCAGGATAAACTGGTTCAGTTCCATCTTTGAAACCCCAACCCCCAATAACTTTGAAATTATGTTCACATTCACTGGAACCAATGAATATATTGTTATAAGATTCTGTTTTCTCTCTATGGAGACAGAGTTTCCCTTTCTTTTCAAAATCCAACAACATAGCAGCTTGAGTCTTGCCATTAGAGGTAAACTCTTTATTTTCAGCCCATTTAGGAATCTTTCGTTTATGATCAGATGCTTTCTTATGGAAATCCTGTCTCCTTTTCTCTACTAAATCTATCAAAATCTTTTCTTTCACCTGTAATGAACATGTTAAATTGTTTTTGTGTGCTTCGGCTATGTCTATCGATCCTATTGTTAGAAATATAATCTCCCATAAAGTGTGTAGAATCTCTAGTGCTTGAAATACGATTCAAATTTCTGCGTAAAGGAACTTCAGAAAAGACTACATCAAAATTTGAATAATAATACTGTAATTTTACAGTTCTATAAAGTAAACTAGCTAAAATGCTACATGAAATACCATAGGCCAGAGGTAAGTGATGGTAAGTGACGCCTTCAGCTACTGATGTGGGCAACTTCATGCACACGTAGCAATCACTAATTTCCATAGCTTCTACATAATGTACTAACAAATTAGCAAATACATTTAAATGAGTTCTATTTCTAGCTCTTCTATAATATAAGTATCCCTCATCTGGTGCTTCTAAACCTACTCCAGGTTGCTTAAGACTAACTGCTTTCTCATGTGTATGTGTATCTACTTTCATAGGTGAATCTACTTGCTCAGGTATATTAGTGTTATTCTGCATTTCTTTGCTCATTAGGTAAGATATAGCTACTGTCAATCCAAACCATACTATAACTACTATCAATATACTACATGTGCATATTTTACAACATGTCTTTAGACAATTTCTTTTCGGTCTTCCATTAACATTATAATCAGCCATTTTTGACTAAGGAGATTTAGCCCCTCATTGTAACTTTTCCGCAGAATTTAACCTGTGAATTTCTTTTATCAAGTTGGCCTCACTTCTTCGTCAGTCTGATCAACAATTTGTCATCACTCATTTCTAAATTTTTGAAATCTTCAAGTATGACGTACGTCCACTCAGGTCCTTTGAACTTGTTATTCAGTCTTTTCAAAAGTGGACTTCTCCTTCATAGTTGCTCTGTGGATGGTCCAGCTTGACTTGATATTTCATTTACTTGCTCTGGTTCTTCATTTATTTAATCTCTGGCTTTAACCCTGACACAAATCGATAAATAAAATGTGTCATGTCTTTCGTATCAATGCTTTCCAAACCACTGTACTGCTTAAATACCTGTAAAAGGCATTCATAATATGCATGTACTGATTCATCTTTATTTTGGGTAGTTCTGTCTATTCTAGACCAATCCGTTTCTTTTGGGGGCACTTTCCCTTTCAGGAAGGTTATGACTTGATGATACTTTTTCATCATGTCATCTGATGGTGCTCCTGTCTTTGGGTTTCTTGGGTACTTGTCATTAGGCTAATCAATAGTGATTTTACATTCTGTCCATAAATCTGCGGGTACTACAATGGCAAACAACCCATCTAAATCTTTTAACAGTACTTTTGAAACTTTTACCAATCTTTCGACCTGTCTGTACCACTCTACAGGTTTCTCTCTGAGTTTTGGGAAATCATTTGTAAATGATAAAATATCCTGTTGGGACAATGGGACATGCACATAACCTCCTCCTGGTACTTCTCTCATGGGACAAAACCTTTCTACCTTTTCTGGTTCTTTTAATAAATATTCATTTGCAGTATTTTTCGCTTGAGCTTCCTCCTTTTTCTTTGCCCTTCTAGCTTTCCATTTGTCTAAATCATCACACTTTTGCAATAGGGACAGTAGCTCCTTGATTTGCACTTTACGGCCCGACACTTTCATGTTTCCTAAATCTTTGTCAGAAAATTCAGCTCGTAAGGTTTCTGTAACACTTTAGATTTACCAATGTCAATTCCCATGTCAGAAACCAAACTCATTAACTTTTCATGAAATGTTTTAGTATTTCGAGTGATACTTCGACATATAAACAACAATTTGTCTTCACTGAAAGTGTTTTAACCTGTACAATCTCACATTTTCAGCAATCTTTTCTTCTAATTCAACTCTTAATTTAAAAATATTCAATATCTTCGGCTGTGATTTTGGTTTTTCTATTTTTCAGGACCATCTCTCTATCTCTCTTGGGGATACTACAGTAGCGCTTCGTGTACCTGAGGATGTTTCCATCCGTACATCCTTCCCGGAGCATTTTTCTTGATCGAGTCACCCATCGGCTCCCTTATAGGTAAATCCATCAGGAAAATCACTGACTCGCATTCACTTGCTTGATCATCAATTTTCAAGGGTTCCTTTCTTGTTTGCACTACAGGTGTAGTCAGAATGTGAGGTTTAGGACAGGACTGCTTTTCTCCATATAATGGAACAACAGGATCTATAGTTACCGGAATGGTCAAAGCTTCAGGACTGGTATTCAATTGGGCGATTTTCTGAATTAATTCACTTCTCTGTTTATTTATTGCTTCTCGTTGCCTATCCTGTAACACTTTTCTAATGAAGTTTCATAAACAACTTGCGGGACTAAAGGTGGTTTTAAGAACAGGGCGCTAGAGTTAACTCTATTTGCTTCTTCATGGTAAGGTGGCAGACTTTACATTGACAGATCCTCCAAGTAGTCATCATCCGATTCACGAGTAGTCATTAAATTTCTCGTTTTCTCTGGGCACTAACTTCCTGATGATTCTTCTAAGGTTAATACAAGATATAATCCTTCCACTAACATAGACTGTCTCCGTTTCTTCATTTACTTATCTCTTGTCTCTTTTGGAAATCTGGGATAAAATGTACTCCAATTTCTGTCGCTTCTGGGTTTATCAAAAGCCTCAGTTTCCCATTCTTCTAATGCTTCGTACTGGGTCAATCTAGGTCTGGGATCTAATTCATTCATGCGTGTTCTCAAATTGTACCAAATTGTACCATTAAAAGTACAATTTTCTGGAAACTCCAAAACTCCATCATCTTTAGTGTACTCCATCCAGTTTTCTAACCACACACAAGTGTGATAGCCCTTTTCTACCATCATGTATGATGCGGGCGTATTCGGTAGTGGAATAATAATTCCTTCTCTGGTTTTAATCATTTTATCTTTCTTGAAGAAATTCTTAACTTTCTTAAAAAGCGAAATTTTTCTCTTTCCTCCGTACATGATGTGAGGTCTTCCTCTTATGTGTTGCTCTTGTGCAAAACCTAAGTACCTCCTATCAGGTCTGTTTCCTATAATTGCTGGATCTATATGCCACATATGATTTGTACCGATAAAAATTAATATGCAACTACGCTTTATTGTTTACTAAATGCTTCACCAATGCCAGCACGTTTCTTATTTTCAATCACCAACCAGCAATTAGAATTCAAATATATCCAGGCAATAGTTGTGTGGCTTTTCCCGTGAGATAAGTTCTCACGCTCCTGCACTCATCCCTCCTTTGCAATTATTACCTCAGCTACACACCCGCTGTCTCAACCAATACCAGCGCGGCTCTTGGTGACGTCAGCTCAGCTCCGCAACTGACTCCTCCTTTGCAAGATTATACAAAAACGTATTTCTTTTCACTTTAAATGCAAATTCATTAATTAACAACGTAAAAACATTCGCCACTGTGCCTAAGTGACTAAATTCAAAGAAAATAATAATTTCTCTCACTGCGAGTAAATCCCTTCCGCTTACTCTTCATACACTGCGAGAAGATCCGTTCCGCCTACTCCTCATACAAACATTAGAGAACCTGTTACTCCCTCGGGCTTACCCTTTCTAGGTGATATAAGGCCAAAGTTTCACCAGCGAACTCCTTTGTTATCATTTATTAAACATGTTGATTAAAATATTACATATTATTTCGAGAGGGTGGAATCTGAGCAGGTCTCTTAACGAGTGAAACCTTGCTCCATCAGGGGGATGAGGCTAGGGGATTGCAAAACTTCAGATTACACCCATTGATTAAACCACAAGGGTGGGGCAACAAGTACTATCGTCTATCACCTATGGTGTTTGAGCCTGTAATGGTGGAACAGACTCTGATAGAGTAGCAGGTCATACCTTTAAAAGGGGGGTATCAATATCTCGGATTGATTATATCCTTGTTGACTTAGATCTGTGGTCACTAGTCAAAGATATGGTCATTATCCCTAGGGAAGATAGTGATTATAACGCTTAGGTACTTACAATGTCAGGACTAGTTACACAGCGAGGGCACTCTAGGTCTGAGTCTGCACCGGTCATTACAAATAACGACAACAGGAGAGTCAAATGGCCAATGATCTTAGCCAACTCAAACTCCATCCCCCAAATATATTCTGTGGTGGAGCAGTCTCTTAAAGATCTAAGTATCCCCACAAATGGGTTAGGGGCGGTCATGAAGATTTTTCATGAATTAACTACTAGTTTAAAACCTTTTTTTCATAAACAAAGAAACAGAGTTAAGCAGCAAATAACACCTTGGTTTAATGATGCATGTAAAATGGCTAGGAATGAGCTAATGGTGATGGTAAAAACAAAATCCCATGCAGAAATCGTTAATGGCAGAACGTTATATAAAATAGCCCAAAACAAAGCGAAACGGGACTGGGAGTATGAAAATTGGAAATTACTTTTAGAAGCTGCTAAAAATAAGAATAGTCGTTATTTTTGGCACCTATTGGCAAAGGGATCACCAAATCTGGTAGCACAAACAGACTTTCACATCCAGCCACACGTATGAGAAGATTACTTTGGAGCATTGTTTGCTGATCAAGGGCCGTTGTCCGCTCCAGCATTACGTTTTAATCCTTGTGAACAGGAAGTATCTGATGTTGAAAATTTCACTCTACCGGAAACCATTCTGGCCATCAAGTTCCTACAGAGTGGTAAAGCCCTAAACAGGTCTTCCGGAAGCACTGGACAAGCTTCCGGAAGACCTGTTTAGGGCCGAAACGTCAGTCTGGTGTCCGTTGCTCCAAAGGGTTTACAATACTGTTTTGAATGGGGGGGCAATCCGGAGACCTGGTGGGGTGCTGAAATCATCCCTATCCACAAAAAGGGCGATAAAGGGTCGCCGGGGAATTATAGGCCCATCGGTCTTATTGATGTAACGCAAAAAATCTTCTGTAAAATCATCTTGACCAGAATCCAAAATTGGTTAGAGGACAACAATGTTCTGTCAAACCTACAGACAGGATTCAGGGCCGCAACCAGTACCACGGACAAAGTCTTTAGGTTTCTCCTGCTAATCTGGAAAGAAGTCACAATTAGAGGAGGTCACCTTTATGTTGTGTTCGTGGACTTGATCGCCTTTGATTCCATTGACCGGTCCCAACTTTGGCTAGCACTGAGCTCATTGGCTCTACCAGCATATTTGCTCAAACTTTTGGTTAGGTTACACCAAGACACCTTCGCCAGGGTTAGGTGGAATACTGAAGGCTCCCTGACTAACATCATAGCTGTTCAGAAGGGCGTTCTTCTGGGATGCGTTCTTGCTCCTACATTGTTTATCCTCTATATCATGGGTACTCACAAACTTTCTCTCGGGGGCCAAATTTACAGTGTGGTTTGTGTCCAAGGGCCACACCGGTGGGGGCGGGTTCAGTGGAGGAGGGGGCGGGGCTAGAGCAACAAAAAAAACTGTGACCATGAGGTTGAACACAGGTCCCTGCAGCGGACGCCTTCCTCCACTGAGCCACCATACACACATCTCTCTCTCCCTCTATCTCCCTCTCTCAACCTCTCTCTCCCTCTCTCCCTCCCTCTCTCCCTATTTTTCCCTCTGTCTCACTCCCTCTCACACCCTCTCTCTCCCTCTCTCTCCCTTCTTTATCTCCCTGACTCCCTCTGTCTCACTCATTCTGACTGTCTCACTCCCTCTCTCCCTCCCTGTCTCCCTCTCTCTCCTTCCCTCTCCCTCTCTGTCTCCCTCTCTCTCCTTCCCTCTCCCTCTCTCTCCTTCCCTCTGCCTCTCTGTCTCCCTCTCTCCCTCCCTGTCGCCCTCTCTCTCCTTGACTCTCCCTCTCTGTCTCCCTCTCGCTCCTTCCCCCTCCCTCTCTCTCCTTCCCTCTCCCTCTCTGTCTCCCTCTCTCTCCTTCCCTCTCCCTCTGTCTCCCTCTCTCTCCTTCCCTCTCCCACTCTGTCGCCCTCCTCACTCTGTCACCCTCCTCACTGTCGCCCTCCCTCTGTCACCCCCCTCCTCCCTTTGTCTGTCACCCTCCTCCCTCCCTCTGTCTGTCACCCTCCATCTGTCTCCCTCCCTCTCCCTTTCTCTGTCTCTCTCTCTCTGTCTCCCTCTCTCAGTCTCCCTTTCCCGCCCTCCCTCACTCTCCCTCTGTCTGCCTCTCTTTTTCTCCCTCCTTTCCTTCCTTCCCTCGCTCTCCCTCTGTCTGCCTAGCCTTTCCCTCCCTCCCTCGCTCTCCCTCTGTCTGCCTCCCTTTCTTTCACTCCCTTGCTGTCCCTCTCTCTGCCTCCCTTTCACTCCCTCCCTCGCTCTCCCTCTGTCTGCGTCCCTTTCCCTGCCTCCCTCGCTCTCCCTCTGCCTGTCTCCCTTTCACTCCCTCCCTCGTTCTCCCTCTGTCTGCGTCCCTTACCCTCCCTCCCTCGCTCTCCCTCTGCCTGTCTCTCTTTCCCTCCCTCCCTTGCTCTCCCTCTGCTTGTCTCCCTTTCCCACCCTTGCTCTCCCTCTCTCTGCCTCCCTTTCCCTCCCTCTCTCGCTCTCCCTCCCTCTCCCTCCTTTTCCCTCCCTCCCTCGCTCTCCCTCTGTCTGCCTCCCTTTCCCTCCCTCCCTCGCTCTCCCTCTCTCTGCCTCCCTTTCCCTCCCTCCCTCGCTCTCCCTCTGTCTGTCGCCCTTTCCCTCCCTCCCTCGCTCTCCCTCGCTCTCCCTCTCTCTGCCTCCCTTTCCTTCCCTCCCTCGCTCTCCCTCCCTCTCCCTTTCCCTCCCTCCCTCGCTCTCCCTCCCTCTCCCTTCTTTTCCCTCCCTCCCTTGCTCTCCCTCTGTCTGCCTTCCTTTTCTCCCTCCTTTTCTTTCTTCCCTCGCTCTCCCTCTGTCTGCCTCCCTTTCCCTCCCTCCCTCGCTCTCCCTCTGTCTGCCTCCCTTTCTCTCCCTTCCTCGCTCTCCCTCTCTCTGCCTCCCTTGCCCTCCCTCCCTCGCTCTCCCTCTGTCTGCGTCCCTTTCCCCCCCTCCCTCGCTCTCCCTCTCTCTGCCTCACTTTCCCTCCCTCCCTAGCTCTCCCTCCCTCCTTCTCACTCCTTTCCCTCCCTCCCTTGCTCTCCCTCTGTCTGCCTTCCTTTTCCTCCCTCCTTTTCTTCCTTCCCTCGCTCTCCCTCTGTCTGCCTCCCTTTCCCTCCCTCCCTTGCTCTCCCTCTGTCTGCCTCCCTTTCTCTACCTACCTCGCTCTCCCTCTCTCTGCCTCCCTTGCACTCCCTCCCTCCCTCGCTTTCCCTCTGTCTGCGTCCCTTTCCCTCCCTCCCTTGTTCTCCCTCTCTCTGCTTCCCTTTCCCTCCCTCCCTCGCTCTCCCTCTCTCTGCCTCCCTTTCCCTCCCTCCCTCAATCTCCCTCTCCCTCTTTTTCCCTCCCTCCCTTGCTCTCCCTCTGTCTCCCTCCCTTTCTCTCACTCCCTCTGTCTTCCACGCTCTACCTCCCTCTGTCACCCTCTTCATCTCTCCCTGCCTGTCTGTGCCCGGGCTGAGACAACTTCAGGGCACACACACACACACACAGCAGCAGGAGCACTTAACAGGTCTTTTAAAGGCCATTTGTATGTTAATGAGGCTTTTGTCTTTCACCTCTTAGCGCCCCTGCAGCTCCACTCTGACTATCATGGAATGCCCGGGCCCCTACAGAGCAGCAGAGTCTCGGCCCCCAGTGTTTGCAGACACTGTATTTTTTTTATTTTTTTTAACATGGGTAAATTATCTGCAAGGTCCGCGGGCCACCAGGGAAGGCTTGCCGGGCCGCTGACGGCCCGCGGGCCGTACTATGAGTAAACATGCTCTATATAAATGGCTTGTTAGGAGAACTTTTTAATTGCGGTGGTGACCCCCAATATTGGCTAGGAAGGCAGTGCCCTATCTGCTTTTTGCAGACGGCACACTGCTTATTGCCAGAACACCCTGTGGCATTCAAAATCTTTTGAATAAATTTGCCCTAGTTTGCAAAGATAAGGGTCTAGAGATAAATGGGTTGAAGACCAAATATATGGTCTTTAATCCATATAAGTCTAATAAGAGTAAAATTACCCTGGGCACGCAAATTCTGGAGCAGGTGTGTTCGCTTGATTATCTGGGTATCCGTATCAACGATATGCTGGCTTAGGCACCACAGATAGAAGAAAGCATTGCGACCCTTCATCATGTTGATTGTGCTATAGTTCAAAGGGCTAGAGCTTCCCCTTTTCGGCCAATATCTCCCATTATTGAAATTCATAGGGCTAAGGGATTAGGTGCGGCCCTTTATGGGGCAGAATTGTGGGGGTTGGAAAACCTGACTGAACTAACTTGTGCTGAAAACAAATTCATGAGAGCCATTATGAACCTCCCAGTGAATACACCACTCCTGCCACTTAGATTAGATCTTGGCCCAAAACCTATTGACCATTATGCCATCTTAAGGTCAATCCTGTTCTGGATCAGGGTGTGGATAAGCAAAACAAAGGTGCGCCTGAGGGAGGCTTTGGTAGAGCTGATTGCTCTGCATAAACAAACAGGTCACATCAAGCGTTTTTTTTTGTTTGTTATTTTTTAAAATTTTATTGTGGAATAAAAGCATGATACACCAGGACACCTTGCAGTATCACAATACACAGCAATAAGGTACAGTCCAGAGCAGGCATAAAAGTACAATGAGGTACTTTACAGCAAAGTAAGGGACCAGGGGTGGTAGATTCGCATCACCGAAAAAATCACATGTCCACACCTCCCCCCGAAGGGAACACAAGAAAAACAGGTAGAAATACAATATCAGAGAGGAGCAGAAATCAACAGGATCATCAGTGAGAGAACAGTAGAGGGGCCAGGCATGAACCAGCACCGGTGACCGCTGCGGGCCAAGGGCCGGCGAGGAGCGCGGGAGGGGCAGTGCCGCTGGAATGGGATCATGAAAAGGAGAGAGACGACCAGGGAGCCAGTCAGGCTACAGGGCGGGGGTGGCATAAATCTCTGTACCATATACCCGGGGTCACAACCCCCTCAGATGGAACACACATAGCAGAACAATAACAGAAAGGCTTGTAAGACAGCAGACGTGCCGAGGAAAAGTGGTAAAGGGAGCAGTCACTGATCAACACCGGCCGCCGCCATGGACCCAGGGCCGGCGGGGAGCGCGGGAGAGGCAGCCCTGCTGGGGTGGGAGCGGAAAAGAAGATAGGCGACCAAGGGGACCCAAATGTCGACCGGACGGGACCTGGTAGGCATCAAGTCCCACAACTCAGATAGGACAGTTTGACAGCGAGAGGCGTCCTCCAGCCAACTCTCAACCTTAGGAGCGGGCCGCCGACCCGAACACATGGCCACCCTACGCCTGGCAAGCACCAATAGCATCGAGATCAGACGACGAGAGGCATCAGGACACAATTTAACGAAACCCAGGAGACACAAGGGGGGATCCGGGCACACAACCGCTCCGGTGATATCAGAGATGGTGGAACAGACCGCCAGCCAGGACTCGTGAACCTTAGGACAGAGCCAGGCCAAATGAGCAAAGTCCGCCGCTGGGGCAGCACAGTGCATACAAGAATTCCCGGGGATAAGCCCAAGCCGGTGAAGCTGTACCGGGGTGCGATAAAACCTGTGCAAGTACTTGAAGTATATCAGGCGAAGCCAGTAATTCGGAGAAAGTTTTTTGGTTTGGCTACAGCAATAAAGCCAGTCGGCCTCCGACAAGTCAATACCAAGGTCCGCAGCCCAAGCCTCCCGTGCCCGAGCTGAAGAGATGGGGGAAGACAACAGGGCAAAAGCGTATAGTTTAGTGACCAACTTGTGAGCCGACGAGGAAGTATATACAAAATCAAGAGCCGGAAAGGTAGGCGGGGGTTGAGAGAAGGTGGAATGCAGTTTCCGGCAAGTGCCGCGCAACTGATAGAATAAGAGCGTATCCTGCAACGTCGGGGACTCAGGAAGCGAGTAGAAGGAGTTCCCTGGGTAGAGGTTCGCTATAGTCCTCAAGCCCAATCGCGCTGCATGCCGAGACATGCTGGAAGAATGAAGGGACGGAAAATCCGGGTGGTTCACAATTGGCATTGTATTGGAGAGAGGAGAGAGAGACCAGATAGCCGGCGCAGGGAAGACCATGCCACGCACCCATTCCTCCAGCAGACAAGGGAAGGGTTAGAATATCATAGGCCACCCTGGGTTGCCGTCCCGCCCATACGGGTGAGATGACTAGATAGCGCAGTTTGCGAAAGAAGTGGGAAGTGAGGGGAATAGGTATGTTTGAGAAAAGATAAAGGAATTTAGGGAGGACAACCATCTTAGCTATAGCAATGCGACCGGCCAGAGACAGCGGCAATCGGCTCCACGAAGGGATCTTGGATTCAAGCCAGTCAACCGCCCACCCAAAATTCGACCTCCACAGTTATGTTATGTTATGTTATGTTATAGGTGCTTGTATAGCGTGCAGCTGCCCCAGCTAAGGGGCATCCCGGCGCTTTAATAGACAGGAGAATCGGCTACCTCAGGAATGGACTCGCGGCTATAACATAACAAAGCAGTTTAACAGAAGAGGTAGGTTTTGATAACCCTTCTGAACGTCAGGAGGTCCTGTAGGCCCCTGACCTAGAGTGGTAGGGAGTTCCATAGTTTTGCTGCGAGGTAGCGGAAGGAGCGTCCTCCCATCCGCGCGCGATTTATTCGAGGAACCACTACCAGGTGCTGACCCTCTGAGCGTAAACCTCGCCGAGGGATGTAGGGGGTCAGGAGGGGACAGAGCATGGGAGGAGATGCAGAATACAGGATTTTAAATGCCAGACAGAGGGTCTTGAATTGGATCCTCTTGTCCACGGGCAGCCAGTGAAGTTTGGTCATGGTACTAGAAACTGACTGGGAGTGGGGGAGCCCTATCAAGGCTCTGGCCGCCGCGTTTTGGACTCATTGTAATCTTCCTACCTCAGCCTGATTGGCCCCTAAAAGTAGAGAGCTCGCATTGTCCAGTCGAGATAGAATAGAGGACTGTACTATGAGCGGACGAGTAGGAGGGTCAAATAATTTTAAGATCGGCTTAAGGTTCCGAGGGATCCCAAAACATGTGGCGGCAACCTTTTTGGTGTGGTGGATGAAATTAAGCGAGGAGTCTAGCCAGACTCCAAGGTTTTTTACCTCGCTCTTAGGCTCGGGAGGATTCCCGAGAATGTCAGGCCACCGTTTCTTTCCCCAGGCTGAGACATCCTTTCCTACGAGTAAGACGTCAGTTTTGTTGGCATTAAGCTGTAGGTAATTAGATGTCATCCAGTTGGTAACTGCGGTTAGGCCAAGTTTAAACTTGGATGCATTCAGCCCTGAGTCTTCACTCAGCAATACCACTAACTGAGTGTCGTCCGCAAATGAGACTATGGAGAGCTCCCACCGTTTGGCAACCTCAGCCAGTGGCTGGACGTAAAGATTAAATAACGTCGGACTGAGTGCAGATCCCTGGGGAACTCCCTGCTCAATTGCTCGTTCCTTTGATAGGAATGGGGGGGTGGACACTCGGAAGGACATTCCGGTCAGAAATGCCCTGAACCAGTCTAGTGCTTGTCCACAAATCCCTGCTGCCTCCAGTCGATGTAACAGTACCTCGTGTGAGACCGTGTCAAAGGCAGCGCTGAGATCTAGAAGAATCAGCGCTGCCATCTGACCGGAATCCATGATGGTCCGAAGATGTTCTGTAACACTTAGAAGTGCCGTTTCGGTACTGTGGCCCGCTCGGAATCCATGCTGGGAGGTGTCAAGGATGGTATTAGGGCAGAGGAATTTCGTGAGAATGTTATTCACGTGGGACTCTGCCACCTTGGCAGGCCAAGGTAGCAATGAGATTGGCCTAAAATTTTCCGGTATTGTGGGGTCTAGCGTGGGTTTTTTGATAATGGGGGATACCCAAGCCTGCTTCCATCTAGTGGGTATGATGGCATTTTTAAAGGAAGAATTAAAAATTTCTCGGAGGGGGCTGAGTATGAGCGAGGAAGCTTCTTTGAAATGGGCAGGTTTTAATGGGTCTGCAGGAGAACCCGATTTAATTTTCCCACAGAGTCTGAGGAAATCATCCTGATTTAATTCAGGTATAGTCGTGAGTTTGTTTGTCGGCCCTCTACTAGAGGGGGTTAGGCCGGGAGTGGCTGGAAAGGAACTGTAAATAGTTTGTATCTTATCTACAAAGAAGGAGGCAAGTTTTTCAAAGTGCAGATAAGAGGCATGTGTCGCTACCACCGCTTTTTTGGCGCTGAGGTCTTTCAGAATTTTAAAAATAATTTTCGAAGGGTTCTGGCTAGCCTTGATCTCGTTGGCATAGTAGGTGGCTCTCGTCCTGCAAATATTTCTGTGGTAATTCTTTTGTGCGGCCCTGTATAGGGCTTTTAATGTCGGGTCGTACGCTTTCCTCCATCTACGTTCAGCAAGTTTACATTCCTTCCTAAAGATGGTAAGCTCCTCGTTGTACCAAGGGCTGGATTCCTGAGAGCGGGCTCTGATCCAGTCAGCTGGGATCAGTGAGTCTAAGGCTTGGGACAGCCAGGTACAAAAGTTTTCTTAGCCTAACTCGGTGTCACCCTCTGTTTCAGGGGGGTCCGCTTTGAGGAGGGCATAGTAATCCTCGAGACGTAGCTTTCGCCAAAGGCGTTTGAGGACTCGTTGGGCGTTGTTCCCGATAGATGACTCATGTATAGGACATGACATGGTCACCATCATGTGGTCGGACCAGGAAACTGGGATAGGCCCTTCAGCCGAGGCCTCATCTAAATTAGAGAAGATTGGGTCCAGAAGATGACCTCCCCTGTGCGTGGGGCTCATAACTAGCTGGCGGAGTTGAAATGCTGCGAGGTCGACTAATAGGCTGTTAATTTTGTGATCGGAAATTAGATCAAAATGGAGATTTAGGTCCCCGAAGATATTAAAGTTGGCAGTTGCAATTGCCAACGAGCCTACTATTTCTACAAGGGATTTAGTAAAACTGCTGTCCTGTCCTGGTGGTCTGTAAATCAGGAGACCCGAGAGCGTTAAGTGGAGATTTATCTTAATGCTATACCGGGCGCATTCGCTCCCCTGAATGTCCATTTTAGTGAATTGGCATAGGTATTGTGATTTAAGTATGACCGCGATGCCTCCGCCTCTAGACTGTCTGTTGAGAGTATAGGCAGAGTATCCCGTTGGAGTGGCCAATTGATGATAGTATTCATATCGTCTTGGAGCCAGGTTTCTGTGAGAAACAGGATATCTAATGAATGTTCCTCAACTAAGTCATGTACTTCCATATGATGTTTAGCCAATGATCTAGTGTTAAGCTGTGCTATCAACAGTCATTGTTGTGGGTTGGTACTAGAAGAAAAGGGGGGTGCAATAGGCTTAGGGAGCATATATCCACAAGTACATTTGAGAGTGCCCCTTCTGTGCTGGGGAAATGTCTTGCGACACCGTATAAATGAGTTTTTAAGGCCTAAGAGTGTGTCCCTGGAGTAGGTATATCTCGCAGGTTCCTCACAGCCAGGGTCCCTGGCGAGAGGCGACGTACTGGCGCGGATGGGCGCAGACGGGCTTGTCTTTGGCGCGTCTTTGGCACGCACCCGCTGCGCGTGTCCGCTGTACGCTTGACTCGCCATCCTCCTATAGGCCAAGGCCCCGTCTGAATGCTGTGTGGTGCACAGCGGAAGTCTAATCACTTCCGGTGTGTTAGGCAAAACAACTTCCCTCCACAACAATCTGCCGAGGCAGCGGTGGACCGGGGAAGCAAGAGTGAGGTAAAAAACAGTTAAGCAGCTAAGTGCACAACAGATTAAAAATAAAACGGCAATGTCAGGCAGTCGCTTTGCACGCAGCGTGCGTCTCCTATTAGTAAATAGCTGGGAGGGCGGGCTGAGGCTCCTTATGTAGTGCCGTGCGGGCCCCTGAATGATGTGTGGTGCACAGCGGAAGTCTAATCACTTCCGGTGTGTTAGGCAAAACAACTTCCCTCCACAACAATCTACTGAGGCAGCGGTGGACTGGGGAAGCAACAGTGAGTTAAAAAACAGTTAAGCAGCTAAGTGCACAACAGATTAAAAATAAAACGGCAATGTCAGGCAGTCGCTTTGCACGCAGCGCGCGTCTCCTACTAGTAATCCAAGCTCCTCCAAGTCCCTACTCAACCAAATGCCCAAGTAACGTGTGGAACCGGATGCTCACTCAAACGGGAAGTTTGCCGCAAAGGGGAAGGTGGCATCAGTCAAGGGAAAAAGAACGGACTTACTCCAGTTTATCTGGATGCCCGAGAGCCCGCCTAATTGGATGACCTCCCAAACTAGGGGACTAAGGTTTTCCTGGGGATGACGGACATAAAGAGTGGTATTGTCCGCATACATAGAGACGAGGAGGGAGTGGGATGAGAAGCCAATGCCTCTGTGAGTGTGGTGATGCTGTAACCTGGTGGCCAGGGGCTCCATCGCGATAGCGAAAAGCATGGGAGATAAAGGACACCCTTGGCGGGTGCCACGGGTGATTCCGATGGGGTCAGACACCTGACCATTTATGCAAAGACGGGCAGTTGGACTAGTGTAAAGGAGTTTAATATTGCGCAAACAGTGGGAACTGAATCCCATGCGCTGCAGGACTTAAAAGAGGAAAGGCCACTCCAGCGTATCAAACGCCTTCGTGGCATCGAGTAGGGCTGCCACAGCCGGTAGGTTTGGATTTATTGGATGCAAGACGGAAAAGATAGTGCGAAGATTGTGGTAGGTTGCCCTACCCGGAATAAAGCCAGATTCATCGGGGAGGGCAATGGTGGGCATTAATAAAAGAAGAAGAGAAGCGATTAGTTTAACAAAAATGTTATTATCAATATTTATAAGGGAAAGGTGGCGATAGGAGTCACGGCGGTCAGCGGGCTTGTCCGGCTTGAGCATCAAGGTTATTAAAGCCTCACGCAGGGACGGCGGGAATATGCCTGTGTCAAAAAACTCATTATACATAGCCGCCAAATGCGGTTCCAGCAAGGCAGCAAATGGTTTATAAAAGGAGGCAGGCAAGCCGACAGGACCTGGTGCTTTGTCACTTGGCAAGCTCCTAATGGGTGCTAAAATTTCTTCCCTGGAAAAAGGCTTGTCAAAAAATTTACGATGGTGGTCTTCGAGCAAGATGAGGGCAATGGACTCAAAGTATTCGTCAAACTCCTCCCGGGACAGAGGAGTACCGGCTGAGTAAAGTAGGAGTAGAAGTCTAGAAAACAGGACTTAATTTCTTCCGGGGATGTGGTCCGATCCGGGCCACCATCACTGAGAGCCGTGATATAAGAGGCTGCAAGCGGAGGTCGCAGGAAGTTTGCGAGGGTACGCCCGGGGCGGTCCCCCTCCCCAAAACGACGAGCCCGACCCTCTCTGCCAAGAAAAGACAGTTCACGGCCGGCCTCATCCGAAAATTCGGAGTGTTTTTTACGTAATAGCGCCAACGTCTCTGGGCTGGGGCACGCCACATGGGCGGCATCCAAATCCCTGAGTTCCCCCTCCAGTTTAGCCAAGGTGGAGCGAACAGATCGGAGAACGCCCACCTGTTTGGAGATACATTCACCCCGGATGAAAACCTTGAAACCTTCCCATAGGGTGGAGGCAGAGTCGACAGAACCCATGTTGAGGTTGAAATAGTTGGTGATCGCGGTTTGGATTTCAGCACAGAACACAGAGACCCTGAGGGCATTAGAAGGGAGACGCCAAGGCCTGACATTGGGACTAAGGAGGCCTGGCGCGAATCTAGACCGGCGCATGGTCCGAAAGTGTGCGGGCCATATGTGCTACATCGACAAGCCAGGACAAAACATCCAGCGAAGTGAGCCAGAGGTCAATTCTTGACCAGCAGCCCCTCCCTCCAGAGACGCAAGTGCCCTCCCGGGCGTCAGGCCAAAGGTGGCTTCAGACATCATAAAGCGAATTGTCAGTTAAAATAGATGAGAGAGCGGTAGCAGCACGCGGATGGGGCATGTAGGAACCAGACCGATCCAAAGTCGCTGAGAAAGTGACATTGAAGTCACCACCCTACACGATAGCCGCAGGACCGCAGGAGGAGATTAGATGCCAAACTTGGTGAAAAAACTCTGGGTCATCAGAATTAGGGCCGTAAACCGCAGCAATTGTAACAGGCTGAGCCAATAATAAACCATGAAGAATAACATATCTTCCCTCCGGATCTAGAAGAGCCTGGGATGTCTGCCAAGGAAGACCACGACGCAACAGGATTGAGACACCCCCAGTGGCAAAAGTGGAGTCTGGAGACAGTACTGGGGAGCAGGTGTGTCTCCTATAAAAGGCTTATGTCCACCCGGTGACGCTGTAGGTGTGCATGCATCAGACGAGCCTTGCGAAAATCATTCAGGCCGCGGACATTCCATGTCCAACAGATCAGTTCAGCCATAAGAGGTAAGGCAGGAGTCGACATTGCGCAGTGCGGACGGCAAGCTGCGCAGACCCACATGGCGCATGTTGGGGACAGGGAGATCTGATGGTGGGAGGGGGGAACACAACCGAGGAGCAGCCGAGAGGAATAGAGACCACCCCCCATGGGTTGCCAGCAGCAGAGCGCCGGGAGGTGGAGCATGATCAACTGACATGCCTACGTGGCATAGAGGGCAGAGCGCAGAAGAAAGAGACAGTAGCGCCCTGCGTGCCAGGTAATAAGGAGAAGTGACCCAAGAAATGACAGTAGCACCATAGAGGCTTTAAATAGGGTAACAAAACATTACGAGAAAGTACAATCTGGGAAAAATGAGGAACATTGCACAGTGAAAAAATCTGGACAGTACAAAATGCGAGACAGTAGCAACTGAAAACGGTGTAGTTCAGAAAACATGGTGCAGCAGCAAGGTGATTTGGAAATACAAATAGGCAATTGCAACGGAGCTCTGCAAGGTGCACAATACGGTGACGAAAGCCAAACAAGAAGTGGCCCAACCACCAACCACCCCCCCAGCCACACCCACCAACCAAAACAAAAAGAAACCCAACCACCCCACTCCCACACCAACCCCCAATCAGGCTGAGAATACCACCCACACCACCCAGGGGACACGCAACTTGGAGGGGGCAACACAAAGTGAACAAAGGGAATCATCCCGGTGAGGGCATGGCAGGACTCAGCGAACACCTCCGCTAAATAGCAGGGTGGCTAAGCTTGAAAGAAATGGCGACATCGAGGGCAGTCCACGAGTGAACAAGAGAAAACACAGCATAACAGTGTCCGCACAGTTAGTCATTATCACTTAAGCGACTGGCTGTTTCATGTGGAGATTTAGGGGGAGAGGACCTGGATTCCTTGTCGAGTCTCTTGGCAAAAGCAAGGCTTCTCGTGGATCAGGGAAGTCTTGGAGCCCTGACGGACCCTCAGCTTCCCCGGATATGCCAGAGAGTATGAAACCTCAAGCTTCCGGAGGATGCGCTTGGCCGGCAAAAGCCCTCTCCTAGCGGTTTGCACGGTCAGGGTCTAGTCCGGGTAGAAAGAGAGGGAATTTCCCTGGTGCGTGATGGTGCCCTTTTCACGAGCCGCCCAAAGAATGGCGTCGTGGTCTCGGAAGTTCAGGATCTTTGCCACTATTGGACGGGGAGGCAGACCTGGACCAGGACGCGGGCCAAGGGACGATGAGCACGTTCCACGACAAAAAATTATGAGAGGACATCCCCGAAGATTTCCGAGATGAGTTGCTCAACAAATCTTCCATCTTGGAAATATTGGTGGACTCGGGAAGGCCCGTGATGCGGAGGTTACTCCGACGGGAGCGAGCCTCCAAATCTTCGTTCTTCTCCCAGATGACAGCCAGGACCTTATCCAGCTGGAGTAACTTCTGCCTGTCCTGTGTGGCCGCATCCTCGGCATCGGAGATCCTGGAATCCGCATGGAGAAGTCTGTTGTCGTGGGAGTCAACACGTGCCTTCACTGAGTCAAGGCAGGAGGATAACTGCTCAAGCTGAGAAGCGATGCCAGTAAAGTTCGATTTAACCTCTAGCATAATCGCCTTAAGAACGTCGACCCAGCTCGGGGGAGGGGGGGCGGTTCCGTCGTTGCAGCAGAGTTGACTCCGTCCGAGCCTGCGCCGTCCTGACGTGAGAATCTCCATAGTTTGAAGGCGATCTTGGGCTGCTTGGGATCCGACTTCCCCATAGCGCTACACAGTTCAAATGGAGACCAAATAACTAAGAGAGGGAAAAAGGCCGTCAAGGCAGGAGGAGTAGCAGGCAATTAGCGTCTGGCAACGTTGAACCCAGCAGATTTCGTGAGCAAGGGCACCAGGGGAGGTAGCATCAGCAAGACCAACAGACTCCACTCCCGCCAAGAAGCACAGATCGTGGTTGGAGGCCGGGAGTGTGGAAGAGGGGCTGGGAGAACAGACTGTAGTCCAGGAGCTTTAGCCAGAAACGAATTGGGGAGAACTAGGGCACAGTGCGGTGCAGGGCACCCCGGGCAACAGCAGACAGTGGAATGCGGAGCAAGCAGCCAGGACAACCCATTAGGTCATGAGGCGCAGTACACAGTCTGAGGGGGCAAACTAGATGAAACAAGCTGTCCGTGAGAGGTGGTGGGCCCCTTAGACCATCAATAGGAGGCAACCAGCCGGACGCAAGCAGCAGCAGGGCCCAGGAACACACCGGCAGGCAGAGCAGCCGAACACCAGAGCACCAGGGAGAGGTGAGGCAGAGGTCGGTAAAATAGGGCCCCCACGGCCAACTGCAAGGCACAGCAACCAACAAGTAGCAGAGCAAAGAAGAGCCAATCCGTGGGAGGGCCCACGCAGCAGATGTGGGCTGCCCAGTGCAGACGCAGGCCCCCAAGACACGAGCAGGAAAGTGGGGCCCCGGACTGTGGATCCGAAGCAGGCGGGGGCACAAAGGCGAGGAAGGAGAGGAGCAGCGGCGGGCACAATACTCCTTCACCGAGAGCAGGACCCACAGCCAGGCGACTGGAGCGATGAGGCGGAGCAGCAGGGAGGAGGCGCCCCAGGCGGTGCGACAGCAGCAACAGGCAGGCCCCGCAGCAAAGAGCAACAGCAGCACAGCAGAGCATGGCGGCCGGCCCCCACCGGAGAGGAGAAACCAGCAAGAGGAGCGAGGGGGGCGGGCCACTCCCTCAGCCCAGCCCAGGCAGCGCTGCAACCACGCGGGACCAGAGCAACGCTCTAGGCCGCAACCGGGCAGCAGCGCCACCCGACCGGGCCGCACAGCAAGCAGCCCCCAACCCCACCGGACAACCCTTCCAGTGAAAGCATGACTCACCGTGGCAGGCGGAGTCCAGGTCCGGGGCGTCAGCACCGCAGCGGAGGCACTCAGCAAGAATCAGCAGCTCCAGTGAGATCCAGAGGCAGCCCCCCGGCGCAGGAGACCAGCACAGCCACGAGGCAGGGAACTCGGCCGAGGAGGCATGGAGAGGCACCGTAGCAGGACAGGTAGGTGCGCAGTGCTCCCCCGAGGCAAAAGTCAGCAGTTTAGTGCAGCAATGGTAGCGATGTCACCAGGATAATGGCGGATAAAAGTGCTTGGTCGTCAGAGCCCACTTAGAGTGCGGCCATCTCGCAGCTGGCCAAGCCACGCCCCCTGCATCAAGTGGATTAGTAAGATCAAGGTCTGGTTTACAAAAATTGGGATGGTGTAGCTCTGGGAAGACCCAGGGTCGATGACTAAATTTACGATCCCCTTAGTCAAAAAAAGGTTCTGGGAACTAATGGTTTCAGAAAGGAGTATTTGCGTTTGAAGGGTTTCTGGATGATATTGAGCTGCCCCAGGCTCGAACTCTGTTTGTTCACTTTAGATACGGAACCCTACCCTTGAATGCATTGAAGAGTTCATGGGGAAATTTGTCTGTTAATCCATTGTATCCTTTATGCCATATTTGACCTGAAACCACTGAACACTTTTTTTCCTGCTGTTCCATTTACGCTGAACTTAGGAAAACTTGACTGGCCCCTGTCTGTCGTATTTTATCTTGTAATTGTCCATTGGAAGCCATGCATATATTTAAGTCAGATACCACAAGCTGGTTGGTATTCGCTGTTTCGAGGTTTTTAATGTGTGTGTGGTGGAAAAGGTCAAAAATGGGCAAACTTGGTCCTGTGTTGTAGCACTGATAATATAATTCCAACCAGATTCAGTGGTATCCCCATTCAGACGCAGGCTCATTTTTTACAGAAAATGCATAAGATTGTTTTATTGAATTATATAAATTACTTTTAATGGTTTTATATTGCTGTAATTTTAATGGTATATTGTTTTTGTACTGTATTTTAAAAGGTGAATGATCATAGTTTTTGATCGATCGAATAAATAATACAAAAATGTTGTGCACTAAGAATACTAGCCAATAAGTCCCAACAACTCGCATGGACTTCCATGACATTATGCTGCAGCCAGAAGTGTGCACTCATAATCAGTTTATCTGATGAAACACCCATTAGGAGATTAAAGCATGGAGGACAATCCTGGGGGCTCAAAGGTATGAAATTATAAAACAATTGTAGACTCCATCCTTGAAAGGAAATATAATGACTTCAGTTTCAGTTTCTAGTTTGGGAAACTCACACCTTCCAAACAGGCTTTCAATTAAGTTGACATTTGCATAGGGGCAACCAAGAATGTTACAGCTAGGTTTACCCTATTCTACTGAATGGATTATTCCAGCTGCTTTTTGCTATTATTTTAGTGCAAAATACATCATTATATTCAAAAGAATGTGACGATGTAAGTCACTCTAAAATACAGCACCAAATACCTGCGATACATTTGAAGTAATTAAGTGTAATTAAGTGGTTTTTTCCCACCTTTTTACATAGTAATGCAAAAGCTGATTAGGCACATCTCACCCACTCATCTAGAAGGTGGAATGAGTTCACTTTGGCACTATCTGTTGAGCAAACCAGACATAAACTTTCCTGATTATAGCTCCATTTCCCTTGCCGGGGACTTTCTTTACGGGCTGTAACTATTTCCTATTGCCCATGCTAAGAGTATTAGTTTAGCTAAACCATCCTCCTGCCCTTGGTGGTGGTAGAAAACCATTGCCTAGCTGTCCTACCACAAATTTCTCTATGTTTGCAATTGATTTATTTCAACAAATGTGTTGTTTTATACTACGAGCTGTCATACCCATGAACGAACTGCTTAAAATGTCTTTTTTTTTATTTATATCTTAATGTTCTTTCCGTGTAAACTGTGCGTACTTAAATCTGATTTGTAATGCATGATAGGGAGAGTCATAGATTGTTTTCAGAGCTGATTCGGTTCTGTGTTACCAAAGCTGATCTACTGATTTGTATCATTTTTGTTAGATTTAACTTCTGAAGGAAGCTTGGTTTTTCTATCGCCATTCTTTATACTTTATACTTATAATATGGTTCTGAGGTGGGTATATTTAAATTCGATCACCAATCTGTGAGTTGGTTACCAATTAAGGGTCCTTATTAGGTAGCCGACAGTTGACACCCTGATTCCTCACCCCTCACTGGGACAGACAAGATCCATCGGAGAACCAATGCCTCTGCAGTGAATTGTAACCTTTCACTGAAGTGACCTAGGCCCAGATGTAGGTAAAATAGATTTACCGATTTTTAATTACCGAATTTTACCGATTCGGTAATTAAAAATCGGTAAATCTAAGGGGTGGATATGTAGGTATTCCAGATGTGCTGGAATACCGATTCTGTAGAATTCGGTATTTACCGATTCGGTAAATACCGAATCGGTAATGCCCATTCATTCCTATGGGCTTTGAAGCCCATAGCAATGAATGGATATTACTGATTCGGTATTTACCGAATCGGAATATATCGATTTGCACAAGGGTGCAGGGGGTGTCACTTTGACACCCTCTGGCACCCCCAAAACAGGCTCGGGTGCCATGTGGCAGGCATACATGCCCTAAGGGCAGGTCTGCCTGTCACATGGCATAGGTGTGCATGCACACATGTGCATGCACACCGGAATCGGTATTCTACCATCAAATTGGATTTGATGGTAAAATACCGATTCTGTAAGGCCTCTGGGACTCTGAGGAGTCCCACCTACATCTCGGTGCCTCAGAATCAATAAATTTACCGATTTTTTATTTTACCGAATCGGTAAAATTACTGAATCGGTAATTTTACCGATTCGTTAAAATAATGCCCCCTACATACCTGTCACCCATATACCGGTCGGTAACGGCCGAAAATACCGATTTTCAGCCGTTACCGACCGACCTACATCTGGCCCTAAGTCAGTAAGCTTATTGGGGCTAGAAAGGATTCCACTGCAGCAAAACATGATATTCGAGGATCATTTCGACCAGTGGCATTAAGGACAAATAGATGTCAGCTTTTCAAACTGAAAAGTCCAGAATCCCGATTGCTTTGGCTTAGATTGCAGTGTTTTAAAATGGCTGTGAGATGAAATGCAAAGTTGAAAAGGTTTTGTGTGAGTACCGCTTAATGCAAAGAAGTTGAAGTTGTGATCAGATCTGTTTGTGGTCTAAGATCCCGGGATAAGAGATAAATAGATATAGATATAAAGTTGTCTTGGTGTGGAAGACACTGAGTGTCGTTGTCTGCTGTATTGTGGTGTTTGTCGTGCAACATCGTAGACAACATCTTATTGATATGGACTTTCCTTTTGTATGTTAGTTGAAAGTGGTTGGTATGGTTGATCTCAAGTGCACGGGAACAGCTATATCAATTAGAGTAATACTCTGCTAATCGAGATCTCATTTGAAGTGAATGATAAGGATAGGTATATAAATAATATTGTATCATATTACCTTGCGAGAGAGATAATTGAGCTTCCTTTAGTGGAGAAGACAGACTTTGTTGTTGAAATTGCTTTCATATTGTGTATTTGCTTAGAAGACATCTCTGAAAAATTGTAAAGGAGGGTGAACTGCTGCAAGGAATGAGATCTATGTCACATTGTGTCGCTCTGTGATTGGTCGATTGGTGTGAAGCCATTCTGGGATTGGTTGAATAGGTAATAAAGAATGACGCTGTTATTGGTTGTGAGTGCCGAACTAGAAGATTGTGCAACAATTTTATTTTCAGGATTAATGGAAAACATTTCTGAACACAAATTTGAGTTAAAATGAAGTTTTTCAAAGCCTTACAAAAAAGAATACAGGGAGAAGTGACCATACCTGTTATAATTTGAGAAGACTACAGGGTATGCAAGGATATGCAAGGATACATTGTAATGATAGCAAAAGGATGACATCACTACATTTGGCTCAATCAATGACACAACGAGACAGAGAAAGATGAGGTTTTACATGTTCCTCGTATGAGACATTTCATTTGAGAATCATTGACAATTTAAGGAGAAAATTCTACGAAATGAGACCGCGTCCTAGACCTGCTCACTTTGAGGCATTAAATACTTGGGAACACATAGCTCATCGGAAAGAGAAAGAAAAATATCAGGGAGGTGTGGAAGAGCTGTAGAAATGTATGAAGAAGCTAGATGTGAGGCACAACAGAAAGCACGGAACGCTGATGTTTCGGAGGGAACGAGAATGTATCCTATGATAACTGTAGAGGGAGGGAGAAGATAGGGAAAAGAAAAAGAGAAGCGGAAACATATAGAGACAGAAAAGAAGGATGATGATGTAGATGCAAAGAATAGTAACCTAGACAAGGATTTCATGAATGACTTGTTGATGAAGAGTCCACTCCCATTCGATGAATCTCAGAGTGTGAGCTTGAATAATGGAAATACATCTGAAACCCCTAGCACATCTTTTGAACCTGAAAAATCTACAGAGAGTACATGTATTTCTCCTATTAGGGGGGGGAGACAGATGTAACGTCTCCTTTAAACACTTTTAATCTGAATGCTCCATATGCTTTGACTTTCCTTTTACTATTGGTCCTGTTTTACCTCTTTCTAAATCTGGGTCACAGGGAAATACTGCCCATACTTCGACTATACCTACTGGAATGAATACAACATATGATAACCCATTAGATTTGACAATGAGACCTTTGCTTCAGACACCTATTGCTCTGAATCGAAGTAATACAAGTGGTACTAAGAGTACAAGTTCCATTCTAGATCCAAGACAATTTGATCCTGCAAACAGAATGATTTAGAGGTTATCACCTTGTTATGTCCCAAGTACCGGTGAACCTCCTGAAATAAATCAAAATGCTTCTAACACAACTGTGCGCATAGGAATTTCAGTTCCTGAACTATCTTTATTAGGGACACAACCTGGAACTTGGAGGGATACAATGAATGGAGGTTTGCTTTCAAATATACCAAGAGAACAATCAGTATTTGCACCCCAAGAATTTGAGGATTAGCTTACTTTCATACTTTACTTTTACTTTAACTCATTTATAGAGTGCAAGCGAATCATCCCCAGGGGGATCTCTTGGCGCTTCGAGAAATGGGTACTCCTAGGCCATGCTCATCTAAAACAGCCAGGTCATTAGTAGTTTCTTAAAACTGGTTAGCTCAACACAGGCCCTAATGTTCTGTGGCAGACTGTTCCAGTGACTTGCACCCAGATAGGAGAAGGCTCTTCCCCCATCTTAACCCTGTGTATTTTTTGGATGCACAGAAGATTGCAGTTACTTAATCTTAGCTGTCGAACCGGTTGGTACAAAATGAGTTTATTTTTAAGATAGGCGGGTCCTTTTCCCTGTTGTGATCTAAAGACCATACAGAGCATCTTAAAGATAGCTTGTTTCCTAACCGGGAGCCAGTGAAGCTGGCTCGAAAGAGGGGCAGAAGGGGTCTGCACCGGTTTGTTGAGGGCAAGGCGGGCTGCCGTGTTTTGCACCACCTGTGGTCTGGATAGTAGATCTTCCCTTATTCCCACGAGCAATGAATTGCTGTAATCAAGTCGACTCACCAGGAGTGACTGGATAAGGGTTTTCCTGGCTGAGAGAGGAATCCAGGGGAAGATCTTCCTGGGCATCTCATTGTGCCGAAGCAGGTGCCTGACAGTGTCTTCACCTGCTCCTCCATTGATAGTTTGTTATCCATCCTAATGCCGAGGTTCTTAGCCTAATTTTTAGGGGAGGGGGCTTCTCCCAAATCAGCAGGCCACCATTCAGGAGACCAGATTGCCTCGCCTTCCCGAACAGCTGTATTTCCGTTTTAGAGGAGTTGAGATGTAAACAGTTCTTCCTCATCCAGCTAGCTAGACATGCAGTTTTGAAATTTTAATTGGGTTGACATAATGTCCTCCTCAATTAGGACAATTAGCTGCGGGTCATCAGCATACAAGATGGTTTCAAACCCATGGCCTCTGATGATATCAGCCAGGGGAGTCATGTACACATTGAATAGGGTGGGACTCAGGACCGATCCCTGAGGGACTCCCCTGTTCACCACTATCGTCTGTGATGCGAAAGAATCCAACTGGATGCTCTGGGTGCATCCGGATAGATAACTTTTAATTCATTTGAGAGCCAGACCCTTGACACCAATCCCTCCCAGTCTGTCAAGCAGTATCTTTGGTAGAGATGGTGTCAAAGGCTGCTGACAAATCAAGAAGTACTAAGATCACTGGGGTCCCTCTATCCAATGTCAGCCTTATGGTGTTCGTGACTTCCAGTAGTGCAGCCTCCGTGCTATGTGAAGGGCTTAAAGGGTTTAGTTCCCTGATTAATAATAAAAGTCCTGAAACTGTTTCAGTCCCAGAAAAGAAAAAGACATTAGATGTGCCCAAAATAAAGGTAGAGTTAGAAGAAAGTATTCTGGGAACACTTGTCCATCTCGATTAGATACCTACTAGAAGGAGCAATTATTGTTTCCTCCATCTAAATTTGTGACTCTGTGAAGGCAAACTGCCAATATGCTCAACAAAACCGATCTGAAGCACCTGAGAAATAATGAGGGGGTGGATTAACAGGAAGAAGTGAAGAGCCACGAGGAAATTTTTTATATGTTATTTTCATAGTTTAAGAGTTGCTCTGCATAGTCTTGGGTGATGTGCAGTTTGTGTCCAGTTTTTGTAGGGAGACCTGTCTACAGGCACTTGCAACAAAGTGGCATGTGTGAAAGGGGTCATATACCTTATAGCAAATGTAGATGACAGAAATCATTGTTGGCTGGAGTGTTTGCTGGATAAGTGAACAGGTAACAAAGCAAGGGTGTAGATATCAATGGAACAGCATGTGCAGTGGTTCCAGGCCCAGGGTACTGATGGGCCCACTGCACCCCAAATATGACTGTTTTTACTACCAAGCAGAGGGGTGGGTGGGCCCATACTGAGTGAATGAATGAGCCATTTATATAGCACACAGCTGCCAAAAATATGTACCAGAGCTGAAATAGCTGGAAAGGGGAAGTTATTCAAGGTTGCTGAATACTGAGAAATAGCCAGTACCAAGCCTTTAGATGCTTTTTTAGAGTCTGTTCATTAGAGGAAGCATGAATATTATAAAGGAGGGTATTTCACAGTTTAGGGGTCAGAAGGGTAAATGAGCATCCATCTAAACGGGCGTGATACACTCCAGGAACTTGCAACAATAGTTGGTTAGATCTCAAAGATCTGGAAGGATGCTATGCACGAACTCTATCTCTTAGATTGATAATGCCTTTGTTTCGATGTGTCCTAAAAGTTAACGGAAAACACTCGAGCAGGATATGTTGGCGCACCAGGGGCCAATAGAGATTCCTCAAATGTAGAGATAGAATCCTGTCTGAGAAGATTAGGCAGAAGCCTTGTGGCCGCATTCTGTACAGTTTCAAGGCAATGAAGTAAGTAATCAGGAAGGCCCAGATATATAATAGTTATGCAACCCAGACTAGAGGTGATCAGAAAGTGTAGAATGACTTTTCTGGTGGACTCTGGAATTAAGCTCATGATCTTTTTTAAGCTTTTTAAGAAAGTGAAAAGTGATCTTTTACCTCATCAGAGGAAGAAAAGAAAGATCCTCATCAAATGTAATACCACAGTTTCTCCCCTCATCTATTGATGCTCTGAAATTTGGAGCGGCTGGCCGGAAGAGGAACATGAAACAATTTAAACACCTCAAAAATAGTTGTAACCTAATATGATTAAATATGATTTAATTTTTTTTTAAATATAATTTAATGAACAACAAGACTCACCAAACCGTGAGAGGATGGTTACTCTATTGGAGGCGTCAGACATCTAAAATGAAAGGAAAGCCTTTTGCAGAAACGAGCTGTACTGCTGAGTGTGTTTCTGAAGTGACCAAAAAGCGCTTCTCAATAAACTGAATCGATCAGTGACATTGGATGAGGCTGCAAAAATGATACGGAAGAGAAAATAAATATATCCTTGGGCAGACCGGTGGCCATTGCTGCCGAAACATGTCAGTCTTAATGAAAGCCATGAAGTGAGCTGCCTGGGTTAGTCTCTTACACTGCAGCTGCGAGTGAGGAGAGGTGCGCTCTATTTGAAGATAGCATGCACCCTATGGCGGGCATGTTGAGGGAAAGGCCAGAGCTGCGTAAACATGAATATTGGGGCCAATGCTGCCAAGGGAAAGTCAAGCACTGGGATTGTGTTGCTTTTTTTGTTTTTTGTTTTTTATTGCATTTCAGTTAAATGCAACATAACAAACCAGTTAACAGCGATTGCCTAGTTTTGCTTATACATTCACAACTTACATGCCAATGAGTTATATATACACTGTACCCTTAGAACAAGTGTTAGTAATCTCATTACATCATATCCTTTGATCATCCTGGGGTAGCGCAAGGAGGTATCAGTAATCTGTGCTCAAAAGTCTTTCAGTCTACAGGCGCTCAGCAGTTCCTTCGCTTATGCTTTCAGTTGGCCTCTGCAAGATGGTTTGTCCCGATACCAACCTTCTAGCTGTAGGGAGGGAGGACGGTGGCAGTGTCTCTCCCGATCCGCTCCACGCTACATGCAGACTGTGAGAGCTTTAGTCGCTGGTGCTTACTTTTAAAACTTTTATAATATTAAAATTGACAAATTGTGTGTGCTTGTTGATTCTACTGTATTTTAAAATATACTTCGGTGCCATACGGGAAACTTAAAGGGGGACCTGGCACTTACCAGATAGGGAAGCCTGGGCTCAGTGTCTGATCCTGCCCGCCACGGTCCGACGCGGTAGCCAGTACCGTTGAGAGGAGGGCGGGACAGGGAGAGCCAGGTACTTCTGCCCTACCACTGGAGCGGTTAGCGCTCTAGTTGCAGGAAGTGAAGGGCTATTTAGACGGTGTCTATATGCGGGTGCGCTGCTATAGGGAGGACGGTGGCAGTGTCTCTCCCAATCCGCTCCACGCTACATGCAGACTGTGAGAGCTTTAGTCGCTGGTGCTTACTTTTAAAACTTTTATAATCTTAAAATTGACAAATTTTGTGTGCTTATTGATTCTACTGTATTTTAAAATATACTTCGGTGCCATACGGGAAACTTAAAGGGGGGCCTGGCACTTACCAGATAGGGAAGCCTGGGCTCAGTGCCTGATCCTGCCCGCCCCGGTCCGACGCGGTAGCCAGTACCGTTGAGCGGAGGGTGGGACAGGGAGAGCCAATTACTTCCGCCCTACCACTGGAGCGGTTAGCACTCTAGTTGCAGGAAGTGAAGGGCTATTTAGCCCCTGTCTATCTACAAGTGCGCAGCATTCGCACACAGGGGGATCGCCGTCTACGCACCGAAGACGCGCCGAAGAGAAGCCAAAGAGAAGCCCGTCTGCGCCCGTCCGCGACCGAACTGGGCTAGGGGCCATGAATCCTGCTCCTCCAGATAGGGATTATATCGCAGACAGGCATGTCAGTTACACGACCCAGAAGCTATTAAGCCCGCAGACAGCCCCCTTGCAAGGCTGCGCAGCTGAGGCCTGGCCATGCCTGGAAGGTCCGATCTCCTGCCGGCATTGTCAGTTTCAGGCCTCCTATGTCAGTCAGCTCATAGTGCTCCCTCAGGAAGATACACACAAACTGAAAGGGTGGAAAATCTTGCTCTGCAATATCCGATTTCTGCCAAAACATCATATAGAGGTCTGGGATCTCATCTCCACTGTTCAGCCTGAGCTGTGCTTTCTGACAGAGACGTGGCTGAAACCACACTCGGTCCCGGCAATCACTCTAGGCATCCCAGAGGGATTTAAAATGGTGAGGCTGGACAGACCTGTTAAAACGGGTGGAGGTATTGTCATTATTTATAAAAATGGGATCACTGTTTCCATACTGGATCAAAGTAGTACTGCCAGTATGGAAGTAATGGTCTTTAGGATCAACATTCCCACAAAGGCCTGCTGGAAAGGGGCACTTGTATACCATCCACCGGGCCCAAGTGCGAACTTTGCCATCTCATTAGTCGAAGCACTTGCCCCGCACATTAAATCCGGCAATGACTTTTTATTCCTAGGAGATTTTAATGTACATAGTGATCTGGCGGTCAATGCCGAGGCTCAGTCCCTTCTAGCGGATTTATCCCTATTAGGGCTTATACAGCATAACAAAGGCCCCACCCACTCAGCGGGCCATACACTAGATATGATTCTGTCCAACTCCTCCAAGATTGTTTGTAGTCCTCCTGTGCAGGTGAACTGGTCCGACCATTGTGTTATTGAATTTTCCATGCTTGGCATGGCTAAATCCAGTAAACGGTCCCCACTTCTACTCTTTTTGCGCAGACAGTGGTACAAAATGTCACCTGGTATTTTTCAGGACACATTAGTTGAACCTCTAATCACAGCCTCTGACAATATCGAGCTAGCCTTATCTAAATATAATTCTGCCATTTCCACCGCGGTCGACTCAATAGCTCCCATAAAACCATGTAGGCGGCGCCCCGCACAATGTCAAGAAGTTTGGTATACTGACCAACTTCGTTCTCACAAACAAGCATGCAGAAAGCTAGAAAAGGTTTGGAGAAAATCTCATTTGGAGGAAGATAAAAATCGTTACTATTCTGCCTTGGCCACATATCATAAAAACATCAGATTGGCCCGGAAGAACTATATTGCCTCACAACTAATAGAGGCGGGCAATGCCTCCAAGGTTCTGTACCGGATCCTTCAATCTTTCTCTAGGCCTGTGGCCTGTGAGAGTCTCGATCTGTCCTCACAACAATTATGTGATGACATCTCTCTATATTTTACCAACAAGATAGAGATGATCTATGATAGGATCACCAGTACGAGCATTACTATGAGCTGTCCCATGTTGCCACCACAGAATTATGGGGCCTCCAATTCTACCCCGCTTACTGAGTTTCCTGCAGCGACCTTGGGTGAGGTAGAGGCTCTCATTGGTCAAATTAAGAGTGGATCCCCTTTAGACCTTATTCCTGCAAGAGTTGTGCCATCTTTGGGCAAGTCACTCGGCCCCATGATCCAGTCCCTGGTCAACCTCTCTCTCTCGGAAGACCAGGTACCACAGGAGTGGAAGATGGCCCAGGTGAGACCCATCCGAAAGATCTATAGCATCCCCTGGACCGAATTATCCAACCTCTGACCCATATCTCTTCTTCCGTACCTGAGCAAGCTGACGGAAAAGCACGTCAATACCCATCTGTTGTGCTTTATTGAATGAACCGGCGGTCTGGATCACTCCCAGTCCAGATTCAGGCCCAATTATAGCACCGAATCTGCCCTCCTCTCGTTGACTGATGACATCAGAATGCCCCAGGATAAAGGGAATTCCATGATTCTGGTGCTATTGGACCTGTCCGCAGCATTCGATACGATATCCCATGACATTCTGCTAAGCCGTTTGGAGATGAGGCTCGGGGGCTTGGCGCTGTCCTGGATGAGGAGTTTTCGATCGGGCCGCACTAAGTGCGTCACTATGGGCTCATTCCGATCCGCACCCGTAGAGCTTGCCAAGGGGGTGCCACAGGGCTCATGTTTGCGCCCTACACTTTTTAACATCTACGTGGCCCCCCTTGGCAGCCTCATGAGATCATACGGATTCATCCCAGTGTCGTACGCTGATGACACTCAGCTCCTCTTCCCATTTAAGTCATTAACCATGGAGGTTAAACAGTCCTTTTCTGAGGGCAGGAGGGCTGTATCACAATGGATGGCCTCAAATCTCCTGCAGTGTAACAAAGGGAAAACAGAGGTTATGCTCTTTGGGGAAGCCACACTGTTGTGGACACCGGACTGGTGGCCATTAGATCTGGGTCCTGTCCCCAGGCCTAAGCAGGTGGTGAAAAACCTGGATGTTCGTTTGGACCAAAATCTTTCTTTAAAAGAACATGTAAACCAAACAGCCGGGTCCTGTTTTCACGTAATTGGACTAATTCGAAGAGTGTTTCCTTTACTACCGGACCCTACTAGGAAAACCCTCGTCCAGGCCCTGGTGCTCAGTCGCCTGGATTACAGCCATGGGTTACTGATTTCAGCTAACGACAGCTTAATCAGCAGGCTCCAGGTGGTGCAAAATACTGCCGCAAGTTTGGTTTTGAATGCTCCTCCCAGATCTCCTTCACGCCCCTTGCTGGAAAAGCTTCACTGGCTGCCGATCCGTCAACGGATCAAATTTAAAACATGCTGTGTTGTTCATAAGGGTATTCACGGTCTGGGCCCCACATATCTGGTGGAGAAGTTTGTCCCCTACAATCCAGTATGCGCCCTCCGCTCCAGTAATCAGTCCCTTCTTCAAATCCCCCCCATCAGAAGGGCAAGACGGGGTGGAAAGGCCCTTTCCTACCTAGGCTCTTGCCTTTGGAACAAACTCCCCGCTCCCAACAGGCTTTGCACGAATCATCTTGCATTTAGGAAACTGTTAAAAACGTTTTTGTTTCAAACGCAGCACCTTCTCTAGAGTTCTTGTTCATCCACTCTCTAGCTGTCATTTGCTGAGCGCAGTGATACTCCTCAGGGAGTAGATTCTAGCGCTATACAAACCAACAAATAAATAAATAGCTTAGGGAATGCCCTCTGACCCCAGTGTTTCCCTCTCTAATCCAGTAGCAGACTGATCGCCACTACCTTACGACATGCTGGTTTCAATGACTTCACATAACCAAGCAGACTCACCGTAGGAGTACAGTGAACGTTTTCAATGGGATTGTGTTTAAGCAGAAATAAATCAAAGATATATTCATAAAAGAGGATTAAGATCACTACACGGTTATTAGAAAGTAAAACTATTTTTATGAAAAAATGGAATAAAATAGAAGAAATACTATCCCTATGCTTTTTTGACAACAGAGATATAACACATTGGCTGCCAACTAAATGTATAGCAATATTAATGTCACTCAACATATAATCACAAGACTGATAGATATACAACACATAAGATTCACAGTAGAGGGTGAAACCTAATTATTTTGTTCGTAAAACATCAACATTTTATCAATGTACGTGGCAAAAATAATCCAGTTGACCAAATGTACATACATTTTCATTGAAGGATTCCTGTCTACACTCCTTAAGGGTGTTCAAGCTCTGGGTGATCGTTTCTCAATGGTTCCAGCGAGATCTGTTTGATCACTTGCCACTTCAGGTCCTCTGTGCTGTGTTAATGACTCTGATAATGTTCAACAAGCGGTGCCCTTATAGTGCCACATTTTATTCTGTTCCTTTTCTGTAAAATTCTGCATTTCACTTTTATTTATTTATTTATTTATTTGTTGAGATTTATAGAGCGCAACGAATACCCTAGGGCGTCTTGGCGCTAGTAAATTCCACCAGTCCACACTCGTTGCATGAGGCTCATTGGTTAAATAACCATGTTTTTAGGAGTTTCCGGAATTGATAAAGGGACGAGCTCGTCCTGATGTTGTGCGGGAGGGTGTTCCAAAGTTTGGGGGCAGCCACTGTGAAGCGACGGTCACCCCAGGAAACTTTCTTTGATCGTGGAATAACTAGGTGATGCAAAGAGGAAGAGCGGAGCTGCCTTGAAGGTACATAAAGTTTCAGTTGGTCTTTAAGCGAATGTGGTCCTTGATTGTTTAAAGCCTTGTAAACTATACACAAAGACTTGAACTTAATTCTATTTTCGATTGTGAGCCAATGATACTGCCTAATTATTGCTGATATGGATTCAAATTTTGAAGTTCCTGAGAGCAGACGTGCCGCCGCATTTTGAATTGATTGTAATTTGTTTTTGACCCTAACCTGAGCGTTGAGGAAAAGACCGTTACAATAATTCAACGCTGTTAGAACTAAGGAACTCACCAAGGTTTTGATTAAGGTCTCCGGAAGAAAGGGTCGAATCTTTCTGATCATTTTCAATCTAAAGTGTGCCGTTGAAGCCACTTTGTTTGCGTGGTCCATGAAACTAAGTCCATCATCGAAAATGACGCCTAAATTCCTGACTTTTGATGTGGGGATGGGAGGGGAACCAAAGGCAGCTGGCCACCAGTAGGAGGACCATGCTGGAAGAAGCGGACCAAAAATAACTACCTCGGTCTTCTCCGAATTAAGTTTGAGGCAGTTAATTGCCATCCACTCTCCAATTGCGAGCAGACCGTTTTTAAAGTTTTGCGCTACTTCTCCTCCATCACCCTTGATAGCCAACACCAACTGCGTGTCATCCGCGTACGATGTTAGGCTCATCCCATAAGCCCTGATGACATTGGCAAGGTCCGACACATAGATATTGAATAGTGTCGGACTAAGGGATGAGCCTTGGGGGACACCGCATGGCAGCGAGAGTTGGGCAGATCGAAAAGGTCCAAGGGTGACCGCTTGCGTTCTATCTGCAAGGAAGGAGGCAAGGAGATTTCTGGCTGAATGACAAATGCCCAGTTTTTCGACACGGTCGATCAGAATGTTATGGTCGACCGTGTAGAAAGCTGCTGATAGATCTAGCAGTACTAAAATTGCAGTCCCGCCTTGGTCACGAATGGCCCTGACATCATCGGCGGCCTTTATAAGGGCGGTTTCAGTCCCATGATGTCTACGAAAGCCAAATTGAGAGTCGTCTAGCAGTCGGTGTTTCTCGATAAAGTCTGAAAGTTGGAAATTCATGGCTTTCTCGACTACTTTAGCTAAAAACGGTAGGCTCGCAATTGGCCTATAATTTTTAAGCTCGCTTTTATCCAAGCCGGATTTTTTTAATAAAGGTTTCAGCAATGTTTTTTTTAAGGCATTTGGGTAAGTCCCTGAGGACAGGATGGCGTTACAAACTTCAGTCAGCACCAGTATAATGGAATCCATGACTGAGGTTAGTGCTGAAACTGGACAGGGATCAAAGGCGGAGCCTGATTTAATGGTTGAGACAATGGTCTTCGTTTGGTCGTCTGTAAGTTTGTGGAAACTTGACAGTGTAGTGGCTAGGGATGGACAAGGAGAGATGGTGTTCGTCCTGGATGTTTTGGAGGTAAAGGCTTGATAAATGTCATCCACTTTGGTAAAAAAGAAATTCGCCAGTTCATCGCAGAATTCTTGGGAGGGAACCGGGGCAAGGTCAGAGATATTACCTGCCAAGATTTTAGTTATTTCATATAGGCGTTTACTTGAATTTATGGCTTGGTCAATTTGGTTAGAGTAATATGATTTTTTTGCCTTGGTGATCATGGCTTTATAAAGTGCCAAAGCTTCTTTATATTCTTTCTTACTGGCCAGGTCATAATTTTTTCTCCAAATCCTTTCCAGATTCCTATTACTTTGTTTTTGCCGCCTCAGCTCGTCAGAGTACCATGGGGCAGTCGGATTGGCTCGGTTTCTGGACATAGATTTCGAACACACTGTTCGTTCGGTAGCCTGGGTGAGCCAGGTGTGGAATTTTAACGTAGCTTCATTGGGATTGTTGGGCACCGTAGGACGCATATTGTCCAGCTGCATTTTCAGCTCTGTCTGGTTTATATTCTTCCAATCTTTAAAGCAGCTTTGCTTTAAGGTGGAGTTGTTATTTTGGACAGTTTTTATGGAAATTTCCCCACATATGGCGTAATGATCAGTCCATGGCATTGGTACAATGTCCGTTATATGGAGACAGTCAACATTGGAGAAAATACCGTCTAAAATGTGACCTGCTGTGTGTGTGGCCGAGGTGACTAATTGTTTTAACCCTAAGATCTCCAAGTCCGATATCAGGGTGGATGTGTCAGCCTGGTCAGGCTGGTCTAGGTGAAAATTTAGATCACTGTGGACTGGGGGTTGCGGCGGACCGGAATAACAGGCGTGGAGGCCGTATGTATTGGGCTATGGTAGATGTTTTTATTATTCGGTGGAACAAGGAAAACCGGAGTCAGTACAGAGGGTTGGGGTGAAGCTGTAGTCGCCTTTCTGGTATACACCGGCTGATGGATCGTCCGGAGGTCTTCACGTCTTCCGGGCGTTGGGATAACCTCGGAGGGAGATAGAGAAGCAGGGGTTAGTCCTTTCAGTATGGACTATACATGTACCGTTACCAACACCAGGGTCGTGCGGGACTAAAGAGGACCGTGAGGATGGGAACGGGAAGGGGGTAGACGGGAAGGGATCAAAGTAGGAGGGGAAAGGGTATAGACGAGGTGCTCCGGTGATGGGTCGGGGTGTAGGGACTATGATACAAGGTCTAAGTGCAGTGTCTCTAAGTTCTAATATATACAGTGCGTAAGGGTGCTCTATCAGTGCATGCAATATCTATACAATTTACAAGTAGATACAGCTATATACAAAGGGGACACGGAGACGGTAACAAGGTACTCACGTGCCCCGCCGTAACTCTCCCGAGAGTTACGGCCGCTCTCCAGCCACCTCCAGAGGACTCCACCACTCCTCGGTCCAGACGTCCTCCAACTCTCCGTCTTCTATCCTCTCACTCCTTCCACTCTCCGCCAAGGGTTCGCTGCGCGCTGTCTCCTGCCACGAGTCGGCTATCTGGAACGTTCTCCTCTCTTCGTCGTCGGCTCTTGTACGTCCAGGTCCTGGGCAGGGGGAGGGACTTCCGGTTTCCCGGTGGACTGCTTCCGGTTCAGGACTTACGGTTCCCCTGTAGGCTGTTTCCGGTTCGGGTTTTCCGGGTTCCGGGTGTTCGGGGTTCTCCGTTTCTGGGACGGGCCGGTGTCTGTTCCTCTGGTCTCGTACCTGCACAGGACACAAAGAAGAAGGACTCCCGGTCGTCAGAGACGCGGGAGGGTTAGAGGTCGTGGTACCCCCACACGGGCGTCGCCCGGTTGAGGTAGGTGGTATCCCCCTTCCACAATCACCTAGCACTGTAAACGAGTTTTCCATTGCTACTGTTTCCAGCATGTTGCTGATACTGGCGAGAAAGCCTGTCCTAGTTCCCGGAGGACGATAAATCAGTATTCCCTTAAAGTTAAAAAAGGGACTGAGTTGTATTCCAAATTGCATTGCTTCGCATGAGTTAGAAGGAATAAGGGTGGTTCTAACAGGAAAACACTCCCTGGCTATAATAGCCAAACCGCCTCCTCTTTCCCGTACTCTATCCTGCCGGTGAACCTTATAACCAGCTGGTACTGCAATGACCATATCTGGTTCGGATGACTCATTAGTCCAGGTTTCAGTGATGAAAAGGATATCGAGTTTATTATCTATAATGAGGTCCGCAACTTCCTGGCTGTGTTTACACAATGAACGGGCATTGATAAGTGCCATCAGTAAAGTGACGTCCTTAGTGTTAATCCGCTGATTGGCTTGGGCAGGCACCGACTGTAAAGGGATACATTTTTTGCACTGTGGACAAAGCACATTTGGGTCGTTAAAATTCATATAGGGGTCTACTATCGGGCAAGACAACAATGGCGGTGGTCTGAGGTCCAATAAGGTTGTGCGAGAATAGGATAAGATATGAGCGCCTAACGGCAGACCAGGGGTCGTGGCCCTAGGCCCGGTCCCGGCGCGGACGGGCGCAGACGGGCTTGCCTTTGGCGCGCCTTCGGCGCGCCGCCGGCGCGCCCGCTGCGCGGTCGGGATGGTCTGGTACCTTTATACATTGGAGGATGAGGAGGGTGGGAGGGGTCCAACCACTGCACCGCCACCCTTACCTCGCTCAAGATGGCTGCTGAGGTGGGTGGAGTGCTGTGTCAGCGCGAGGAACAAGCGCTGTGCCCCAGAGAGCCTGTAAATCACCTCCGGCGGACGCTAATCTCACGCCGAGGTGAGGGCTGCAATGTTAAGACCTAGCTGTCTAAAATATGTACAACAATTAAAAGCGCTCTTCGTAATCAATGCGCGTAATTGCAGCACTTAAAAAGATGCAAAAGGGATTGCCAAGAGCCCCCGGCTTTCCGCCTCAGGGGAGAGTGTAAACGAGTGAATTTTTGTGTGGTTTGTCTTATATAGAGTAGTTTGCAGGGACACCAAATCACATAAATCACATCCTGAGTATTGCAGTTGCTCAAGCTGGTTAGGGGCAACATCAATATTTAAATGGCTAAAGTGACTAGTGTTCAAGCTGAATTTACAAGCCACACATTTACCACATTTGAAGTGACCCACTAATGCCGGAAGTCCCCACAGTCTATTGAGAGTAGTTTTGGATGGTTGCCGTAGTGCAGCCCTAATAAGAGCATCCTTAAGACTCATGCCCTGTTTGAAGCATAATACGTTTTTTTTAAGGTGGCGAGATGTTCCTCCAATTGCCCCTAGTGTCTTTTTACAATCTTCTTCACTTTGTTGCTAACTGATCTAAAAGTGGTGACACTGACCATTCTCTCGATAGGATTAACCCTAGTCCAAGGTTCTAGAAGAACTTCTTGATGATTGTACCAGGCTCTTTTTTTGGCTTGTCTGACCAGGTGTCTGGCATAACCACTTTCTATCAGTCCACTAATGAGAGTGTATAACTCCATAAAGTAGTCCGTTTTCCTGGTGCAATTTCTGCAAATACGCAAGAACAGCTTGAATGATTTATCGCCTCTCAGGTTTCTGGGCTAGCTGCTAGTGTAGTTCAGTAAGGAATTTCTCTCTGTAGGCTTTCGGTAAAGCGACACAAAAATCTTATTTTGTTCAGACCCTACTCTTAAATCTAGGAAGGGGATGTTGGTCTTACTTTTTTCCATTGTAAACCGAATATCATTTAGGGTCCTGCCATCCTAACTTACCCTACTTATTATGTGGTCCCACATGTGAACGGATCGGCATTATCATTTGGATGTAACATACTCACTAGATCCATTCCTTTCACAGCTGTTTAACCTGATGCAAGCCATAATAGATTGACAGTTCCCGTCTTATTTGTGAGACACCTTGTCACGGTGACCTGGTAAGTCTTAGTACCATATTTCATACTGTAGTAAATGCAAGTTCACAATGCAACTTGTTTGAACTTTGGTTTTTCCATTACAGGTTGCTATATTTTCTCTGATGTTGTTCCATGAAACAGTATTTGATACTTCTTCAATTGTGGGACTCTTTGCCCCAATCCTTTGGTGTGTAACATGGTTTTTTGAGTATACCTGACATAGTAATTTCATTACAAAGTACATTATCACAGAAACTGGTACATGATTCTTTTATTTTTAAGTGTCTCCTGTATACATTTCTCCTACCTGATGATGCCCATGTTCTAATTAACGATGCTGAGGGGTCGAAACATGGACAATAACACATATGTACTGTGTTCTTTTAAAATATAATTTTCGTATCATATGTTGGCTATAACATCATATTGTCCCTATCAGCCACATGTATATATTCTCGTATAGCACAAGTGCACTTTTAATTCACTATTTAATCATCATCATCATTGATAACTTTATTTCGGTCACCACAGACCATAAAAGTGCTGATAAAATTCATACATAGAAGCACATGAATAATAAAACAGTAAATTACAGATCCAGTAAAACATTTAGACCTAAAATTGAATTAAACTTGATTGTTATCAGACTATACAGTACAATGAATAAGTGGACACGAATATTATAAAAAACGTCTCCGTCTGCTCCACATACCCAATAAAAACCGTGATACAGCAAAGACGATAGGGGGGTGAGTATCATTTCGTAGAACCCTACAGGCTTGTGCACATTGACTAAAACCTAGGTTCCTACAAAGTGGGATCAACCAACATTTCCTTATTGCCTGATAGGCAGGGCAAAAGAACAAGAAATGGCATACATCTTCTTGTTTGTAATTACATGCCGGGCATGCATTATTCTCTGTGTTGGCCCATTTGCAGGTTAATGCCCTAAGTGGAAGGCTGCCAATCCTAAACTGTATGTAGAGTTTCCTCCCAAGAGAAGGATAGATTAAGTCCAGAAAATCAGTTTTTATTTGGAGGAACTCCACCGTCAATCTTCCCACGGTCGTACAGCTCTGCAAAGATATTATGTTCTGATACCTTAGATGGCACCGCAGCTCAGGTTTGGTTATCCTTAGGCAGCTTTCTTCAGGATTCTCCCACAACTCAGATAAACCAGCACGCTCACAGACTGCTCTAATGTGCAAGAGCAAAGGAATGTTCTTACTTTTTAGAGTAGCCCACACCTCTATGAATTCTTCTTTGCAGGAAGCTAATTCAGGCATGGACCAGAGCCTCTTCCAATACATCATCGGCAGTGCTGCTGCTGTCTCCTCTATAGGTTCTAGCCCCAAGTCCATACGCAGGGGGATAAGCGGTGTACTTGCTGGTAGCCCAAATAGATTCCGCATAAAGGCATGTTCTACCCTCATGAGGTTGGTTATGCGTTTGTATCCCCATTGTTCTGCTCTGTACAAGGAAGCCATTCTGGCCTGAAGTCTATAGTTTTCTACGACCGGGGCCGCAGGCTTAAAGTCCGAAATTCTATGGAGTTTACTAGTTCCTCCCACCACTTGGGAAAGCCTAAGAGACGCCTTTGTTATCTGAGATCCCCAGTCAAAGTTTTCCGTTAAAGTAATACCCAGGTACTCAAAAGTCTTAACTCTTTCCAGATGGGTACCATTAAGAAGAGGGTTAGAGCGAGTCTGTTTAGGGGGATTAAAAAACATAAACTTGGTCTTGTCCAGGTTTATCTCTAGCCCGCGCAGTGCGCAGAAAGATGCAAAACCGTTGAGGGTGCGCTGGATGCCCGTTGATGTTTTAGACAACAACAAAGTGTCATCTGCAAACATCAAAGTGGGCACCCGCCCGGTCACCAGCCTTGGGGCATCATTATATTTTACTCTAAGCAGATGATCTACTAGCCCATTTATTTAGAGACAAAATAAGGTTGGGGCCAGGACGCACCCCTGGCATACACCCTTCTGCACAGGGAAACGAGCCGACAATTCCCCATGCCTCCCACACCTAACTTGAGCATAGTTATTCTTGTGGAGTCTATTCAGGATATCCAACATATAAGTGGGCAGGCCCAAGTCTCTCAGTACTCCCCACAGCTTTTCCCTCGGCACTAAATCAAATGTGGCCCGAAGGTCCACAAAGATGAGGTAGAGGCTGCCACCCTCCACTCTCACCGTTTTCCAAAATAGTACCTGGAGCCTAAAAATTTGATCTATTGTGGCAATGCCCGTTCTAAACCCGGCTTGGAGTATGGTCAAAATCTCGTTTTCCTCTATCCACCCCTGGATTCTGTCTAAAATAATCCTGCCCATCAGTTTTTGTGTAGTATCTATCAAGCTGATGGGCCTTTAATTGGACGGGGTTAGCGGACAACCTTTTTTGTGGATAGGAACAATCTCTGTTCCGAGCCAGGTATCTGGCGATTCATTCCTCTTAAGTATTGCGTTAAGTAAAACAACCAAATAAGGTGCCCACATTTTTGGTTGTGATCGAAATAAATCCCCAGGCAGCTTATCCAAGCCAGGGGCCTTGTTAGGTAGGAGTTTAGCTATTTTGGTCTCAACCTCACTAAGCGTGATATCCAGGAGCCCACCCAATCGATACTCACACAGGGGGGCCCCTAACACCTGGCTCGCTCAGTATCCAAGGGCCCTGCCAATCGATGCTCATGGAGGGGTCCTGGGGTAAGGAGATGGGGGTCTCTTCCGCATCTCCCATCACAGGAACAGTCGGCCCCTCCAATCTATACTCATGGAGGGGTCCGAGGGTAGGGAGTAAAGATGTCTCTTCAGCGGGATTAGCATATGGTGCCCCAAAATGGGCTTCCCAAACTACAGGTGCTATGTGCGCTATGGGTGGTGGACCACCACCCCGCGTCCCAGTGTTGACAATTGCCCATAATGACTTAGAAATTCAGCTGCGAGGGGAACGGACACTTGTTTTTCTGGTAGCTGGCCCTGCGGAGCACTGTAGAAAGCGCTGTGAGGGGAACGGCTGCCTGCTACATCATCGCGGAACGGCCAGACTACAGTATCCAGCAGCCTCTGCTCCAGTGACGCCCCTTTGTTTATCTTCCCGTGCCGGGAGGCACTTAAGTAGCTGCGCGCGCCCCCTGCAACGCGGGACGCGAAATTCAGCTGCGAGGGGAACGGACACTTGTTTTTTTGGTAGCTGGCCCTGCGGAGCACTTTAGAGAGCGCCTTGAGGGGAACGGCTGCCTGCTACATCATTGCGGAACGGCCAGACTACAGTATTCAGCAGCCCCTGCTCCAGTGACGCCCCTTTGCCTATCTTCCCGTGCCCGGAGGCGCTTAAGTAGCTGCGCGCACCCCCCGCAACGCGGGACGCGCGCGGGCGGCGCCCAGGCGAAGCACGGGCCAAGGGCGGGCCCGACCTTGCCGTCATCGCCAGGAGGAGGCAGGGCTGGGCCAGATCCCTAACGTCAAGATTCCCTATATGGAGTCACACATCCAAGCCATAAACGAGGCGACAGGCTAAGGTACTGTGTGCATACATTGTTAACACTCTGCATTCGCCCTACACCTGAAGCAACAACGGTGACCCTCGACCTCTGCCTCTACTAGCAATATCTGCCCATGAATACTCTTAATTCTTGATATATGTCATCCTAGTGAGGACGATAGACCCCAGATACAAATTAAGTGATCAAGAGACATTTAATCATTTGTTTTTTCAAGTACATACGATTGTTTATTTTTAAAATGGTCGAGTAGGTGTAATACAGTCAGATTGCACTTTATTGGTCCATGCTTATATTGCCTTACTGCTGCTAAAGTACTGTATACCTTTTTAACTAGGTTTGCTTAGGTCACCCAGGGCGCTGTCCTGGTTTGAATCTAGCAGACAACACTCTGCACTTTGTACTTTTTGTCCAAATAAATGTTCTAGTTTTTATGTTTCAGCTATAGTCAATACCTACCAATACCTACCCTCAGTCCTGTCCTTTGTTATTTCTTTGATAAAATCACGCACGTAGCACTTTATTTACTCCCAGTTTGATTGAGGAACGTTGTTTACATTTTATTACGCCTGAGGAGAACAGCAGGGGGAAGAGAGGGAGAGGATGTCAAGATCAAGAACTGGGCAGGGGGTGGTCGGTACATTGGATGCCTTCTTAATAAGAGCAGAATAGGCTCTAATTCACGAAATTGAATTAACCGAACGTAGGCTATCCTTGTCCTTGGACCCCCCCTCCTACCAGCCCTGACGCCTAGGACGGAGGGTATTGGATTTGCGAACTCTGACGAATTGATGGCACATCAGGGGCCATACAACAGCCCCACCACAATTGGGCCCCCAGGAACACATCAATCCCCAGTTAAGGAAATTTTGCACAAAACCGTAACATCAAAAGTCGTTACTAGAGGTCAATCCATTAAAAATAAGGGGGGAGGGAGCAAACCATTACAGTCAAGAAAAAAAGGGGTCAGGCTGCAACAAAATCTTCCAAACAACTAGCTGCCCATACCAGTCTAAGCCAATCCCAGGAGAACCTAGAAGGCGAGGAGCCTGACCTGATGTTATGCAAACAGCGAAGCCATATCCACAGCCAATATTCCTGAGGGAAGGAGATGGTGAGTCCTTTTGGGGCAATTTAAAGACACTATTAACAGCAAGCCTAGACCCCATTTTCCAAAAACTGTCTGATATGGACTGCAGGTTAAGTAGCCTGGACTAGAAAGTTACCGCCCCCCTCGAGAACTAGTGTAAACAACACACGGGGAAATATCCCTGTGAATAATGAGGGAGACATCCAACCATTGGTAAATGTAGCTCAGAGGGGGACACCCCCTAACAATAGCCACTCTATACAACAGCCTTGGGCCCATAACTCTAGGAACGGGCATCCAGTACAAAACAAACTTTTTAGTATGGATGGGGGAACTCGAAAATTTGTAAAGCCAACTGCTAGCCAATCTGATCGTGGTCTTAATCCAGGCCACCAGAGAGATTATAGTAATGGCTTTAGTTTACACCTACCACCTCAGGCCACACCATATATCACTGTGTTAGCTAACCTCCCGTGCCTTCAGTCAGGGCAGAGGGAAGACTGGCTCTCCCTAAGAAATAAGATACTTCACTTTATAAACCACAAAACAGGTTTGGACACTAAATGCCTTTTTGGTGATTTAAACATGGTCCGTAGAGTAAGTTGGGTGGGTGCAAGGCACAAAAATCTAGGGGGGGATTGCATTGTACTGACCTTTAGATCCCCGGGTCTGGTAACGGCAATTCTCGACATCGCAGCCAACCAAACCGGGGATGACAACTCCCCCCAAATATTACCATTGGGCTTTTTCTATCCCTCTCCCACTTCTAAACCCATGAGTTATAATATGGGGAGGGTGAGAAACACCCCGACTAATATGCATTTCACTACAGCTATTTTCAACCATGGTTGCACGATAACAGATTTGCACCATTGAGTGATCTAGCAGAAATAGATTGACAGCAAACCCATAAGGATTGGCTAGGAAAAGATACTGCTGATCACTCGATAGTTGATTGTATTTTGGTACCAAGAAATAAAAAGGGGGTTGTACGAGTAGAGCAGACCCCAGATCAGTTAAATCATCTTGGTTCCCCGTCATGTCCTGGAAGGGGAAGGGCAGGGACCTTGGGTCACCGCAACCCTTCAAATAATGTCATCCCCCTTGTTTCCAGTGCTGGGAGGGTAAGCGCAGGGACCCCAGGTCATCAGACCACTGGACCTAACGTGATTCCTACCACCACTAGTGGGCTGGCTGCCCACACAGTACATTCCGGGAAGAATCACCACCAATTACGCCTTCTCTCCTGGAATGTGGCAGGAATCACCCCTAAGCTAGTGGACGAAGCCTGGGTGCAGTATATTAAAACCTTTGACATTATCTGCATCCAAGAAACCTGGAGCAGAGGGGCGGTGGACATTGACGGTTATTTTGCATTTAATGTCCTAGCAGAACCGTCCCCTGCTGGGAGGGCTAGAGGAGGTTTGGTATCCTTTTTTTCAGTTGGGTGTCACGAAATCAAAATAGAGATGGTAATCGATTCAGCCTGGTATCAATTAATCATGTGTATTAATTTATCTGAAGTAAATTTGTTATTGATTAATTGGTATTATAATATTTTTAACGATCAATGGGTCGACATTATTAACAGACTGAATGATGAAATTGATAATATCGCATTAAAATATTTTCCTCTATGTATTATCTGGTTAGGTGATTTTAACTATACATTGTGTAGGTTTAGTGGCGATAAGGTATGTGGATTGAATGATGTAAATAAATTATCTTTAGAACATTTTAAACAAGCCCCACAGGGGGATGCACTAAATGCTATTATTTAAAAAAATTACCTATCCCTTGCAAATAATTTTCTGATTAGGCCGGGTATAGACATTCCTATGTCCCAGGGGAGAGGCAGTTTTAGCAGATTTTATATGGATCACTGATAGATACTCACATTTTATTAATGATTTTGCAGTACAACCAAATCCTGCCAGCGACCATAATCCCCTCACAGTCTCTCTAAAAGTAAGGACAGCAAAATCCCTCGGTGCGGAATGCCCCATTAAATACAATCGTAACCAAGGGATTAGATTGAAATGGGACAGGGTGGACCATGTCAAATTTGAGGAGAATATTGTCAAGTGTAACCTTGCTGAATTTAGGATATGCACAACTTACCAGGCCCCTCCGAATGCCATCATAAGGAGCTATGAGACTATCTGTGAAGAGGTAAATAAAAATCTGTCCAGACCGTCTAAAAAATTACATCAACTCGATCACAAGCGGTTTGACTCAGAGTGCTCGAAGGCAAACAAAGTCCTTAGAAAGGCCCTTCAATCTGTACCCCGAGAAAAGAACCTGATTAAGGAAGCTAGACACTCATATAAGCAAACGCTAGAGCGTAGGAAAGAGGAATTAAGGGAACAGGCATCGGATGACCTAGAGAAAGCCAGTGCACTAAGGGATTCAAGACTCTTTTGGGAAGTAAAAATCGTCCACTTTTTTCAGATGACAGTAGGTCGGTAAAATCAAATATATCAGCTACGTCTTGGGTTTCCCATTTTTCTAAAATTTTTAACCCACATGATATTAATCTTAAATCTATCCGGTCAGATATCGGTTTTAACGTAGACACAGCACGGCAATTAAGTGCCTCTCTAAGGGTGGATGAGATAGAGGCAGCTCTTCAAAAGGGCATAAATTGCAAAGCGCCTGGCCCAGATGGGGTCCCATTAGATCTTTTTAAAAGAAATCCAGATTTTTTTTTTTCTTTTTTGCAGTTTTATATAGCTCGAACTAGACCCGAACCGAATCAGGTATCAGAGCGCTTTACATATTTTTCCAGTTACGTTACATGAGGACACACTTTCATTTTAGGCACGGGGAGATTAAGTGATTTGCCCAGAATCACAGGAGGTTTTGGCGTCGTTACCGAGACTCGAACCCAGAACCCCAGGTCCGAGGTCGAGCCGTTAGGCCAACTCCTCTCCAACTCCGGATTTATGGGCCCCTATACTTTTAAATGTTTTTAGAGCCTCTATAGAGGACCACATTCCAATATATTGGAAAAAGGCGGTGGTCGTTCCGATATTTAAAAAGGGAAATAGGAATGACCCGACTTGTTATAGGCCAATCTCCCTTATAGATGCGACATGCAAGATAATGGAGAGGGTCATATTAGCACGCCTGGAAACGTGGGGTTATTATCCTGTACCCAATATGGTTTTCGCAAAGGTATGGGAACAGAAGAGCAGTGCCTTAACCTCTCGATGATTATGGGCAAGTACATGAAGGCAAAGGGTATGGCGATTCACCTGGCATTCATGGACTTGTCCAGTGCCTTTGATACGGTTTGCAGGAGTAAGCTGTGGTCTATGATGGAAGACCTAGGATTTGAAGAACCTTTAGTCACGATGCTCCGCAGACTTCACAACTCTACCTCGGTAGCCATACGCTATGGCCCAGGGGGAGAGAAGACTGAAGCTATTGCCTCAACCGAGGGGGTTTGTCAGGGCTGTATTCTGGCCCCATTTTTATTCCTGGTTTATACGAATGGGCTGGAGCAGTTCCTGCTAAGTAAAAATTTGGACTCGGCAAAAATAGATGGTGTAAGAATACCCCTTTTGTCGTATGCTGACGACACTGTCCTGATGTCCCTAACAGCCAATGGCCTCCAGGGCACATTGGATGCCTTTATGGATCACATGTCCGCATTAGACCTCTGGGTAAATTATAAAAAATCCTTTGCGATGGTCTGTGGCCCAAAGGCAACAAAATCCCAAAAATTCATGCTGAATGGCCAAGAAATCGTGAAAGTTAGGGAGTTCAACTATTTGGGCAATACTTTTGACTGTAAACTGAACTGGGATCATCTGTTGGTGAGTCGAACCCAACAGACTAGCAAATCAATAGAGGGGCTTTTTCGCTTTGCAGCCAAACTGGGACATAAACCAGTCGCTGAAATGCTAACTTTATATAAATCAAAGTGTTTGCCAGGGGCCATCTATGGAGCCGGAGTTTAGGGACATCAAAAGGGACCCCCGCTCCAAATTTTGGAGAATACATTCTTAAAAAGATTTATATGCCTCCCAATCTGTTCTTCAACATCTTTTAGTCACACGGAGGTGGGCATTGATTATCTCATAGACAAAATCCATTTGGCCCCCCTGCTCCTATGGGTAAAAATTTGGACCACGGGGGAACTTGGGGGCATGCTTTTTAAAACCCATACTAAAGGAAAATTTTATTTGTTCGCATATAGTAGGTTTTAATTTTCTATGTTCATTGACGACTGCTCGCATATGTATATCTGTTCTTAGCTTCTTAAAATCTGCTTTAGTTATAAGGAAAAGATACGCAATGTAGTACTAAATGATTTCTTTCTCACGTATTGCTGTGCTGTGGTGGTTGTTTTGAAGCTTTTATCACTTTTAATGTATGTCTATCTGTACTTTTATGGTTCAAATTTGAAATCGAATAAAGAAATCTGACTGACTGACTGACTGACTTAGAATCCTTGCATAAAAGTGCTAATCTTAATTCTTCCCATCTGTTCTCCTCCCAGACTTTCTATTTCCTGATAATAACCTGTTTATTCCTGAGCCGGGACTGCTTTATACTAGCTCTATCCTTATCTTTTATTGCGGCCAGCAGGCCTTTTTTTGCTTTCCGACAGGATGCGTCATACCAGGGATGAGTTTGGACTGGCGTAGCCTTCATTCTACCACAAGGGTAGAACACATCGGATAGTTTAGCAATCAACTGCTTGTGGATTTCTAAAGTCCTAGTCAGAGACTCTCGATCAAAATCCTTTTCTCCCATCTCAGCCATTTCTATCAGCTGCGGTAATGCCAGCTAGTATATTCCTGCAAGTTTGGTCGGGGAACCCTGAAATTTGGACCATTTAATTCGCCCCCTATTGTTAGATAATAGGAAAGGCGGTTGACCAACATTAGGCTCAGGGGCGGGGTTAGATAGCCCAAAGCTCCCGGGTTTCAATGTCAGGACCAGGGCATTATGGTCACTATCGTTCCTCGGGCAGACTCTAAAATTCTAAACCCTGTCCCAGTGTCTAGTTTCAACCATTATATAATCAATAATGGAGTTTTGCCCTACTCTGTTAAAGGTATATGAGCCCAGTCTATCTGGTTCCACCCTCCCATTACACGCCCGCAAAGATGCCGCAAGGGAAAACAATTTACTTTGGAGAACCAGCGGGGTCCAAGCTCTAACGGGGCCTATCCGCGGTTCAGGGATACGCCAGTACTGATCATCATCATCTAATTCACCCATTTCTGTGCTGGCAAGAGGTTCAAACTGGCAATTAAAATCACCTCCAACTAATAGGGCCACTGCTGGGTCAAGGGAAGGGATAAACTTCCTTAATGTATCAATGGTACCAGATTCTTGCCCACCCTGCATAGGCCTAGAGTAGATGTTGAGTAAGGCAACCTGGGTGGAATCAGGGAGTGTTAAAAGGACACATTGAACATCGAGAGAGTTAGTTGGAATATGTGTTTCTTTAGCACCCAAGTGCGTGCCCACCCAAGTCGACAGCCCACCCGAAGGTCTCCCCCTAGCCCGGGTTGTAGCCAGAATATCAAAAGTGGCAAAACCAGCCCTCACAATCTCTTCCAACGCCCAAGTCTCTTGCATTAAGCAGATATCATGATTTTCTATAAAAAGGCCCCACTCAGGCAAAGATAATTTATTTCTCATCCCTGCCAGATTCCAGGACAGGACTTTAATACTACCATCGATTGCCCCGATACTGGCTGGGCCTAGATCTTCAACTTGGCTGTAATCACCGGTTACTACCCCACTAGGGCACATTGGTCTCTTAATCACTTGCCTTCGTTCTATTTCTTCACCCATTGGCTGCTCAATAACAGGGGCAGATGCGTCCACCTGCATCTCGGGCGATAAGACATCAAAATCTACAGGCCCGCGGTCCCTCCCCATATTCTGTTCCACATTAACTGCAGTTAACACCCGGCACCCCGCACCCTCTAGTTCGCTAGTATTCGGAGCACAGAGAGTGTTAACATCATCATTACTTCCGGCTCTCTATGTTTGGGGGCCTAATTCACTGACTGATAAGGGTAGGGTCTCAAGGCATCAATCCACTAGGTCTAAAATACTAAACCTGTTACTTTGGGGAAGCAATGAATGTAAAGGGGTAGCTGATTGTGTGCCCTTCCATTGTATTGCACCCTCTTGATCTCTGGGTAGTGGTACGTTCGGAGCCCCCCACTGCTGCCTGCCTCTAACTCGATTGAGACCCCTCGGAGGAGCAGGATAGAAATAGTATAAATGTAGGGGTAAGATTTGTGTTTTGAACCAGACTGGAACCCCATTCCAGATGTACTCCACAGCACGGATATTTCCTGAAGTTAATTATTACACAATTTCCTGCAATGGTTTTTGGCCTTGTCCCTACCCAGTCAACCCGTCTAGCAAAGATTATTTCATCCGAGACCTGTGGGGGAAGAGGCTTGTTCAAGTTAAGCCAGTGTATACATATATTTTTAAGTTCGGTGTACTCCACATTTTTCCCCTTGCCTAAAGCTAGCAAGCACCACCACATATGGTAGTGGCGCTGGGGGGGAGATCAATACAAGGTAGGGCTTTTACGTGCTCATCCTCAGCAATATTTCTACTGGTTTGAAGTTGTTGATCCGCGTGCCCTGACACCCCCACAGATGCCACTCCTCTAGGTAGAGCGCTGCTGTTAACTACATTTCTTTCCCTTACTGGTGGACAGACAACATTAGTGGGGGGATTATAATTAACCACCAAGGGTAGTGCAGCAGGTGTATTATCACTAGTGGGTAAATTATTGGAATTGGCTTCATCATTTCCGAATTGCTGCTCTCTATCACGGGCGCCATCACCCCCTATAACTTGCGGATCTACATGTACCTGGACATGATCAGGCCGTGACCCTAAATACAGGAGCCTGTTTTCAATCTGGGCGAGTCTATCATATATGGGGAGACAAGTTCTTGTAAAGATAATTTCCAATTTTGCCCAGAATGCAGTTCCCAGGTCAGCCGGGTCCACATCTCTGAAGTTCGTAGTAGCAGTAGCCAATTCAATAGGCTGTGGGCTTGTGGCTGGGGTATTTGGAGGTCTTGTACTTGGTCCCTCACTCTTATTATTCCCTTTTTTAATCTTCGCTTTTTTATTTGTTAGAGGGGCACCGCCGCGCTTCCTTTTCATCACCGGATCCGCTACCACCTTTGTAGCCTCAGTTTTGGCATTCTGTAAAGACCTCGTTTTAGGTCTAAGGTTTGGTAGACCTGATTCTTCCTGATTCGAGTCAAGTATACTTGTACTGGCTGGTGCAGTATTCATGCTGTCTAGTGAGGTGCCCAGATCTTCAGTACCTTGTAGTTGCGGATTTCCCACCTCACTGCTCGCTCCTATTATGCCAGTACCAGTGCCAGGTTGGTGGTTTGGGGACACTTCATACAGTAATGGGCCCAGGGATGAGCGTTTGTCAAAGGCTGGGTCCAGTGACAGTCTTTTTGCCGTCAGTTCAATTTCACGAGAGAGGACAGATGATGCCCTGGTAATAAAACTATCCAACGTGCCCACAAGGGAGCCACCAATGTTAGACTTCCTCCCGTTCAGTTCAGCATTGGTAGCCATGCTGAGACTACAGAGCAGGTAACTCTCTGGATGGGTGGCACTAAGGATTCCGGTCTGCCGCAATGCAGTGTGATAATTTAAATGCACTGACCTTAGATCTGCAAATGTTAGGGGGAGGCCCCGTCCCGTCCTCTTCCGGGCTCTAACGGGCTAAAACGGGCCCGCCCTTGGCCCAGGCTTCGCCCGGGACACGTCCACGCGCGTCCGCGCGGTGGAGGTCAATGATTCCCAAAGTACTATCGGTGTGAGAGAAAGGGGTGGGGTGCTCTCTTGCCGGCCCCGGCAGCTCCCTGGGTCTCGAAGTCCTCGCTTGCTTCGCGGCCTCCCGGTAAGCGCCAAAATCAAATGCGCAGCGTCTCCCTATTTAATCACTTTTTGCTGCACCATCACTTTTTAGGAGCCCTGTGTTTTTTTGAGAAGTATAAATATTGTATCATCAAACAACAAGAAAAGAGAGGTCTGGTCAGTCATCAGGCTGCCAGGAATATGGAGCAAGGAGATAAGTGGGTTTTTTTGTTTGTGCACAGTCACTCCGATTGAGTAGGAAAGCCCTCACACACCGACCTGGTCAGTGTCATGCTTCATCATCGGGCCCCACCGAAGAGACCGAGTGCCTCTTCGGTGTGCTACGACGCCAGAAAGACTGCGGAGCTGGTCGTGTGGGGAGGACGTGATGTGAAAATTAGAAATTTAAAAGTGCCTAACAGGGTATCAAAAAAACATTTTAATGAGTGATCCCTAAGACACGTGTGGGTGGTTTTATGTGTCTGAATTTACGTGCCAAGGTTATTACGAGTTGGGATAAATTCAGCTAAATACCACGCATTTAAAATTAATCAGTCAACATGTTTCTGCCGTACTTGTGGTATGTATTCACCAAGGCATTCTTCAGGACTATACCCCGGCGGTATGGACACTCTAATAGTCCACCCTGACCTGGGGGCGTGAAAGTGAAAAAGAAAAAAGGGTGAAAAAGTGCTTAAAAATTAGAAGAGCAATTGCTCATTCTAAAAAAGCCCCAAAATTCAGGGGTGTGTCAGCACTTTAAAATGGGGCGCTACTAGCACCATGGGTCTCGGGAGGAGGATTGGAGCGCGCCTGGCACATCGCCCTCAGCGTTCGCAATCCGCTTCTAAACCTGCAAGAAGCCTCTAAACCGGATCGTCGGGTCAGGGTGGACTATTAGAGTGTCCATACCGCCGGGGTATAGTCCTGAAGAATGCCTTGGTGAATACATACCACAAGTACCACACTCAATCGGAGTGACTGTGCACAAACAAAAAAACCCACTTATCTCCTTGCTCCATATTCCTGGCAGCCTGATGACTGACCAGACCTCTCTTTTCTTGTTGTTTGATACTTAACCGGGGACTAAGAGAGTGTCCTTGATTTCCCTACCTCTCTCTTTGTTGACATATAAATATTGTATCATGTCAAAATCCATTTTAGCATTACAAAATGGGATTTTGTAAAATAAATGCCCTAAACGCATAACAAAAACTTACTTGCAACAGGGTCTTTTTCTTTGTAATACTATTGCTGTGGAAGTCAAGGGCTACACTTCCCTCTGTAGGGACCACTTTGTTGATAGTAAATTGTCCAGCCCAGGTCCATGCGCTACTGTGTTTCCCTTTTTTTCCTAGAAAATGAGCCTCTTGTCTTGGGCAAGTACCTGGTCACCCGGCTAACATGGGAAGGCACTGCTGTAGCATCAAGAAAAGCAGTGTTTGGAATTTATCGTCTCAGAGGGGTGCAGCGCGAGTTAAAAGTTGAAGCGCTGACCTGAGCACAGCAAAGCACTTGATCTCTCTTGGCAAGTTGCAGCACGAGATTGAGAGTGAAGTGCTGATACTGGGCACAACAAAGTGCTCAATATGTAGCAGGATAAGCCAGTCGCTCTTTCCACAAAACGAGCTGGCAATTAGGCATGCTCTGAACCTTGTCAACAGCCAGCTGCTGGACTTACTGGTTGTAGAGTCCCACAGCAGTGGCAAGAAGGCAAAGTATTCGAGGGCCCAGAGACTTCATGAACAAAGGGCAAGCTAGAAAACCCTTGGAGTTACATTAGGCTTTAAAAAAGGTTGTAGAGCAGATCCAGTCCTTCTCAATACCCAGGCAAGAGGCGGCGGGCCAATTCAGCAGAGCAAGTTGCAGAGTGGCAGTTACATGAAAGCAGGTATCAAAGTGGAAGTCCCTCCTGTAGCGTCGCTCCTCTTGTTGGCAGATTCTCCTCAGGACTCAAAAGTGAACGGAGAACATGCTGTCAGAGGTCCAGTACTTAGTATGCACATTTTTGTTGTTGAAGTAGGCAAACTACAAAGAGACCTTTGAACTTCACAGTGTCCCTACCCTTCCTTTACTGGCTCCAGGCAGACTACAGTGAAGTATGCAGCTCTTTGTGTGGGGTCAGGCACAGCCCTATTCGGGTGCAAGTGTCAGCTCCTCCCTCTCACTTTAGATCAGGGAGACATTTCAACCTGGTGATGGGCCATCAGAATATGATTGGCACACCTCAGCTCCCTTTGTGTGTGATTGTCTAGAAGAAATGCACAAAGTCCACCTGTCACCCAACCCAGACATGTATTCAGATAGAGGCAGAGGCACAGAATGATTAAAGTAAAAAGAAAATGCCAACTTTGAAAAAGTGGCATTTTCAGACTTACAATTTATAATCCGACTTCACCATAAATTTTGATTTTAAATACTAAGTCCAGAGTAAGCATGGGCGGATCTAGCGGATCTCGCGTACGAATTTGCGTATTTACGGATTTGCAATACGCAAAATCCGCAAACTCTCGCGGATTAGCGGATTTTTAAGTTTTTTGTGTTGGCAAGCGTTCGCGAGGATTTGTGGACCATTTCGCAATTGCGAACTTACTTTTCGGCTCGCAACGGCCGCGACTATGTTGTTTCTACGTCTGGTTTATCATCACAGGTTCACAGCACCCTCTGTTTCACCACTGCCACCATCTGGTACACCCATGCCACCCTCTGGTACATCCTCACTGCCACCCATTAGGTTTGTTTATCACTGTAGATTATGGGGGTGAAAAAAAGCAAGCACACCTGCCCTGCTTCAACTGCCATGAATTAATTTGGGGTTGATTAATGTGTCACTTATTTTTAAACTTCCAGTCTGGCTGGCACCTGCTTCCTTCCTTATCTGTAATTTGCTTTCTGTTGCAGTGAAAGCAAGCACACCTGCCCTTCTTCAACTGCCATGAATTAATTAGGGGGTGATTAATGTGTCAGTAATTTTGCTTCCTTCCTTATCTGTAATTTGCTTTCTGTTGCAGTGCAATTTTTTTTCACAGGACCTTTATGGTCTACTTGTAGCTATTCTATGAGCCTGCTGTTTGGGTCATAGCAGGGTCATGGAATAGTTGCAAATAGGCAACTGAACTCTGGAGGGGCCCCTCAGGAAGCACTAGAGTGAATGGTTACTAATGTTAAGTTTGAACTTTTGCACCTGCTGATTGCTTTCAGTTTAGCAAAAATCGTTTTTCTGCAATTTCGCGGGATTTGCGGGGCGTGAATCCGTGCGAGATCGATTTCGGAAGCCGCGAATGCGTGCGAATACACAATTTTTTTTTTTGCGGCGTGTATGTTCGCGTGATTTTTTGCGTGTTCGCAAGGCGCTTGTAGCTATACGTTTGCGAAGTTACCCTAGCGGTCTTACACGGGCGCGGCCATCTTGTTTGCGTGACGTAATTCCGTTTCCGGCCGCTATGTGTAATCTCGCAAAGTATGCTGCTCGCTAGTACAATTTCGCGCGTGATCGCGAGGAAAATCTCGCGCGAACTTACCCACGCGGTCGTGAATGGGCGCGGCCATCTTGTTTCTCATTTATTGCTATGGTTCTGGGCATGCTTTCTGTATCCTCTCTGAATCTCTGCCATCCTTTGCTTGTTTGAAGTTTATTTGATCTATTTTACTTATTATCTATCCCTCTATTTTTCTAGCTCTATATTTTTGTGTTTTCTGCTACTTTTAGTTAATTTTAAACTACTTTTTTAAACTCTTTTCTTTTCTTCTTCCCTATTCTATTTCTTCTTTATCATTTAACTTCATTTCTGCCCAGACCATGGTAAAGGGAGCCGGGAAGCACCCTGAGAAGGGGAAGGGTCCCGCACCCCATGCCCGGCTCCCGTGCGGGCGTTTGAGGGGGGAGCAAGTGATGCCACGGGAGATCTTTAGCGCGGAGGAGGTGGGCGCACTAATCTTCTACGTCCAGCGCCGCCTCCCCAAGACCATCCTGGGAGGCGGCAAGATCGCAACCGGCTATGGCATTCGGGAGCGCCGGAAGCGTTGGGAGAAGGTGTGCCTGGCCATGTTTAAGCTCTCTGGGGTCCGGCGCACCTATAACCAGGCCACCCACCGCTGGACGGATGTCATGGACCGGAAACGGGACTTGCTGGACGCGCTCGGCGTAGAGGTCCCCGGGCTTGGTGAGTAGTAGTAGCTATTTCTAGCTATTTCATCACTACTCTGTTTTATCCGGCTCTGTTATTTGCAAATCTTTGTTCTTTACCAAGAGCAATAATGCTGCCGATTACATTGTAGGTAAATTATATTTCAAAATCTTCTATGCATTTCAGGTGCACTGCTCTCCTTCTCAGTAGCCTTGCTTGCTACTATGCTTATTTGTTTTGTATTTCGTGTTCATTTCATTGGCCTGAGAAATTATGTATGAGTGTAGTGTAAAGAACTGCGTATTGCTAGACACTAAGGGTCATATTTTCAATTACCGGCGCATCCCTGCAAAGTAGCAGGGATGCGGCAGTAATTGTGCGCCATGCCACCACCGCCACCCATGGGCCCAAAACGTCACAGAAGCCTTACGCATCTGTGCCGTAAAGGCGGCGCATTGCTGGAGTTGCGTGCCAACGATGGCGCAGCTCCAGCAATGCTCTGGGGTGCCCTATCTCCCCAATGCTGCATCAAGCCGTACGTCGGCTTCAAGCAGGCGCAGGGTTTCAATCACGCATCATTGTCCTAAAAGTGACTGATTGACATCTTGTAGATTTCCCTCAGCCACTTTTAGGATTCGTTCCTGCGCAGGAACGCCCTCCCTTGCGCCAGAGGAATGGAGGAATGTGAGCCGCAAGGGACTTCTAAATCAGCCCCAACAGACTGAAGTCCAGTACTTCCTTTTAGACACATGGCTATAAGAAGAAATAGTGGTGGTGGTCGGTGGATTGATAGTTTGAGTATTCACTGATCTGCAAGCAGGATGGACTTTGTCTGTCACTTCGCGTGCTGCGGACTGCTGCCTGCCAGGCCTAGGCAAACCTTTTTAGTAGTCTGTTTAGTGAGTTACATAGGAACTTTCAAAGTCAACGGTCCGCAAATCAGGCAATACGAATAACGTAGTATACCACATGAGATAGGTCAATATATCCCGTGGAATAGTTGTCTATCTATTTGCTATTTCTCCAAAATATTTTGTTATTGTTCTTTTGAAATGTTTGATTTGGTTGACAAATCTCATCCATGTTTTCTGGTCTTTCTTTCTTTCATGTTGTACATCAGCTCCCCCCAAGGGCAAGAGGACACAGGAGGAGGAGGAGGAGGGTGCTGTTCAGGAGGATGCAGGCCAGGATCGGGCAGGCGAGGGCTCCTTTGCTGGCCCCAGTAAGTTTTAATTTTAATATAGAGTACCTATTTTTTCCTAGCGTTCCTCATTCGATTTTTTCTAAATCGTCTTTGATCTTCTTGTAGACTGGATCTAAATTCTTATCCTGCCTCGACTATGACTCCCTGTGGTATTACTAGATTATTCTTATTAGTCTGTCTGTGTAGCTAACTAAGATTGCACATTTGGCAATTCCATTGGACTCCCATTCTAGTCAGCAATAGCTCTATGCACTGAGTGCAGTCCTCTGGGATTGTCCATAATGTCTTTTCAAGTCTTCTAAATGTTTATGCTTTGACAATTGCCAACAATAAAAAGGTGAATGACCACCAAGAAAGAATAAGATAGTACTTTACTTTTGGTTTGGATAGGAGGACAATCCATTCTACTACTGTTGCAGGGACTAATCTGCACAAACCGAACTATGAACACTAAATAGTGCATTGTTTATCAATTATAATAGGCGCAGGTAGACTTTCTTTCCACATACCTCAGTGATATCAGACTTTGAAGAACCCCCAATCTCCTTACTGACTAGATAGTGTGGCAGAGTCATTTAGCTCCCAAAGTCACCGATGATTGATCCCCAATGATCATTAGATTATCCAACGGAGGACAAGAGTACGGAGTCAGAGTCAAGAAGTGCCAGAGGCACTCATGCTTGCAAAAATTCCAAAACCTTTAGCTCATCCACTCTAGTCTGGAGGACCAAAAACCACAGAGTCTATTTAAGTTTAAAAGCTTTATTAAAAGTAAACACATTTATTAAAATCAAATTTGTCATAAAAGTAAACGTTTAACTGAAAATGGAAAAGTGCTTAGTGCTAACGATTAATTGGACACATTTCTTGAGGAAAAAGGGACATTTTTACTTTAGAGTAGACAGTTACAAATTATTACATTGTATTTCGGTTTTTTTAACATTTGTTTATTCCTCCTAGACCAAATATTATATAGTAGTGAGTGGTGTATTCTAACATTCTTAAATGTACTTTGTAGGTGGAACATCTGGTGGCGGGGCCAGCGCGGAGGTGGTGGTGATGGGCGAGGACTCTGGGGAGGAGGCGGTGCAAGTGCCGGACGTTCCTGTGAGGGTTCGCACGGTGGTGGCGGGAAGAGGTAAGCTATATATTCCTTACTTATTGAGATTGAAGACTGCATAGTGTGCTTTCTGCACGGGTGTATTATAAATCAACCAGGTAGTAGCCTCCTCTAAATGTACTTCGACTTAGCTGTGAAGTTTCTGGTGAGAAGAATCCCAATAAGATCTTAGATGAACTTGATGGATGGGATGAACGAAAAGTGAAAGAAAGGTGTAAGTAAGTGTGGAAGGAAGAGAAATTTTATGATGGCTGGCAAAGAAGAATGATATGTGTTTGCTTGGCCCCCGAGGTGGCTGGGAAGGAAAGAATATGGTATGGTGCATGGCTGGGTCAATGATGAAGCAAGGCTAGGTGGAAGGACAACAGCCTGGGTGGGTGAAACAGAAACTGTATGTGTGCATATACTTTGAATGGATGGATGCCTGGAGCATGGTATTATCTGACTCTTAGATAGCACATGTGTATCTAGAGAGAGTAGATGGTCACTGGATGAACTAAGTGTTACCTTGAAGAGCATGTAACACCGCACCCGCACGTCCGTTCCAGTGTAGGGAAGGCATGGAAAAGAAATTGTAAATTTGTCCAATACTACCATGAATAGTAGCAGTAGTTTGTATTGCAACTGCAAGCACAGCATATATCCGGTTATTACGGTGGACACTCCGTACCTCTCTTAATAACTTTAGTTTAGTAGTAGTACGTCATTCATGTGTGGGTGTATCACTGTTCACTCAATAATAAGCAAAGCACCTAAAGTCATCCCATATGTCATCAAATACATCCCATGTGAAGTGATAGATAATCAAATTATTTAGCTTCTTAATTTTCCTTTTCTAGTACTCATTTGCACTGTAGGGTGAAAGGTAAATTAATTAAGCAGTAGCCCTTGTAACAGAGTATTGTTAGTGCCACCCGTAATAGAAAAGTAATAGCTTCACCACCTGCATGTACTGGACCGGTACAGTAACGCAAGTCTGTCTCACTCATCATGGTGTGCGTCTGTTTTTCTCGGGTGCAAGTTCACTGCGCTGGCATTCTGCCGGCTTGCATAAGATAACGTACCAATTTTCCTAAACAAGAGAGAAGAAGAAGAATAAGACTGGTGTACTGTCATAGTCGACTGTAATGGAAGTCCATAGTGGTCGTAGAATTTGTTCATTAAACTCCCACTAATGTTAGAGCAAGGATGCAGAAGTGGGAGGTTAGATAGATACTGTCCTCAATAGTTATGTACTGTGCTTTCAATTTGCTACTTGTACTGTGACACAACTTTCGGCTCAATCACTTTGTGTTATTAATGTTAAGGAGCATTGGTTACAGACTATGTCTTTCTTTCTTCATATAGTTGCTCCTTCCAAATCGACATCACGGAGGGAGCAGGCTCGAATGGCCCGGCAACGGAGGCTGGATGCCACTGTCACCGAATATCGGCGGCTGGTGGCCCTGGAGGAGGAGGACACGCAGTCAACCGGTGGAATCACAACATCCTCCACTGGGACAGCTGCATCCTCCTCCGTGCCCCCATGGGCTGCCAGCCAGCGCAGTGCTCCAGCGGTACGGAGCCGGGCTAACAAAGCCAACCGCCACCGCCAAGCAGCAAAAAGACCAGCTGCCCCCCACAGGAGTTGCAAGGCACGCCAGCGCCGCTTAGGACTCAGAGTGTCGTACCTGGAGCAGGAGGTCCATAACTATAAGAACTTGGTGGAGGGCCTCCGCTTCGACCATGCCACCCTCCGCAAAGAGTATGATGCCCTGGCCGTAAAATTCACCAGCACCCTCCAGTAGTGGAGTGTCCCTTGCCCTTTTTTTAGAGACTTTTGGGGGGTGGGATTTGGGAGTTGGGTTCTTTTTGGGACTTTTGAAAGACAATCGTTGGGGTTAGGGAGGGTCTTAAGGGAGATTATTTTGTTAGGGCTACATAAATATACTTTTTAAACTTTATCTGACCATACCTGTTTTTTACTGCTTTTCAGTCTGGTGGGTGGGGGTTTAACAGTAAGTTTGTTTTCCTGAAGAGTCCTAGGACTTTAGTAGTACTACCGTCAATCTCTCGTCTAGTCCTAATACTCCATTATACTACCTCCCACCAAACGCTTATCTTACCTGTAATTTGTGTTAGAAATTAGGGCTAGGCCCAGGGCTGGCTCCACGGGAAATGGGGATTAAGGTTGTCAATCCTGGGCGGATGAAATTTCCTCGTTGCGGTGGTACTAGTGGTGTGACACAGTGGCAGTTGCATGCCTATGGAAAAAAAGAAAACGAAACCTGGTTTGTCCTTACTGTAGCATTACAACGGTTACGGTACGATAGAGAATATAGCAGGTGACAGTACTCTAGAACAGTGCCACAATGTAGCCTAACAAATGGTAAAGTATTGCAAGTATAACTAGTACTTGCGTTGAATTTATTTGACATTGGCTCCTACTACTACAAGAAATAGTACTGAAGCTGAGTAAGTCTAGAATATATCCTCGTATTCCTTCACCAGCCTGTTGCTATGACCTTATCCTCCCCAGCAAGTGTGTGGAATTATTGATGTCATTTAGTCAGACATCAAGCAAAACCACACAGCCCGGGGGAAGAGGGTTAGGGTTTGGAAAATGGATGGGAATGGGGGTTTCTTTTTGGGTAGGTTTTGTTGAGAGAAGAAAAAAAAAGCACAGCACGGACAAACAATAATTGAAGATAAAGAAATCTTTGGGTACAAACTAAAGCTAACCACATGCAGTCACACTCATAGAAGAAAACAATGGATACTGTATCTGTATTCTGTATGTTGTTGGAGTTGTCCTGTTGAATTTGGTAAGTAAGTTGCATGCAGCAAACAATTCCTCTTATTAGCGGCACTCCTCCATTCCAGCTGACGCTTCGTCCATCAATGTTGGTGACCAGTGACCACTGACAGAAGACACCCTGTCCACTGCCTGCCTGGCGGATGTTGACTGAAACCCGGCCTGTAATTATTGAACGGAAAACAGGAAGTGCTATTACAATACCACTGATAAATAAATATAAGGTATGTACGCTGTGTGGTGCAAAAAGTCACACTTTGATTTTCCTAATAGACAGTACAATATTTTTGAAATTGCGTAATCTGTCTGAGTCACCTTTTTAAGGATAAACAAGTATGGCCAAATTAATTTAGCGGATCTTTCCCCTCAAGCTAGGTGTACTGTAAACTGTGTTTTAGAACAAAATTAGACCTTCCCAGCAATGCTCCCACCAAGACCCTTACTAAAGCCAGTCGCAAAAATGTAGAAGACCCCCAATCAGATCTCAAAAAACGAGGCCTAGCAGAAAAATGGTGACAAAACGTACTTTGAAAGTAAAAGTAGGCCCAAATACACCCTTACCCACCGTGGATTGTATTCAAACCACTTGCAAGCAAGCAAAAGTATCCATAGCCAGCATCGCTCCAAGAGTGCTCTAAGACCCCAGAACTCAGTTGCAAAAATCTAGAACACCCCGAAACACATGCAATCCTGCTGCTAGGGCTAACCCTAACGAACCCTAAGTTACAAAAAGTGCCAAAAGGCTTTTCCTTATGGATTTTGTCCAAACCACTTCTATCCGGTATTAGACCTTCCCAGGAATGCCCCAAGAGACCCGCCAACCCACCCGCAAAAAAGAACGCGACAACACCCCCAAACAGCCAAAAAGCAAAATCTCATACTTACAATATCTCTCGGCCTTCGGTCCAAACGCGCTGTGCAGCTAGGTCATCATCATAACTCCTGTTTTCCACCACGGATTTCCTGAAAAGCAAATGCAATCAATATTAGACTGTCGCAGCAGTGCTTCGACAGAGACCCCGCAACCCACCCGCAAACACCAGGAAGCCCCCCAAACAGGCCCCCGAAAACGCTACATTGAGCAAGATGTCAGAAGAAATAGCAAAAAAAAGGCTTTTCCTTATGGATTTTGTCCAAACCACTTCTATCCGGTATTAGACCTTCCCAGGAATGCCCCAAGAGACCCGCCAACCCACCCGCAAAAAAGCACGCGACAACACCCCCAAACAGCCAAAAAGCAAAATCTCATACTTACAATATCTCCCGGCCTTCGGTCCAAACGCGCTGTGCAGCTAGGTCATCATCATAACTCCTGTTTTCCACCACGGATTTCCTGAAAAGCAAATGCAATCAAGATTAGACTGTCGCAGCAGTGCTCCCAGACCCCAAAACTCACCCACAAACACCCGGAACCCCGCCAAAGAGCACTTCAAAGGCAAGCAAGTCAGCAAAAACGGCAAGAAATTTCCGCCTCATATTTGGTCCAAAACACTTTTATCCGTTATTAGAGCTTCACAGCAATGGGCCCAGAGCCGTCAACTCACCCGCAAAGAAGTAGAACACCCCCACAAGTGCTGAGTCTTTCTTCATTGGGCGTAATCCAGCCCTCTGCTTTGAGGGAAATAGGAGGAGGAGGATAGAGGAGCATGTTCTTCTGAACTTGTGAACCTGAGGAATGTAGACTGCGGCACCTTCAAATCAATAAGCAAACAAGTGAAGACAGTTCTGCTGATGGGCTTGTTTTTGTGATTAGGTGATTAAAGTTTGAATTAAATTAACTGTGCAAAACAAAGAAAGACAGACACACAGGAATAAAAGTGAATAAGGACGAAAAAGAAAGTTATTGATTCATTGTCTCATTTTCAGTGCTCGGTGTCAGGGAATAAGAAGAAGATTTCGTCATCATACTCTGCGAATTCAGGCAGGATGAGGTCAGCGTCACCGAACAGAGAACAAATCCCCTCATCTACGTTGCCGTCCTCCTCGTCTTCATGCGGCGTGCTTTCTCGTACTTTGTAATCTGGTGGTATGAGGTGCTGATTCATCTTGATCATTGTTAGCCTCTCCACATTTTTGGGCGAGAGGCGGCTCCGTTTGGGAGTTACAATGCCACCAGCAGCACTGAAAACACGTTCAGAAGACACACTTGCGAGTGGGCAAGACAAATAGTTTATAGCCAGGTTGGAGAGCTGTGGCCACAATTGTTTTTTCCCATGCCAATACTGCAATGGCTCATCATTAGGAAAGACCTCTGTTGAGTCATTCAGATAGTCCTGCACCATCAACTCAAGGTCCTCAACGGTTCCTCCACTTTGCTTACTTTTTGCTGTGCCTGTGACCTTTTTTTGAGAACCATACCCAAGCAAAGTTAGCCAATCCGCTTCAGCAGCCACTGTTACTCTTGTGTGTGGTGCAGATGATCCGGTTGCCGGTGTCTTTAACGGCTGAGAGGTCACTTGTGCCACAACCACAGGTGCAGAAGTGGATTCTTTTGACTGGGGATGGCCTGCTGATGCTGATGCTGATGTACTGCCTTCTCCTTCAATATCCTGCCTTTCTTTTTCAAACCTCTTGGCTGACCAGGCTAGCCAACGTTTGTACTTTTTAACATCTTCATCAGCAAAAGGAAAGAATGCTTGGCCTGCCAGCGCCTTTTTGTAGCGTGGATCCAGAATAGTAGCACAAATGTAATGCTGTTCTGAGTTGATCTTTTTAAGACGTTCATCACCACGTAGGCGCTCTAATAATTTCTCCGACAAAAGAAAAGGGTCTTTGTTTTTTTCATCTTTTTCTAACTCAGAAGACACCGCCTTCAGTTGGTGCTCCAGCATGCACAACAATGGGATAGCTTTTCCCAAATTACAGTCCTCCTGGCTGACTGCACGCGTGAAGAACTCAAAAGGACGAAGCATGTCTGTCAGGCTTTTAACTATGTCCCATTGCGCCCCACCCATCCGCAGGTCCTTCTGAGCTGTACCCTCTTTTAAGAAATAGTGATCGAGTACCGTATACTGCTCATACAGACGCTCAAGCATGTAGAAGGTTGGGTTCCAACGTGTTGCCACCTCCTGGATGAGTGCTTTCACTGGCATTCGATGTTCAAGTAGCAGGCTCCTCAGATGCTTCCGGGCCTTATAAGAATGGCTGAAATGGTTGCACATTTTGCGGCAGGTGGCCATTACTTCGCACGCTGGACTGTCTTTATCACTCAAGAATTTTTGAACTACCAGGTTGATACAGTGCGCCAAACACGGCACTCTGAAATAGTGACCCAGCGCCATGGCCTTAATTACATTGGCGCCATTATCCGTGGAAACATAACCAATCTTGCATTTTTTTGGGGACAGCCAGTGAAAGACCTTTTTGTTAAACTCGTCCAAAATGTTTTGTGATGTGTGACTTTCTCCAAGCCAAACATGGCTAGTGTTGCATGTTTACGAGCAGCTTTAAAAACTTGGTCCGGGTCAACACCTGCGTTTAGCTTTGCTTTAACACCTGCAAAAGAGACCCAGTGTGCAGAGATGCACATGTAATCAGCGCCTGCGCCACTGGTCCACATGTCTGTTGTCAGATGTATTGTGTGAACAGCACTCTTCTGCAAAGCTGCCCCAATCGCCTCCAGCACATCTTCATGTAGTGCTGGAACCGCAACTCTGGCAAAATAGAACCGGCTAGGAACCTTCCATTTAGGGCAGAGCGTTGCCACTAATTCTAGAAAACCTACCGCTTCTACAAAAGAAAAAGGGAGAAGGTCCACAGCTAGCATTTTAGCCAGCTTAGTGTTATACAGACGCGTCAGTGGGTGGTTGCGTTCATATGGCGCGTCTGAAGAAAACATGGTTCTAATGTTGCCCTGGACCAAGCATTTACGGGATGATAATGACTTCGTTGACTTAATTATGCTCGCTGGTGAACTTTTGCGCGTTGGTGTCTCACTCGCTCCAACACTCTTAGTGTGCCTCACATGGGGTGTGCTGCTGACAGGGATACTGGGTGTAAGTGAAGTGTTTGACACGTCTTCTTCCTCCTTGTCATCATCAGATGCAACATCAACGTTTTCTTGACTTCCAATTCGGGCTTCCTTGATTGCGTTTAGGTACGCAAACCATAGGACAGTGTGCTGTCTCTCAAGATGACCTCTCTGGCCTCCGGTACCATAGTTGGTACCTGACTTACCACGACTAACTGCAAGCTTACAAAGGGTACAAATGGCGAACTTTTCCCTTTTTGGGCAAACAGCAAAGAAGTCTTAAACTGGTGACTTGAAGTGTCTGTGGGGCCTGGAGGAGGCGGCGATACTGGTGGTGGTGGTCATGCTGCTAATGCCAGATGAAGTGGAGGATCTGGATTGCCCAAATTTTGTACGTTGTGCACTTTCACCGCCACTTATTAAGGTCGAGGTGGATGGAGGTCCCTTCTTGTGAGAAAGAAATATGGAAGCGGTACGAGTTGGTGTACTTAACTCCAATGATTGTGGTGTTTCCACTGCCTCCTCATCGACAACATCATCATCATCACGCTCAGCAGCTTTTCGGGCTAGGGTCAAAATGTCTGTTTGCTGCATGCCCGCTGGGGCTGCAGTGACCTTTATGATGACTGGGTCGTCGTTATCAGAGTCTTCATCAGCAGCAGTATCCGCCACTTCTTGTTGAGCCTCATCATCACACTCCATAACTCTGAGACTTTGGACGAGCTTCCTTTTACGCTTAACTACCTTTGTCAGATCATGTGCCTCACTCTCAGACGGCAGTGGTGCTGGTTCCCAATTTTGATCCGTATCATCAGAAGGAGGTGTGCTTGAAGAAGATGTAGACACCACCCTTGATCTCTTCCTTGCTAGGGGTGTGGAAGACAATGAATGATCATCAGGAGGAGTGTGTTCCTCAAATGATACCTCGCCTTGATTGTCGATTTCCTGATGTGCCCCTACTTCGGGAGGAACAACTATTGTGGGCACTTGTGACCCTCCATGCACCTCTGCTTGCGCATCTCCTTGCGCTGCCTCTCCTTCCACATGTACTTGGGCTTGTACTTGCACATGTGGTTTTTGTTGCGGCTGTGGTTGTTCAACACTCGTCAGATGAGTTACAACAACCTGTGTTGATTGAGGGACATTGCTGCTACTTTCTTGCGATGAGCCAACATCACTGGTCGATGGTGATTGAACAACTATACTAAGTGCCTCTGCAGCACTGAAGGGCTTGGACTTAAGTTGGCGTGGTGGTGGTGGTGGCACTGAGCCCAATGGAGCGGGGGTGCTGCTCCCAGCTTGGTCCCCAGCAGATCCCGCTGCAGGCATACTTTTTTTTTTACTCCCAAAAAAAGGGGCGGCTGGCACACCAGTCTCCTTGGTAACTTGCTTCTTCTGCTCCTTACTGGCAACTTTCTTGCTAGAGGAGCTACGGGTAACTTTTTTTGGGGCCATCTTCTTCAGAACAGCAGGCAGCAGTTGTACGAGTTGCAGAGTTGTCTGTGTCCAGACGTGACGTCGCGTGACGTTATGCTGCACACACACACCGCTGCAGGACTTCTTCCTGGCACTGGTGGTTCTCTAGAGTCTTGTGCACCTAAAAGCAATGGAAGACAGAGGAACATCAGTTCAGTTATACACCCCAAAAAATGGAAAAACACAGAAAAATAAGCACAATCCCATGCCATCCATGATGTTTACATTCAAGACACCACACAGAAAGACTAGGCCCATGCAACACTCACTACCCCTGGGGATAATGGATGAAAAGTAGGCTAAATAAGTGCAGGCCTCTCTTCAAAATGGCCCCTTGCACCCCAAGCACATGTTGCATGTACCAGCCAGCACTCAAGATGGCCACCACCACCACCCACATGGCCAGTCCACATCAACAGTACACCCCAAAAAAACAGAAAAACACCCAAAAATCACCACAATCCAATGCCATCCAGGATGTTTACCTTAAAGAGAGTGAGACCCCACAGGCACACTCAGTCCATGCACCACTACCCCTGGGCAAAAGGCCACACCAGCAGCCCCAAAAAAACGACAAAAAACACAAAAAACAGCACAATCCCAGCCCATCCATGGCCTCAATGGTGTTTAAATTCAAGAGGACACCCCACAGAAAGACTGGGCCCAAGCAACACTCACCACCCCTGGGCAAAGGGCCCCACCAGTAGCCCCAAAAAACGATAAAAACCACAAAAATCAGCACAATCCTAGCCCATCCATACCCTCAATGGTGTTTAAATTCAAGAAGACACCCCACAGAAAGACTAGGCCCATGCAACACTCACTACCCCTGGGGATAATGGATGAAAAGTAGGCTAAATAAGTGCAGGCCTCAGACACTGCCTCTCTTCAAAATGGCCCCTTGCACCCCAAGCACATGTTGCCTGTACCAGCCAGCACTCAAGATGGCCACCACCACCACCCACATGGCCTGTCCACTTCAACAGTACACCCCAAAAAAACAGAAAAACACCCAAAAATCACCACAATCCAATGCCATCCAGGATGTTTACCTTAAAGAGAGTGAGACCCCACAGGCACACTCAGTCCATGCACCACTACCCCTGGGCAAAAGGCCACACCAGCAGCCCCAGAAAAACGACAAAAAACACAAAAAACAGCACAATCCCAGCCCATCCATGGCCTCAATGGTGTTTAAATTCAAGAGGACACCCCACAGAAAGACTGGGCCCAAGCAACACTCACCACCCCTGGGCAAAGGGCCCCACCAGTAGCCCCAAAAAACGACAAAAACCACAAAAATCAGCACAATCCTAGCCCATCCATGCCCTCAATGGTGTTTAAATTCAAGAAGACACCCCACAGAAAGACTAGGCCCATGCAACACTCACTACCCCTGGGGATAATGGATGAAAAGTAGGCTAAATAAGTGCAGGCCTCAGACACTGCCTCTCTTCAAAATGGCCTCTTGCACCCCAAGCACATGTTGCATGTACCAGCCAGCACTCAAGATGGCCACCACCACCACCCACATGGCCAGTCCACATCAACAGTACACCCCAAAAAAACAGAAAAACACCCACAAATCACCACAATTCAATGCCATCCAGGATGTTTACCTTAAAGAGAGTGAGACCCCACAGGTACACTCAGTCCATGCACCACTACCCCTGGGCAAAAGGCCACACCAGCAGCCCCAAAAAAACGACAAAAAACACAAAAAACAGCACAATCCCAGCCCATCCATGGCCTCAATGGTGTTTAAATTCAAGAGGACACCACACAGAAAGACTGGGCCCATGCAACACTCACCACCCCTGGGCAAAGGGCCCCACCAGCAGCCCCAAAAAACGACAAAAACAACACAAATCAGCACAATCCAAGCCCATCCATGGCCTCAATGGTGTTTAAATTCAACAAAACAGTTGTATCATGCACCCATAACCAACACTGGTCCTACTGGATACTGTGGCTACCCACAATATATTTTATTTAATGTTCTGAAAAAGTTCCAAAATTGTAGTTGCAGCAACTGTAATGCCCCAAACAAACTTACTTGTGAAAGTTTATTTCTAATCCAAAAGTGATCCAAAGAAAGTCAAAAAGGCCTCAAATCCAAATATCCAGCAGCACCCACAAAAAGTAATCCTTCCAGGTCAAGGTCCAGATGAAAGTGACCAGCACATGAAGAAAGCACTGGGAGGAGCCTGCTGGACAGGAACAGGAAGTTGGAGACTGTGGGGCACTTCCTTCCTCCCCCCCCCCAAAAATGGACTCCTTGCAAAAAAAAAAGGCCATGCAAATGTCAACCTGAGGAGTGATTCTGATAAAAATCATCATTTTCTGAAGGTTTATCCTGTTTGCTGGTGGATTTCTTGTGCAGAATTGCTAAATCTCTATTTCGTGAGTGCGAGATTGTTCCTTTCCCCCGCAACTACGTGTTCGCAATTGCGAACTCTCGCGAGGCGTGCTGTGCAAGGTGGCAAGCCGCGATTACGTATTCGCGGGCGCCAAACTCCCGCGGGATCCCGCGGCAAGATCCAAAATGGCGCAGCACTCGCAAAATATGATCGAGAAAAACAACTCGGCAAACGCTGAATGACGGAAAGTGAACGCCGTGAACCACGCCGCGTGCCGCAATATTGTATCACCAAGCAAAAAATCCGCCGCGAGCGAATTCACGGATTTTCGACAAATTCGCGAGAGTTCGCGGATTGCGAATTTGCCAAAAATCCGAAAAATCCGCGAGCGGAACGGATTTTACGCCCATGCTTAGTCCAGAGAAAACAATCTCCAAATTTCTATCTGCTCCCAATTTGAAGCTACCCTTAGAAGATGATTAAAGGATTCCCAGTGTTAATGTATGGGAGGCATAGGCCAGGCAGTAATGAAAAACGAATTTAAGAGTATTTCACTACCAGGACATGTAAAAGTGAAAAGTTCATGTCCTACTTTTTTAAAAACACAGCACCCTGCCATTAGGGCTGCATAGAGCCTACCTGGGGTGTGACGTTTATCCAATAAAAAGGAAGGTCTGGGCCTGGCAAGTAGGTTAACTTGGCAGATCAAAATGGCAGTTTAAAACTGCACACACAGGCTCTGCATTGGCAGCCCTGAGCCAGGCTTAAAGGGATACTGCACTGGGTGGCACAATCAGTGTTGCAAGCCCACTAGCAGCATTTAATGTACAGGCCCTGGGCACATGCTGTACACTTTACTAGGGACTTATAACTAAATCAAATATGTCTATTGTGGATTAACTAGTGTTACCATGTTTAGACTATAGCGCATATGCACTTTAGCACTGGTTAGCCGTGAAAACGTGCCCGGAATACTAAAGCCAACAAAAACAAGGTCAGAAAAAGAGGAGGAGGAAGGCAACATGTTTGGGGTCACCCCGCAAAAACGATCAATTCCAAAAACTACTATCTCAAATTCTTGGCAATTCAAAATAGGAAAGCGAGGGTTTGCAGTTGAAAAGGACATACGTGAAGACAATGCTTTTTTTTAGGGTGGGGTTGCAGTTTGAGCTCAGTGGCACTCATTTCTGAGGACCAGCACTTATTTTTCCTCAACCAACATTAATCCAGAGCAAAGGAGACAAAAACACAAAAAATGGACGCAGTAAAAAGAAAAAGTAGAACAAATTATGACAAAAGGATGCAAAAGAACGTGTCAGATAAAGAGGCAACAAGTGTCTGATGGAGAACTAAGAGTAATGATGTGAAATGAAACTATGAAGCCTTGGTGTAATTATTTCTGAGAAGCTGAGTTATGATGCCACTTTCTGGTTTCTAAGGGAATTTGCTGGTGGTAGGTGATACTTTGACGAGACTAGGGTTGGTTGTAGATAAAACAGAGAGGTCAACATCAATAACCTTGGTCCTACAGAGGTCATTTGAATGATCCGCTTTCTTTATCTGTGTTGCTGAAACAGGTGCAAGGAAACAGTGAGAGATCATAACGTTTTGGGTTGGTGCTGAGAGCGGAAAGATGAAGAGGTTGAATGTATCATTTCAGCACCAAGCATATCAAGCATATTCCTAAAAACGGGCGTAAGAATGCAAATGACGTGTGTTCTCAGTGCTTTTGATAAACTGCAGCGTGCACTCGTGATGGAGTTGTTCTGGGTTGCAAAACAGTATTTTGTCAGATGTCAATGTGAAACATGTTAAACGTGTTGACTGTGTGACAATGAATTTTCAAGAGTTGGAAGTATCATACACTTGTGTTTTTGTGTGATGTGGGTGCATAGTTTGCACTTTGTGCGAGAAGTACTTGTCCTGCTCTATTTATGGCTCAAATGTGCAACAAGCTTTTCATTAGTCTATTTTTTGCAACAGTTTTATTGGTTTGATCATAAGACCCCTGCACTCCGGATGACGTTGTTTTCCCAATAAGAAGAGCCATTACAACATTAGTGCCATATGATGTGCAAACTATTCTCCTTCTCTGCAACCACCTAGGTGTTCAGGCCAGAATAATAAGTATCATAGTATGAGTGTATGTTATAACAGGAAGTGAGAGACAAATTCATTCTCACATTCCCTGCCTGTCCCCTTACTCTGTCTTTACTACCTCTCGTCTTGTAACCCCCCTCGACCCAAATACCCACTTACCCAGCTTGCGCTCTCTCCCTGCACCATCCTCTCATTCACTCTGCCCGCGCCCTCACTTCCCCTCCTACCCACTTAATCTAGTCTTTAATTCACTTCCCAGCTCTTTATCCCCCACCTTTTCACCACCCACTGCCCCCACGGCCCACCTTGCTCCTTCTCTTCTATTGCCCTCTCATTTGTGCCACTCTCTAATGATCGCCCTCTCCTTCTTTTTCTCGTTCTTACTTCCATGCCAGTCCTGCTTTCCTCCAGTCCCTCTGTTCATTTCCCTCATTCCTCTTCTGGTTTGACCTGCCTCTTGTTCAATGACCGATATCTGTCTATGTGGTTGTTACTGTGCAGTGGTGGCTGGCAGGGTACTTGAGTGGCGGGGCAGGGGAACAAACATTTTGAGGCATATTATCAAGGGCCTTATCTCTGCTTTTTTGACTTGAAAAGCCAACAAAAGAGAGATATTCTTTTCGCCCTATTTACAAGGCAGTGCTAACATGCATTAGCGCATGCTAGCAGCCGTTTTCCCAACGCCCCGCTTTGCATCTCTAATGAGATGCAAAGTGGGCGTCACTGGGCATACCTCACACAGAAAGACATGTAAAATATGACTAGAGTACATCGCGATATTTACAAGGCGGCCCGCACCATTTTATCAGACGTTAGTTTTTGGCCAAAACCGCCTGATAAAATGCTGACTTACCCTAGTTATCGTATGGCAGGTGGCTCATAAGGCTAAGTGCACCTTGGCCTATAAGCAACATTTTCGCCCTCTATGTAGTAATTTCACTAGATTTCCAGCGATATCCCCTTGATAAAGTCGTTATCACTGGAATTTTTATCGCCTCGGTGATACGCGTTGTTAATAACGCCCTAACTGGGCGATAAATTCCGGCGATAAATAAAAGAGCACTAAGAGCACTTTGCATTATTTATCGCCGTCTATTGATAATATTGATAATATGCCCCTTTTTTTCAAAAACATTTACCGTTTGCCAGACACCTTCTCCCCTCTGCTTCAGTCCCTTCCCATGCCACCTTCTCCTCATCTTCTGCTCAGGTTCCCTCCCCTAAGCCAATGCAGTGTGTTGATTGATCCGAGCTCTGTGGTTTGGCACAGAGACGAGGAATGGGAGCCGGGGCATGTTACTCACCAGGCTGTGTAATGCAACCTGGTGGGGAACATGCAAAGTGCACATGAATGTTTGGCTGGCCTGAGAGGCCCGGCCAGTCATGCACACTTAGGGAGTGTAAACCACTCCTCTCTCTGTGACCCCAGTCCTGTCCGCTCTAATTTAGTGAAAAATGCATGCATACCTCATGGTAAATAAGTATTTGATTATTCAAGGGTCTCATTGTAGATGTAATGATCTTAAGGCCCTAGGGCATGTCATTGTGATGTGGTTGCTTCTCTTACCTTACTCTGTCTGGCGGTACCAAAAGGGATCGCGCTGACTCACCTGTTCTTAATGTACTGTGGGAAGTTGATTGGTTAATTGGGGGGTGGGGTTTTGTTTGAAATAAAAGGGTCCTGGTGTGGCCAGGATGATGAACAGTCTAACCTGTGTGTGGTTGATCATTCCTTCCGACTTCTGACATTACATTTCTGGCGATGAAGGTGGGATCCTGTGGTTGTTCTCCCGCTTTGTTCCCAGTGTTGCTGTGGAGCTGTGGCGCTCCTCTGGGGGCGTTTGTGTTCCATCGTGCCATCTTGCCGAGTTCCTGTACCGAGGAGAGAGCGGTGCCTTCCAGATGGGTTTGTTGTACCCGGTGGTCCCGTTTGCTGCCTGCCCGCTCCGGCTGTGTTTGGGAGCGTGGCCGGCTTGCATTACGTGACATGCTGCGGTAGGCCGGCTGGCTCGCGGCAGTGACAGCGCGTTTGCTGTCTTTTCTGCAGTGATCAGTACGGAGCTGTGGGGCTGCTCCGAGTGTGAGGAGAAAAGTGATTCCTGATCGTCTCGTGGCAGGAGCACTCTGGGGATCATTCTAAGCGGATCTTGTGGTATTTCAGGCTGCTGGCATTAGTGTTTTGCCCTGACATTGCTGTGGACAACCGTCAGCAGTGGTTTATCTGTATCAACTGTCAGCAGTAGAATACCTGTACACAGGAAAGACCTTTGTGGGCTATTGCCGTTGTTGTGGACAGTGGCCTATTACGGAGGGTACCAGAACTTGAAGGAGCTTTGTGGTTACCATCTATGGCTTGCTGAGTGGTATTGCATCCAGGGACTTGGCCACTGTGATATATTTATACGGGGTTCATTATGACAACTATACCCCCAGTGGAAAATGTCCTGTTGGATGGTCCACCATCTGCCCAGGCGGCCCGCTGGAAGGAGTGGGTGGACCGTTTGGAGAATTACTTTGATGCCATCAATTTGGTGGATGACCGGAGGCGCCCGATGTTGCTGCATCTCGGAGGGGCGGCGATTCATCATTTGGGACGGTCAGTGGTGGAAGGCATTCCACAGACCTATGACACTTTTAAACAAGCCCTGACTGCCCATTTTGAACCCCTGGCAAACCCTGATTATGAACAGTTCCTGTTACGCCAGGCTCGGCAGTTGCCTGATGAATCTGTGGACTTTTTTGGGCTCTTCTGCGTACTTTGGCCAGTACCTGTCGGTTGCCCGATGCTGCGGACGAAATTAGGGCCCAATTCATACAGGGCTGTTATTCTAGTAAGCTCAGTGAAACAATATTGCAGGTGCCAAATATGCCTATGGCTTACATGTTGACTCGTGGTAGATCCAAGGAGCTTTCAAAGGTCAGGGCCGCTCATATGGATGCTGCCCTTCAACATGCAATAAAGGTGGAGCCAGTAAATGCTGTTTCAGCCAGGGTGTTTGACAGACAAAAGATGCAGCATCGAAGCAAAATGGAGCTTGTTACAGCTGTGGGGGTTTGTTTCCTCATAAAGGGACTTGTCCTGCGGTTGGGAAGCGGTGCTCTAATTGCAATAAAGTGAACCACTTTGCAAAGGTGTGCCGTTCTGCCCCTGCCAGAGGTTCTATTCCTTCATCTTCCGCCCAGGTGTACTCGGCCACTCCATTGTTGGTGGAGGGGGATATGGATGATGATGAAGAAACCGTACACGTTCTACATACTTTGCAACCTGGGGTTGCTGTACGGAGAGGTCTGCCTAAGTGTTGTGTACTGGTGAACGGTCATTCAGTGCCTGCCTTGATCGATACAGGGGCGTCCATTAATGTGATGGCTGAGTCTATGATGATGGCACTGCCAACTATTCCTGTTTTGAGTGGGACTTCTACTAAAGTATTTGCTTTTGGAGCTTGTGAACCCCTTCCACTGGCTGGTGTTTTTACTGCTGAAATTTCACATGGTTCTCATGTTGTGAAAATGCTGGTTTATGTTACCAAGAATGGTCAAGGAATGTTGCTGAGTTGCCAGACAGCCGAAAGATTGCACTTGGTTGTCTTTGCATTGGCAATCCATCAATGGACTGTTGATGACTTGCTGGTCCAGTTCTCCCCATTATTCAAGGGCATAGGCTGTCTGAAGGACCGGATGATTAAGCTGCATATAGATGAGTCCATACAGCCCGTGGCGTTGCGTCACAGGAGGGTGGCTTTTCATCTTCGGCCAAAGGTGGAGGCTGAATTGGCAAAACTGGAGGAGGCTGATATTATTGAAAAGGTGGAGGGCCCGACTCCATGGGTGTCACCTATAGTGATTGCACTCAAGCCCAAGCAACCTGGGGAGGTCCGTGTTTGTGTGCACATGCGTTTGCCTAATCTGGCGATTAAGCGCGAACGGCACCTCACTCCTACTATAGATGATATTGTGGTGGAAGTAAGCGGGTCTAGGTGGTTTTCCAAAATGGATATCCGTGCTGGTTAACACCAGTTGCTGCTTGACCCTGCTTCCAGAGCGATCACCACATTCTCTACGCATGTGGGTTTACGGCGATATAAACGTCTGAGCTTTGGCATTTCCAGTGCTGCGGAGGTTTTCCAGGACACTATTTGCTGGGTTTTGTCTGGACTGGAGGGCGTAATAAATGTCAGCGATGACATTCTGGTGCTTGCCCCTACGTTGGATGGACCTCTTAGCCGCCTTAAAGGTGTGTTTCAAAGGTTGCTAGATCATGGACTAACCCTACATAAGGAGAAATGTGAATTTTTGAGGAAAGACATTTCATTCTTTGGTTAACGTTTTTCACAAGATGGTGTGTCTCCTGATCCTCTTAAGGTGTGTGACATTCAGACCCCCTCCGCTCCTGTTAATGTATCTGGTGTAAGGAGCTTTATGGGAATGGTTAATTACTGTGGCCGTTTCATTCGCGGTTTGTCTGATTTAACGGCTCCTTTGCGAGAACTCACCAAGTCTAATGTTACCTGGAACTTGGGTCCGGAGCAAGAATCTGCTTTCCAAGCTACTAAGCAGGCCCTGTCCGCTGATACTACTTTGGTGTACTTTAACCTGTTGCTGGACTCTGAGCTTTCCGTGGATGCGAGTCCAGGTGGCCTGGGGGCTGTACTTTCCCAGCAGCAGAGGAATGGTGAGTTGGCTCCAGTGGCGTATGCTAGTCGTGCTTTGACTGCCACTGAACAGCGATATTCTCACATCGAGAAGGAGGCCATTACAGTACATTGGGGATGTCGTCATTTTCATTTATATTTGTATGGCCAGCCTTTTGTTGTGTATACTGACCATAAGCCCCTCATTCTTTTGTTTATGGGTTCATCTTCAAAGCCTCCTCCCCGTATTGAAAAATGGATTTTGCAGTTACAGGATTACTGTTTTACAGTAGTTTTTCGTCCTGGGGTTTTGAATCCCGCTGATGACCTTTCCCGGCACTTTCGTCCTGCTACTGTTGCCGAGGAAAATGACGCAGAGGATATTGAAGAGTATGTGCGACTGGTGGTGGAACGTTCCAGGCCTCTCCCTATTTCTATGGAGGAAATTGTGGATTCCATGGCTCGGGATGGGTGTTTTTAACTTTGCCTGTCCTCTGTTGGTACTGGGAAGTGGAACGAGCTTATGAAATATACCAAATGCCATACTGTGGACGCTAGATCTACCTTGGCGTCTCTTTTTTTTAGGTGCGGGGTGAATTGGCTTGTTCCCCGGAGGGGTGTCTCATGAGAGGTCCACGGTTGGTGATTTCTGCCTGTCTTCAACAGTGTGTGGTGGATTTGGCTCATTTGGTTCATCAAGGAGTTGTGAAGACCAAGTCCCGTTTGAGATCTAAGGTAAGGTATGGTTTCCTGGATTGGACGCTCAGGTGGAGAGTACAGTGTAAGGTTGTGAGCTGTGTCGGGCTGCTGGGGAGGGGATGCTCCAGCCCCTATCATCACAGAAGGAATCCCCTCATTTCCTTGGCAGAGGGAAAGTGCTGATTTTGGATGTTTACCTGATGGTGTTGATTGATGACTTTTCTAAATATCCTGAAGTGGAAATAATGGACACCACCACAGCATGTCGCACTGTACCGCTGTTCGATAAAATCATGGCGAAACATGGTTTGATATCTGAATTGCATACTGATAACGGACCTCCTTTTTCCAGCCATGAGCTCTCGACATATTTTCAAACTAGGGGTATTGTCCATCGTAAAGTCACCCCTTTATGGCCTCAGGCCAATGGTGAGGCAGAACGTTTTATGCGTACTCCTAATAAAGCAATCAGGATTGCCGTCACTGACCGTCACGATCTGGACTGTGCTATATTTATGTTTTTGAAGGAATATCCGATGACTCCTCATTCCACCACGAAAGTCAGTCCAATGTCCCTCTGCATGAATCGTCCTATAAGTGATTTTGTGCCCAAAATGGAGGCGGTTCCTGCAAGCTATGCAGTTGTGGCTGGGGAGCTGAAGAATCGGCAAGTGATGAATGATAAAGTGGCATTCAGACGTGAGGCTAAGCCCCAGACTTTTTCAGTTGGTGATATTGTATTGGTGAAGACCCGGCACCATAGGGGGAAGTTCAGTTTACCTTTCAAGCCTGAGCCTTGGGTTGTGCAATCTGTTCATGGGACAAAGGTTACTGCTGTGAGGGATGGGTTGGTTGTTTCGCGGAATGTATCTTTCTTTAAATCTTATCGAGCTCCTGTTGACGTTCAAAATTATGGACATGTGGTACCATTTGATGTGGACTCTGTAGGTTCAGATGATGAATTTAATGATATGGGTTCGATTCCACCTTTTGCTCCACTGGCAGACAACGTGACATCTAGGCAACGTGGTGAATTTCCATCTGTGTCACCATCTGGTGTGGAGTCTGAGCCTGTTCTTATGTCTCCCCTATTGAATGTCTGCTACCCGAGTCTGATTCTCAACGACAGGGTGTGGGAAGGTATCAGTTACGGCCATGTTCTGCTCGTTCTACATGTTTGAAGAATTATGTAACATGTTTAAAATGAATTTGTGTTTGTTTCTCATCTTTTGTTGAATTTTTAGAGGAATGTGATGTGGTTGCTTCTCTTACCTTACTCTGACTGGCGGTACCAAAAGGGATCGCGCTGACTCACCTGTTCTTTATGTATTGTGGGAAGTTGATTGGTTAATTTGGGGGGTGGGGTTTTGTTTGAAATAAAAGGGTCCTGGTGTGGCCAGGACGATGAACAGTCTAACCTGTGTGTGGTTGATCATTGCTTCCGACTTCCGACATTACAGTCATCAGGTGTTAACTCCTTTAATTATCTGCCAAATCACCTCAAAGTTCTTATATTTATCCCCAATCGACTACGTGAGCATTTCCATAGCAATAACATTCCACAGTGTAACTTGATACTGAGACAACATAGATGGTTTTGATTCCTTTCATTTACCCGCTATTACCTATTGAACAGCATAGGGATGATCAATGCAGAATCACGATTGGATGTTCCCTCTCATAATAAAGTTTAACCCCCATCACTATCACTCCCGATAATGCAGTAGTACAAGGAATCCCACCACTACCTAAATATGACTCAGTATTTTCTTCAATTGCCCCTGCAACTGTGGCCAGGACCACCAGATAGGCAATTTGTCAGCATCCTACCCACTCCCCATCTGCTTTTCACCGATTTTAGCCTAAATCATCTTTGGCTTTGTCTAGGTATACACCAATTGGTCATGATCCTTTGTGGGATTTCTTTACTTTGTCTCAATTATATAATTTCTGCTATATTCAACCACAAAATTTGCCATTACGCTAATTCCCCTAATCGGAGTGCCCCATTAATTCTACAGGGAGATACTGGGGAGGGAATTAACAATTCTGGCAGGTATGTCTCTGTGAATTAGCCCTGACATTAGTATAGCTGCCAGTATAATGAAACATATTTAAGCAGGGCCGATGAAATATTTTCAATATTTCACAAGTCCCTGTGGAATATGTGTTTTATACGCTGCGTTTTGTGCAAGAAAAAATATTTCCCCATTAATATTTAATTATGAGACAAAGAATTGGCAAAAAAAAGTTGGTTTGTAAAATTTCATGCCGATTTGTTAAAAAAACAACAATGGTATTGGTAAATCAAAAATGTCTTTCCATTGGAAAATTCTACTTAATCATTGCTATAATGTTACTTTTGCAGACTCTAAAATATATCTTTATTATCGATACATATGAAATAACTGTGCCACTAACCATACGATGCGACTTTTGGCTGAACAGCAGAAAGAGCTGCTTGAAATTGTGTTACACAGTTGCGTGAGCTGGGTGTGTTTTCTACCACACTGTCTTAGCCTGCAACTAAATTATTTGATGGTCAACTAACTGCTTCACAGCCTGATTGCTTCAGATAAATCTTTAACTTCTTTTCTATGTAGATATTTCTGTAGCAGCTTTTGCCTTGGAGTCCAAATTCCGCCAAGATAATTAATAGGAAACATCAACTCTCTTAAAAAATTGAATATTGCAACTTGCATAATTCACAACGGAATAGTTTATGTAATGTTTTGCATTTTTCTTGTTCCTGTAGTTTATTTTTACGCGTAGTAAATATTCAAGTAAATATTAGAATTTGATTCAGGCTTACAGATACACACTGGGTAAATAAATGCCAAATGAACAACAGTATTGATATTAAGACACTTAAGAGGCACAACAAATGTGCCTGTGCATTTTTGTTCTCCTAGGTTTACACCTTCCACAGTGGAATCTGAAGACGTAACAAGCCAATACAAAATTGCTGAGCGAAATTCCTTTCATATTTCCATTTGATGAAATAGCAGCTGTTTCTATTTTTGATACTTCATCTTGTGTTACCTTCATCCAGAACATTTTCTCTGGAAAGTTGCCTCTTGAGAACCAATGTGAAACAGAGATTACAGCATAACTCAATTATGTAATTGTTTCTGTTTTGTATAGGTCCACCGAGCCACCTTTCAGTCCGTACTGCACGATTAAAAGTACTGAAAGCTTGCAGAAATACAAAAGCAACATGTTTTAAGTTTGACTACAATAGTCTGTAGCAATATTCGTGCTCAGGTTTTACCTTTGAATGACCACCCACAAGTGGCACCCAGGAGATCAATTGAAATGCTCATCGGGTAATTCTTCTTGGCTATCTGTTTTGTGTGTATAAAGTTTGCATTACTTCAACCTACATAACTAATCTTCGTGCACTGAAAGCTAGATTGACACGTTTGCTCTGGATTTGCCCTTCTCTGATTGGTTACTGGGTGTCGTGTCCCATGCTAATTACACACGGACACTGACTTATATGTCTTGAGCTCTTTATTCTTACATCTGTACCGGTCCCCGTCCATACTCTAACTGTCCCCGTGGTTTCCTCTTCCCCGGCTCCTCCCGTTCCTGCTCCTCCCTCTGTCTCCACCCCTCAACTACTAGACTGCGTCTCACCATACTACATCTCCCCCTTTCTTAACAAAATGAGCTTAATGTCCTTAGTGTTCGCAGTTCTTCAATCCACCACACAGGTTGGCGAACAGCCTGCTCTTCAAACCTCAGTAATGTCGAATCTGAGGTGGGCTTGACTTTGGTCAATTTTTCGGTTGTCTTAATCAGGGCATTCTTGATCACGTTGCGTGTGAACTGTCTGCTCTCACATTCCGCAGTCGTCATGTCTCTTTCCCGTGGTGTAGCTACTGGTGGTGTGGTTGCTCGATCTCTTTCCTGGGTGGATAGTGTTCTGGTCCTCTTCCGAGCGCCCGTATCCACTTCTGCTTCCGTTTGTCTTGTCCGGTTGAAGGCAACACTGTCCTCCAGTTCAGGATCATGTCTGCCAGACAGTATGGTGCTATCTGATGAGACTGTCTTGGCTTGGTTCAGTAATTCATTCACCGCCTTTATCTTTACTGCCCTTTGCTTCGTCAGGTCAAAAACAATACTGTCTTCCTGTTTCGAGTCTGGGATGCCGGCCGGTGAGGTATGAACGGTGGAGGTCAGTTTATGTCTTGGAGATTGATTTGCTGTCTCGGGTTGTTTCTCCCACGCCTGCACACGCCTGGAACAGGCAGACCCTGGGGTCGGCTGAATGTTGGTGTGTCTTGTTCTCCTCCGATGAGGACTTAGTTCTCCCGCCGTGTCTGGCTTCTTTTGCGGATTGACTGGTTGGTCCATTTTTATTTGGGTGCTATTGGCCATGTTGCTGACCTCCGCTTTATAGGACCAGGACCAGGGCCTTCGAGTCAACCGTGCTGCCCCTCCCCGGGGTGACGGTGTGGTATTGGTGTCACGATGCACCTGTGCTCGATGCGACAGGTTGTCTGGTGGAGTGTCTCTTGGTTTGCTGATGTGTTCAGGTGCTTGGCGCCATGGCCAGTGTCGGGACCACGACTCTGTCGACTCAAAGGATCGGACCGAAATGCTGTCCGAATCAGAGGAGTTCTCCCTCACTTCCCTCTGAGAATGTTTCTTTAAGAATGTTGTACGTGGTCGTTGTCGGGACCGTGACTCTGCCGACTCAAAAGATCGGACCGACATGTTGTCTGAATCAGAGGAATTCTCCCTCACTTCCCTCTGAGAATGTTTCTTTAAGAATGTTGCACGTGGTCGTTGTCGGGACCATGACTCTGCCGACTCAAAAGATCGGACCGACGTGCTTTCTGAATCAGAGGGGTGTTCCGTCAGTTCCTTCTGTGATTGTTCACTTGGGACTGTCCTACTAGGTGGTCTTCGAAGCCGGGTAGTCCGTGACGAGCTGCTCTCCCCTCCGGAATCGTGTTGGAGAAGCTTCTCCATGTGTCTTTGTTGGAATATCTTCAACGCTGCCTCATTTGGGAGATTGTTTTTTGTCTCTTCGTCCTTCTCGTCTGATGTTATCCATCTGCGCTCTGTTTCGTCGTTTTCGCAGGGCCCATGGATGCTTTGGGGCCCATGTAGGCATGGATCTTTTCTTGCTGGTTGTTGTTGTTGTGAGGGACCAGTCCGTCTCGTGTCATCTGGTTCTACTTCCCAATTGCTTGATGGTCCAACCCCTCTGACTTGGGTTTTATGTGTTCTCCAGCCAGATGTTTCCTTGGACTCGTCTTCACTGCTTGTCGACTGATGTCCCTGCGCCGACTTTCGGTGTTGACCAGTGCGACCCTTTCTTTTGTGGTTAGTCTTTCTCTCCCACTTGCTGTGTGGGATGCCTTCTTGTCCAGGAGTGCGATCCGTCCCACTTGATGCTCCTTCTTCCTCCTTTGAGTGACTCTTTGAGGAACTCCTGGGGGGTGAATAACTTCTTGGAATTGTCTTTTGGATGGTTGACTCTGGGTCATCTGACTCCGAGGAGTCCTTGGTTGACCTTGAGTAGTTGGATGCTGAGTAATCCGACTCTGAGTGATCCGTGTTATTTTCTTTGTCACTGTGTCTTTCCCGGCGTCTTTTTGCTGGTCTGTCTTCCCTCTTTCTCCTTCCTTTTGATTTGTCTCTTACATTGACGTGCAGTCCAATTTCAGCCTTCCTGATGATTTCTTCCAGTGACCACTTTCCTCGCAAGATCTTGAGTTTCGTGTCGGGGTTTGCGCAGCCTTCTATTATCCGGAGTCGGACTGCGTCCTCATTCGTAAAGGTGTTGAAGTGGCAGCCTTGTACCAGGTTTTTTAACCGAGTGATGAAGGTTGGCAGTGGTTCACCGGGTTCCTGCCGAGCTGAGTTGAAAGCGATGCGCTCTCGATCCACTTCCGTTTGTGCAGAGAGACGGGCACATAGCTTCTCTAGGAGTCTTTTATAGATGTCGGTGTCTTCGTCGGAAAATGTTTCGATTGGGCATCGGCCCTCTGGACCCACCAAGTGGAGGAGCAGCATTAGGCATTTCCTCTCTCTTTGTTCTCCATTGGCATCCAGGAAATCACTCAATGTGGCCAGCCATTGGTTCCGTTTGAGACACAAACTCCAGGTATCCGTCTGCATCCCTGGGGGTGGTGCGTCAAAGCAGGGATTGAACTGTTGTGAGATTTCTTCTCCCGCCATAAGAGGAGGATTTTGATGGATCATGTTCACAGAGCACAGGCTGTTCATTTGTCTTCTCGTCTTCGTAGTTGATCTGTGTTTAGTCGAAACCTGCGGTCTGGTCATGTGCTGGGACGTTAGCAATGCTCGTTTGGCCTTCGCCAATGCTCGCTTGGTCTTTGCTAATGCTTGATTCTGTTATGTTCGCCAGTGCTTATTTGGTTTTCAGCAACACTTGCTTTCTTTCTTTGCTGCGATTTGTCCAATGCTTGTTGATCTGCGTGTCTCAATGCTTGTGTCTCTTTGTGTGGATCAGTGCTTGTTGACTTGCACGTATCAGCGTTGGTCCAGTTGCATGCGTCACTGCTCACTTATTTACTTATTTGCATGTATCAATGTTTGTTTACTTGCGTGTACCAATGCTCGTTGATTCACTTGTCTTCGCATGTACCAATGCTTGTTTATTTGCATGTGCCACTGCTTGTACTGGTCTTCGCATGTACTAATACTCGTTGATTTGCATGTATCAATGTTTGTTCATTTGCAGGTACTAATGCTTGTTGATTCACTTGTCCTTGCATGTGCCAATGCTTGTTGATTTGCATGTACCAATGCTTGTTTGGGTGTCTGTTACCTTTGCCAATGATTGTTTGGTCTTTGCCAGTGTTCGTCCTTTACCAATGCTTATTCCCACTGTTCGCCTGACTTAAAGATGGCCGCCGCTAAATTTCACAGGGATGTCCTTCCAGCTGCCTGACTCTAAGATGGCCGCCCAAATCACGCGAGATGTGCTTGCATTCAGCCTGACATTCACAGGACTCACCGGCAGCCGATTTCCTTCTGAGCAGCAATTCCTTCTGAGCCTTTACACACTCCTGGGCTTCCAGCACACTCAGGTAGGGTCGGGGCAAACTCCCGATTGGTCTTCATCATTTGCATATCACTTTTCACGCCTCGGGGTGGGGTTCTCCATCGAGGCAGCACACTTTCCTTTGGTGGGGCAGCGCTTCCTCGCACGGTGCCCTCACGGTCTCTGCTCTATGTCTTCACGTTCAGTCAGCACGGCAGGGTCGGGGTTGGGCTCCCGATCCCTCGCCCAGTCCACGCTGACCCTCACCTCACTCGGGTGCTCTCTGTTTCTTTTGGCGCGAAACGCGCTCTCGCTCCAGGGCACGTTCACGGGACCTCCGTGGTGTCTCAGACGTCTTCTGGTCACCGGAGCATCCGGTCGAAGCGGGGTGAGTTCCCGATCTCTGCTTCTTCTTTGCTTTCGATTCCCGTTTTTCTTGCACCGACAGCGTGCTAACGCTCACGCATCGCGCGTGAGGTTTCCCGACTTCTGGTCTCCGGCGGGCACCAGTCTCAGCGCGCTCAGCCACGCTTGGTAACCGACCTTCGTGGGGCGATGTCCACCACGCCAGGGTGTCTCTGCTTTGCTCTAGGGCGCTGGGCAGGGTCGGAGTGGGCTCCCGACTCCTGCTTCTTCACGGATGCCGATCCTCGCGCATCCGGCGGGACTCGCGCTTTTGGCGCGAACAGCTTTCCTTTCCTGGGAGTTTCAACGCTCGATCTGGCGGCTCCCTCTGGGCTCCCACGGTCGCTGGGGGGGGGAGCAGGGTCATCGGCTGCCGACCTCTTTCTTCTGGCGGCAGTACTTCCCGGCGACAAGTTCTTTACTTGATGCTGCAGGGACAGGGCACTCCGGTCGGGTTCTGAAGGCTATGATCATGCCTATCCCACCTTCGTCGCCAGCTGTCGTGTCCCATGCTAATTACACACGGACACTGACTTATATGTCTTGAGCTCTTTATTCTTACATCTGTACCGGTCCCCGTCCATACTCTAACTGTCCCCGTGGTTTCCTCTTCCCCGGCTCCTCCCGTTCCTGCTCCTCCCTCTGTCTCCACCCCTCAACTACTAGACTGCGTCTCACCATACTACACTGGGGTGATATCTCAGCAGCACTAACGACCTGACTGGCCTACACCAATGGAACACACTAGAGCCCTGCTTACTGGGGTTATCTCCTATGCCCAAAAGTTCTAAAGTGATTCATCGCTTTGCGGGTCTTTCTCTACTAATGTCCAAAAGACTGCTCATGAAATGCTGGTAATCCCCACATACTCCTAGAGTAGATACATGGTGGGAAGACATTTTACTTTGGGCTGGAAGAAAGTGAAGCATTAAGGCAGAAAGAATATAGGGGATTATGTAAAAACCTGTATCATTATATTTGGACACAGTAATGGGGGAAACATCCTTTACGATGCAACTTTTACCACGCAGTGCCTTTACAACGCAGGTTTTTCAACGCAAGTCCTTACAACGAATTGCGCTGGGGGCGCTCTAGGATAGGTAATAGTTTAATTTACTATCCAACACCTTCCCTACTATCCACGGGGACTGGAGCTGGAATAGTAAATTAAACTATTCACTATCCAGCACCCCCCAACTCAAGTCGTTATAACGACTTGCGTTGAAAAACCTGCGTTGTAAAAGCATGCGTGGTAAAAGCATGCGTTGTAACAACGTTCATCCCAGTAATGGAAAAGTTCCGGGCGTATATTTCCAATGCCTGAGAAAGGAGGAGACCTGCTCAGACTCTAGTCACCACCCTAAGGCAGTTTACTGATTGGATAGCTTCAGAGCCAATGACTTCAGTGTCCGCAACTGACACATAGTGAATATATATAAAAATATATGAAAACAGTGGCCCAGCCTCACTTCCAGTGTACTATTTCCTTCCCTATTTCAGACAGCCCTAGGCGAATGAGGTCCAAAAAATACCAAAAACCTCATTCGCCTTGTGTGAGGTTACCGGGAAAGAACTGTTATTAGACTGGCGCTTATGGTGCCACTTTGAGGGGTGATTTGCCCTTGGTCACCTGCCCTGGAACAGATCCATATAATTGACTCTAGCGGATGGATCTTATCATTACTTTACTACTATTTGGATTACATTCTCTCAATCTTTGACTTGGATTTTATCTATGGGAAACCGCTTGGTTTTTTGCTTACCAATTCTGGTGAATACTTGGGTAACCTTTTACCGCATATATGAAAACTTTGTGCATGCCCTCAAAAAGTCCAATGTACTGGACGAAACGCATTGGCTGTTACACATGCATGATACGTCTGATTCATTTGGGAATAAAGAAGAAGATTTGAAAAAACAAACCTCGGAAATAGATTTTTTTTGGGGGGGTTTTAAACTCGACCTTTATTGACATCTGTGAGGTGACACAGCGTGGTGCCTTTGTCGCCTTGGGCCGGCACAGCATTATACAGCATTCCATGCATAAGGTATTGGGGGGGGGGGGGGTACACAGCAAGGCACCTGTAACCCAAAGGGCTGGCCACGTTAGGTAATCAAAGAAAGCAGACATTATTCAATTCAGGTCTCATAAAAGGTAACAGAAAAACCAGATTCCTTCTAAAAACAGAATCCCCGCAACGTCAGCAGTCGCATTAGCCACATCTCCATACAGTATTGTAGTCCGGTTACTACTCAGGTCACAGGCAATTAAATCTGGTCAAGGATTCCCATCCCCTGTGTCCCTCCCTCCCTCTCAGTGATCCCTCGTAAAATGTTATGTGCCCCCACCCGGAAAGACTCTCACCTCTACAAGCTCCCCCCGGTCCCCTCCCCCACTCGCTCCAGTCTATCTTGGAAATTGAATTTGATTGTTGTTGACCACTGTTTAATATTTAAGCATTCATTGCTGCACTGTTTGTTTGTTTAAAATTACATAGTCCGATCTAGGATCGTACCTTGACAGTGGGTGCTTGAACTGTGGGCACACATACGCATTTAGGATATCTCCTTCATTTCAAATTTTGGGGATAGCAGGATGGGTGCAAGTTGTGGTAGACGTTTCAGTGTCGTGCTTTGTTCTCGTTCTTATAAATATAAACATTCTCATGTTTCTCAGAGCTAATCATAGCACTTGCTCTCACAGGAGTTCGACTTTCACGGGCGCGAGGTGGTCCAAGGGAAATTAAGCACCCTGGGCCAATCGGAACACTCTATTTTTAAAGTGCCAGCCCCACAAGAGTCTCCAAGACTCTCACGATCCCAAGAGTTAAAATATCTAATTTTTTTTACCTTAATATCTCAAAAACTACTGAACTTGTTCAAACCAAATGCAATAAAGCGCAATGTGAGGACCAAGATCTTGCTTCCTGACAAATTTGTGGTGTAGTTCCGTTGAGCAGTTGTTGATGTAGCCTTGTCTCAAGAAGTCTATGGCAAAAAGCATGGTGGTCTTGTGTTTTGGGAACCCCATTCTGTCTGGGCCACTTGATAGATCCCCCACAGTTTTCCAGGAAGGAGCTGAGGTGACTGAACTGTTTTTAGGAACGTTTTGTGAAGATTTTTTTCCAAACAGGGCCAAACTATTAGCAAACTAAAAAGCACTCCATCTATGGAAAAGCAGACCTAACTATGACTATCTATGGCGGTGGTCGTAGATTAATTCATACAACTTACTTAATTCATACCACTCGTGCCATTACATGAAATATATGTGCAATGAGTTCCCTTTAGGGCCCACTGTAGTTCTCCCCTATGTTAGTCTAACTGCACACGTTGTAGGTCACTTTGCTTTGCACACATTGCACACAGCACGTTTGTTTTGTGCCACCATATTATTCTAGAAATAGGATGCACATGTATTTTTTATACAGTATTTCTTTCTGGGACTCAGTCTAGACATTTCATACAAGATCAAGCAACATCGTGCTCTGTTTTTCGCTGCTGTCAGTCATTAACACATTCTAACATACAGACATAATAGAGACACCCAGCTGCTATTTTCTAGGATGGCACTTCTTACCATATAAGCTGCGATTTGCGTTTTGAAAACAGAGAGGGGAATTTCTTGCAGCTGAAAGATCCTGGTAAAAGTGCACCAGCGGTGCGCCATCTAAGATGCAGACAAGCTAATGGCATATGCCAGGTATGAGTTGGGTGCTAATCACAGAGGTCACTGATATATCACTGTGCTCACATAGTGAGGGTAGGCTTAGGCAGATATATCCTACTACATGATAAGGCCTTTCATTGTTTATACTTTTTATTTTATTTTTTTACTTTTTATTATATAAAACAAAAGGAAACAACACATCAAACATACAATCAAGGCAATACAGCAGTAATACAGCCATTAGGCCTGTGCTCAAGGAGGACGGGAGATATATGACAACAGGAGAAAAGATTTTTTGAATACAGATGAGGGGAGGGTGCCAAAGGTAGAATTGCATATGAACAGCACAGTATACCACAGCTAGAAGGAATGTAGGTCAGGGCGACTGGGAAGGACTAGGAATCGCAGTGAGTGGGGCGTACAGATATCTCCACGGTATGAGTTCCACTGGTTCCAAATCTTCCCCCATTTTTTGGGTCTGCCTCTTGCCATATACACTGTCTTCTCTCTGAACATGCACCAGTCCAGACTCTCTTTCCAAGCAGTCACTGTAGGCGGCCTCGGGGACCCCCACAACTGTGCAATATCCCTCTTCGCAACCATATTGGCAAGAGTCACCCACCGAAGCTGCGACACGTCATAATCATTCGGACCCCACACATTCAATAAACATTGTCGGGCTTCCGGCATCATCACAATACCCGTTACTTCATCCATCACCTCATGTATACGTTTCCAAAATCGCACCACCTCAGGGTATTCCCATATGATATGGAGATAGGTGCCAAGGAGACCACACCCACGCCTACACATGCCATCCGTTGAGTAGCCCTTATGGATCAGACGGGGACCGGTGACATAGATTCTGTGGAGGATCTTGAGTTGGACCAGACGGAGGCGGGCCGGAATCGCCACCTCCCTGGGAGAGGAGATCGCGGACTGCCAGTCCTTATCATCCAGTTCAATACCATCAGCAATCCAAGCTTCACGAAGGCGATCAAGCAGACTCGATCGGTCATTAATCATTTTCTTATAGAACAATGAGATAGTACTGTCTGGCACATAACCGTCTAGTATACGATCTTCGAGGGGGGGGATTCCGGAATATCACTACCCACTGGCAACACAGAGTTCAGAGCATGGCGTACCTGGACATAACAAAATTTTTCCCTGTCACTCAGCTTATACTCTACTTGCAGATCCGAGAAGGTCTTCACCTCTCCTTTAACCCAGAGATCACGCACTTTACTAATACCGATCGTGTCCCATTTATCAAATCCCTTCGTCTTCCATAGGCCACCCAACTTTGCAGAGGCATAGAGCGGAGTTGCACCAGTTAGTTTATCACTCCAGCCCATAGCCGCCGTTGCGCTATGCCATACCCGCACAGCTATAGCGGTAGATCCCGAGAGTTGTGAACGGGAGGGTCCCGAATAAAGTGACCTGTAATAATCACCACCCGGGAGCACTTATCCATTTCAAATGCTGGATTCAACGCCGGGCCATACATCCCGTGGTTGATGGCAGCAAGGTGGGAGGCCCAATAATACCTAAGAATATCCGGGAGCCTATACCGCCATCATACCAGGGAAGTGTCAATTTTGGAAGAGCGATGCGTGAACGTCCGTCCCATATTAATTGCCTCTGCAACGATTCTACTTCCCGAAATTATTTCGACGGGATGACATCAAAACTATTCTGAAGTGCGTATAGGAACCGCGGTAAGGACATCATTTCAAAAAGGGCCCCACGCCCTAGGGGAGATAACGGTAAGTTACGCCAACGCGCTACATCGGAGCGCAATCTTTGGAGTGGGGGGAGTAAATTGCGTTCATAGCGAACCGCCGGATCCAACGAGATAAACACACCCAAGTACTTAAAGCCAGACTGCGACAACTGGATGGGACTGCCCCTCGGCAAACAAGGGACATCACCCTCAAGTACATAAATGTAGGATTTCGACCAATTAATGATAAGGCCCGAGTTCTTCCCGAAGGAGTTAAGTACGTCAAACAATACGTTGAGCGATTTTTGGGGAGATGTAAGGTACAACAAAATATCATCTTCAAATTCCGGCGTCCAGCGTATACCCTTCATCGAAGGTTCCCACCGAAGCCAAGCGGCGAGTGGCTCCAACGCCAAAGCAAAGAGGAGCGGGGACAACGGACAACCCTGCCGCGTGCCCCTCCCAAGAGTAAAAGGCACGGAGACACGGTCATTAACCACCACCTGTGCCAGTGGCTTGTCATACAGGAGTTTGACCCAACCAATAAAACCAGCGCCGAATCCAAATTTGGCGAGTACCGCCCAGAGATAAGACCATTCGATTGGATCAAAGGCCATCGTGGCGTCCAAGGACGCCAAGATGGCCGGTTCACGCAGCGTCGGGGCCCTCGCAAGAACACCATGCAAACGTCGCAAATTCAATGCCGTGTTATGGTGCGGGATAAAACCCGATTGATCCGGATGAATCAGGTCGCTAATAACCGTAATCAGACGATTAGCAAGCAGTTTGGCGAGGATCTTAGGCTCCGCATTTAAGAGCAAAATGGGTCTATAAGACGAGCAGCGATCCCGTTGTTTACCCTCCTTATGGATCACCACAATGGTAGCAAGACGCTGATCTCTGGGGAGGGAGCCACTGTCTCGTGCAGCCAAAAACATATCACGGCGATAGGGAGCTAGAGTATCAGGGCGTAATTTATACAGTTCAACAGGAAGGCCATTGGGACCCAGAGCCTTGCCGGAACGAATGGAGCGTAGCGCGAGAGCCACCTCATCCACCGAGGTCGTGGCATCCAAACAGTCCCGATCCGATTCCAACCAACATGGAAGTGCTATATCTCGAAGCAACAACTGGGAATCCTCCTCTGGGCTGTCGGACACCGAGGTATAGACCTCTCGAAAATAATCAGCAAAGCATTCAACAATTTCAACAGGGTCCGTTACACGCACGCCATCACATGTCTCGATCACCGGAACCACTCGACTCGCTCTCTCCCTTCTGTCCAGCCAGGCAATCAATTTTCCTGCTTTATCACCCACATCATATAGCCGTCCCTGCTGTTCCCTACTCATCATCTTTGCCGCATCAGTAACCAAAGTTTTATATTCTAATTGTTTAAGGCGGAGGACATGTAATGCTTCTCGAGACACCTCTCGTTCCAATGCAGTCTCCAGGTCTGTGATTTCAGTCTCGAGCTGAACAATTGCCTCATTCTTACATTTCTTAGCACACCCCACCAAAGACAATGCCTGTCCGCTGATCACAGTCTTAAAAGCTTCCCATAACGAAACAGGCGAGAATACAGAACCAGCATTCTCAGTAAAATACAGATCAAATGATTTAATCAATTCAGTGCGAGTCTTAGGGTTAAGAAAATACCAAGGGTTAATCGGGGCCACCCTCCCTTCGGCGCCGATGCTAAGATTAAAATGAAACCAAATAGGGGAATGGTCTGATATACCCCGGGCCAAGTGTCTAATCTCTCCAATCGAAGGGGACAGGGCAGCCGGTATCAGGATATAATCCAATCTAGAAAGACTACCATGAGCTCCCGAATGGAAAGTAAACTGTGTTTGCTCTGGATGCATTAGTCTCCAACAATCTATAAGTCCCAATGTTTCCAGGAAGTCACCCAACCAGGATTGCGCAGCAGGAAGATCTCGGGGCGGATAGCGGTCGATTCTGCCAGAAATGACGGAGTTAAAATCACCACCCAGTATCAAAACACCCTCCGGGAGACCCAGAACCATCCGCCCCAGGTCCGTAAATGTCGTGGATTGTAAGCCCGGAGGGACATACACCGACACCAACGAAATTGGTTTTCACTCCCACCGCGAAACAAGTGCAACATATCGACCCCTGGCATCAAGGATCACATCGTCAACCTCGAGGGGGAGGGAAACCCTAAGCAAAATACCCACTCCTCTAGAACTAGATGTAAATCCAGAATGGGCAGCAAGACGATAACCCCGTCTATTAAGAGCGTGACAAGTATTTCCTATCAAATGTGTCTCTTGTAGCAAAACGACATCAGGCGAAAGGCGCCGCAACAGCTGCATAACCACCCCTCTCTTTATCCGATCTCCCAACCCATTCACATTCCAGCATAATACCCTCAACCCTCTACTCCCCATCCAGATCCACATTGAACTCCCATCGCAAAACGAGCATCACACCAGTGTCAAAGATAATGAAAGTACCTTGCCTTGAAAAAGAAAAAACAAACAATCCCAAAACATGGCCCTTCCTCCACCCAAGGTTCCCAACACAACTCCCCCCCACCCTGCACCCATGCACCGACTCAAAAGCCACCCCAATTTGCAGTGTGCCTGTCGCCCTAACAATTACAAACAAAGAACTAATCTACACAAAGAAAACCACAGAGGAGGAAAGGGGTCCCGCCATCCCTGCTACCCCCCAAGATACGAACGGAATGATCAAGGAAGTCAGTGAGCCTCAGCTGGACACATTGAATAGTTTACCGGACACAGGCACCATAATCATTCTTGGTCCCCCCTCAGCACCACCAGCATGTTCCTGGCCAGCACGTAGAGCCGGCAAAGTGTCCAACCAATCACTCGCTTCCTCAGGCCTGACAAAGAAGAATGTTCGATTGTCATGTTCAACACGCAGTCGGGCCGGGAATAACATAGCGTATTTTAGTTCCATGTCTCTTAGTCGCGGTTTAACCCCTTGAAATCCCATTCGTTGTTTCTAGACCGATTGAGAAAAGTCCGGATAAAAGTTCACAGCAGCGTTCTCGAACTGCGTAGGGCCGCTTGTCCGTGCTGCCTGCAGAATGGCGTCGCGATCTCTGAAGTTGAAGATCCGTGCAACAATCGGACGGGGGGGTAAATCGGGCTTCGCCTGTCCCCCTGGCACTCTGTGCGCACGTTCGATGGCAAAGAATTTTCTCAGGCCCTTGGGTGCAAGATGATTAAGAATGAGGTCCTCCACTCGAATATCAGTGGCGAGTGAACTAGAATCTTCCGGGACCACAATAATACGCACGTTGTTGCGCCGTGCACGGCCTTCAAAATCCTCCAAGCGACAAGCAAAAAAGCCATTAGCAGATCTAAGGTTGCACACTTCTGTTTGCAAGTCGGACACATCCGTGGTAAGGCTGGATGTCTTTAGGTCCAATGACTTCACCTTCTCGTTCATCTTGGCCAAATCAGTTCGGATGAGGTTGACATCAATAGCCACCGTGTCCAACTTCAGAGCCAGGGCTTCATACTGTTGGCCAATAGAAGACTGAATACCAGCAATGGCGCCCATCACGTCCTGTAGCGTTAATTCCGCCAATACAGCAGGATCGTCTACAGCCTCCTCCCGGGCCTTAGGTGCGCCACCAGGGGATCCTTTAGAAAGTGTGTAGCGATCCATGACATTTGTCTGGGTTGTACCTCCACGGATAGTGGTCTTGACTTTCTGTTTTTCACCCTCGGGCTTGCCCGTCATGGCGAGCCGGGTGCCCCGGAGGGAGGCTTGGGATCTGGTCCAAATGGCTCCTTAAAATTCACACACAAGAATACAGGAGGCGAAGTTGGGCCAAGTTGAGTCCACAGCCGAACAGTCGCTAGCTCGAAGCTCAATGAGCTGGCATCGGAGCTCGTCCGATCAACAGACACACCGCAGATAGGAGACAGTGTGCTGGAGAAACTAAACCGAAAGTGAAGTGAGGCTGTGATCTGATCCCCTCAAGCCATTGCTGATAAATTACGACCTGGGCACTGCTACAACTCAAGGCCCAGGCTGTTCCATGGAGAAGGCCACAAATTTCAAGACGGCAGAACTCGGGGACCCTGCATCCGATTCCGACCCAAAAACCTGCTAGTACATCAGCCGGGTTGTGTCTTCAATGACCTTCCATCAAATCAGGATATTATCCAGGATAAATGCGGGAGGCAGCGAGGGTCCTCAGGAGCCCTGTGCTCACGCGGCCATCTCGGATGCGCGCGTAGCTCCTCCCCTTCCATTGTTTATACTTTAATAGACCGCTCAGTTGTATATGTTTTATAATTACAGATCAGTTGCTTTATGATAGAGAACGATAGTTTCATTAAATATTGTAAACTTTCTTTGTGTCTCTTTTCTATTTATTGTGGGGACTATGGAAAAGTTGGATTCGGGCACATAGGTACTGATGGGGGATGGTGACTCAGTCCCTAAATGCTAAAACTCTGTGATCCCTGGCATTGTTCTGTTTCCAAAGAGAATCCCTGCAATATATGAGGGGAAAAGGACTTATGATAAATTCAGTGTCCCAAAGGATCCAGTTATGTTGTGTGAAACAACCAACATAACAGCTATGTAAGGCACATTCAATTCTACCATCAAATGTGTCTCTTTGGTGTACACACCATACAGCACCAGCTGCTAATGGTGCTGCTGCTAAAGCAGAGAAAACATGATAAAGAACATCAGAGTGCACCCCCATTAACATACTCAGATAAAAGTCCAATTCAGTTCTAAGTACAGCAAAGGGGGGCGGGAGCACCCTGCTTGTCGTCTAAGCGCTGTTGGACCCCATTGCATCCTGGTAAATGCAGTAAGTTCGCACTCTAAAGTCGCTGTAGTTTTTAACCATTGTTGGTTCTGGCAGTGCAGATATCTCTAGACACTAGTGTTTCAGGGTTTAGCCCTTCGTCAGTAGAGAGCTTATAGTTGTTTAGAAACATGGAAAAAGTCTTTCGGGGTTGCTGAGAAACAGCGCTGAGACGACAAGCAGGGTGCTCCCACCCCCCTTTGTCAGTTCTAAGTACAGTCAGGGCAAATGCAACAGTCTTTTTTGTTTCTTCTTAGGTTCAAGAATTCTGGTAATTTTTTAAGACAAATACAGCCACAGTCAACACACTTTGTTCTATTGAACTTCTTCAGGGCTGTAAGAGTGATACGTATGAATACATTAATGTTCCCAACAGAGTACAAAAATGAAAAACTACAACATACCAAACTTTCTAATAAAACATCACAATTAGTTAACCAATACCTATGCCATAAAGCCATATAACTAAGGAAAAACGACAAACAATACAAATACAATATATATCCATATTGTTAAGATCCAAAACACTAGTTCATATACAGTCAAACAGTGCCATTAAGCTTAAGTTAGCAAAGAAATATATTTACACAAAAATAAGAGAAAATAGAACAAGACAAGCAACGGGACTGGCATCCATCAAAATATATTTCCTCCATCTTTGTGTTCTAACCATCTCAGAGGCCAATCGTACCTCATTACATTGATAATGGCATCACAATAGTGAAATCAAACATAAGATCCAAAATGCAGTTCTCTAAGACACAAAATTTCAATAAGTGCTATCACATAGCAATCAGTGTGTTCAAATATGTAGCAAAGCAATATTAATACTATTATATAAGCCATCAATTATGCCCACATACAGAGGAAAAAGGGAATGAGATCCTTAAACAGCGCAGCTAAGAATAATGAGTGAACAGAATAAATTTACTCACAACTCAAGTTTGTACTCACCTGAATGTGTGTCCTACATCATATATGCATTATGTGAAATATGTGTTGGGAAAAATGCCTTGTGACAAAGAATCAAATGAAAAAATGTTTAGTGGCGCAAGGGAACCAGTTTGTTGTGTGGCCATCTGGCTATATAAACAAGTGTTTGTGGTGGGTGCCACACTGCATGTTAATTGTTTTTTTCCCTTGGCTCATCCAGCTACTCCTTGCTGGAAGCCAGGCTCATAGCTGCTTGGTTGCACCCCAAAAAAATAGAGCCCATTGTGGCGGAGTTGCTGGCTGGTTATCGGAAAAATGGTAAAAGGAAGAGGGGAAAGCCCTCAATTTTGAGGCTTCACCGGATTACCAGTAAGTGGCATCCTGGCTATGCTATTACCACCACCACAGACAGTCAAGGTCCTAAGCATCACCTTGTTCCAACCTCAGAGGCCATTCTAGAGCAAGTGCTGCAAAACCAGGAGGGGGTGAGGGAGGCCCATTGGGGCATTGTAAGCTTGCAACAAGATATTTTACAGAGGCTGGAGGACTTTGAGAGACAGTTATTTAAGGAGTGGGTGGGCCTGTTGCTGGAGGTAAATAAAATAAACAGTTGGGGGTGGAGTAGTTGTGGATTTTTTTTGCTTTTATGGAGAGGGTGGTGGAGCAATTGAAGGAGGTGAGGATGCGAAAATAAGTTCCGGCTGGGGTAGTTATTTGTTGTTTTGGATTTGGGAAGATTGGTTGCATGTGGAGCATAGCTTTTTATGCCAATTAATGGGTTTCTATTTTTCTGCAATATTTCTTTTTATTTTTTTTAATTATTGCTAGGCATTACTTGTAAGTGTAGTATCCCCATTCATTAAACAGGAAATTCCAGCAACGTAGTTGCATTGTCATGTGATCATTCACAGTAGAACCATTGTGGTCATCAGCGGACTCCTTACAAAGTTACGTAATCAGTTGGGAATGTGTATGGATGTGGTCAATAATGTTTATGGCGCAATGTGTTCAGTTAACGGTTGCATGCTGAAGAATAAAGATGTGTGTTACAGAGCACCGTGTGTGGTATGGTCATTTACAGGTTCCAGAGCTGGGGAGGACTCTACAACTGGAAATGAGGAGAAGATATTTGCCACCAAGTAACAAGATTGCTCCCCCTGACTGTTTGCCATGGTCCAGAAAACTGCTGTGAATGCCATGTGCTCCCCAAGAAACAATCTGCAATGCTCGTATGTGGAGTCAAAGCACTGCTCCAGCTCTCACGAGGCCATCTAAGAAGGTGAAGGCCCTACAGAAGAGCACAGTCAGGAAACTCATCAGGAGCCTGCTGGTAAAGATGAAAGAAAAGATACTGCACCACAGCGTAACACAGAACAATTGTTTGCACAAAGAAGCGGTGCTAGAGCCAGCAACACTCAGGTTCAGAGAGTACAAGTGCACTTACAAGCGCGATTGAAGAGGTGTCACCCAACCTCGGATCGGGCTCTGGTCAGGGGCTTGGAACATCAAAAGTAGACCCTTGCATGCAATCTGACGATAAGCCCATCGGAATAGTGACATTTTTAATGGCTGCTAAAAGTACTGCCAAACGTAGTGTAGCTGCACTTCTGAAACCACAACTTCTATTTGATACAACCAAAAAGGTGAATATTGGCACCAGAGAAACTACATGGATTTACATTTTCAATTACTTCATAGAGGCTATAGAAGAAGCAGATGATAAAAATATCATCAAATACTTAAAGATCCTTACATGTGATGTAGTGAAAGAAGTGATAAAGAAAATACCACAATCTGGTGGTATTGTACTGTCAAAGCAGAGAAACATTGAAAGATAAATTCAATCCAATGCCGAATGTCGACTACAAAAGGTAAATTTTCAACCAAGCCAGACAGCAAGCTTTTGAAAGGATCAATGAGTTTGTCGGAAGACTTGATGCACTCATCAAGCACTGCAAGTTCAGTGAATTCTTTGATGAAGAAGCCATGCACCTCCGCAGCATCGATTATTGCTTCTTTGATTCGTTCAGACAACACATGTTGAGGGAGATGCTCAGTTTAGAAAAGGTACTCATAGCTGAGAGAGCTGAATAATTTGCAGCTCGACAGGCTGATGAGATGGAGGTTGGAACAGCCCAGAAAGAATCAGCCTTGTTCATGTAAAGTAAGAAGAAACACAAAGTGAAGGCCCATAAGACGATGCCTCAGAAGAAAAAGAAATTGTAAATGCCCCACCATTAGACAGAAATGCAAAGGCTGTGAGAAGAAAAATAATTTCATAACGGTCTGCAAAGTGAAAGAGAAAATAGGTGTGTAACGCTGAGATGAGAAAATGGATGCCAGAATGTTCCAGAAACACTCTAGCCACACCCACAAGGCGAAACGGCAACATCAATTGAGACAAGTAGAAATAAATGAAGTAGGTCTTAATCAAATTCATCTTCCAAAGGCTCATCTGCATCATTATTGAGCAACAGTGAAGAAGATGGATGTGCTATGGTGATGTGGAGCACCAAATGGCATACACATGTAAGATTGGCTGCTTGCAAGGAAGAACGCAAGTCAAAGAAACATTGCTACGTCAAGCAACCATATGTATTTGGACTTTGCCCCAAGATCACGCTGTAGGTGAATCGCTGCCCTGTGACATTTATCGTAGATAGTGGTGCATCGATTAACATCATGCCGGCAGAACAGTACAATGAACTCTCTCCAGTCTCACATCTAATGCCATCAAAAACTAAGATGTACACATGGGCTGCTTCCATGCCATCACAAAGTCAAGGGTCATTTATAGCGACCATGAGGCATAAAAAAATAACAGTGGAATCACCAACTCATGTCCCCCAAGGTACTTTGTCTAGTGCATGTCTGCTCAGTTTTAGCACTGCTGCTGACATGGGACTGATATCCATCAACTACAATCTCAATGCACACTCTGAAATTGTGACTCAATTCCCGTCGCTGTTTCCCAGGCTAGGGAAACTCAGGGCAATGAGAGTGCAACTTCACATTAATGAGGACATTCCTGATGTTGCTCAGTGACATTGTTTAATTGATTTTCATTTAGACCGTCGAGAAAGAACTAGAGACACTACTTAAGCATGATATCATCAAGCACTCTACTGGTCCAAGGCCATGGGCTTTGCCCATTGTGGTGGTGCTCAAGAAGGACAGTGTGAGTGCATTGTGCATTTGTATTGAGATGTGGCAGGCTAACAAAGCAATCGAGAGGGATAGACATCCAAGTCCACACATAGCGGATATGATTGCAAAACTGAATGGAGCCAAAGTCTTTTCCAATCTTGATTTGAACAAAGGATACCATTAACTCAAGCTGGAAGAGAACTACAGGTACATTACTACTTTTTCCACTCATGCTGGGTTGTTCAGATACAAAAGACTCAGCTTTGGTGTGTCATCGGCTGCAGAAATCTTTCAGGATGTCATTCGCGAAGTAATCAACCTGGTACACATTTTTTTAACTGCAGTGATGATCTATTAGTCTTTGGGACCATATGAAAGGAACACAACAAAGCTCTCACACAAATATGTTGTATGCTCACTGATGCAGGTCTCACTTTAAATGAAGAGAAGTGTGAGTTTCACAAAAACGAAACTCAAATTCTTTGGGCATATCTTTTCTGATTGGGGAATAACTCCAGCCATGAAAAAGTTCAACCATTGCCATCCAACAAGATGTAACCATGCTGTGATCATTCTTAGGCATGACCAGCTATTGCTCCAGATACATTTGTGACTTTGTTACAGTTGAGTGTCCCATTAAGAGAGCTGACAAAGAAAGATTTTCTCTTCCAGTGCTCCTATGAATGTGACCAATGTTTCAAGAAAACCAAATATGCAATTGAAAATGCAAATGAAATGGCTTATTTTGATCCAAAGTTTTGATCCAAGTTGAGATCCTAGTTGATGCAAGCCCACTGGGGTTGGGCAAAATCCTTGTTCAATAAAATGGACATCGAAATGCACAAAGACAGATTGTGGCCTCTGTAGGCAGAAGTCTGTCTAAGGCTAAACATTTCCATTCTCAGCCCAAAAAGATAGCCTGGCTGTAGTGAGGGCTTGTGAACATTTTCATTTGTTTCTGTATGGAAAGCATTTCACCCGTGTCACTGACCATGGGCGAGGCTAACATTCTTGGAAATTTGAAACCGAAGATGCCCCCTCGCATTGAGAGGTAGGAGTTGTGATTGAAAGAGTATGAGTCCACTATTGTGCATAAGCCGGGGTAGGATCAAAACCCCACTGATTACTTTTCACGAGTGATGTTACAGCATCACAGTGCAATGTCTTAAGAGGTTGAAAAGTCTATCAACATCATAGTAAAGTCTAGTACTCCTGCAGCTTTGTCAGGATGGACGCAATGTCAGGACGGACGTGCAGCAGACGTGCGCAGCGCGCGCGCCGACAGCGCGCCAAAGCGTGCCAAAGGCAAGCCCGTCTGCGCCCGTCCGCGCCTGGACCAGGCCAAGAGCCAAGACCCCTGTCCGTCCAGGAACAGACCCTATTACTGTCTACTCACGGGATGATCTACTCGCCCTTAGGCCTAAACATACTTTCCCCCTACTTCAGCAAACTGATATCAGCACTTGTCCCAGCTGCAATTTATCCTTGAATGGGTGTAGTAACAAAGGGTGGAATGGGGAAGGATCCCCGCACATAACATCACCTAGAGTTTTTAGGGCAGGATTAATTAACACACGGTCTCTCGTGAAACATAGTGCAGAAACCGCGGAACTCATCGAATCACATAACCTGGACATCCTTTTTGTGACAGAGACATGGGCAGATGTAGCATCTAATAGTGACCTAGCTCTAGCAATTCCTGTGGGGTATTCCATATTTAGAGCAGATAGGATGGGAAAAAGAGGGGGGGAGGGGTTGGCTATCATTCATAGGAGTACCCTAAAGACTTTAGGACACATTGAGTACAGTAACCCGGACTGTGAAATGTTGTCGTTCCAATCAAACTTAACTAACAATGAGACGTTTAGAGGTCTCCTTATTTATAGACCACCTAAAGGGACGACTTCCCTAATTAAACTATTGGGCCCTTACCTGGAGTCAGGTGTGTACAAAGCAGACGCCACGGTGTTGGGAGACTTCAACCTTCACCTAGAAAAGAGTACTGACAAGGAGATACTGACACTGAAAGAGGTCATAGCTACGGTAGACATGACTCAGAAAGTTGTGCAAAGCACCCACAAGGCTGGCCATACACTAGACGGGATTTTTACTTCCAACAAAAAGGTCTCTCTACTAGACATACTCCCGGTGACATGGTCCGACCACAAGCTAATAATTTTCGCTATTAATACAGGAAATCCGTTAATAAAAAAAACCTCCGTAGTCAAACACACAGGCGTCCGTAACTGGTCCAAAATCAATACCACACTGCTAGAGGATCACCTGTCAAACTCCATACCAGACTTGAACAAAGACTGCAGTATAGCCGACACACAAAGCTGGATAAAAGCGGCAATGTTGGCAGCAGCACCTAGTAGTAGAAAGTTAGTAAAAAGGAAATCACCTTCCCACCCTTGGTTTACAATTGAGTTAAGAAACCAAAAGAAAATATGCAGGAAAGAAGAACGGGTATGGAGGACAAAGTATGAGCCAGAAGCAAGAGAGAAATATAAATCCTCATTGGCCACTTATAAAAAACTGATATTAAGGGAAAAAGTAAATATTATACACATAAGATTGAGGAAGCAAAAAATTCAAGTAAGGAACTCTTTGCTGTTGTAAAAAACTAACCAAGGAGGACAACTCGGCTCCCCTAGAAATCAGCCCAGAGTTTTGTGACACCCTGGGCTAGTTTTTCGTAGACAAAGTGGTGAGTGTCTATGAGTCCTTCAGAACCATGGGGGAAGTAAACGACCACCAGATCCCCCAGACTAAGTCAAGCTCTTTCCAGTTTGACCCCCCAACAATTAAAGAGATTAGTCAGGTTGTGAGGCGAACAAAGTCTAGAGGCTCCTCCGACCCCTGCCCCCCCAGGGTAATGCACCTCTTTTCGGCATTGTTGAGTGAAGAACTAGAACTACTCTTTAAAGGAATAGTTGAGAATAACAATTTCCCAGAGTCCTGGAAAACGGCTTCAGTTCTACCCCTACTAAAGAAAGCCACCCTGGACCCACAAGAGCCGAGCAGCTACAGACCTATATCAAGAATACCTTTTGCAGCGAAGGTCCTGGAAAAGCTTTTGAATAGGCAACTATCCCAATATTTGTATGACAATAATCTGTTGGACCACGCACAATACGGCTTTCGAGAAGGGCATGGAACTGAAACAGCCCTCCTGACAGCCACAGAAGAACTGAGGTATATCCTGGACGCCGGGGGGAAGGCCGCCTTGATCTTATTAGACCTCTCGGCGGCCTTCGACACGGTAAACCACAATATCCTACTCCGCCGACTTAGTGAGGTGGGAATACATGAATCGGCCCAAACTCTAATTGCATCATATTTGTCCAATAGGACTTTCACGGTGGAGGTTGGAGAGGCCAAGTCCAAATCTTTCAGTTCCCCTTGCGGTGTCCCTCAGGGGTCGTCACTAAGTCCCACCATATTCAACCTTTATGTGGCTCCCCTGGCGGCAATAATAAGGAACCACGGCTTCACGCCAGTATCATACGCGAATGACACACAAATTGTGGTCTCAATCTCAAGTAACAACAAAGAGACGGCGGGGAAATTAAAAAAATGCATGCAGCACATCTCCCAATGGATGCAGGGTAACTGCCTGAAATTAAATGGGAGTAAAAGTGAAGTGATGTTGTTGGGGACAGACATGCAATCCTGGTCACAGGAATGGTGGCCAGAGGACCTTGGCTAATGCCCCAGCCCAGTTGAGAAGGTCAGAAACCTGGGCATTCTCCTGGATGACAAACTTACGTATAAGGCACAAACAAACAAATTAGCCTATACCGTTTGGTTTATTCTCAAAAAAATTAGGAAACTTTTACCCTTCATTCCCTTGGACTCACGCAAGACTGTGGTCACAGCACTGGCTCTATCAAGGCTAGATTTTGGTAATGCACTATATGCCGGGATCCAGGTCAAACAGTTGGCGACTATGCGGCGTCTTCAAAATGCCGCGGCCAGATTGGTGCTAGACATCCCTAAACACGAACCAGTGGCGCATAAACTGAGGGGGCTGTATTGGTTGCCAATTGCTAAAAGAGTCAAATTTAAGTTGCTGTGCGTGATATACAAGGCACTCCACGGAATAGGCTGCCTGTTCCTAAAAAATCACTTGAAATGGTATGAACCCTCCAGACCTTTGAGATCCAGCCAATTGAAAATGTTAGGTTCCAAGATTCAAGCAGGTGAGATGGGGTGGGAGAAGCTTCAGACTACATGCAGCCAGGCTTTGGAACCAGCTCCCAATAGCAATCAAAAACTGCCCCTCCTTGTCCTCTTTTAGGAAGTAAATAAAGACCTGGCTATTCACCACAAGTCTCTAAACCAGGCCCTTAAGAAGCAGGCTCTAGTGTCACTCAGCGCCAAGTCGCCCATGGGCATTCGCTTGCTTTATAAAACCCAAAATCAAATCAAATCAAGCTTTATCCATTGAGCTGATCATTGCTGCTACCAACACAGACATAGACATGCTCACACTCAAAGATCTCATTGCGACTCAATCATGGAGAAAACATACTTGACATCTCAAAGATGACATTGAATATCAAATATTCAAAAATGTGCAGTAAGAACTTTCTGTTACTCAAATCAAATCAAAAAGTAGCTTTCTTCGGTTTCAATTTGAGAATCCATAAAAGCACAAGAAAAATACAATTAAAAACATTTCATTACTTACAGTAATATCTTTATATCCTTTATAAAATCCAGTACCAAGATACAGTTACTTCCAAAAGTAGAGTTAGCGTTCAATTCATTGTCAGTCTGAATCTCAACACACTTTTTAAAAATGTATAAACAGTGTGCAGGGTAAACTCATCCTCTAACATTTGTAATCTTAATAAAGTTGGTCTACATTGTCTCACGCCCCACTTTTTAAATAATACAAATAAGTACTTTCTCCGAATCCAGCTATAAAATTTACAAAACAGGATGCAATGTAACAATGATTGTTGGGATACATTGTCACAGGGACACAGGATCAGCGGCTTTGACCAGGTATTAACCTCAGGGAAGGTCAGTAGTCTGAAGAAAAATTCCCCTCTAAAACGGGTTAGGAGCATCCGAGTGAAACTACTTAATGTAAGTATTTAGTATTGCTGTATACCAGGGCCATCTAGGATTAGTTGATTTTGCATTACCGAGGACTTCTTGCCCTCCAACTCCCATCTAATATTTTCCAGGTGTTTGAGGCAGATTTCCTTCAACTTTTTCCTCGAGATTACTGAAATACTCAGCGGGTTGTTAAAAAATTCCTGCCAGCCAATATCTTTAAAAAGTGTTTCACATACTTGAACCACGCTATTTTTGCACTACCCTGGAGATTCATGCAATCACGAATAATGTCCCTATTCAATTCTGTCTCCTGGGAGACCCACACCTTGTGCCACAACAGAATTGGGCTCACCTTAATGAGGTCTGATATGTAGTCTACGCCCAGCTCTTTGTGGCAAACGTATGTTGAGGTAGACTTGGGAACCGCCAATAAATAGCGAAGGAAGGCATTTTCGCATGTCTGGATCTCGCTGGTGTCCGCAATCCCCTAGATCCCGGCTCCATAAATGACAGTGGACACACACTTTACCTTATAAATGTCCAACAGGATTTTTACAGGTCAGCCTCCAAGCTTAATAGCAAAGTTACGCACTGCTCCAATGGCACGGGCAAACGCTAGTCTCCTCGTGTTAGCTGCAGTAGTCCAAGTCCCTTTATTATCAAAATTTATCCCTAGGTAGGAGAAAGTTTTAGTGGAGTAAATTTTGGCGCCGGACATAAAAATGTTGCAGTGGACCTTACTCTTTTTGGAGCAAGACATACTGAACGTTTTGCTGATGTTAATTTTTAAACCTCTGGCGCTCATATAATCTGAAAAGGAATTGAGAGATCTCTGGAGGCCCGGTTGTGTTCGCGCCATAATAACCGCGTCATCCGCGTATAACAGGATTGGTGCTGAGCTTCCCTCAATTTGTGGGTAGTCCTGCCTATTTTGTATTAAATGAGATGCAACGCTATTAATATATAAATTAAATAAAAAAGGTGCAAGTATGCATCCCTGGCGGACTCCTTATTTATGGGAAATTTGGAGGTGCACTTTCTCTTGCTGCCAAAGCGGACCTTAGCGCCTGCCCCGATATAGTTCCTTAATGAAGTTTAAAAGACCCAAATCAACTCCTAAATTGGAGAGTGTTTCCCATAAAATTTCGTGGCTTACGCAGTCAAAAGCAGAGCTTAAGTCCACGAAAGTCAGGAATAACTTGTCCCCTTTTGCAACCACATATTTGCCGATAATAACGGCTAGATTTTGGCCTTGCTCTACAGTGCCTAGCCCTGCTTTAAAACCATACTGGTATTTTGAAAGGACGCCCATGTCTTCCACCCACCCCTGGAGTCTGTTTAAATGACCCTTCGGGCCACTTTCATTAGCGAATCTAATAGTGATATGGGCCTGTAGGATTTTGGATCGTTGTGATCCCCCTTTTTAAAAATGGGGATCACAATTGCTTCCTGCCATGTTGGAATAAACCCTGTTTTGTTACAGCAGTTTAGGATATTGGTAAGAATGGGGGCCCATAATTTACTGTTTGATTTATAAATATCAGCAGGTACCCCGTCAGGGCCCGGGGCCTTACCCCCTGAGCTCTCAGAGATGGCCACTTCGACCTCAGATAATTCGAAGTTAATATCCAGAGGGAATAAACCCAATGTACTGTTTTCCTCCTCACCCCCTGTCTCAACATGGGGATTCCCCGGTAGAGAATCCTTCTTGTATACTCCGGTAAAGAAGTTAACCCAGGTAGTTTCCTCATTTGCCAATTCTATGCTGTCTACTTTCCTATCTGCGAAAAAAGGGGCATTCACCGCCTTCCAGAAGCTGATATTATCTTTCTGAAGGGAGGCTTCATGTAGGGTGTCCCAAGCCTCCTGCTTTATGTCCTTCTTTCTTCTCTTTATGGCAGCATAGTATATACTTCTGGCATTTTTTATCTCAGCACTACTTTTAGGGACTCGTTTGAGTGCTAATTTTAGAGCTACATGGGCTTTACTGCATTCCGAGTTGAACCATCCCACGACTTTATCTCGTTGTCGTTTCCTTTCTGGCCCCTCCAGGGATTGGCTGATCTCCTCGGTAATAGTAGTGAAGGACGACATAACGGCCTCCATATTACTCGTTTCTGAGAGGCAGATCATAAAATCATCAAATTTGCTTGTTATTCATTTCTGGAGGAAACGGGCAGGTTCGATTTTATTCCATTTTATTGCGTAGCCATTTCTTTTCGCTAGGTTTAACCTATGGAAATACAAATTAGTTAACACTGGCTGGTTAGCATTTTCATGCTTCTGAAGTTTTAGAGAAAAACTATTTGGGTAATGGTCGCTAATTGCAATTTCACCTGTTTTGAAAATTAAACAAGTTTTGGGAAATATTATGTGAAACCACAACAAAATCAATTAGCGAGTTGCATCCCCTGCCATTATATGTAGGTTTAAAAGCGACCGGTGGTATGCATAGTTCATTACCGAAAACTAAAACCTATTCGAACAACAAATTGTTTACTAAGTTCCCAGTTGTTGTGTGTGAGAAGTGAGTACAGGCTTCGCCTTTGATGTTAACTAGACCGCATATACCAATGTGGCTATTTGGGCACAGAGATCAATTAAAATCCGCCACCCATAAAACACGATTCCCTCGAAAAGCTGCCCCTACTAGATTTCTGCATTGCATGTGAAAGGCCCTCCAATACATTGGATATTTCACATTTGGGGATATTATTGTAAAAGTTAACAACATTCAAAGTCTCGTTGCCCTCCACTGTGAGCTCCAGCATCTGATAATATTTTGAGTCAGCAATACATTTTTCAACCTTTACATTGGAGGTATTCGAGATGTAAACACACAGGCCCCCTTTATTTCTACCCCTTATCGACTGCTCAGCAGAAGTATGAAAAGTGCGATATCCATTTAGATGGACTGCCTCCCTCTCCTAGGTTTCCTGCAGACAAACAATAGAAAATTCTTTTACAAAAAACATAAAGGATGGGTCATATAACTTATTTGATAGACCGGCAATGTTCCAAGATAAAAAGGATAAGGACTTTCCCCTCTCTCCAGCCTCCTGATTAGTAGCAGGAAGGGGTTGAATGCAGGCGTCATCTTGCCCTGTGTACAATGTGATGTGGGGTGTTAAGGAGTTTGACTCCAGACCTTCTGATACCCTCTTTCCAAACTCTACATCTGGGAGGATATTTATTAATTGGATACCTGTATCTATGGTTAAGGGATTATTTCCACTAGATTGGCACTTCAGTTTGTTAACATTTCCTTGTGTAGAGGGTTCTAGATGTTTTTCCATATACCACCCCGCATTGCTATGACTGATCTTAATTGAACCTATTTTAGGTCAATAACCCATTTCTAGGGTACTAAACCTATTTTGTAGGGGCAGGTAATTCTGTACATTTGAGGGACCGTATCCATGTCTATGGGTTCCCACCCTACCCTGGCGATGCTGTGCTACAAATGTCCATGATCCTACATTATCTGATTGATCTGATTGATTCGGTGGAGGGAAAAAGAACGAGAGTGGTTTAGTTTCTATGAATGTCCCTGAGTTTTGATTATAATTATTGTTATTCCACGAGCAAATATAGTCCACCGTGCGGGGGTCTCTAAAGTTAACCAGGACACAAACTCCTGTAACTGTTTTTGGTGTATATCCCAGCCATGGTAACCTACGGACCATCAGGATTTCGCTCTTTATATGTGGAGGTAGCGGTCTGTTTATGTTGAGCCAATGTGCTACTTTATTTTTTAAGCAAATAAATGACTCATGACTAGTATTTTTCGTTTCAGGCACTCCCGTTAACACAATCACGTACGGGCTCGATTGAGGGGGTAAATTAATAGAACGAGCCTGCCTAGAGGCTTCCTCAGATACTTCCCCTGCACTGTCTTTCGATTTTGCTACAGGTAATGTAGATCCCTTACCTGGAGAACCGGGAGTTTGTAACAAAGCTAGCGCACTTGCTGCTGTATGGGCATTTAAACAGTTTGAGCAAGTTTGCTCCGCTGTTTGCGGATGTTGTTGAATGGACTGAGCATTGGGCACAACAGTTACTTTGGATGTACTCAAATTATTTTTCAGATTCCCAATGACCTTACTACCCTTCAACTCCCGCTCCAGCCTAACGAGCTGTTGTTCAATTCCATGGAGTCTTACTTCCAAGGGTGAAAGGATGGACCTCATTAAAGACCCCAGTTTATTTAATATGGAATTCTCATCGATTTCTACTCTGTCTGGTGTAGTATTCACATTAATGTTTACACCCACACCGGGTGCCGCAGCCTGGCTAGAGGCATCCAAAGGTGTACGGTCAGAGCCCTTTTGTTGTTTACGAAATTCATCCCCTTTATGTGTAACGGGTATCGCGTGGTTGCCAGGGCCCTTAATGGATTTAGGTTTTTTACTTACTACAGCAGCAGTCATTTTTGGTATGGCACCTTCCCTTCTTCCACGTAACTGTCTAGTGTTTCCTCCCTTTGGTGGACCCTCCTCAACTACCACCTGTACATCTTCTGTATCTGCTTGTATTTGCGTATTGAGCACAGGCAGGGAACAAAAGGAACCCTGCAGACTAGGGGGACTGTGTATAAGCACCTCAGTGTCTATGGTGTTTGCTCTGTAGATGGTTTCAGATGTACGTGTGTTTGCAAGATGGCCCATAGATGATCTTTTAGCCAGTGCCAAATCCTGCGACACCCGCCTTTCCATCAGGGTTATCCCTTGATCAATTACTGAATTTGTTTTTATAATAAAGTAATCTAAGGTTCCCAGTAACAGAGACCCCTCGGCAGCCTTGTTCCTTTTTTCCTGTGCAGGCATTTCTGTATCTGAAGACTGAACAGTAAGCACTTACTCAACTCTCAGAGTCCCGGGTCCGCATATCAGGGGTTGCCAAAGGTTAGGAGGGTGGCCCAGTCCAGTCTCTACCGGTCTCGAACGGGCTACAACGGGCCCGCCCTTGGCCCGGGCTCTGCCCGCGCGCGTCCCACGAGCGTGGATTGTAGGCGTGCCTAAATAGAGGAGGTGAGAGAGGGAAGAGGTCCAGCTGTGGCAGATCAGCAGCCGCACAGCACGCTGGTCCTTGTAGTCCCGCAGGCAGCCAGTAACTCCATCTCCAGGCCAAATTCGGCAGAAATCCAGGTGGGTATTTAGCAGGTCCAACGATCAGCAATTTCACCAATGCGCCTGATGACTTAACACCACGAGCGGCACCTCAAGAAGGTGTTATTTTATGGGGTTCGAGAATTGTCATACCTGAGAGCTTGAGACAACAAGTTATTAAATTGTCACACAAAGGACATCGTGGAATAGTAGCCACCAAGAGAGCCCTCGGAGACCGAGTGTGGCTTTGTCACCTTGATGAAGGAGTTGAGAAGGAACTGAAAGCATGTCACCTGTGTAACTGCTTATCTCCCAAGACAACACAGTATCCACTGAATATGTCTGACCTTCCTAAACAAGCATGGGAGAAAATTGATTTCTTTGGACACCTTAACAATGCACATCATCTCATGGTAGTCATTGATGTATACTCATATTTTCTCTTAGTGAAAGATCTGTCATCGACCACCCATGGCAAAGTCATCGAGAGGCTGGATGATATTTTTGCACCACGGGGTGTTCCTTCCATCCTTAAATCTGACAACAGTCAGCCCTTCAATAGCAGAGAGTTTAACCTCTTCTGTGCTCATGACGGGCCCCGGCCGTCATGAGTCATGGTGGGCGTGTGCGCATGACGGTCGGGCGCAGTCCTAGCCATGCTCAAGATTGGAATGTCCCAGCACGGCAGTGGAATTCACGCCGCAGCGAAGTGGTTAAGGACTTTCTTAATCGCTTGAGCATCAAGCATCAGAAAAGCACACCTCTCTAGTCTCAGGCAAATGGCGTTGTTAAACGGTTGATAGGCATCCTGAAGAAAGTGGTTCACCTTGCTGCACTGGAAGAAATCTATTTCAAATCAGACATATCTCCAACCCTCTGGGCTTATCAGTCAACTACCCATTCAACAACAGGTGAAAGCCCTGCCAACTTGCTGTTTGGGAGAGTCACTGGGACAAAGTTACTGCAATAGAGAGTTATTGGGATGAAGTTACAGCAATAGACCACGAGTCAAGTGTTAAACACTGATGAAGTTCATGTCATGGACACTGTATACAAAAGCAAGAGGAAGATTGTTAGACCTGGCATCATTGGTGTTAGTCTCCCTTCCATTTTGACGGATTGCCTCCTCTGTTTGATATGATATATTTTTGCTGGTTTTATGCTTTGGGCACTGTGCCACTGCTAATCAGTGTCACAGTGCCAGTGCTCCCTATGTTAAATTAATATGTTAATTGGTTATTCCATGATTGGGTTATTTGATTTACCTACCAGCCCCTAGTACAGTGCACCATGTGTGCCCAGGGCTTGGAAATCAAATGCTGCTTGTGGGCTTGCAGCACTGGTTGTGCCACCCACATAAGCAGCTTGTAAAGTGTGTCTAAGGCCTGCCACTGCAAAGCCTATGTGCAGTCTAGCACTGCCATGTCGACTTGGCCAAGTGCACCCACTTGCCGGTCCCCAAACCTTCCCTTTGCTTCATATAAGACACCACTATGGTAGGCCCAAGGGCAGGGTGCATTGTAAGTATAAGGTGGGACATGCTCTGTAGCATGTTCTAATAGTGAATTACAGCCATTTTTGTTTTTCACTATTGAAGGCTACCTGTTCTCATAGGCCAGAATGGGCAGTTAGATTATTACCTTCTTATAATCCTAACTGACTCAGGGAACATGCTAGAAATTCAAATTTTGTATGCCTGAACTCAATAATAAAACACATATTTTAGTTAAGTTGGTTTTAATATTCTGTGTTTGAAAATACCCCTTTTAGAAAGTAGGTACTTTCTTGCCTAACTGTCCAGGCCTGCCTCTGCTAGGTTGTGTATTCCTTGTCTGGGTTTGTCAGTGACAGGGCTGGGGGATTCCAGGAGACAGGCTGGGCCAGCCCCGTGGTGAATAGAGAGATCTGCATCTAGATGGGAGGGAGGAGTTGCACCTGGGACCTGAATAGGGCTGGGCCTTCCCTCTACAATGCTGGCTCCACCTCCTGTGGCTTGTCTGATGTCTCTGCCCTGCAACGTGAAAGGAGAGGAGGAATAATGTCAACAGAGTGCTCCAGAACTGTATCTTCCCTCCCTTGTGCGGGATCCACCTCCTGTAGGGTGGCTGATGTCTCTGCCCAGCACAGTAAAAGGAAGAAGAGAGTAATGTAAACAAAGTGCTCAGGAACTGGTTTTGACTAGGCAGAGGCCTCTCTGCCTTCAGAGAACAAAGGATTTTGTGGTATAAATATTGAGACCCTGATCCAAAGAAATTAGATCACTTCTGGAACAAGAAACCAAAGAATGTGCAGGAGTTTGACTGCCCCTGTGCCAGTGTGCTGTTTGCTGGGTTGGCCTGCAGTGGCTGCTTCATTGCCAAGAAAAGGAGAAGGAACTTTTTAAGGACTTTCATCTACAGAATATTCTCCATGGGAATGAACTGTGCTTGCCTCCTGCTGAAGTCTCAGGGACAAAAGACTTCACCTCCAGCTCCCCTCTGAATTTCCTTGCTGGGAATTCTCAACTCCAGACATTTGCGTGTCGCTGGGAGCTGGAAGCGCGACGCATCGAAAGGAAGCGTGTCGCGGCCACAGCTGAAATCATCGTATTACCGGCGAAGTGAGCCTTTGCCTCATCTCCCTGGAAGCATGTGTTCATCGAAGCTGCCTGCTGTCGCATCACCGGAGAAGCTTGACGCCATCTAGAAAGTCACCATCGCATCACCGGAGAAGCGTGTCGCAGTGCCTGATGCGGCTCCAAAGTAAAGAGTCGTCGCAAGGCTGCCGGGCGTCTACGCTCCGTCATCACATCGCCGCATCAAGGGCGCCATCTTCTCGCATCGCAACCGGATCATCACATCGCATCAAGGCGCCATCTTGCGCACCGCAACGGGCCTGCGGGCAGAGAATCTAAGCATCACCTCCGCACCGGTAAGGATCACAACGCATCCCCTACTCTGCGCAAGCATTAAGGCCCGACACATCATCTCCCCCGGATCACGGAACCAACACATCTCCCCTTTTGCGAGTCTTTTGTCTACTTTGCGTTACGCATTCAGGTACTTTGTTGAGAACTTTGTCGCATTTATCATCAACTTGAACTAAGTAACTTTTATTATCTTTAAAGCAATCTTAAGTGTAGTATTGTGGATTTTTCTCATTTGTGGTCTTGTGTTTAAGTCTATATAAAAGAATTATTTTTATAAAACCTGTGTTGTGTCCATCTGTAGTATTTTCACAGTTTTACTGCTTAACACACTGCCTCTGAGATAAGCCTGTCTGCTCGTGCCAAGCTACCAAGGGGGTGAGCAGGGGTTATTAAGGAGTGTAATCCACTTATCCTGACTTAGAAGTAAGGGTCTCTATTTGGACAAAGGTGAAAACCATTGCCAACTAGAGACCCCCAGATCTAACAAAGATTTATGTGGATAAGAGTAGATGCTCTCCAGACACAGTTTTCGAGAAAGGAGATCGAGTCCTAGTCGAACAGAAGCCTAAGCGCAAGACTGGTGCTACGTTTTATGCTGATCTATTGAGAGTCATCAATACAACAAAAACCGAAAATGTAAGAATAAATGTTGTGAGAGGGGTGTGTCTGTCAATTTTAATATCACTTTATGTCACTAGTGGATGGTGATTTGTGACCATTCCGCTGCACTTCACTCTCTTTCTTTGTTTGGACACTTTCTTTTTCGCTTTTTCTTTTCTGGGACTTAAAATGACTGCCTATGATGAGAAAAGGTTCCGAATCCGGTGAGTACCTGCCAGTTACCCCGTTGGTGGTGCGCCCGTGAGGGGTCATTTTGTCCTCCACACATTTTTCCACACCAAATTGTTCTCACTGATATTGTGAATAAGTGAATAATGTATCACAACCGTGTTTCTTGTTGACTGTCTTTTGGAAAAAGGGTTTTTTATCTGAAAAATAGGGCAAAGTACAGTGCATATAACCACATTCTAGAAAGACAAAGTTCGATGGGTTCATTGCAGTAAGGGAAATAAGTGGGAGGTATTTCCCGGGATTCTTTACTATAAAAGTTTGCCTACGAGATAGGGTTTTTGTTGTATTGATGCTTGTTGAGTGGAGGGCAACCCTATGTCTCTTGATTCCCTCTCAGCTCCCTTTGCGGATTAGCTATTGAGAGTCATGTCAAGAAAAGGACATATGCTGACCGCTCAATGCTCTGGTGAGTTCATTCCAAAAGACTCCATGCATTTCAAGCATCTGACTTGATGTTCATTTGCCCCAGACCTCACAAGTGATGCAAGTCCACCTGAGTGCCCTAGTCAAGCATCTGAGTCAGCATATACGATGCCAGATGACAGCTGTTAGAAATGGGGGTCTCTAGTTGGCAGAGGTAGGTACCTTTTTCCAAATGGGGATCTTTGCTTCTAGTCAGAGTAAGGGGAATACACTCCTAAAATAACCCTTGCTCACCCCCTTGGAAGCTTGGCAGACAGCTTATCTCAGAGGCACATTGTGCAAAGCCTTTGTGAACACATCCAGTAATACAGTGAAAACACAACAAATGAACACCACACCAGTTTAGAAAAATAAGTAATCTTTATCTAAACCAAAACAAGACCAAATTGACAAAACCCCACAATACAGTAATAAAAATATGACTTTCAAATGGGAGAAATATTTCCGTTCAAAGCAAATTGCAGATGCAACACTTTTCAAACAAAGTACCTTGGATGGGTTGTGCCCACAAACAAAAAGGGCCGCATGGAAGGTGATACATTGGTTCCTTACACTCAGGGAAGGTGAAGCGTTGGTTCCCTGCTCCGGGGGAGGTTATGTGTTGGTTCCTTACTGCTGCACAGGGAAGATGGTGCGTCAGTTCCGTACCGGAGAGGAGGTGATGCATCGGTTTCTTACTGCGTTCCCCAACAATGCATCGAACCTGACGCCTCAATGCACTGCGACGATCTGGGATGATGTGTGGGTTCTTGCAGCTGCACAGCAGGGCTTGTGTTAGAGTGGGTGCTGGGATCACAGACTTTGGAGACTGCTGCACTCGATGCGGCATGCAGTGATTTCATGAGCCGCAGGCAGGTGCTGTGATGATTTATTTTGCGAAGTGTTGGAAACAGGTGCGAATGCATCACGTTTCTCTTCGCGTTGCTTTTCCAGCTCCCAACAGCCAGCGAAACCTCCAGAGGCCCAGAACAGCTACATGCACCTCTTGGCAGGTCAGAACTCCCAGCAAGGAAGTTCAGGCGAGCTGGGGATGAAGTCTTTGTGTCCCTGAGACTTCAGAACAGGAGGCAAGCTCTTCTTCAAGCCCTTGGAGATCTTCCTCAAGCAGGGAACACAGCAAGCAGCAAAGTCCCTTTTCCCTTTCCTTGGCAGAAAGTAGGCTCTGCAGGCCAATCCCAGACAGCAAATATTAGAGGGGCAATATTCCACCACAGTTTCTCTAGCTCTTCTCCTTGGCAAAGGTTCCTCTTGATTTCCCAGATGTGATCTAAAAGTCTGGGGTCTGGGCCCCTCTTTCTATACAGTAAATCTCTTTATTCTCTCCTGATCAGGGCTCTGAGCCTAGTCCAAAACAGTTCTGGGGGTCCACTTTGCAAGTGTTCAATATTCTCCATTGTCAGCGTGAGCCCTGGCTCCAGACACACCACAGGGGGAGCATAGCCATCATTGTGGAAGGCAGGCACAGCCCTATTAAGGTGCAGGTGCTACTTCTACCACCACTCCAAATGCAGACCAGGCCTATTCAGCCTAGTGCTGACTCATCCAAACTCCCTGGAACCACTGTACATCCCCAGCTCTTGTCACTCCAAAGCCAGACTGTCAATACACATGCTAGCAGAGGCACACTGGATGGCTAAGCAAGAAAATACCTACTTTCTAAAAGTGATTTTTTTAACCACAGAATGTAAAAATCACCCTAACTAAAAGATGCATTTTAACATTCTGAGTTCAGGCATACCAAACTTTATTTTCCTACCTTGTTCCCAGGGTTGGTTAGGCTTATAAGATGTTATAAGCAAACTTCCTATTCTATTCTATGGAAACAGATAGCCTTGCAATAGTGAAAAAAGAAATTGGCTATATTTCACTATCAGGATATGCCACCCACACTAGGGCATGTCCTACCTCTCACATACACTGTACCCTGCCCACAGGGGTACATTGGCCCTACCTTAGGGGTGACTTGTAAGAAAAGGAAGGTTATGGCCTGGCAAGGGGGTTCACTTGGCAAATTGATATGCAGTATTAGACCTCACACAGGCACTGAAATGACAGGCCCGAGTTACATTTACAGGCTGCTTATGTGGGTGACACAACGATGTCATGAATCTCCCATTTAGTCACCTCTGTCAGATTCAACCCCACTGGTCCCGCCAATTTTATGGCTTTATAGTCTGTAGAAAACCCACCCCTTTCCCGTGCACCCGCACGTCCTGATGTCAGTGTGTGTTTTGTGTTTAATCATGATATTAGGACAGTTAGCTACTGTAGAACTGTTTTCAACATTGGCTCGGGATGCGCCGTACTTTGTGAGCTGAGCTGTTGTATTGTTCTCTTTTAAAATGCCAGGTTTAATCTGTCTCCGAAATGCCTGGGTATTGATTGCATTCTAACCACAGCAATGCCCAGACGCATAGAACTTTAGTCATGCTAGCCGCGCTTTGTTTCGTCGGCAAAGCGTAAAAGAGTGCACGTTCTGTTTGGGTGCGGTCAACTATTTAAACCGCACCCAATGTTCTAGAAAACGCTTTGCCTTCCTTCTTGATTCGAGGAAGGATCGCGTCTGAAGACTCTCCGAAGTACTTACCTTTCCTGAATACTCTGGACAGCAGGAAGACATCTCTGCAGACTCCAAGCAGCTGGAAGACATCTCGGCGGATTTTCCTCGGTCCAGCATCCTGAAGGGAAAAGAAAATACAAGTTAAGTGCAATCTATATTTTAGGCGCCCAACGCAAGAAAGACTAGAACTTTTTTTTGGAACAATTTCTCTTTTAGCAATTCTGGAAAGAAGAATTCAGAGACATTTTAGAGTTAGACATTACAAGATGATATTGTAATGAAGGGATTTTTTGTGCAATATGTAATTGGCAGAAAAGGTATATTGTGACAAAGGCCTCTAAGAAAGTAAGGTTTTTGCGCATACAGTATTTCTCCCTGTGTACTTTTATTTTGTGTAATTAAGCAGGCCAAGACACAAGAATTAACTGAACCCCTTATTTCCGAATTCAAGAAAAGAATACAAGTAAGTTTATGATAGGAAACTCATGTTAGTGAAAGAGGGAAGAGAAGGGAAAGTGTTTAATAGAACTTGTTTGTTTTTTATAGAACTACCACATCAAAAGCTTCCAGGACTACTCACCAGAGAGAGCATCTGATGACTAGAGTACCAAGTCAAGACAAGACAAAGACATACTGGACGATTGACAAGACAAGACTGATCGCAGGTAGGCTTTGAGCCAAGACGCTCTGAATGGGAAAATAGGTCAGGACTTAGCCTAAGAAAATTAAGAAGTTGAGAATTAAAGGGAATTGTATTTACAACTTGGATACTTGTTGCCTCGCAGGCCGACAGCAAGAATCATCCAACCAATCAACGCCCTCCACGTCCAGTACCGGCCCTCCTCCCATTTTGCTAGTTTTATTTTTGCTGTGATCAAATTTCAGTAAGAGTATAGTTCGTTTTTTGGGAAGTTGGTCCATTGCGTCTCTGCGAAAATCATCTACGTCATCCCTGAGGGCTACGCTATCAAGACAAGGTAAGGGACGACGTAGTCTGGTTTGACAGAAGGCAAAGCCCACGGATAATTTTTCGCCCAGACACAATGGACCAAGTTTCTTTGCAGGATATAGCTGCAATCTTAAATGACTTAAGAGAAGAAAATGCTTCTTTACGTAGGGATATGTCTTCTTTACAGGAGGTAATACAACACAAGCCAATCCAGAAACCTGCAACCTTCCAAGGATCTTCCTCAGACTCTACACCCCAGACTCAGATCCAAGTTGTAACACCCATTCCCACTCCTTTAGCTCAACCAGAGAGGTTTTATGGAGATAGTAACAAATTCTCCATATTTCTTCAGCAATGCCATTTACATTTTTTAGCTAAGGTTACCGCTTTTCCTGATGATTCTTCTAAGGTAGCTTTTATGTTATCCTATTTAGGAGGTGATGCAGCTCTTTGGTCTGTTCCGTTAGTAGAGAAAGATGACCCTCTTTTATATAACTTTAGAAATTTCGAGCTAGCATTAAAAAAGATTTTTGCTAAACATGTATTCGTACAGTCTGCAGACAATGAACTTCTAGGTTTAAAACAAGGATCTTCGGATTTGCTTCATTATATCTCTCAGTTTAATCGCCTGGTTCTAGAAGCTGATTGGCCCTTTGAGAAAAGAGTCTCAATTTTTTACAGGGGGTTAAGGGATGATTTAAAAGACATGGTCACCCAGATCCTAGAGCCCCCGGAAGACATAAAAGAGTTCATTGATTTAGTGGTTGAGTTAAATCATAGACTTCTGGAAAGAAGAGGAGAGAAAGGGAGATCTGATCACAGACTGGTTTTCTTTAAAGAAAAATCATCTTCTTCCTCTAGAGAGACCAACCCTAAGGTAGATTCAGTAGAACCTATGCAGATTGGTTCCATAAGAGGTCCCCTATCTAAAGACGAAAAGGAAAAGAGAAGAAAATTAAATCAATGCCTGTATTGTGGTAAGACAGGACATTTCGTGAAAGAGTGCCCCATTCGACCAAATAAGACTAAGGCAAAACACTCAGAAATTGCCATCACACAAGAAGCGTCGGAAAACTAGGAAACTCGATGAAAGAAGAGGTCAGTTTATCGAGTAAGACTTCTAGTTTGGCCTCCACAGGTCCACCTGTAGGTTGTAAACACTTATGTATAGTAGTGATTTTAAGAAGCTTACTTCCGACTGCGCATTCGAGGAAAGTTGAAGCTATAATAGACTCAGTTGCAACTGGAAATTTTATAGACTCGCACCTTTTCACTCAATTGGGTTTCACCTCGGTCCTTAAGAGTTACCCAGAAACTGTAAGGGCAGTAGATGGAAGGAACTGACTTCAGGACCAATTGACAGACAAACTGAACTGCTTGAAATGGACTGTTCACCAATTCATAGAGAGAGAATCCAGTTTGACATCATTGATGCTCCCCAATTTAAATTGATCTTGGGGATTCCTTGGCTAATTCATCACAATCCGAACATAGATTGGGTCTCTAAGGAACTAACTTTTAATTCTATTCACTGTTCTAATCATTGTTTCCTTTTAAAGAAAAAAGTGGATGTAATACAAGGTTTTGACTTCACGACCGAATCTAACAGTGTTCTAGTATTAGATGGAGTCCCATCCGTTTACTCTGATCTTCTGGATGTCTTTGATAAAAAGTAGGCTAACACTCTTCCTCCTCACAGGGACTTCGACTGTAGAATAGATTTAGTACCCGGTGCCACCTTGCCCTGTAGTAGGATATACGCCCTAACCGAAAACGAAAATGTACATCTTAGAGAATATCTTGACGAATTCCTGGCAAATGGTTTCATCCGACATTCCAAATCCCCTGTGTCATCTTCTCTTTTTTTCATTCCGAAAAAGGGAGGGGAGTTGCGCATGTGTATCGATTACAGAGCTTTGAATAATGTAACCATTAAAAACAGATACCCTTTGCCACATATTCCTACACTTTTGGACCAAATTAAGAAGGCAACCATTTTTACAAAATTGGATTTGCGCGGTGCATACCATCTGGTAAGAGTCCGAAAAGGCGACGAATGGAAGACTGCGTTTCGTACAAAATTTGGCCTTTTCGAATACCAAGTTATGCCTTTCGGACTTTGCAATGCACCTGCTGCTTTCCAATTTTTTATAAATGAAGTATTGCATAAATTCATTGATATTTGCTGTGTGGTATATATTGATGATATACTGATTTTTTCCAACTCAGAGAAGGATCATGTACAGCAAGTCCGTGCCATTCTTCAAAAATTGCTTTCAAATTCTTTATACGTCAAATTGGAGAAAAGTTTATTTCATGTGTCCAGGGTAGATTTCCTAGGTTATGTTATCAGTCCCAAGGGAATTGAGATGGACCCAAAAAAGGTCGACGCTGTTACCTCTTGGCCAAGCCCAACTTCTGTAAAACATGTTCAAAGCTTCTTGGGCTTCGCAAACTTCTACCGTCGCTTTATACAAGACTTTTCTCAAACAATTACTCCCATCACAAGATTATTGCGAAAAGGAGAGAAATTTGTGTGGTCAGACTCAGCAGAAAAAGCTTTCCAAGAACTTAAAAAGAAATTTACATCTGCTCCAATTTTATGCCATCCCGATCCTAGTCAACCTTTTATAGTGGAAGCGGACGCTTCACAATTTGCCTTAGGAGGCATCTTGTCACAAAGAAATATCAACACTGGTCAGATGCACCCCATAGCTTATTCCAGGAAGTTTTCCCAAGCAGAACTAAATTATGCTATCGCTGACAAAGAACTTTTGGCTATTAAGGCAGTTTTCGAAGAATGGCGCCACTACTTGCTAGGAGCTTGTCACCCTGTAACGATTTATACTGACCACAGAAATCTTCAGGCTTTACGATCTGTGAAAGCTTTGTCAGCTAGACAATTAAGATGGTCTATGTTCTTTAACGACTATAATTTTGTTATTACGTATCGCCCTGGCAAAGAAAATCTCAAAGCAGATGCTTTGTCTAGATTAGGCGAAATCAATATCGAACAACTTACTGAAGTCCATCCTGTGATTCCTACATCATGTTTTCAAGCCAGTTTATCAATTTGTGACATCATAGTTGATATAAAGGAAGAGGTACAAAAGAAGGGGTTAGACGAATGGAAGAAAGAGTTTCCTTATCTTCAGGAGAAAGATAAGCTAATCCTAGTACATGATCTTATTATGGTCCCTACCAAATTACTTCAAGAGACCATTATCCACTTACACCATGACACTCCTTTAACGGCTCATCCTAGTATTATGAAAACCTACGAATTGATTAAACGAACCTTCTGGTGGCCATCCATGTTAAAAGATGTTCAACTATTTGTAGAAACTTGTAGTGTATGTGTTCAGAATAAGGTCTCACATCAGGCTCCCAGTGGTTTATTGACACCTCTTCCCATTCCACCTCATCCATGGCACACAATTTCTTTGGATTTTATTGTTGAACTTCCCAAGACTCAGAAAGGATATACAACCATCTTGACCATTGTGGATCAGTTTTCACGAATGGCCCATTTCATTCCTTTAAAGGGCCTACCCACAGCCATGGAACTGACTCGTCTTCTAATGGAAAATATTATACGATTACATGGCATCCCGTCTGTGGTTATTTCAGACAGGGGGTCCCAATTCATATCTCGAGTTTGGCGAAATTTAGGTTCCCTCTTGAATATGGAAGTGCGTTTATCATCAAGTTATCACCCTCAAACTGACGGATTAACAGAACGCACCAATCAAACTATTGAACAGTTTCTTCGCTGTATGTTAGCAAATTCAACCGAAGATTGGTCAAGTCTTTTAAGCCCTTTAGAATTTGCTTATAACAATGTAAAACATGCTTCTTTAGAAATGTCCCCGTTCTTTTGTAATTATGGTTTCCATCCCAAGTGTATCCCACAAGATCTCAAAGATTCAACTCCTGTGCCAGCTCTCACTGAATATGTATCGAAACTGTCCTCTATCCAAGAGCAAGCTTCTTACAACCTAGCACGTGCAAAGGAGTATCAAATGACATTTGCAGATAAACAAAGATCTGAGCAACCTAAATACACTCCTGGAAATAAAGTCTGGTTAAGTACCAAAAATGTAAAGATTAAAGGAAATCGCAAATTCAACCCCAGATTTATAGGCCCTTTTCCCATAGAAAAGGTTATCAATCCAGTTAGTGTAAAATTATCTCTCCCCCAAAATACCAGATCCATCCTGTATTCCATGTTTCATTAATAAAACCATTTAACCCTCTTACCAGGTTGAGTCGCCATCCTCCTTCCATCATGATTGAAGGTCATCCAGAATTTGAGTTTAAGTCTATTTTAGACTCTAAAAGAATGCGTGGGAGACTCATTTATTTAGTTGATTGGAAGGGGTACGGTCCGGAAGAAAGATCATGGGAGCCTTTGGAAAACCTAAAGCATGCTCCACGGAAGGTTAAGACCTTTCATTTACAACATCCAAGTAAACCTAGACCCATCTCACCGGTTTTAGGGGGGATCTTGAGGAGGGAGTACTGTCATGAATCTCCCATTTAGTCACCTCTGTCAGATTCAACCCCACTGGTCCCGCCAATTTTATGGCTTTATAGTCTGTAGAAAACCCACCCCTTTCCCGTGCACCCGCACGTCCTGATGTCAGTGTGTGTTTTGTGTTTAATCATGATATTAGGACAGTTAGCTACTGTAGAACTGTTTTCAACATTGGCTCGGGATGCGCCGTACTTTGTGAGCTGAGCTGTTGTATTGTTCTCTTTTAAAATGCCAGGTTTAATCTGTCTCCGAAATGCCTGGGTATTGATTGCATTCTAACCACAGCAATGCCCAGACGCATAGAACTTTAGTCACGCTAGCCGCGCTTTGTTTCTGATTAGCGTCGGCAAAGCGTAAAAGAGTGCATGTTTTGTTTGGGTGCGGTCAACTATTTAAACCGCACCCAATGTTCTAGAAAACGCTTTGCCTTCCTTCTTGATTCGAGGAAGGATCGCGTCTGAAGACTCTCCGAAGTACTTACCTTTCCTGAAGACTCTGGGCAGCAGGAAGACATCTCTGCAGACTCCAAGCAGCTGGAAGACATCTCGGTGGATTTTCCTCGGTCCAGCATCCTGAAGGGAAAAGAAAATACAAGTTAAGTGCAATCTATATTTTAGGCGCCCAACGCAAGAAAGACTAGAACTTTTTTTTGGAACAATTTCTCTTTTAGCAATTCTGGAAAGAAGAATTCAGAGACATTTTAGAGTTAGACATTACAAGATGATATTGTAATGAAGGGATTTTTTGTGCAATATGTAATTGGCAGAAAAGGTATATTGTGACAAAGGCCTCTAAGAAAGTAAGGTTTTTGCGCTTACAGTATTTCTCCCTGTGTACTTTTATTTTGTGTAATTAAGCAGTCCAAGACACAAGAATTAACAGAACCCCTTATTTCCGAATTCAAGAAAAGAATACAAGTAAGTTTATGATAGGAAACTCATGTTAGTGAAAGAGGGAAGAGAAGGGAAAGTGTTTAATAGAACTTGTTTGTTTTTTATAGAACTACCACATCAAAAGCTTCCAGGACTACTCACCAGAGAGAGCATCTGATGACTAGAGTACCAAGTCAAGACAAGACAAAGACATACTGGACGATTGACAAGACAAGACTGATCGCAGGTAGGCTTTGAGCCAAGACGCTCTAAATGGGAAAATAGGTCAGGACTTAGCCTAAGAACATTAGGAAGTTGAGAATCAAAGGGAATTGTATTTACAACTTGGATACTTGTTGCCTCGCAGGTCGACAGCAAGAATCATCCAACCAATCAACGCCCTCCACGTCCAGTACCGGCCCTCCTCCCATTTTGCTAGTTTTATTTTTGCTGTGAACAAATTTCAGTAAGAGTATAGTTCGTTTTTTGGGAAGTTGGTCCATTGCGTCTCTGCGAAAATCATCTACGTCATCCCTGAGGGCTACGCTATCAAGACAAGGTAAGGGACGACGTAGTCTGGTTTGACAAACGAGTGCTGCAGGCCCATTGCAGAATCTGATGTACAGGTCCTGGGCACACACAGTGCACTGTACAAGGGTCTGACTAGTAAATCAAATCACCCAATTATGGAAACACCAATCCATACATACAATTTACAGAGAGAGCATATGCACTTTAGCACTGATCAGCAGTGGTAAAGTGCCCAGTCATAAAACCAACAAAAACAGGTCAGAAACAGAAGACCAAAAACCAAAAAATCTGGGGATAAACCCGCTGTAAAAGCCAGGTCTAACAAAAGCGCAACTCCCTCACCTCGTATGACTCAATCTGTAAGATTGGTGTGAGCACCTCAACTACTCATCGAGAAACTCTAGTGTGTATATGTTGGTCTCACTTTTTGTTTAACCACATCGGTGCTCATGGCGAGCTCAGCTCGTCATGAGGCACAGTGGCGCTGTGCTCATGATGAGCTCAGCTCGTCATGACCGTTGCGCCTCGACCACGCGGGATAATTCCCCTGCTGTGCTGGGTGTTTCATTAAACAGGCTTGGGCTCGTCATGAGCACAGCGCCACCATGCTGTGTGATGAGCTGAGCTCATCACGAGCACCGCGGCGCTGCACACGCCCCTCCTCCCCCCAGCACAGCCGGGGAACTAGCCCCACGGGGAAGGAGTTATCAAGGCGGGATGTTATGTTATGTTATGTTACGTTGTTTTTGTATAGCGTACGGCTACTCGAAAGGAGTGTCCCGACGCTTTTCCACCCGTGGCTCATAAAAGTAACACAACACCGCTAAAACACAAGACCCTAAAAGGAGAAAAAAAAAGAAACAGTTTAATAAAAAAACAGACTAGGAATTAAAAAGCCAAGTCTTCAGGCTCCTCCTAAACTGAAGCAGATTGGCAGTACTGCGCAGCGCAAGCGGAAGCGAATTCCACACCTGAGGCGCTCGGCAGCTGAAGGATCGCCCTCCTGCGCGCGCCTTCCTCACCCGTGGAACCACCGCTTTAAAAAGGGTTTCCGAACGGAGAGAGCGAACTGGATGATAGAAGTTCAGTCTCCGCTGTAAGTATCCCGCCCCTGATCCATGCAAAGCTTTGTGCATCAGGGTCAAGGATTTAAACAGAATCCGCTTCCTAATAGGGAGCCAGTGAAGCTTCTGAAGCAACCCTGAGGCACGGGCACGTCTGCCAAGACCAAAAATTGCCCGGGCAGCAGAGTTCTGCACCACCTGAAGGCGCTGAACCAGATAATCTGGAAGGCCAAGAAAGAGGGCGTTTACATAATCCAGCCTAGAGCCGATAAGAGCCTGAACGGTAATCCTCCTGTGTTCCTCCGACAACAGGGGCAAGAATTTGCGAAGCATCTTCAGGATTCCGTAGCAGGTACCAGCCAGACCAAGGATATGAGTTCGCAACGCCAGCTGATTATCTAGCTTGACACCCAGATTTTTAGCAACCTGGGAGGACTGAGCCGGAGGATTCATGTCAGACGGCCACCAATGCTGCCAATCAGGCTCGACGACGCAGCCAAAGAATAAAATCTCAGACTTGCCCGAGTTGGCCCTCAGACTGTTCCGTTGGAACCAGTCGAAGACCAACGCAAGGCAGTCCCGGATTCTCTCTCCATCAAACTCTTGGTCTTTCCCGCAAGTGAAGAGGAGTTGCGTGTCGTCGGCATAGGAGACGATCTGGGCCCCACAGGCCTCCACCAAGGCCGCCAAAGGGGACATAAAGATGTTGAATAACGTGGGGCTCAACACAGAACCCTGTGGAACCCCAACTCCCAGTGGCGGCATCTCGGCGGAGCTCTGGGAAACCCAGACCGACTGGCGGCGATCTTCCAGGAAAGAGGTGAACCACCTGAGCACCGTCCCCCTGAGGCCGATGTCATAAAGCCTCGCTAAAAGCGCCTTATGGGGGACGGTGTCGAACGCCGCCGACAGATCTAACATGACCAGCATGGCCCTACCGCCGACATCCAGAGTCTCCCTGATAATCTCAGTCACCTCCAACAGAGCCGTTTCCGTACTAAAATTAGGACGGAAACCCGATTGAGATGAGTGGAGCAGATTGTTAGCTTCCAAAAAGCCCGACAGGACTCCGTGGGCGTGTTTTTCCGTGATCTTCGCCAGTGCAGGTAAAAGCGAGATTGGCCTGTAGTTCGCCAAAACCTCGGTGTCAAGACCCGTTTTTTTTAAGAGGGGGATCACCATCGCTCTTTTCCAAGAGCTGGGGACCCTTCCCTCTTTCAAGGAGGAATTGAGGACAGAATTGACCATAGGATTCACCACCGCCGCCATCCCGGCCAAAAATTTGGCAGGGCAGGGGTCGAGTGGGGAGCCAGATTTAAGGTTAGCCAATAACGCCTGAGAGACATCACAGGCAACAGTAGGGAAATCGGATAGCGTCGCCGCAGATATCTGCGGTAGACTACCGTCCGCCCTAATACCATTGCCTCGCTCCGGTCCCCCCTCAAAGGTGGCCTGAATGGCCTTGATCTTACCTGTGAAGAAGCCAGCCAGATCATGCGCCCAAGCATCCGCTGAAACTGGAGGGGGCGGATGAGAGCTGGAGATAGTAAACTCCTTCACGATATTAAAGATCTCCTTACAGGAGTTCGCCGATGCCTCTATCCTCCTCGCCAGATAGTCCCTCTTGGCATCCAGGATGTCCCGATGGTAGGCCTTAACTGCTGCCTTATAGGCAAGTTTGGCCTCCCCATCGTACATACGGCGCCACGCCCTCTCAGCCACCTTGCACTGACTACGGGCCACACGAAGCGCCTCCGTAAACCACGGGGCCGATTGCCTCGCCACCGTGGACCGGGGGGCAGCCTTGGGGGCTAGATCATCCAACCTGTCTATAAGCCAACGCTGTAGAGACTCCACATCACTGTCCAAATCACCCACAAGATGACAAGGGTGATCCAGAAGCGCCTGCTCAAGCAGGTCTGGTGTCACTCTATACAGTGCTTGCGAGGCTGGTCTGAGCAAAATGGGCGCTCTATAGTCCGAGCGTACAGATTCCATCACCGAGAAACTGATCAGCCAGTGGTCAGTCCAAAGCATCTGCCGGGTAGCAACCTCCGTAGGTGGAACAGATGAAAACACTTGATCCAGGGTGTGCCCCTTCTCATGTGTTGGCCCCGACACGCATGGCACAAGACCAAGCGGAGATGTAACGTCCAACAGTTTGGCTGCATCAGAGTCATCTGCCACATCCAAATGGAAATTAAAATCACCGGCCACAATACAATGCTGTGAGGTCAGAGCCAGCTCAGAGGCGGCCGTCTGCAGGTCTTCAAAAAAAGAGCCCACAGGGCCGGGTGGCCTATATACCAGCAAGCCCTTCAGGGCCTGACCCGGTGACAGTCGAATTGTAAAAGCCAACGACTCAGCATTCCCAATAGCGTTCAGGGGAAGCACTGAGCAAGAAGCGCTCTTTTTCACCACGACCGCCACTCCCCCTCCCCTGCCCCTAACTCTGTCCGCCCGGAAGATGTTGTACAACGGGGGAATGGCTGAGAAGACGTCCGGATTGGAAGCCTCCCCCAGCCAAGTTTCCGTTAGAAACAGACAAAGGGGATTTTCCCTGACCAGAAGGTCGTGGATGTGCAGGGCATGGCGGCCTACCGACCTCGTATTCAACAGTAGGCAGAGGTGCTTCACACCAACAGTTGCCGGACGAGGGATAATAGCGCATGTCCAGGCAGGCGTCCAACCACAAGCCGGGCACCGGCATTTACCTCTAAAACGCCCCGGGAAAACGGAACGGCAGGAGCTGGAGTAACTCCGCAGATCACGCAGTGACGCAGAGGAATAACATATCATTGCTGCCCGAGTAGTGCCAAACCAGGGATATGTAGTGTTGTGTGATCATGTGTAGTGAGAGCTTTGTGTTCCTCAGCGGACTCCATACAAAGTGAAGTAATCAGTTGGGGTGTGTCTGGGTGTGGTCAATAAAGTTTATGATGCAATGTGTTCCATTAACTGTTGCATGCTGAATAACAAAGATGTGTGTTACAGAGCGCTGTGTGCGGCATGGTCATTTACGTGCGCCAGAGCTGGGAAGGATGCTACAGTACTAAGAACACAGGCTGAGCCATGGACCTGGCCCAATATTAAGCAATCGTCCAACTGTCGAGCCCTATTGTCCTCTCTTTAGATTCTCTCTCTACCTCAGCTCCCTTTTTGAGTTAAGTATGGTACCTACCTTCCTCCAGTCTATTCCACCTGCAATCACTGTTGGAAAGCTGACCATGGCCATACCCAGCCTTCCACCTTTAATGGCTTGATTTTATTTTAACTGAGCAGCACCTACCCTCCCATCAATAATAGTTGTTTAATTACTTGTCTTGCCATACTCTCTGTAAGTATTAGTCACTAATGATGTATGCCAACCCAGAACGAGAACAAAGGGACAGGAGGACGCAGCAAATAATCAAATACATTAATTGAACAGTAGCCCTTGGGGCCCACAGGCGATGCAGCAGAGACATGCAAAAATCTAATAAATTAATCAAAACAACATCTGTATAGTACAGACTACTTGGATCAACCACAAAGTCAAAAAAGTATATCAGGAAAAATATATATATATTTTTTTTAAAGGTTTCATATAGCGCTGGCTGGACCCAAGGGTATCAGAGTGCTTTACATAGGTTGAATGAGTAGGTCAGACAATATAGCAAAAGTACAATGAGGTAGAAGAACAATGAGGTAGAATTCAAAACCAGTATATAACAGCTCAATTTACACTATCTAATTACACAAATTGCGATAGGCAACAGCAAATCACGAGAGGAAAGGCTAGCGTGGAAAAGGGCATGAAAGAGAGGAGGGAGGTATGATGTAAGAATGATGTGAGGCTGTGGGGATGGGGGGGAGTGGGTAAGGAAAAACCCAGAGAGACAAGCAGGGCCAATAAGGGGTGCACCTAAACAGTAGGCAACCGGGTTGGGATGAGAGCCCGGAGAAGGGGTTAAGGACCCCAATATTTGTTCAGAAGGTGGAGTTTGAGGTCTTTTTTCAAGATGAATTAGGAGGGGTTGCAACTAAGTTCTTTAGGGAGTGCATTCCAGATGGTCAGCGCATTTCCGGAGAAGAAGCGTGATTGTGTGGAATTCTTGTTAAACAGAGGAGGGACCAGAACAAGAGTGTTAGAGATCCTCAGTGCTCCCGAGCAGCCCTCTTTGTGGAGTGCATCAGAGAGATACCACGGGGAGAATTGATGTGGGCTTTGTGCGTAATGCAAGTGGTCTTGTAGGTAGATCTGCCTTCAATGGGAAGACAATTGAGGGCTTTAAGGGGAGGTGTGAATGAACCGTTTGAGGTCAGTAATGAGTCTGGCAGCAAGTTTAAGGACAGATTTGAGTGGGGCTAAGTGGATTTTCTGAGATCCTGAGAAAATAGTGTTACCATAGTCGATTTTTGACACGACCAGTGATTGGACAACTGATTTAAAGTCATCAGCAGGGATGAAGGGTTTTATTTTCTTGAGGTGGTGGAGAGTGAAGACAACGCTTTTTGCCGAATTTTTTTTGTGGGAGAAAAGAGTAAGGTTCCTGTCAATGTTAATTCCGAGGGATTTAACTAGATTGGATATGGTGAGAGAGCAGTTGAGAGCTGTAAGGTCCGAGATCCAGGCTTAGATGGGGAGAGTGCTGTTTTAGGGGAGAAAAGAATGATTTCCGTTTTTTTTGGGTTGAGTTTGAGGTTGTTGTAGTGGAACCAGTATTGAATCTTAGTCAAGGCATTGTTAAGGTGTAGCACATCAGAGCAGGGTTGGATTCTATGGTATAGTTGAGTGTCATTGGCGTAGAGGTGGTAATTGATTCCCGCTTGTTTAAGAATAAGGGTGAGGGGTTCCATAAAGAGGTTGAAAAGAGAGGGCGAGAGAATAGAACTCTGTGGGACACATAGAGAGATGGGCAAAGGTTTGGAAAGGCAGTCATGAATTTTAACTTGCTAGATTCTGTGTTGGAAAAAGGAGGAGAACCATTTGAGGACTGAGCCGTTGAGCCCAAAACAATCTTTAAGAGTGTTAAGTAAGGCAGAGTGGTTAACAGTGTCGAAAGCAGAAGAAAGATCAAGGAGAATGAGAAGGGAGGACTCGCCCCTTGTCGAGGTAGTGATAAATATAATCAATTATATTAAGCACGGCCGTTTCAGTGCTACAGCCCTTTCAGAAACCTGATTGTAAAGAAACCAACAGATTGAATGTGTCAATGTGATTATCTAATTGACGAAGGGCAATTTTTTTTAGGGCTTTAGAGAGAAGAGGAAGGTTTGAGATTGGCCGAAGATTATTTAGGTCATTAGGGTCGGCAGCAGTATTATTGAGGATAGGAGTGATTTGTCCAAGTTGGAGGGAAACAGGGACACAACCCATGGCAAAGGTCACGTTGATAAAGGAGGTCCAGTAAGGGACAATGATGTGTTTTAAATCTTGAACAAGGTTGGCAGGGAGAGGGTCTCTGGAGTGAGAAGAAGGTTTAAGTCTGGTAATGACGTTGAGGACATCAAATTCAGTAACTGGATGGAAGTTATACCAGGATGCATTCATTTTTTTGCTCAAGTTTGGTGGGGTTGGATTCAGGGAGAGATAAAACTAGAGGAAAATATGAGGGGTCATGAGGAGGAGTTAAGAGGGAGGGAGAGTTGGGGAAAATGTCATGGGGCAGTAGACTATGTGGGAGGGGAGCTATGATGAAGGAGTGATTGATTTTGGAGATTTTTTCAGTGAAGTAGTTAGCAATTTCTTCACATCTCTCAATGGATGCCGTCACCTTGGGGGGACAGAGGCTGTTTGGTTTTTGACGATGCTGAATTGTTCCCTGGGTCTCTTTTTGGCCCGGTCAAGTTGTGAGCGGAAGAAGGCAGTCTTAGTATTGAGGATGTGTTTCTTATAATTGAACCTGGCACATCTGAGGAGGGTGAGATTGGTGAGGTAAGGGTTCTGCCTCCACATGCGCTCGCTCGACCTAAGGGCGCGCCTCTCTTTATTGAGATCACTATTAAACCAGGATTTGGAGGAGGAGTTTTTCTGAAGTTTTAGTTTGGCTGGAGCAATTTGGTCAAGGACAACTGTGATGGATTTATTGAAGTGTTCGGTGAGGTCATTAGCATTTTGGGAGAGAGGAGATAGTCTAAGTTGCTCATTGACTTTAGACTCAAGTTCACCCAGGGGAATAAGATAGAAATTTCTAGTCAGTTTACTATGTTTGATGGTTTTGGCTGGGGGGGGGTAGCATCATGTTGGAGATCGTGAAAAAGATAAGGTGATAGTCAGACCAGTCAATGGGAACACTGGAGGAAAGGGAGGCCAGATCAGTGCTTGTAATGATAGAGTCAAGAGTGGCTCCTTTTTGTGGGTAGGGGAATGGCAGAGTTGTTTCAGGTCATTTATATCAAGTAGATCCGTGAGGAGGTTAACGATAGGATCGTCTTTTTTTGTTCCAATGGATGTAAAAGTCTCCAAGGAAGATCTTTTTGGAATTGGACAGCGAGGATTGAGAAAGGACGGAAACTTTCTGTACAAAGGGAAGAGATTCACCAGGAGGGTGGTTGATATTGTGAAGGTGAATAGGAAGGGAACCATGTACTTTAAGTTCTGCTCCGAGGTATTCAAAATTAGAATGCCCGGAGGTCTGCACAACTGAGAGTTGGAGTTCATTTTTATAGATTATGGCAAGACCACCTCCAATTCTGCCAGGTCTATCTTTTCTGAGGATGGAGTAGCCAGGGGGAGAGAGCAGGTCAAGAATGAAAGGAGAGTGATCATTGACCCAAGTTTCAGTTAGAAAGGCGATGTCAATGGTTTCACTAAGTATAGTTTCCGATATTTCCATCGCATGACAAGCAGCCGAATGACATTTAACCAGCATGCAGGTAAGGGGTTTAGGATTAGGTTTGGGAAGGGGGAGAGAATGGATAGTGGTAAGTTAAGGAGGCAATCTGGGTGCGGCTGGGGAAGCTGGTATTCTGCTGGTTCCAAGGATCACAAGGATGGATGTGAGGGGGGCAAGAGGGTCTGTAATCAGAGAGTTATGGGGGAGAGAGCTACCGAGGTCACGGGGATCATTAGAGGGGAGATGGCATTAGGCGTGTAATGTTCTGTGCATATCGAAACAGAGGGGGGAAGTATTCAATTGTCGGGGGTATGAAGTGTTGCTTTGGCGAGGGCCTGGGGAGAAAGTATGAATGAGGCGGTTGAGTGCAGAGAGGGAATTTACATCTTTCCTGAGTGAATTGAGTTCGAAGACAGGTAAGCGAGGTGTAGTTATATGTTAAGAAGTGTCTGTGTTAAAAGAGAGATAGAGACGGGGCTGGGAGGTCGGCCGGGAGAGGAGAATGTTCCAGACTAGTCTGGACGGGAGGTCTAGGGTGTGGGGGCGTGGTGGGAGCCCTGGTAGGGGGAAGAGAGGGGAGTTCCAGCAGAGGGACGAGGGGAGAGAGCGAGGAGAGGAAGGGGATTAACTGGAGCCCGTTGAGATCCATGGGGAGTTAAGGGAGTGTGTGTAGAGAGGGGAGGGCAGAGATCCTGGTTAAGGGGGGAAGGTCTTTAAGAGAGGAAGGAGTTGGAGTCTGTAGAAGAGCTGGCGGGGGATCGACTTTAGGGTGCCTGTAGGAAGAAGGAGATAAAAGGGAGGAGGAAGTGTGGGGTGGTAAAGAATCAAGAGGAGGAGATAAAGATTGGGAGGCTGAGGGGGCCATTGGTGACACCGAAGGGGGGATGATTATTAATGTGGGAGAGAGTTTGTGATTCTGGGATTGGGAGACAACCAGGGTGGTTGAAGTGTCAGTAAGAGGAGGGTTAGTAGTTGGCGAGAGAGAGGGCAGAAGGTCACCCTGTAATTGGGAGGCTGAAGGGTTGGAGGGAGGTTTAGAGAGCTGGAAAGATAAGGTGCTGTAGTGGTTTTCAAAGACGGAGAGGTGTTTTTAAGAGGCTTGAATGAGGATGTTACCGGATTTGAAAACAGAGATGTCAATTTCGCCTGGAAAAGCGGTGGAAGGGGTGGTAGTCAGTTTCAAACCATATGGGATTTTGCATGATTTCCTGATGGGGAGGTGGTGGAGGAAGATACTTTTCCATTTAGAGGGGCGTTTGGAGTAGAAGATGTAGTTGTTTTTTACGGTGGAGGTGAGACTGAGGTAGTTATCCACAAATAAGGTTTCTTGGTGACTAATTAGTAATTTATGTTTAAAATTCTTCTTAGCATTTTTGGAAATGTTAGGGGGGTGAAGGATGGTCCAGGAGTTTGGGCCGTGTTTGGTTATGAGAGAGTCCAGTGTAGTGAGGGGGTGATTAAGGGGAGGCATGGTTAGTCCGCTAAAAAGGACCAGGGGAGAGGGAAAAAAATTGTGCGGAGGGGAAAGGAAAGGGACGTAGAGAGGAGGAGTAGTGAAATAAGGGGGAGCAAAGGGAGAGGCAGTGATTCTAGTTAGCCCCGTAGCGGGATGACCTATGAAGGTGCCCGGTGGGGGAGGCGTTCTAGGGAATGAAGAAGAAGAGAGAGGGCAGTTTTGGTGTATGTGGGGTGATTCAGATAAACAATCTAGTAGAAGGTCAGAATGAGTACAGGAGTGACGACTGACATTCAAGTATAGAAATATCAAGATGCGGTATCTAACTCCAAAGAACAGGGTTTCAGATGTGAGGGAAATTCTGGGCGCACTACTAGGTTGACGCACAAATGGATGCTTTAAGGCAAAAGGTGCGTGCAGATGAGAGGCAAATCCCTGTAACCCCTCACAATGTGTTTTAAGGACACACCAAGTAACAGAAAACAAAATTCTCCAGCACACTTATAGGAAAATTCAAGTTTTCCTATAAGTGTGCTGCAGAATTTTGTTTTCTATCAAGATGCGGTATATCCATTTGGGAACACATTAAGTTCATGATATCTTGCAACTATTCAGGCTTAAGTAAGGATTGTGTAGCCGCAGGACAAGATACATTCAGTGCATTACAGAATCAAAATAAGGTGGATTCGTTAGGGAGCATATAAAGATTATGATTCATAATGTCTTGCAGCTGCTCCAGCTGAAATTCCAAGAACCCTTCAAACATATGGTCAATAATATCCAGCTGCTGCTCGGGCTGAATCAAAGGAACATTCAATACAATAAATAAATAATCAAAAAGAGGTAGGTCAGTTGGTGTGCATGCAGAGCAAGCTATAAAAATCAAAATTACCAGAAACAGTATGACAGAATTTAATATTGACATGCAGCTGCACAGGCTAAGTTACAGGAACAATTCAATACATTACAGATTCAAAAGGAGGTAGATCCCTAAGGAAGTGAAGCATCGGTTAAACCCATTTTCTGGGTCTGGGCGGCGGGGGAACCGCCCAAGTCTTCCATACTTTCCATACTTAGTAAAAGGAGACGCAGGAGCCTTCGTCTGCAGGAGCAACCCAGATTTATTCAATAGCCCGGGCTATGGAACAGAGTCGCAAGCTAGTTAGAGACAAGACAGAGGAGGCTGCTGCTTCACTCTGCAGCTTACAAGCCTTTTATACTTTTTCATCCCAGTCTTTTGGCTGTTAGTTCATTGCTTAATCAGGGCAGTGTTTGCAGTTGATCACCAGATCCAGACGATGTTTGTAGATGGTGACCTGGTCAAGGCTTGGTACACAAATTATTGTTCACTTGGCTTTGATCAAGGCTCAGTCTTTCAGGTCATTGTTCAATTGCCCTGATCAAAGCCTGGTCTTTCAAGTCATTGTTTAATCACCCTGATCAAGGTCCAACAGTCCGACCATTGTCCAGATAACCTGATCACAGTGTCAAAGATGTTTACCAGGCTGGGAGCAGGAGATGGAAAATAAATCATTTACTCAGGGTGTGAGTGTCTTGTGGCTTTCAGTTGAACTGCAAAGAACAGGGGGGTTGGGTGTGCGACAGTTCCTGGGCAGAAATGCAGGCTGCAAGATGGTTTTTGTCGTGTCAGTTAGCATTTCCTCAGGCATCAGCAGAAATGACCAGGTGGGTTGTGTGGAAGTGTTTGACACGAGATCGCAACGAAAAAGCAATGGAGTCCCGGTACAAATGATGCCGATCAGAAGAACACTTTTCCTCAGATGCATATGTAGCATGAGATTAAAGATCACCTGCGGCTGCACAGGCAAACTTACAGCCCTGAAAGTCTTAGTAAGGGTGAACCACACTTCATGTTAATAAATAAAGTATTAATAAGTATTGTAAGCCGGCCAAAAAGTCTTTAAAACCCCTGCCATTTAAGGGTCAGGCAGTGATCAGCTTGCGAGTCATAAGGTAATTCTGACAGGCCCATGTTGCCAATCTCACTTTCTATGGCTGTTAAGAACAGTGACTCTTACAAAACCGCCAAAAATCGCCCAAGAGTTGTAGCTTCCTTACCACTGTGGCCGGAGACAGCTCCTCAACGTAGTCCGGCGCAGGTACAGCCGTCCTCTGCCTTAAAAATTCTGCTGCAGCCCCTTACCGCACACATCCAATATCTGGTGCCATACAAGGATCGTGGGGGCCCACTCACATGATAGCCCTCCATCTATGTTTCTGCTGTTCGGGTCACTTCGATCGTGTAGCACGCTCAGCTATTAAGGGATTGCTCTCAAATTGAATAGGCAGTTAATCAGAGAGAAATTTCCGTCTCTCATACAGCTATTAGGTTGGAGGACTGGTGAGAGTGTGCCCATGCCAAAATGTCCGTTGCTCTGGTTTGAAAAATCCTCTTTTGATTGCTATGAGGAAGAACTGGTGAGGACCTCTTCTATTTTGATAGTTCCTACAGTACAGGGAGCTGTAAGATGGCTGAACCAGAGGGCAGCAGGGTGCTCTGAGGGGCCATCTGGAATGGTGAGAAATTGCGCCCTGACTCTAGAGTGGGAGACCAGCCATCTGTATCACTTTGGTGTCAGCGCGAGGTGATTTCGTCCTCAGTAGGCGCCATCTTGAAGTCAGGCTCAGCCAACTTTTGGACCAGATCGGTTTTCATTTACTGTTTTCCAAGAAAGTACTCCGCCCTGGTAGGAACTGGTTGTTACGGCATCTAATGCTGATGCTGATGCTGCTGCTGGAGAGCCGCTTCAGGCATATTCTTGAGGAGAATGTGAATAACCCCGATATGTGCAATGTCTGAGGAAATGGCGGCTGTAGCATGACCCGTACTATGCCCCATTCCTTCACTGGACCACCGGACTACTCTCGCGCCTTCTACCACACAGGGAGAAGGGCTGCTCCGAGCTGGGATCTCTCATGGCGATCGCCGGGAAACCAGTTATCCGGAGCCCGGATTCCTCTGCCCTTGTCCTCAGCCAAGTCTCAGGCCGGGTACACCGGGTCTAGCGGGAGAAAGGCACCCGCCTGTAGCCACGGCCCTCCTGGGTCGTGATCACCAGGGGCGGGGCTCACCAGGGTGAAAGCAATGGCGAAGCTATAGTGAAGCACTACCTCCCTTCCGGCCTTGTCTCGTCTGCGGTCCCCCCTAACAGCCAGTCGCGGACCAGGAATGGAAGTCGGAAGACCAACAGGCTTCAGGTGGGATTATTTTCCATTAGATCTTTGTTGAAGTTGAATTTGCAGTTGAATTCGCTCTGATAGTTGAATTGAAGGAGTCTATGTGTTGCTGTAGAATCCCCTGTTGCAGGGATGTCGGGCAAGAGGATGGATGTGGGGCACAGCCAGGGATTTTCACAAACTTGTGATCCCAAGCCCCGGAGCTTCTTATCAGAGCTCCTGTCCAGCGGTCAGTAATCCACACTCCAATATATAAATATATTAGTAAAAAACAAAAAGTGAACAAAAATGATATGGGCTTCTTCTAATAACAATACTCTTAAAAATTAACTAAAGTGATAAATAATCAGATCCACCCACAGACTTAACAAAATGGTGGTTGCTCACCACCTGGCATCAGCCAGCAAGGAAGAAGGCTTGGAGAACAAAGACAAAATTGCCACATTCACTTCCTTAGTCCGTACCATCCACGGCAAACTGAAAAATTACAAACGCCTTTTACCAGTCCAGACACAGTATCACAGCTTTTGATTCGTAAATTACCGGGAATAAATTAAAGCAATCCCCGACACCTGTTTATGGTCTTATTAGAGCTCACTAAAGAGATATAGCTTTGTCCACACACCAGGGAGCACCCAGTACAAGTCGAAGCAGTACCATTTCAGGCTTAGAGTGTACCATAAACTAAACACAGAAGGAGGTGGGGAACTCTGAGTAGTTACCAAGTTTTAGGGTGAGAGCAGCTCCTCTATATTGAACACTTGGAAACATCAAATACACTCTAACACTTCTCACCTATAATGTCTATTTTTCCAGCAGAGTTTATAAGCACATGATTAGTACAGTGCCGTCCATGCCAAACTATATTTATACACACACACAATGTGTCTGGGGCACACATGGGGCTCGCCTTTCCCTAACAGTAAATTAACACTGTCAAAAGGAATTTGCAGAAAGAAACACAGTGATCAACCATGTCACACATACACTAATTCACGATAAACATGGTGGGCAAGGACATGAAGAAGAAGGTGGCAGAGAATGAAGGAATGTGTTTGACTATATGGACCAGGACTCCAAGAGCTTCCATGACTCTAGCCACCAACAGGCACATGCATACAAACACTACCCTACATTTTGCATGAATATAAGGCAATCCACAAGCTCCAAGAAATTTTTTAACAATACGTACAGTAAAGCAGCAGTGAAAATGTGAAAAATACATAAAAGAATACATCAACTGCCTACTGCAGGGCAGACAAGATCCTACACAGTCAAAGAAGAACACAGTGAAAGGATTAACACATCTGTACACATTTAATCAATCGCAAAAATATGCAAACATTATCTTAAAAACGTTAATCCCACATGGACCACTACTCCAAAACTCCTGCAAATCCATAAACAAACAAACACATAGAAAAATCAAAACCAAAAGGGAACAGAAATAGTGGTGCTTGCTATCCCCCCAAAAACAAACGTTTTACAACGTACTGCATTGAACATACTTGATTTTTTCCCAAAAACAAAGTTACCAAGGATCTGGATGCTCTAGAGATTGCAGGCAAAATAGAGAGATTCCCTCCAAAATCTAAATCCAAAATGATGCAAAGGGCTGAACAAAGCAGAGTGTTTTCAAGACAGGATAGGGAAGTTGCTACAGTGAGCACTCTAGCCTCCCAGTATCTATAGTGTTTCCTAAATGGAAAAAGAAATTGTGTTTCACACTATACAAATTACTGGAACGGTCCACTTACGAAAAACTCTTACTCAAAAATGTATGTTCACATTCATTTCTAGCACCTGCATTAAAGCAAAACTGCCACTCATATTTGAAAAATGCAGCTCATGCCGATCACGTTGTTACATGGTCTTCTTGTTCTGCAGTGTGCCTTAATGGCATAATCTCTGGCATTATGCGTATATCTTAAATGCCAAATCCCTGAAATTATCCCGGCTTAAAGAAATTTACGCCCAGCCCTCAGAAGAGCATGTGACTTACTGCCATTTGGAGCAATGTAATGACAAATCTCATAAACAAGGCTTATGTCCACGAGATCCCATTTAAAGCCATTCAGTGGGTGATCTATATATGAAAATTTTATTTTTAGTGTTTGCCCTAAAACCTTTTGAGCCAATAAATATACGTCAGCAGAACCGTTGTTTTCTTGATGGCGAACCAGTAGCTTCATTTTAAAGGCTATGCCACACTCTGGAGGATTGTACTTTCCCAGTTGTTTGGATAACTAACGCCCTGTAAATGTAGACATGTAGGACACACATTTCATTGAAGTTAATAAGGCAGTGAGATTATACCTATGATAATGTGCTGGCTCAAAATGTTGACTAAGCAGATTGTGTGAAGTTCAAACCTGCCATCAATTGCTTTCAATGGTGTAAGTTTAGCACCCCACCCGGATCTGGGTTTCGTTGGGTGCATACAACTTTCATATTCAATCCCTATAAGTTGATTTTCGTACAATTATTACACAGCGAATGCACACAAAATAGCTGTGGACTGTCCTAGTATACATATCTGTAGCTTCCTCAACTTTGCTCAACATATCATTTTGTCTCCAAAATAAGCTTTCTAGACCATTCTTTGGTGTATAATGTCATCGTACTGACTCATCTTTGACCGAGCAATCTCATTGTTTCTTTCATACATTACTAATCAGATACAATCATTATCATGGCAAGATGGCTCATCAAATTAGCCCATTTGTTGACTTTTATAATAATCTGAAGGTGACGAGGTTGAATCCAAAGTACTTCCAACCTTCATAGTGCCAATATCAGCCCAGCTGACCAGCCCTCCCGCAACAACATACATGTAGCATAAATAAGCAGACAAGACAACTTTTTTAGTGGAAAACTTGCTGCAGGTTTATTAGCATGCCAAAATGCCAACAAGGTGGGTTATCTTACAGGAGATCCAAAGGCAAGCCGCCCCTCGCGGCCTACCACCCGATGGGCCAAACTTGCATTGTGGCCTTAGCCAATCGGTGCTTAGTGGTTGTGGTGAGGGGATAGCCACTCCCACTTCCGGTGAACCATCTGTCCACCCTCTTGCTCATGCCCCCCCCCTATGAGGGGCAGAGCATTCAAGCGACCCCCGGTTGTACGGGTTTCGAACCGCCCGTAGGATAACGGGGCACCGTCGCACCCCAGGGTCCACCGCACAGACTTTCTGGGGATATTAGGCCTCAGCACCCTTTGTGCTCCTGAAGAGGGTACCCCTGAGAACCTTTCCGCCTCTGGGTCGCCCTGTAACTCCGCCTGCAACACAAATAAAAACATTAGAACATATTTCTCCCCCACCCTGAAAACGCCGGGTAAGCAGTAGGGAGGGAAACGGCATCAGGGTGAGAGGGCAAAGAGGCCGCCAGGTGGGCGGGGGAGGAATTTATACTTCTCCCCACCCCCACCCCGGCCCGAAGTGATGAGTGCGACCCTACCGGGGTCTGGGAACACTATGCTGCTCTGTGTGCCATCCTGTGGCACTAAGGGGGCCGCCCTCTTATGAGGGTCCCCTGCGGGGAAGAGTCGGTCAGCCCACATAGTGCCAATATTGGCCCCACTAACTAGCCCTCCCGCAACAACATACATGTAGCATAAATAAGCAGACAAGACAACTTTTTTGGTGGAAAACTTGCTGCAGGTTTATTAGCATACCAATATGCCAACAAGGTGGGTTATCTTACAGGCGATCCAAAGGCAAGCCGCCCCTCGCGACCTACCACATGATGGGCCAAACTTGCATTGTGGCCTTAGCCAATCAGTGCTTGCGGTGAACCATCTGTCCACCCTCTTGCTCACGACCCCCCTACGAGGGGCGGAGTGTTCAAGCGACCCCCGTTTGTACAGGTTTTCAACCGCCCGTAGGATAACGGGGCGCCGTCGCACCCCAGGGTCCACCGCACAGACTTCCTGGGGATATTAGGCCTCAGCACCCTTTGTGTTCCTGAAGAGGGTACCCCTGAGTACTTTTCCGCCTCTGGATCGCCCTCTAACTCCGCCACAGCCCTGGGTGTGGCGACCTTCGCAGCCAGGCCCCCCCACCAAGGCCGGCAGTCCTCCTTACTGTTTCTTACGTGCTGTTTCTAGGGCCTCCCCCCTATCCAACAAGAAACAGGTCTCTGCATATAGTGGACAGCTGTCCACCATAGTACTGAGACACCCTGCGAATTTGGCATGTAGCACTCATGTCTAGTAGAGCCACCTCTCTTCTCAATAAATTAATGCATCGTGCCGATGACCTCCTGCGTGCCGGCTGCCTCACCCCCCCAACAGAGCTCCATGCCACGGGAGCAGGGGGTGAATTCAGACCACTAAAGTTCACCTGTCCCCCACTGGTTGCCAATTGCACCTTGTGGGCTACTTCTGGAGTGCATTAATTTGTCCCATTGACCAGACAAGTTCACCCTTCTTGTCAATTGATCCCCGGCGAACATAGCCTGGTGTCACAACTTGTTGGAGGTACAGAGGTAAAGTGCCTGATACTAGACACTGCAATCTTTCAAGAAGAGCCAACTTACGCAGCCTACCCTGCTTGCTGAACCTCTGACCGGTCACCGACGCCCAGTCCCTGCTATCCACCTGTGAGTGTCTTGATACTTCCACCAGTAATGGTGTCGAACTACCAGCTTCTGTGTCACCTGTTTCGCTGTAGTCCATGTGGTGGATCCGCTGGGCCCGTTCAAACGTAGTAGCCAATAAATGCTCTGACCCCATGTTCCCCTCGCCTTATTGCCCCGCAACCCACAAAAGCCTGGCTATAGGGCGGGTCTTTTTTGTCTGTCTCGAATGATCTTGAGGATCCCCCTCTTGGTGCGAGCTTGCTACCTTTAACATATTACAATAGTTGGACAGTCCACTGCCTGGCCACAAGCTTCTCCCTCATGAGTATAAGGCCAGTTTGAGTTTTGCTTTGGCGACATCCCTTCTAACACTGCGTAGGGTATCTCCTCATGTTTATCCCGTGTACAAGTCGTCCCCCTTCGCCTGGCACTCATCGGACCCTATGAAGCTTTTAGCAAGCCCCCTATACACCCTTATATACATTTTGTGCAACTAGGGGAAGTATCACTTCATCACTCGTACTCCCTGGCATGTGACAACTGCAAAAGGAACCCCTATTTTAGTACCTGAATAACCATAAAGTAAAATACTGTCCAGTTGAAAGCTTACCAGTGGACTTAGCTAAATGTCCTCCCCTACGTGTCAACTGCCCACATCCGGATCCTTCAAGTAAAATCAGCCCAAACAATCGCCTACATGGCCATAAACGCACCAACCTGTGTCCAGAGAGATTAGTAGCGGCTTTCTTGTATCCGCCAGACCCGAAGCGGAGCCAGACTAGAAGGTCCTAGTGGGGTCAGACTGAAGGAGGTATGTGTGGCTAAAGCATACCCAAGATTCTGTGCCAATTGATCACGCTCTATAGGCCGTGAACTGTATCAGTACTGTCCCTGCTCCTCGGAACGTTGACTGCAAACTGTGCTCTAGAGTTGTCCGTAATACTACTCCATCCCTTCCATTTCAGCACCCCCAAGGCCAGTCGCACCCTCCTGGGAAAGGCTCATTCGCGCACCCTGCTCATGGAAAGGCCTATATGTGTAGCCCATGGCTTTGCATATATTCCCTACAATGCATCATTGTTCTGCTGAAACTTATCTTTCTTAACTGGCGAGTGCTCATTGCACCTTCACGGAACAGGAATTTCCTACACCGTATCCGGCCACCATGCTGATGACCTTGCCAGCCCCCCCCCTGGGTGAACAAACGGAAGTTATACTGTTACCCCTGTGCGCAGCTGCTGTTGCTCCTGATGGTCCCATCCAGTACTGGTAAACTATGTGCTGTACTATATCATTCACTCATGGTGCAGCACCAATTGGTCCAAAACATCCAAGCTTGACCAGCCCATGACAACCTTGAGCTGGCTACCCCAGGTCCCTGCAGCCGCCTTACCCTAAAGAGCTCACTAATTATGCAGCCTTTACCCAACAAACTGACCCATATGTGACCAACTCGCAGCATGTCAGAAGAAGCGAACCTGGCCCCCTTAAGGATAAAAGGATGCCCTGGCCCGAAGGCAGTTGTCCACCATGATCCTGACTTACCAAGTGAACAACAATGATTCAACCCCCTACCTAACTATATCACAGGACTATTCCTGTTAACAAATTGTTTTGGGCAGTCCCTAGCCGTGCTAATGGAAATCCAGACTTTGATAATACCGTTGCCCCTGCCCACCTGGACAGGCCCTCTCCCCTGCTGTGTGCAACCCTATGGTATGCCATAAGTACTGACCTTCCAATCACTTTTGCAAAGACACCTGGGCACCCCCTTAATGAACACCATACCAGTCATGCCCATCTATCCTTGTCGTTACCCCTCCTGCCACCCCAGCGCTGAGGCCAGTAGGTGCAAAAGGTAATTGAGCACAACTGAGGCGGATATGTAAGGATGTCATGGTAATAGCACCTGCTACACTTAACACTTCTTCCACTCTTCCCTACGAGAAGTCTGAAAAGGGTTGCCACCTTGCCCCCCAAGAGCACTTAACCCGGCATAGCATTCCGTCTCCGGGCCCGAAACACACCCCGGCCATTCTTGCTTCCGATCCCACCTGACCTTCTCCGAGTGGTGTCTGTATATTCGATCCGATTGTCCTGCTCCAAGCCCTGGCAGGCCCGCCTGCTAGGCGTGGTTTGACCATTTAAAGCCGAAACCCGTGCGTATCTGGAACAGAGAACAAATCCATGAAACCAGCCCCTAACCAGCCATAGCAGGTAAGCCTATCGCTAACTCGGTCGCCAGAATCAGAGCCCCTTACTTGCGCTCCAGTTGCTGTACAATAGAACACATTCCCTTACTGCACATGGGATGCATTATCTGCCCAGAAACCCTGTTTGTATAAAAGAAAACGCATTTCAATTTTGTCACAAGGTATGCAAGATTTGCCCTTACTCTGCCACTGCTTACCCAGAGGACACCCCAATTATTGTCCGGTCAGTCAACAAATTGCCCAGATACATCAGTTGTTTTACCAGAGAAAACATCCCATTATTGCACAGGAGCTACCTGCTGTGCTCAGACTCACCAGTTGACTACCAATGTATTACTTCCATTGGGTGTAACCTGCGCGCCCCACAACAGGGACAGAAATCAATGACCCTAGGGAGAACCTGGGTGTCCCAGACCCTAGCACACTGCCCACAGTGCGTACTGACCCTTATACCTGTTAATACTTCAGGTGGCCCCCCATGCGAGTAGGGCAGGTCTCCACGCGGTTCCTGCATATGAGACATACAATATCCATTAGAAGCCCTGCCCCCATCATATACCAATATGTATTCTCTGCTATGAGACAGGGGACATCAATGCCCCCCACGCTACCAAGGCCAAGCCTGTTTGTCATTTACGAGAACTAAATTGTCCACATTATATCCTCATACCTCCAGCACCTGATGCAGTAGCGTAGTGGCTTGCAACTAAGTCAATTATACCAATGCACAGTCAGTTAATGACCATTGCACTTTGGTGCGTGTGATTTAGAACCACCTCTTAACTCGTCCCCTACCCTTCTATCTCCACACATCTCCTCCTTGGCCTACAAACTGACCTCAGCGTTCTCCTCCTTCAATGACACTTCTAAATTCAATTCACGCCCTATCAACTGAAGGAAGACCATTTATTAGAAAAGTTCCATTCTCCTTGACTATGAATGTGTCTTCCCAGTGTGTTCTTGTTGTATGAGAGTCTGCCAATTAATGCAGTATTACCCCTCTATCTGTGTTAGGAACACTTGTGTAACATGCACACGTTACTTTTCTCTTGTCACACACTGCAGCTACCTCTTATATTGTTTGCCTCAATTACTTGCACAAGTGCCACCATTGCCTACGTAGCGTGTGTGTTCTTTTAATTGACGGTCCGCCATGTATTGCAGTAACCTACCTCTACTTGGACTTAACCGTTTTATGTAACTTGCACGCATGACACTTTTACTTCATGTAATGCCCCGTTTTCTAGCTCTTAGTGTTTGCTCTAGTTTGTCACTTTGCTTCATGTAACTTAGCGTTTGCCTTTGTAACTGTTCCCTTCTCGTGCCCTCATTTATGTGCTTTTTGACAAATGCTCCGACACCTTCGGGAAAATCCACGCTGTCTAAAGGCATCCCTAAGAGTGGATACATGATAGTGAACTGCAACGAGATGCGTAGCGTCAAAACCGGACACGAGCCCGGTTCACCCGCATCAACAGCAATTTGTGCACGTCGGGGAACTTCAAGCAGGACACCACTGCTCTGCTCGTTCCCTTACTTTTCTTCCCAGAACCACCTCCTCGTCACAGGCCTTCCAATTTGACCTCAAAGTTCTCGTCCTTTAAGGACACTTCCTAGTGAAGTTCCTGCCCTCTCTATTATCTCAAGTAAGACTTTTTAATATAGAAAATTCTATACTCCTTGACTATGGAAGTGCCTATTCAGTGTGTTCTGTGGTTTGAGAGTTTGCCACTTAATGCCGTATTACCCTTTTCCCTGTGTTAGGCACTCTCTAGCAACACGCACCCGTCACTTTTTACTTGGTACACACTGTTTGCTACCTCTTACATTGTGTTTCCTTTCGATACCTGCACAAGCACCAGCATTGCATACGTAACATTTGTTCCTGTGCTTGAGGTCTGCCCTGTCTTGCCATATGTTACCTCTACTTGTCCTTATACGCGGTCAGCGCACTACATGTGGACCAGCTAAACGCCAAATTGCAATCTCCATTATGAGCTGCTCCCCACTGCGTCACCCAAGCACTGTCCTCGCCGGCAAGACCACCGGACCGTAATGGTGCGCCAGCGAGCACCGCCCGTAAAACCATAAAAGTGCGGGAGATGAGGATTTGTCAAGAAACACTGATGACCAATGTAAGAACTGTTATGCAAGTGTTATAGAGAACAATATGAATGTGCGAGAAAAGACAGAGGTTATGCACACTAAACAGAAAGATCAACTGGGCCAAGAGTTGGATCGCAATAATAATGTCTTGTACTTAGAAGGTCTAAGCACCCAGGGACCCTAGGCGCTGAATTGGTATGCACTGCCATTACACGCATTACTCACTCGAAAACACAAGTTTTTACTGAAAACTCGCTCTGCCGCGCTGGTATACAAACACCCTGTTACGCAGCTCAATACTTTTTTTTTCTTTTTTTTCGCACCCGAACAATAGGGGAAGGATTCGAAAAATGTTGGAAGCAAACTGTAGCGATGAATATCTGTAATAACAGCAAACACAAAATAAGCCAGTTCCAGCTCGAACTAACACCTTACTGCCACATCATGGTAAAGCCAGACCATTTTAGAATTATATAGCGTTAGCTCGACCAAAAGAATTGGATGCTTACCGAGCACCGTATTTACAATTTTTAAATCGGAATATTACGAAGGTCTCTGGGACTTTATACTGAAAATGCCGCTGAACTTTCTGGTTTGTACATATATAACACAACACTGTGGTAAACAACCGCACCCGGTCTCCGCCCATTTCAGGCCCTGCTTCTGCAGCACAATGCAGCCCAAGACAAACCCGCAACCCCGAGCTACGTGATTAACTCGCATGCAACGTACCCTTGCGAGACGCTTTGCCTGCTTGGCTGCTGCCATGCCCACATCAACATATAATAAGTGTTTGACCGTACAACCAACACCCGATATGAACACAGACCGCCCCAAACACATGGGGCAGAGTCTGCCACATTGAGTCTGGGAGATATTCAACCGCTGCTATAAAATATCGCTCGTGTGTGAGCCGGGCAGATTTCCGCAGGCTCGATGAGCCTCGGTGTGCCTGCGCGTCTCGTGCTTTACTCTTGGTGACCAGGCTACCCAAACGTGTGCCGAGGGAGGTGCCACCTTCCCGACGCGACCCCGAGGTGGCGTGGGAGGAGGGGGGACGGGGAGTCATCTCCGCGCGTAGTCGCCATATTTGAAAAACGGACACCCACACTCGAGGGGGCGCCGTATTGGCAGGATCCGCAAATGCCGAGCCGGCCCCAGGCAGAGACGACCCTCGGGCTGGAGACCGACATCAGAGGCGCAAGGTGACGCGCTCACTCGAGGTGAGCTGCGGCGGAGGTAAGTTGCCAAGAAGCAATTACCATCTAGCAGCCGTGACTCGCAGCCTTGTGTTAGCCTGCTTAGGATGCACTTTACCAGCCAAGCTCTCGTCCGAATGCATAACAAAACTTCCGCCCAGCTGCCCACTGCCCTCACTCACCCCCACGCATTTCACCTGATTGGCACTGATATCCCCTACCTAACAAACTTCCCCTGTCCTGGCCGCAAACCGCACGTGTGCGGGGGGAATGCTATAACAATACACCCTCGCGCAGCCCGTGATGGCGGGCAGCTCGGCCCGTTCCCCGCATGGCATGGGTCCCCCGCCAGGCTGGGCCGTGAGGGCACTGGGGGCTCCCCTCTTATGAATCGATGACACCAGACATGAGCCAACAAGATGGATAGCGGCCCCGTCCTGGCAGAAAAGGCCCCACGAGCCCCTCCCCACTTCTGCGGCCTCCCGCGCCGTGAGGGCCGATAGGGGATGCCTCGCTGCTCTTTTCTATCCCCCAAACCCCGTGCCCACAGCGCTCCCAGGACCGGGGCCACAAAGACGACCCCCGTGAACCCGAAGGGACTGCGCAGAAATTTACCCCCTCACAGCGGCCCGCACCTAAGCAGGCCGCCCCGCCCAGCTGCGACCCCCATAGGGGGGAGGGAGCGGGTGGGGGGTGGTTGGATCTGCACTCACCGTGAGTACGGTCTTCAAATCCTGTGCACGAGGGACACCGCAGTGCAAACAGCGTCAGGGTGAGGGGGCAAAGAGGCCGCCAGGTGGGCCGGGGAGGAATTTATACTTCTCCCCTCCCCCACCCCGGCCGGAAGTGACGAGCGGGACCCTACCGGGGTCTGGGAACACTAGGCTGCTCTGTGTGCCATTCTGTGGCACTAAGGGGGCCGCCCTCTTATGAGGGTCCCCTGCGGGGACGAGTCGGTCAGCCCGCATTCTTCCGAGAATGGAAAATAGACTATCGTTAAAGTAGGTAATTGTAACATCAGTTGTTTACAGCACTTGGGAATGGCAAATATGTGAACTGTTACATAAAAAGAAAGTTATTACTATTCTATAGTAACTTACGATCTCTCATCTCCATACAATGTTAGATACTGAGGTGCGCCAGATGAACTCATTTTAAATAAAAGCTATCTTCCTTCTTTCACTTAATCCACCTCGTTGTTGTCTCAATCCAGCTGCATGTGCTAGAAACCCTGGATTCAATATGGCAGCCATGTGCTCCTGGCCTCCATTACCAACACTACTGTCACTGACTGAAAGAGTCCCCTCAACATTAGAAAGATTATATCCCCTGTCTCTTTCCACTTGACAAATACCTCATTCAGCTCTGTAGCTACTCCCTTATCGTTCTAAATAATCCGGAGGGCTTCTTGTTGAACAGCAAATGGCTATTGTACGACTTTAAGAGCATCATAGAACCGTTCAAGAGTATTCCCTCACAAAATCAAAAATGTTCAGTACATGCTTAGAAAAGAACAAAATGTAAGGAAAGATTTGAGCTGCTGCCTTCCAACCATGGCCTATGCCACCGGACAGCAGTTCTATCATTTCCGTGGCATCCAATTTATTTTCTTTGAAAATAGCTGCGGTGTTGATATAACCCACCCGAGCATAATCTGAATACAAAGAAGGTGTAATAACTCGAAAAGAGCATTTTAGTGTATTTTTTAGGATCTATTTGGAACTGCTACCGCTGAGCACTGGAGCTGTCAACATGTAATTTATGAGATGTTCTGTATTCAATTAATCTTTTTCCATCTTGAGTCTTTGCCAGCCTACTGCTACGGCTAATTGTGTTCCCTGCTAACACATCTTGAGAACACTGGCTCAGCGAGCAGCATTCTGTTGAAGCATTCGTTGCAGGCGGTGGCCTCAGTCAAGTAAAATAATCCTGGGCAGTAGCTGTGGAGGTGTGTGGCTCTGGTGTCTGGCCATCTGATAAACACTTCGGGCGGCTAGGCAATGCCAGCGCGGTGTGTAGTGCTGCGCACAGTGGGGCCTATTCACGCAGACAGTTTTGGAATACGTCAGACGCCTTTACCTGAACTTGCATTCTTTTTTGAGTTAGACTCAAAGAATCTAAAATAGGAATAACATGGGAATAATTATGTACACATAAAAACAAAAAGATCTGTGCCCGCTTTTCACATTATCTCTTGGCGTGTCCTTGTCATTTATTCTGTGTAGCTCTCTTAGCATTGCAGGGAGAATGATAAGGGTAATAGCTGAAACAGCTACTGGTTTCTCAGAACTGCTTCAAAATGAGCGGCTTTCTTTCATGTTCAGTCTATTTACAAGGACAGACCTGCTAACCTTACAAGCTTACTGGCTAATGAGTAACAGCTGCGTTGCTGAGCCTCGCGATCCCTCCGATCGGATGATCGTTGTTTTAATTGTTTCTAGAGGAAGTTGGGCACAGGTGAGAAACAAACTGCTGTTTTGGGTAGTGCCAACAACTCCAGCTGGAGGTGATACAGTAAGACGTTAACAAACTAGCTCACCGGCATAATAATGATTTTAGAATGTTACCGTTGACTGTTTTAAAAACCGCGCAGATTGGGAATATCTAGCAGATGTTACCACACATCAGGGGACCGCACAACAGCAGCAGTTTATTAAGTGGCAGGGTGAGATAAGAATCTATATTTAGGTTCACCTCAAGAACTACAAAGATGTATGTTTATGAAAATTGCTGTTTTATTTATTTTCCTAAAGTATCTTTTGAAGTATAATTGTTATAAAAATGTCCTTAGGTTAATATTTGAGATTGCTTTATTATTAATGTAAAACACCCGAGCGCTGCCTGCGGTTAGGAAGCGCGCTCTGCAGAGACACGCAGCCACGTACAGCAGTTGGAAGGCTTTTGTGGAGGGGAAGGTGATGTTACTTGCCTGGCAGATGCCTTGCTACCTTGACACTGGAGTCTTGCAAACTCCTTTGAGGCTTTTACATACCGATCTTTACATTTAAAATGTAAAACCTCAGAACTCCTCGTTTGCCACAATTAAGGTACCTGTGCTAGTATAACTCGCCCAATGTTCGGTTCACAGCTGTCAAAGTGCGTTAAAAACGTATATGAGCTGTGCCCCTGAGGGAAATGGTGGCGGGGTCAGTTACTGTGGGTGCAGGCTTGTTTATTTTTAGTGCTACGAGGTTCCAGCCTGTGACACAAAGCACTGGCATATATGTAAGTCATTATGCTAACATTACATTACACACTATATAAGATAGGGTGCTGCAAATTGTGCAAACATATTTAGGTTTAAGATAACAAATGTTTTTAAAATATAGATTTGAATAATACACAATCAGACTGGCCTTAAGGCACACATTTTTTATAAGTGTTCATTGAAAGCACGTACTCCACATCTCAGCTGGTAACACCCTAATTACCCTTTGAAAAATAATACATATTTCTCATTATGAAGCTTAAAGTAACTCCATCAATGGAGGAAGGGAAGATAATTAAAATGTTGTTGTCCCTACCGAACGGTTCCATGTTGCAAGCAATTAGATTGGAGGTAGGCTTGACAGCATGGGAGGTAAAGGCACAAATGTCATTGCTAAGATTTTGGAACCGCCAGATGCCCGGTGATGAACAGAAGGTGTCAATTTGGTGCAGAAAGGAAATACAAGCAAGTAGCTTATATTGGGCACAGGAAGTGAGGAAAACCCTTCAGCTAGTAACTGCGCAATTAAAGTTGACCCTCGAACAACCATCATTGGATTTCGTTTTTACTAAGAAAATGCTTAGGGACCGAGGGCACGAACATTCCAGATCACAAGACCTGGAGTACCTGAAGCTAAAAAAATCAGTGAACTGGGTAAGGAATGAATGGGAAAAGGAGGGCCGGTTTCCATACTTGGATGTGCTACCCAGTAAATGGTTAAGGTACGAAATTATGAAGGTTCGAGTAGGCTCCAGTATAAGAATTGGCTTGGTAGTTTGGTTTGCCCTGTTCCCATCATGCACTGGGACAGGAACAGACTAATTTGCATATAGCCAGGTTCTGAGCTGGGATGGTGCAGTGAGCTAAAAAACGGTGATGGATTAAAACCATGATCTATTGACTTGGTAAGAGTATTCTGCATCATTCAGAAACTCTGTCCATCACCACCCCCCTTTTCCAAAATCGGTTTTATCCACACTATGGGGCTCATTAGGATGGCGGACGGACTTGCGTCCGTCCGCCACCCTAGAGGAGGAGGGACCGTCCGCAGGGGCAGCGGCGGTCCCTCCGTGCTAATTAGGATGTGACCGCCACCCTGGCGGTCACATCCTGTATTTTTATTATTGCGACGGGTGCTGCTTGAAGCAGCACCCGCCGCAATGTTAAAAAAGTAAGTTGTGCATTTGCATGCACAAAGCGGCAGGCACCTCGCGGTGCCTGCCGCTTTGTGCAGGCAAATGCAGGGGGGTACCATAGGTACCCCCCATGTGCACCCCCCTTCACCCCTGGGGGCCCGCAACGGGCCCCCAAACACAAATCCGTATGCCTTTACACGGCGGAAATGCCGCCGTGTAAAGGCATCTTTCCGCTGTCATCCTAATATGGCTGGCGGTGTCTGATAGACACCGCCAGCCATGTTAATGCTTTTCCGCCACGGGCGCAATCCGCCCGCGGCGGAAAGGTGGCGGACAGATAGGAAGACCCACCAGCCATCCTAATATGGCGGTGGGTCTTGCAGGGCTCCCCGGCGGATTTCCCGCATCCTCCGGGCCGGTGGTGGCTTCCGCCGGCCCGGTGGATGCGGGAAATCCGCCATCATAATCGGCCCCAAAGTGTGGGAGGGTATACTCAGACGTGAGTCCCTTGCTCATTGCACCATAAAAAAAAACCCAGTATAAGAATTGGCTTGGTAGTTTGGTTTGCCCTGTTCCCATCATGCACTGGGACAGGAACAGACTAATTTGCATATAGCCAGGTTCTGAGCTGGGATGGTGCAGTGTGCTAAAAAACGGTGATGGATTAAAACCATGATCTATTGACTTGGTAAGAGTATTCTGCATCATTCAGAAACTCTGTCCATCACCACCCCCCTTTTCCAAAATCGAGTAGGCTTAAACCCATGGATGATCGATAGTAAATTAAAAGTAGCCCTGATCCAACCTGATGGTATTTGTAAATGTGGCCTAGGTGTAAAGAATGACATTTTACATATACTGTTGGACTGTACATTGATTTTAACAGTGCGAAAAATGTTTTTACGGCCAATATTTTTAAAATACAAGGTGAACTCACGATCGGAGGCGGTTGCTCTCCTCACAGAAATGTCGTTTTTAGATATAACAATTGCGTTGGGGAAATTTTTGAAAGCAACAAGAGAAGCTGTAACGGAGGCATCCAAGGAAGTTGGGAAATTTTTAAGACATTAAGATTTTAAAATACGGAGAATGTTAATTTAGTGTTTTTATGGTTTTAAATGTATATAGAATGTTAAAATGAATTATGATGTAAAATTTCCATTGCTAAAGTGGATCCATGGTCTTGTGTATGGTTTATAGACTATTGTCTAAATAAACTTTGTTTTTACTACTACTAAAAAAACTCCATCAATGAAAGGCAACACTGGCTGCCAAGCAGCTTTAAACATTGTTGATTAACCAATTGCAGACTTTTTAATTTACGTAAGCAATCACCTTGTCGAGATGTTTGTTTCTCATTTAGTTATTTTGTTAGCCCTCTTTCGCTTCATCGGTTCCACAGCACAGGAGGCCCTTATCCTTTTCAGCCAAGGCATCTCAACTGTTGCCTTTAACCATCCGGGACAGATGTGTTTTTTTAACACAAAGTAGGGGAACATTTTTTGTTACAATACACCCAAGAGACACCTCCGATCAGCTGACCTCTCATCTACAAGACCAGAACGGGTGGAAAGTCCTTCTCTTACCTCGCAGCCGAGGCCTGGAACGACCTCCCCCTCCAAAGATATCACATACAACCTCACTATTATCAGTGATGAGATCACTGATGTTATGCCACATATATTGATTATTATACCACCAAACGCAACACTAGGCTGTTTTTTCCAATGACCACAGTCCAATACTTTTGCTTGGAATTACTACATCTAGGCAACAAGGACACATCTCCCTATGTTGTGGTCTCTCACTCGACACAACCCAGAGACCTACCACCTCTCTAAAGGGCAACATAAATAATAAGAAACCTGCTGCACCAACCATAAACGAAGTCTATTTCCTTAGCACAAATTGCCGCTAACTCAAGAAGCATAAAATCGGCCTCTTCGAACTTCTGGTAAATGACCAACCAGATGCCTTATTCCTCACGAAAACATGGCTCCATGAAAGTTCTGACCCAGATGTTGCTGCCGCCCTGCCCCCCAACTACGCTATAGTTAGCAAGGATAGGGGCCACAAAATAGGAAGGGGTCATAGTCAACATTTTTAAAAAGGATTTTCAGTGTAAATTCGAACCTTTAACATTTACGAATTGTGAAGCAGCATTATTCAAACTGGCCTTAACCCCGGGCCCTCCACTCCTTGGGCCTCATCTTTTCCCAGCCTTATAACCCCCCTACTTATGAGCTCCGACAATTTCTCAATTCTTGGCCACCTAAACCTACACCTGGACGACCCTACATGTTAAATCAGTACACATTTCATCTCTGATTTGGCATGCTTAAACATAAACGTACACAATTCTGTTCCCATGCACAAGCCATGCCACTTACTAGATCCTATTTTCTCAAACCTACTCAACATTTGCTGCTCCTCTGCGCGCCCCCTATGTTGGTCGGACTATTTTATCACCAGGTTCAATCTGGTACTCCCTGAACCTGTGTTCACTACTCCTACCATAAGGACATTAACAAGAGACTGAAAAAAACTTGACCAGACTGTCTTAAACAAAATCTTGTGCTCTAACATGCCCATCACCAAACATAGGGTGAATATGCTTTCTGATATTGTGCAAAAATGGCTCCTAGATGCCATAGACACCTGTCTTTCTCTTTCTAAAAAAAGGAACAATAATCATCACCCCCCAGCGCCCTGGTTTACTGATACTCTAAAAATAGAGAAAGCCAAATGTATAGGGCAGGAACGTAGATGGAGAAGGAATTATGCTCCTGAGACTAAAACGATCTATAAAAAGGCCATAAAAGTTTACCACAATCTCTGCAAATCAGCCCGTGCTGAGTATTTTAAACAACTATCCCTGCCGCCCTGAACTGCTCAAAAACACTTTTTGGTATGGTAAAGGAGCTCGCTGGTTTTGCCACCCTAGCTAGGCTTCCCCCACTCAATAAACGACAAAGTCGAAAAAATTTACTCGGATATTGCGAGCTCACGGTGGGCCAACCCCCCTCCTCTGCAACCTGCTAGCTCCCCACAAACCGCATCTGCACTACCCGTAGCAGACTCTATGCATCCTGACCAGGACATGGTGTCTTGCGTCCACTCAAACAACCTGGACACATGGCCCCTAAATGCAGCCTCCTTTAAAAACTCCTAGATAGTGTCAAATCTGGATCACCCAAGAACCCCCTGCCTTTCTCCGTGCTCAAGCAGCTTGAGTCACCATCTCTGCTTGCCATTATGGACCATTTAAATGCCTCCCTACAGGAAGCCACAGTTCCACCAGACTGGAAGCACGCCATGGTGTTGCCTCTCCTAAAACAGGCCAATGCCGACTCTGATCTACCCTCCAACTATCGGCCTATCTCCTTACTACCAGCTTTTTCCAAAATCTTGGAGAAACACATCCACTCTCAGCTCTCGAATTTTGTCGAAACCAATAAGCTCCTTCACCCATCACAATCTGGCTTCAGAGCTGGTTTCTCTACAGAAACAACTTTACTGGGGGTAATGGAAAGGCTGCGGCGTCATCTGGATGCTGGTGATACGTTCGCCCTCATTTTACTAGACCTGAGCACGGCATTCGACACGGTATCCCACACCATACTAGTAAAAAAGTTAAGATCTCTAGGCATCAGCGGCTCAGCCTTGAACTTTCTCATTTCTTTTCTAGCCAACCATACTTTTCAAATCTTTTACCCAACATCCAGCTCCGACATCCATCCCTCACCCTAAGTGGTACCTCAGGGCTCCATCCTTAGCCCTTTACTTTTCAACCTATATGTGATTCCCTTAGCCGACATCGCAGAAGAGGCTGGGCTGTCTCTGTTTTCCTACGCGGATAACTCCCAGATCAATTTTTCTCTCTCCATGGTGAGTGTGGCCGGGCCATCCCCTCTTCAGCTTGGCTTGGGTAAAATTGCATCATGGATGCAGACTAACTACCTTAAGCTCAACGGAGAGAAAATGGAGGTCCTGATCCTTGGAATAAACTAAGATTTCTGGAGCCCACAACACTGGCCAGGTGCAATGGGAGTACTCCCCCAGCCCTCCAGTCATGTCCACAATTTAGGTGTCATCACAATGACTCACTCACTATGCACCATCAGGCAGTCAAGGTAACCGACACCTGCTTTACCATCTTGAAATGGCTAAAAAAGATCATCTGATCACTGAGAGAACAGTAGTCCAGGATCTTATCACCTCAAGACTGAATTACGGCAATATTCTCTTCATCGGAGCCAACAAGGAAGTGACTCACAGGCTGCAGATGGTACAGAACTCAGTGGCAAGACTACTCTACAGGGTCCCTAGAGCTACCTCTGTCTCAAGTCATCTGCGGGACCTACATTGGCTCAGGGTGGAAAACCGAATCAAGTTCAAAGCCCTGAGCTACATGTTCAAAATCAAAACTGGAGTTGCCTCTCAATATCTGCAGTCTCTAGTCAGGCCCTGTGTGCTTTCCTGGTGCCTTCACTAATCCACTCAAAAGAAATTCTCTGTGCCCAGAATCAAATTATCTTGGATGGGAGGCAGATCGTTTGCGGTCCCACACTATGGAACTCACTTCCCATAGCCACAGAAGCGGTATACATACTATTTCGCAAATCCCTTAAGACTTGGCTTTTTAACCAGTGACTTAATAAGCTGCGATACATATTTCTGATCTGCTCTGGCGCAGGGAAACCTTTTTTGGGTAGCTGCAGCGCCTTACAAATTTAATAATAATAATAATAATAAACTTAACACCCCTTAGCTAAAGCCTTTCAATATCTATTGATCTTTTTTTTTTATTTGGGAAGAATATATACCAGAAAACATTTCAAGAAAGAAAAAAAAACACTTCAGTCAGCCATGATTAATATGAATGATAAATCACAAAGTGGGGGTCCAATTATACATAAAATATATCGACCAGAGGTAAGAATACCTTTCAGGAACAGACAACTTAAGACATGATTAAATGCAGGAGATCTAAACAGTGGAAGTTCGTTACTAAGGTTCCCGAAACATATAGTAAAGTGCATATCTACACGTGGAGTTGAGAAATATTCATTACTAGGGGGTGTGGCCAGCAGCCGCAGAAGATGGCTGCCTTTTAGGAGAGCTGCGCTAGCCAACAGCGCTCATACCCACTTTAATCCATAATAATCCGTCCCCACAGCGGCAACCTACACAGCATGAGCCATCAAATCAGCATCGGAAGAGCTACAGCAAACATCAGCTCTTGAGGACGGCGCTGAGATCGGTTACCAGGTTGCGAGGCGGATGAGGAGCAGTGGCAAGATGGTGCTGCCCTCGCACTCTGGAGCGATTTAGGAGCAGAGGACGTCCCGACAGCCGACCAGCGGTACAGAGACAGGTTTGGGGCTCCAGACAAGGGCGTAGTGTGAGGCACACAGTGGAGGGGGCAGAGAATCAACCCACAGCAGCACGATCACTGCAGCCTGCAGTGCCACGGCAACAGGCGCATACTGTCCCGCAGTGAGTGAGCAGCACCTCCCTGTCGAGCGGCATAACTGGAGGGCGAAGCCGTGGATGAACACCTCAGCACAGGACTTGTCCAGGTGCAGGTCGGGTGTTCATGCAGTGCTCTCTCTATCCCCCCTTCCCTGGGTTGAGGCTGCCTGGAGAGCCACTGTGCAGCTGGGGATGCGAGGCCATACCCTGGGGATGAAGGAGGCAGTGGTTATCCTTGGAGACGCACTACCACAGCTAATTGTACACAGGAGCGGACCCCTTCTCCAGGTGGGTCAATAATTGCCAGACTGACCAGACAAGAGCTCCTCGGGACGCAAGTCCTGCCCCGCAATACCAATAGAGACAAGCAGTGGTGGAAATTGAGATATATTTTCTGGCCCAGGTTCACGCCACAGTGAGGGCTCTCGTATACAGGGTACACGAGGGCGCCACGCGCACATTGGGCATGGGCCGCAACAAGGTAATGGGGTCGGGGCAGGTGAGCAAAATTGAAAAATACACGGTCGCCAGGAGCCGTGAAGGTGGCGCAAGGTAAAACACAAAGGAGGAAAATTCCGTTGGCCGCCCCGGACTGGAGACATACCTGAAGGGCATGAGGTAGAAAGTGGAGCAGAAAGCCCTGAGAAGCATCAATGTACAATGGGTGATACAGTAGACACCTCGTGCCCCGCAAGTATTATTGTTACATGATGTAATTTTCAGGACTTTAGGCTTTGGGGGAAGGGGAGCCAATGAGGGTGCGGGGAGGGTGCGATCTACAGTTGCAGTCGAAATTCACGGGGACACTTCTGGCGGCAAACTATACTTGCATATCCAGAGACTAAGGGACGTGAGGGTGTAAAAAAGGACTAGGTTGCTACCAAAACTCACTTATTGGGTCAGGCAATATCCTAAGAAAGTCATATGGCACATCGCGCTGGCGGCTGGCATGCTGCCCCTTCGTTACTGTTTACTATAACACAGTTTGGGCAACCTGCACTTTGTGTGTTTGGGAGGTGGGAGGGTATTACTCACCAAGCAGGGTTGCAGGGGGGGGTGTTGGGTATGTTGTTTATTGTTATTTTGCATGTTTGCATATTTTCTCAAGACCAAGATAGTCAGGAACGTGCACCAAGTTGTCAAAAAATGGGATTGGTGGGAGGAGAGGGCTACTGGCTGTAGGCCTCAAACTGTTCATCATGGGGGAACAAACTAACATGCATGTGTGGCTCTGGAACATGAACGGGCTAGGCAATAAAATCAAGCGTACCCCGGTCCTTCAGTACATTAACTATATAAAACTGTGCTAAGGGGGCCGGCACAGGCACTCATCGGGGGCAGAACAAAGATGAGGCACTCCAAGTTAGATCCATGGAGCTTGAGATAAGCGAGATGGATCGGGAGGTGGCAGAGGACACGTCAAGAAACCGGAGGAATAGGCTTGCGCTGAAATAACGCGACTTGCGAGCACTTGCAGATGGTGAAGCACGAGCATATGCTCTTGCGATGCAACACAGGCTATATGATGTGGCTGACAAGGCATCCCAGTACCTAGTATGGTTGTAGAAACGAGATAGAGAGTGGGTGTGGTAGACAAGGCAGGGGAACTACAGATAACTAGCACAGCCATAGCAGAGACTTTTGCAGCACACATCGAGGGGGTATACACGCCACTCAGCACTAGAATTGAGGTGACTGTGAGGAATTTTTATGAGACTTTTCCCCTCCCACACGATCTGACAAGTCACGGGCCACATTGGAAGCAGACCTCACGCAAGAAGAATTAGGCGCAGCCCTAGGAGACCTCAACTCTGGGAATGCGGCAGGTCCCAATGGACTCCCTGTAGAGATCTACAAGAGTCAAGCTTCAATAATAATCCCACTGTTGCTAGACATGCTAGTAGAAGCCTGGGAGATGGGACGGGTTCTGCCAGACCAATGTGCGGCCATGATAGCTGTAGTGTATAAGGCTGTAAAACCGCCAGATCAGTGTGCTTCATTCCGTCCAATTTCCCTGATTAATGTCGAGGCAAAGGTGCTTGCCAAGGCATTTGCAAACAGATTGATATCCGTTCGTCCGGAGATAATACACCTCGACCAATCGGCATTCATGCCTAATAGAAGCACCCAATATAACAATAAGGGAGAGAAGAGAAAAAGTGGATTTGTTCTCCCTCTACATATGCAGTTAAACAATAAGAATCCACAGCAAAATGTATTTTGAGCGGTCCCTACAATGGTGGGGAGTACACAGTGTTCTTTAAATACCCCTCACACACCAAAAGGACCCTTGGTGTCATGCTTCATCATTGGGGTTTTCGCACCCCTCTACGGGATGCGACGTGCTACAAACCAACGACTACGTGGGAGCACTTTTATTTGGCTATGTGTGGTGCATGTGAGGTTTATTATGTGCATGACTGAGTGGTGGGTTCCGATGAGTGAAAAAGTGAAGTAAAAAAGGTACCTGGAGCGTGAGATCTAGAAAAACTTTAATTGGTCTCCGTGCTGGTACTGTTAAAAAAGGTTGAATTGAGGTATTATGTATGTTAATGTACAACACTCGTGTGTGCGTCAACATGTTTCGAAGCTAGGCTTTTTCTTAAGGACGGGGTGCACAGACCCAACCTTACTCACGTCTATAATAAATCTTGTATATTTACGAAAAAGTGAAATATTTTAAAAAGGCTGAATATGTGCCTATATTTCAAAGGTATCTGTATTAAGAACCTGTAAAAGAGGAAGAACACAAAAAGGAAGAAAAAGAAATTGGTATTCGCGATGTAATTTCCCAAAAATGCAGGTTTCAGTGACCTTAAAGAATCGGGAGGGCATCAACTGCTAGACAACATTTTTCATACTATGGTAGTGGTGTGCCCTGTAAAAAATGAGACACAGACAAAACATACACAACATATAACATAAAACACATGCTCTAGTTGATTAATCTTAGTAGTTGTTTGACAGACAAACTGATATAGTCAGTAAGTGGGGAGTAAAAACAATGGTATGCATACTTGAAGCCAAAGTCATGTTGGCCCCATAAGCCTCCAAAACGGTGGGGTTGTAGTGCTATTCAGCACCCTGTAGAAAAAAGGAGAATGCTCAGTCTCCCATCCATGCCTGGTATACACTTACTTCATAAAGTGGTGGCGACCAAAAGTGACTCTCTGGCTGAGTATACTCACGACTGCACGGGAATTCCTGCATCTTACTGCCTCCAACCGCAGCTCAGATGATTGTGAGGAAAGCCCGGTGCCTGCGCTTTAAATACAACCACCAATGATCGCTAATTGGTAAAAAAAATGGGAAAATCGGAGAGCCAAATAAGGCCTTTCCGGTTTGACAATTACGCCGTATACCTCTACCCAGTGGTTGGTTAGGCACGGCGGTGTTAGCCGATATGCGTGTACGGCATATGACCTCAAGGGACCCTTCACCTTCACTTTTTCAGAAACCACACGGGTTCCCTACCCTTTTCTTCATCAGGATTGGCACTGCACTTCTGTAAGATAAGATACTCTCTATTAAGAGATGGGCACATTTTTTTGTTCGTTATTTTTTTGAACTGTATGTAGTATCTGTGTTTTGTATGTGATCTTAAAGGGAATGGGGGGCTTTCAGACATGGCCACTTGGCTCTTCAATGTTACCTACATCCTACGAGGAACGGGGGAAATATTATATTAGGGCACTAGTGCGCCGGAATTTGAGGTCATGAGGGTTAACAGCAGGCACTAGTCTGCGAGTATTTAGGTATCTGCAGTGAGTCAACTGTAGCAACCTTCCCTTTGACCCTGTTTTTCCCACTTGCGCGGGGGGGCTGGCACTCGAACAGCCAGTTCGCATATTTTTGCATGTGACAGGCACTTGTAGGCACACTGCACTTGCGTAGTATTTACATTGTCATGTATGCAATACGATGTCCTCAGTGCTTATTTAGACCTGCTTCGTGCATTTTTATTTTGCCATTTGGCCCGATTAGTTAGTAATGGGCTTTCATGAGTAGGAAGCTTATGTTAACTCAAACAGACATTGTAGTGTTGTTTGTTTCTGTTTGTGCAGAACTTTGACTGTTCCAAGATGGCGGCCATTACTGACGTCAGATGTAGGCAGAAACTGTGTGCCTCGTTTATGTTTAATGTTTATGTAGGCACGTCCTTTGTATACTGTAATTTTTGTGTGATCAAGACCCCGCAGAGTGTCGAAACGCGTAGCGGTATCCAGGAAAAAACCTTGGTGATTTGCACACTCCCTTCTGAGCGAGCATCTTTACTACTTTTGAACCTTGCATATTACGTACCGACTTGGAGCTCCTGCCGGCCGATGTGCCAGCTGACAATGAGACTGGTCCCGGATGGACCCACACTGCGTTAAACATATATATAGATTTATAGGTGTATATATCTATATATATCTATATATCAATCTATCTATCTGTATAGATAGATAGATACCTGTAGGTAGTTCTAGTTAGAACCTAATTTACATAGGAAAAGCATTCTTTGACTTGGCTATAACTGTGGCGTAATTTGACCAATTTTCATGAAATCTTCCCCAAAAAAGTGTCCCAGTAGGTTCTGGTTGTCATGGAAAACGTGGGGGTGATCTGAGCAGTGGGGCCCAAGAATTTGAGGTGCGAAATAATGTAATGTAATGTTAAGTCCCATAGGAAACTTTAGCCACACCTACAGCTGGAACCACTGAACAGACTTAAACCAAATTTGGCAGGGAGGTAGATGTCAGTTCAAGTAAGTGCCTTTTGCTTTTTTGGTGTTAATCCGTTCAATTGTTTTTGAGAAATGTTTGCCAAAATCTATAGTGATATCTCTGACCACCGATATTTCGCTGTGGTTTTGCGTGTAATTGCGAATGCAAGCGCCAACATAAACGCTCTGATTGGCCGGACGCAACCGGAACAGAAAGTTGCAGCCGCCATTTTATCTATCAGGAATGGTTTCTGAGGCTGAAAGTTTGTATAAAGCCCACATAAGGTTCAGGGTGGAAATATTCAGACTCCATGGTTGAGAAATGAAGGTGTTAGCTACACAAGTTATGTACCCAAATTAGATTTTTTTAATCATGCACGATATTCACAATGACACCGCGACCACCAGCGTGACCCCCTGTATACTGTTGCGGGGACGTTGTGACTTTCGTGACCTCATTGTGAATATTGATTGAAATATAAAAAATATATCAGTGAATCATTAATACGTATTGTTATAGAGATAATGAGATTCTAATTAATGTTTTTATATAGGTATTTATATAGTGAGGCCTTTACTATGATGGTTAGAATTAAATATATAGTTAGCATTTTTTAATGTGGTGGTGGCTATTGAATTTCTGTTCTTGCTTTCTGCTTTCGTGCTGTAACCGTATATTTAATTGGATGCTGTCAGCATGATAGTGAATAAAATTAGGCAGTGTGTTGGATGCCTTATCAAGAAGTCTTATTATTGGCTATTTAAGAAAAAAATGAAATACAGACATGGATAGGCTTTTGAATCTGTGGAGTAAAGCCCACCCGCTGTATCTTATTTGAAAGCAGCATGTTCCTTCGAAAACATGTTTCCTACTGGTTCCACTGGATTGCTAGATACACTGAGCTAAGACTGAATTCAGGGGGAGGGGGTTGTTAACAAGATAGAATTTTGTTTTAAGTTGAGGAGTGATGACACAATTTAAGTAATGGCAAGTTTTAATTTTTAACTCATGGCTTTAATAAAATGTTGTGTAGCATTTAAATTGCAGAAAAATGAAGCTAGATATAGGTTTGGACTCTTCTTTTGTTTGTGATTTCTCTGTGATGATTGCGAAAACATTTCTAAAACACTCTGACAGGAACCTTGTTTAGAAAGAGAGGGAAAGGGTTAACAGATGCTAACCATTCACAAGTTGAGATGCAGTAGTCTAAAATGAAAGACATGATTTTATTTTCTCCCTTTCTCATGATGATAGAGTGGAAAATTGAAGAGGTTGCCATTTTAGAGTTGCTTTGTATGCGAGTGGGGTACCATTCTTGTGCTTAGTTTTTTACTAATCCTAACACTATCCAGAAAGAGCTAAAACAACAATATAATCCATAAACCTAATTCACTGATATGTATATAACTTTGTAATTATTTTAAAACTGTACATTACAAATTAATATGTTTATAGGAGTTTGATTAAAACGAGTATCACAGTGATGTGAAAAAATATATGAGATGAACTGTATCTATTAGTGTTTAAGAGGTAAGTGGTGAACGTTTTAGGTAAGGGAAAAATGAATTAGTGCCTCTTTATCATATTGTGTATTTTATTAAAAAATAACATATTGTTGAAAGTTGCAATGAAGAACTAAGAATGTTTTAAATGTCTAAACCTCATGTGCAGAATAGATACATCTGTTATTTACATTCTGGGTGTTATAGTACTTTTAGTGACATTATTAAACAGGAATAGTGTAGTGAGAAATAAAAGATTAGACCATGTTGTCTGCCTGTATATGATTTACAGAGGAAGTAATACTTGTCAGGTATGTATTGGGAAGTGTTTGTCAATGTGGTTTTTAACCTGTATGACTGCTTTGAATATGCATAGATGATGAGATGTGGTTTTTGTGCTTACACATAGCTATATATATGGTGGGACTTTTGAGGTTGCTTAAAGATGCAGAGAGGTAAATATTTTTGGAATGATGGCTTTAATGTATACGTTGATTAAGAAATCACATATATGTCTACATGGTTATCTATGTTCAGTAAGGCTGATAAATATTTAATGTACATGGTGAGGGTAGTGTTTTTTTTAAACATGATTTGCTAAAAATTGAGGAGGATTAATATGGCAGAATGCCTTTTCTTGTGCTAGCTTCATCTCGAGTGTTACTTTTGTTTGAGATATGCTGAATATATGTTTTAGAAGTAGAAGAAGTATTTGAGAAATGATATAGGTATGCCATTCGCAAAAGGTTTTGTGCTTTGAAAAATGTAAAAATTTTGTTTTCCGCTTTAGAAATGTACTGATGCATGTGCACGCTCAGGAACAAAGCAATGTATGTTTCTAGAAAGCTATGTATGCAATTATGTACAACGTGTGATACCTAGATTTCACTCACACATAGATTAGAAAAAAGCATATGTACAGTAAAACAGGTAGTTTTATACTGACAGAAGTAGATAAAGTGACAACTGTTATGAACAGCAATGAAGGTACTTTCACAGGCAGTCAGGCAGTAGTCAGACACTCATGCTATCACCCAGCCAGTACTCATTCATTCATCAAATCAGTGAGTCATTATCCATGGAGTTATTCAATTACCCAGACACGAAACATGTACACTTGCAATTAGGCAGGCAAACATTATATGGTCATTGAATTATGCAGGTACTACCCATACATTCATCTAATCACCTAGGTACTAACTTTTGACTCATTCTATTAATAAGGCTGTAACTATGCAATCATAACATTTGCGCAGAACCTATGCAGCCACCTAAACACCCACTTTCAACCCATACAGTCATTGAAATGCTAAGGCACATGTGTGCACTGATGAACCACTCAGGCTCTACCCGTGCACTCATCTAATTACATAATTAATATCATTGTAGTAAACCTATCACCCATCCAGTACCTATGCAGTCATTTAATAACTGAGGCAATAGCCTTGCACTAATCCAATCACCCCATCAGTACATTTACTTTCATCCAATCTCTCAAGCTTAAAGAATGGAATCATGCAGTCACTCAAACATTAGTCATGCACTCATTTAATTAGCCAGGCACTACTGATGCACTTATTTATTTCTCCAGACACTACCCATGCAGTTATCTAAACATTCAGGCACTACCTGTTCACTCAGCCAAAAACAAATGGGCAGCATCCAATCACTGAAACACTATTCATGCACTCATCCAATAGGATAGGTGCTATGCATGGGCTTAAACAATCATGTATGCACTATTCATGCACTCTATAAATCACCTATATACTATGTATGTATATGCACTCTTGCAATCATGCAGGCACTAGAGGTGCACTAATTTAATCATCCCACCAGTATCTATGCATGTATTGAATTATTGAAGCATTAGTCACACACTTGCCTGATCATTCAGTCTCTACTCATGCATTCATCCAAACACCCAGGTACTGGTGGTATGCTCACTCATGCAAACACGCAGACAATAAGTATGCAGATATGAAATGACCCATGGAGTTATGATGTAGTGAGGGGATCATCTGCACACTACTTGTATCCTCAGGGAATAACCTAGACCCTACCTATGCACTCATTCAATCATCCAGGGAGTATTGATGTAGTCAACCACAAACCTATGTATTTGCAAATTGTACTGAGGAATATGTAGTCTTTTAGAGCCATGTCGGGAATTATATATGCAACCTGTCTCACACTCTGTGCAAGTGCTCAGAAGAATTAGTAAGATATATGGTTGAATATAGATGAATGTGCAGATTTTTATACGCAGCATTTCCCAAAGTTTAAATCTGATATATTAGGAAAGTACTGAGATACTAAATACACCAGTGACACAGTGGTGGAGAGACATGCAAATAGCTCTTATGGTGTGTTTTTAGATTTGCAGCGTTGAGACACTGTATGTACTACTACACCTGGGTAACGCGGCACACAGCCACAAGCCATTTGGCTGTGCCCCGCTGTATTACTTTTAAAGCACAGGGATGCATCATATTTACAACAATATGATGGATCCCTGTGCTCTCCTCTGCGCTGGCACACAACTGGCTGTCATGCTTCAATGGAGGCACCCTTGCAGCCTGATGCAAGGGTGCCTATGTTGCAGGGATGATTGTTTTTGTTCAGGAAGGCACACCCCTCCACAAAAACAATCACAAGAAGTGTTTTCCTCTTTCTCTGTGTGCTGCAGAATGCAGCACACAGAGAAAGAGGAAAAAATGACGAGAATTGAAAGTATTTCTCCTTGTTGTGCCTCCCTACACTTGTCCTGAGAAGGCGTAGAATTCTGACGTATTCCCAGGTGTACGAATCATTGTGAATTTGGGAATGTGGCAAAATGCATGGGTGTTGTGTGGGAACACACACAGCAACACCCATGCAATGCTCCTTTCATGCAAAGTACTATGTGAAAAGGGCCAATATTCAAAAGGCCACGAAAAGCCACGCAGAGTGACTTTACGTGGCATTGTAAATATGGAGCATTACACTATAGCAATGGTGTGTCATAAAAAATAAAAAATAAAGTGAAGCTTTGGCTCATGGGACTTGTAAATACGCTCCCTTGGCTTGATGTTTATTTTAAAATTTACTACAGAAGGGATAAACTGGTCTTTCACCATGTATAAGTCAGAAGAAAGATATGGTGCCGCTGTGTTGTAGGACAGGGTGCTAAAATTTTAAAAGGTCACTAATGAATAAAGTTTTGTGCTTTGCTTTGGGTTTGCTATATCGAAGAAAGTGCATGTAGTAATAAAGCTAGGTTCATCTGTAGATTTAATACTGCAACATACCATAAAAATTGTTTTTACATTATGTGTAAGTCAGTATTAATGTATAGTGTATGTTGGCTAGGGTAAAAATTAAAATGTACTTGTTTGTTTTTAACAAAACAAGATATACTTAACTACACACAGTTAGAATACCTACAAAAGCTCAGTCGAAAAAGCAACAGTAGCAACTATGGTATCTCTTCAGAAATGAGTTACAAAAGGGGCAAAATGCAGAAGAAGTCCTGAAAGAAAAAAGACTTACTGGTAAGAGGACAAAGCCTTTTCTTAAAAATATATGTGAACATTTGCAAAGATTACAATATAAAGCAAATATGACTAGGAGAAACAATGAGAGTGGACAAAGTATACATTGGTAGAAGAGAAAAAATTCCCATGAACAAGGTCAGAGTAACCTGACCGAAACGCGTAGGGCATGGCAAATAACTACTGAATAAATCCGCCTGAATGATCCTGAAAACGAGAGAGTGCTTTCTTTAATTTTGCTGGAAGGCAAAACAACTGTTTTATATACATATATATATATATATATATATAAACACCCAATGTCCGCAGTGTGTCTTGGCAATAGCACTCATAGAATGATAGAGGCACTTTCTGTGCAATCGTCAAGGATGTCCTTTCTCCACCACTCTGCAAACGCACCTCCTGGCATAGTACTAGTTGGGGGATGAAGTTCCCTTGGCTATTTGGGGTATTTGGGGGCCAACTATCCCTCATGTTACCTCTAGCAAGTCCCACACAGTCTGCTTGCTAGGAGGTCTTTGGAGGCCATACCCCCTTTCTGCAACACTCTGCAAACGCGTCTCCTGGCACACTACTGGTTGGGGAATATAGTTCTCTTGGATGCTAAAAGACCTTGGGGACCAAGAAGCCCTCTTGGTACTTTCTGTAAGTCCTACAATGCTGGATTTCTGAGAGCTGGTTAGAGGTCCCACCCCTTTTCCACATCATTCTGCACACACCTTTGCTACTGAAAAAAACAAAGGTTACGAGTAAGATATAGTTAGGAATTAGCATTTAAAAAAACTTGGTTAATCACTAAAAAAATGTAGGTTACACGGACGTTATAGTGAGGCTCAGATTTCACATGCACAAAACCAGAGAAATTCTGCAGGTATAGTTAGCTGAACTAACTATAACTCGCACCCCCGCAACACAAGTTTTGAGTATCAAGTTTATGTTTTTTATGATAAAGAACTCCTACAGAGGTCCACATAATTATACAGCCAAGATAAAACAAAGAATGCATTTCCTACAATAACTAATTTTTTTTTTTTTTATTTTTTTTTTTTTAAAACCTTTATTGTGCACAAAAAAGAGAACAAATACGGGCCTACAACCAGCAGGCCGGCCACGAAACGTCAAGCACAGGTGCAAGCAATGCGGCTCCACAGCGGTATCAGACAAGATAGCAGCAATTAGTAGCAGTTACAGTGAATGGAGTCATGTCGCCAAGGAGAAGGAATATTAAAGGTTAAATTTTTTTAAAGTTTTAAAGAAATATAAATCAGCGAAGAATAAAATCAAGAAGAACTGAGTCCGGACATTAGCTTCACAACATGAGCAGGCAGCATCAATTAGAACAACATTAGTAAGAACTCCCCGTTAATATGGCAGTACCATACAAAACAATAAGAGCTGCAGTCCACATTTACGTACTACCCTCAGCGCCACCCACTCCCTACTAACCCCCAATGCAGACCCAGAACTGAAACCAGAACAAGAAAGCGCAGAAATTAGAAAAATAAGGCCCATAGAAACTAAAAAGGAAAAATAAATCTACCCCCCCACCCTACAACAATCCGGAGGCTACGGCCTACCCCCCCCCGGCAAAGTGCCTGTCGCCCAGTAAAGAAACCCGAAATACAGAGGAAGAATAGAAAAGAGAGAAGAAAAGAGAAGAAAAGAAAGTCGTCACACTTGAAGCATCGGGAGGAAGAAAAGAACAAGCTAGTCTACCACTCCCGAAAAAGAAAGGAAACGGGGGAGGAGCCCTAACACTAACAAAACTCCCGGTCCCCCAGCCATGTATAGCCCCCTGCACCGAGTGAAGCAATAATATCGAAAAGTACACCACCAAATGAAGAATCGAATCAGATGCACCCGGGACCCCGAGCCAATACTTGAATGATCACCCCGTCCATATGGGCAATAGCAGGATACACCCAGTTCTACCCCACGTGCGAAATCGCCAGGATGAGCAACAGTAGCAGAACAGATGTGGGGAGCTACGACCACTACATTCTCCAGAGAGGCGGCACAGTCCAAAACATAACAGCTAGTCCAACAAGAGTGAAGCCCCGGAGACCTCCAGCTCTAATCAGGTCGCGAGCGACCACTATAGCATGACACCCAGCAAAAGCCCTCCCCGGTCAGGACAAAGGGACAAGATGGCCGCCGTAATGAGAATGCAGACAAAGGAGAGCAAGATGGACGCTACCCTAAACAAATAACCCCCATGTCACAATAAGTTTCCAGGACCAGCAAAAAGGAACCAAAGAGAACGTGGCGGAGCCGATAGCCAGAAATTAATCAGGGTAGCCAGTGTATGAAGCCGACTGTGCCATTGACAAAGGTCGCAACACCCGAAGGATGCCTTGATTGGAAAGCAAAACAACCATTAGCTATAATAGGGACAGACGGGTGAAAACAATCTACATCGTAAATATGAGCCATGCAGCCAGTACGTACCACATTCTAACCCCAATCCCCACCCGGCAAGACAGTGACACAACCAGGAACCCGCCCAACCCTGTCCCGATCCCAGGAGCCCACCCGATCTCAGCCCTCGATCAACTAGCAGCGGTCGATGAAACTGGACATAAAAGGAATCCCAAACCCGGCCCAACCAGCCAAGAAGCAAATACTAAGGAAATCTGCCTAGCCCTGACCCAAACGTGGATAAACCCTCGGACATGCTCCCCGAAAGAAGCCCGCCCACTGTAGAACAAAGAAGCAACATGGCGAGAGAAAAAACGAAAATGAAGTGAGACCACAAAATGGCCGTCGAAAGTCACCAGGAATTTCGTCGACTGTAGCATGGAGATCCGCCACGGCATCAGGAGAGTATGAGTTCTCAGGCAACAGAGTCAAAAAACACAACACAGGGGCAATCGATAATGCCGTAGATAGGTCCCGGAGCGCCCTTGAACGTAAGTCCAACAACAATGTAGCGCTCCCCATGAAAGGGGGAAACAAAGTATCCCGGGCGGAGTCGTCAGGCGGGTGGTATTGAACACCAAGAAGGTCGGAAGCGGGCACAGGTGACCAGCAGGCAGGTGGGAGCGCTGTATCTTCGTGGGACGTGGGTGGAAACAAGCGGCAACCCTGCGGGATCAGCGCGGCATACTCCCGCCGTAGCGCAGACGCCATGTCGTCCAGTTTGTCTCCCAATTTTCCGTAGCTATGGCACATCTCCGCACGGAGATCACACAGGGCGGACAGAACGGTGTCAAGGGAAAGCGCGGGCTGCAGCCCCTGCCTCTCGCCGCCCTGGGTCCCCGGAAACTCGGACCCCACCCCAGGCGGGGCAGCACGGGTCACAGGCGGGATCGGGCGCTCACCTCCACCACACAAAGCACCAAACAAAGCCATTATAGCGGGGCTCCGAAGTAATACCAGGATAGTCGAGCTACCAAAGTTTGTCCAGTCAATGGTGGAGGAACACTGTATACCGCGCCAGTGAGGCACACAACGCAGGTCAGGCGCTCCGCGGCAGACCCGGGCGGAGAGGCATAGGGCAGGCAATCCTGGTCAAACAAATATGGCCGAGCAAGCCTCTCCCCGCACCGTCCGCCGCCAACAAAGGAGCCGGTCCGGAGGGGTGCCGCAGCGTAGGAAACGCTCTCTTCTCCCCGTCCGTTTCAAGTTGCGTCAGGTGGCCTGTAGCTGGGGGCGCATCGCGGGGACCTCACCAATGGTCCAGCAGCCGGCGCTGACCGGGTACTCCGGCCGTCAGCGGCTCTCCAGGGCAAGGCAGGAAGGGATCGCACAGGCGGGGTCCAGGGCTACAGGCTGTTCCGCGGCTATCTCCGGCCGCCGGGCAGGGCGGGAGTCCGGGGAAACATCGCCGAGGTCAGCGCGGTGCCGTACGCAATCTGCCACCCATCTCTGTCAGGATCCGTTTCAGGATGTCGGTGCGGCGCTGGAAGGCTGGCGGAGCCGGGAGCCTACAGGTCTGCTCCGGTCGCCATCTTGGCTCCTCCCCCAATAACTAATTTTAATGTATACAGAACTCTCTCCTTAGAATATATTACCATGCATACCAAGCAGAATACAGAACAGAATAAAACAGTGTTGTAAGGCAACAAAGTATAATATACAAAGTGCGAGTGGAAACAAACCATTCCTAAAATATTGCAATGCACATACACCTAAGTGATGAACAATAAAAAAATCACAATGTAAGAAGTCACATTAAAAATTCCTAATAAATCTCCAGAAAAGTAAAAAAAATTTTTACTTCCTCTTAAAACCATTTAATTTGGGGGGGACAAAATAAATGAATGGGCCTCCAGGGTGGAGTGAATGTTGAATTTGAGGGAAAAATGCCCTAAAAAATAGCACCTAGCGCTTTGCAACTCTGGACACACAAATAACACAGGAATAAGATCACAGGTATAGACCAGATTTCTTCTTTATCAGGGTTGGCATAAATCTCAGCGGCCGATTTGGAGACTATGGCGTATAATTGAAGTGTCTCCTAAGTGGAATATACATCGTTGCATAGAGGAAAAAAGCGGAGCAACCATTATCTCCCAAAAATGCTTACTTCAAGCATTAGCACAAATTTGAGGGATGACATAAAAACTATCTGGTTCTAATTTTTGAATTCTTAAGCAGGATGGCCAAACCCTCCACGAGCATGACCTCTTTCAGAGCACTTAGCATGGCTAGAAAGCACAATAAAACACTACAATCAAATGCTTCACAGGCCCAAGTTTCTTCTAAATATATACACCAAGGGATCAGGGTTTTCAAAATGTTTTGTTTTTCCTCATTATGACCCAGGCCAGACATGTTCCATGACAGGAGTAATCCCCCTGACTGAGCTACCTCAAGGGATGACTCCGTTCTGCTGGGGGCTAGTCATTATTCAAGGCTCCCGCCACCCAGCTCCACTGGACCGAGTCACCTTACAAGTTCGGTACCTTAGGATCAGCTGTCAGGCCCGTCACCATGTTTATTGTTTGTCCTCTTTGGCCCAAAGAAAGCACAATATCTTTGGGGTTACCGGGTAAGACCTCTAAATCTGGACCAATCGCATTGGATGCCATGTCTTTGGACCAATCAGACATTGAATCACAGGATGCCTGGGAGGAGATTCCCTGTATTCTATGACAGATGAAACATCAGTCCCTCGCTAAAGAAAGTGCTCACAATTCGTTCAACCAAATTAGCAATGATCGGGGAGCAGAAGGTCACCCTAGAGTAGGAAAGTATATCAGATAAGTGAATCTTTACATTTGAGATGTCCGTACTTGATATCAACTTTAAGGCCTCAATCTTGGAGAATGAGCTAAGGATAAAACCTCTGTTTACTGGAGTAGGTTCATTGTCAAATAACCAAGTAAAGTCCAGGATGAAAGATTAGATATTCTGCATCACACTGGTTTTCTGTATAGCATCCCTCGAGGGGATCCATAAGGAAAACCTATCCCTATAGCTAAAAGTTTTTGTCCTCCATTAGGTTGTGTGCTAAGGTACGGAGTGAGATTGTCAGGGGAACTGCCCTCCTGGTTTATATTCTCGACTCTACTCTCTCCATGACAAAACAGGTCAATGCCGTCTCATCCTCCTGCCTCAACACCCTCCGCATTCTCCACAAGATCTACAGGTGGATCCCCATGGAAACAAGAAGAACGTCACCCAGGACCTAGTCAGCAGCAGGCTGGACTACGGAAAAGCCCTCTATGCAGGAGCCTCGGCCAAACTCCTTAAACGACTACAACGGCTTCAGAACGCCTCTGCACGCCTGATCCTCGACATCCCCGGCCGCAGCCACATCACACCCCACCTGGGAGACCTGCACTGGCTCCCCGTCGACAAGAGGATCATCTTCAAGCTCCTCACCCATGCACACAAGGCACTCCACACCACCGGACCAGCATACCTCAACAGACTCACCTTCTACACCCCCAAAAGGCAGATTCACCACCCTCGCCACTGTCCCCCGCATCTGAAGAATGATTTCCGGCGGCAGATCGTTCTCCCACCTCGACGCCAAGACTACCCATCCTCCTACGGCAGACCCAGGACCTGCTTACCTTCAGAAGACTACTCAAGACCTGGCCATTCAAGCAGTAACAGCATTCCCCCCCAGAGCCTTTAGACCCCCCACGGGTGAATAGTGCACTTTACAAGTGTTCTGATTGATTGATTGATTGGGAGCTTCTACCGTTCTACCGCCGCACTGTTGTATGGAGTTATATGCTGAAACCTATTTCTCTCCCTCCTCATCACAGCCTACTTATGCCTGCCTTCTTTACTGTCTTCTTGCTGTCCCCTTAACTCGTTCACCGCCAACAACAGACCAGTGCCCACCAGCTGCTTTTGGCTGTGAGCTGCCAACTCAACGGGACCGAGCTGGGCAGGACTGAGCTGGGTGAAAGGCAGATGGGAGGTAAGGAGGCAAGGCTATCGCCAGGCAGGACCAGAGACAGGGGCCTCATGGGAAAGCGAACTCCTCCGGAAAGTAAACCGCGTATCAGACTTCCCTCTCACCTTGCCACCAACTTTCCTGGACCAGCCTGCTGCTGTGACCGCAACTGCACTCTGCAGATGACTCTGCCGCAGTAATCCTCGCTCGTATTCGTCCGCTCTGAATGCACTTACTCTGCACTGCGTATGACCTTACAAATTACATCACTCATGACATAGTCAGTGACATCACTGATTTTGTGTATGATATCATCAGTGATGTCAAGTGAGATGTAACCTGTTATGCCACTGACAATGTCATGAGTGATGTTATATGTGAGGTCATAAGCAGTGCATTACGGGGGCACAAGTTGTAGTTAGCTCAGCTAACTATAAATGCTGAATTTCACTGGTTTTGTCTGAGTGAAACCTGAGTCTAACTATAACATCCCTATTAACGTTATTTTTTTAGCATTTGAAAAACCTTAGAAATTCACTAAAAAAACATAGGTTTCAGGGGAGTTATAGTTAGTTGGACAGTTCACTCGTACAAAACCATAGAAATTCTCCCGTTATAGTTTGTTCAGCTAACTATAACTCGCGAGCCCACAATGCACTGCTGATGACGTCACATATTACATCACTCTTGACATGGTCAGTGACATCATTCATGACATCACTCATGACATCTCAAATGACAGCACTGATGACATCATCCTTGTGATAGAGTTGCAGACCCCCTCTCACTCCTTTGCTACACACATTCAAAAATATAAACTAACATTTTCAAAACAATGGACACACCAATACCAGTTACAACACACCTATTCAGTAATTTCAAGATCTACACACACATCCACTCATTCACCAACAGTTCCTATATAGTCACTCATACATGTACTCACTCATCATATGTACTCATACACCTATACATCCTGTTACACACCGCCACTCATCCATAGAGTTACTCACACACATAGTCACACAAGCAAACAAAGTATAAAACATCAGTTTACTTGCATATACAGTTATACATACTGTTAGATTTGGGGGTCTCTAGTTAGCACAGGTAGGTATTGTGACAAATAGGGACCCTCTCCTCTAGTCAGGATAAGGGGATTACTCTCCCAAAATAACCCCTGCTCACCCCCTTGGTAGCTTGGCACGAGCAGAAGGGCTTTACTTCGGAGGCATTGTAAGTTAAGCAGTTGTGACCACATACAGTAACCCAGTGACAACACTACAAATGGAAACCACCGAGGTTTTATATAAAAAATAAGTAGACTTTATATAGAGTTACCACAAGACCATAAACGACAAAAATACATACTATGATTACTTTAAGATGGTAGATTTAAGCTTAGTTCAGTTCAGTTCTTAGCTTCTCAGGGATGCGAGAAGTTCTCAGTTTGATGCGTCGACTGCAGCAGCGACACCCTTGTTCCACGATGCGATGGCAGAAGCTTCAGCGGCGACACTCTTCTCCCACGATGTGTGAAGCTTCCGCATGATGCATCAACTACAGCAGCAACATCTAAGATGTGACGGCAGCAGCTCCGACGGCGGCTCACTTCTCGGGGTTGCGAGGTGCTCTTAATCGATGCGGTGCAGTGCGACAGTGCCAGCTGCGACACCCTCCTTCGGAGTTGCGACGGCAGACACAGCGATGGCGACACGCTTCCTCTTCGCTGTGGCACGCTTCTCTCCGATGCGGTGCAGTGCGACAGTTCCAGCGGCAACACCCTCCTTCGGAGTTGCGACGGCAGGCACAGCGACGGCGACACGCTTCTTCTCGTTGAGTCACGCTTCCAGCTCCTTACGACACGCAGTTCCTCGGAAGACCCAAAACAGCAGCAGGCACTTCCAAAAGAACTCGGGGGAGCTGGGGGTTGAAGCCTGTTGTCCCTGAGACTTCAGCAGGAGGCAAGCTCTTTTCCAAGCCCTTGGAGATCCTTCACAAGTTGAAAGCAAGGTACACAAAGTTCCTTTCTCCTTCCTTTGGCAGTAGGGCAACCACTGCAGGCAAATCCCCCAAGCAGCACTTCAGCTTGGGAATAAACGCTCCTCAGTTTCTTCAGGTTGCTCTCCTCAGTAAAGGTTTCTTCTTGTAGTCCAAAGTGATCTAATTTCATGGGATCAGAGTCCCAATATTTATACCCCAAAATCCTTTGTTCTCTGAGGGGAGAGAGGCCTTTGCCCAGTCCAAACTAGTTCTGAAGCACTCTGTTTACCAGACCTTTCCTTTCCTTTCACAGTGCAGGGCAGGCACTTCAGACGCCCCACAGGAGGTGGAGCCAGCATTGTGGAAGGCAAGTACAGTCCTGGAGCACTTTGTTTACAGGACTACTTCTCTTCTTTCAGTGTGCAGGGCAGAGACATCAGCCGCTCCCCAGGGGGTGGAGCCAGCATTGTGGAAGGCAGGCACAGCCCTATTCAAGGTTCAGGTGCAACTCCTCCCTCCCATCTAGATGCAGATCTATCTATTCACCACTGGGTGACTCAGCCTGTCTCCTGGAATTCCCCAGCCCTGTCACTCACAAAACCAGACATAGGAATACACAACCTAGCAGAGGCAGGTTTGAATGGTTAGACAAGCGAATACCTACTTTCTAAAAGTCGTATTTGCAAACACAGAATATTAAAATAAACTTTACTAAAAGATGTATTTTATTATTCTGAGTTCAGGCATACTAAACTCGAATTTTTACCATGTTCTCTGAGACAGTTAGGATTATAAAATGTAATAACTCTAACAGCCCATTCTGGCCTATGGAGAACAGGTAGCCTTGCAATAGTGAAACACGAAAATTACTGTAATTCACTATTAGGACATGCCACACACATCAGGGCTTGTACTACCTTATACTTACAATGCACCCTGCCCTTGGGCCTACCATAGGGGTGACTGATATGAAGAAACTGGAAGGTTTAGGGACTGGGAAGTGGGTGCACTTGCCCAGTCAGCATGCTCTGCAATGGTAGACCTTTGACATACTTTACAAGGCTGCTTCTGTGGGGTGGCACAGCCAGTGCTGCAAGCCCACCAGCAGCATTTGGATTTACACACCCTGGGCACACTCAGTGCACTAGACTAGGGTCTGACAAGTAAACCAAATAGCCAAACATGGAACCACTGATTAATACATCAATTTACAATAGGGAGCACTTGCACTGTGGCACTGGATAGCAGTGGCACAGTGCCCAAAGCATCTAACACCAGCAAAAATACATGAGGCAACAGCAAAAATGAAAGGGAGACCCACGCCAATGGTGCCAGGTCTAACTACCACACTTACTTCTACAGAAACGTACACATACTTACGCTCTTAAAAAATCACTTATAGTAACACCTACTTATTTGTACAGGAATTCTTCCAATCTCTCACTCTCACATATACTCAATCATACACACCAATACTCACATATACTAGTTTAAAACATATGTAGTTACTTATAAAGACACTATTGAGGCAGTCATTCACTCAATAACACACCCATACGCACACTCATCCACCTATACAGTCCTGCACACATGCTGTCTTCAACACATACAAACATTGAGTCACTCATTCATGCATCTATGCACTAAGTAATACCCCCACCAAACCATACATACACTCAGACACTCATACTGATACTCAAAAAACCAACTAATAACCCATATAGACACTCATGTAGCTACTCACCAACCCATGCAGCCACTTATGGAAGAGGTGTGGCGCAGCGACCAGGGCGACTGACGCTGGAATCTGGGGCTCACGGTTCAATCCCCGGCACCGGCGGCAGGTCAGCCCAGCACGATGTGACTCTGGGCAATAGCTTGCTTAATCTTCACGTGGGCCCCCAGCGCCGGGACACCACTTCGGAGGTAGCTGTGCAGTTTACAAATACTGGTATTTCATTTCATTTCACTTATACACAAAGTGAGAGACTGATATAGATATTTACATATTTAAACATTACTCACTAACCCATGTATTCACTAAGATACACTTAATCAGTCAGTTATACAATCCATTTTACAAAAAAATCATCCATTTAGACACTTATATACGCATTTATTCTTCCATCGACCTTGAGAAATACATGTATAAAACATATTTAATTTTCAGAAAAACACACATTCACTGGATGATGTCATCAGTGATGTCATTTGAGATGTCATCAGTTATGTCATGAGTGATGTCACTGACCATGTCATTAGTGATGTAATATGTGACATCATCAGCAGTGCATTCCGGGCGCACAAGTTATAGTTAGCTGAACTAACTATAACGAGGGAATTTCTATGGTTTTGCACAAGTGAAATGTCCAACTAACTATAACGCCCCTGAAACCTATGGTTTTTTCAGTGACTTTCTAAGGTTTTTTAAATGCTAATTTCTAAATAAAACCTGCCTGAAGCCTATGGTTTTTTCAGTGAATTTCTAAGGTTTTTTAAATGCTAATTTCTAACTATAACGTGCCTGAAACCTATGTTTTTTTCAGTGAATATATATATATATTTATTATACTTTGTATACATGTGAAAATGTCTCAGTTCGCCTGTTTGCCTAGGTGGCATGGAAAAAATGGGTGGAACTGACGTCAGCACGCCGACGAGGTCCTCTTATGGCTCCGATGACGTCTTATGGTGTCGCGAGCGGAGCCCTGCTATTATGATGTCCTTGTCGACGTGGGAGAGCTAGGAAAGAATTTCCGTAGAATGCTGGTGCAGGGGATATTCACCTAAGTGTTCAGGCTAATCCTTTGGGAGCAACTGTTTATGTTGCCACTCCAGAAACCAAAACCAGTGATCCAAGGGCAGAGGCCCTGCAGTTGGCACACGAGGTGGGGTGCCCAGTCGTGTGCACCGGCGGGGCAGCGAAGTGACAAGCACCACAACCCACAAAAAAGGTAACGAGGGCACTAAATAACACAGGATCTTCTCTTTGCATCTGGCAGGAACAACGAAGTTAAAATGCTTTAGTACCAAAATGTAGAATTAGTGCTACAATGGTCTTCAAGAGGACCTGCGATGCCGCTTCTGCCTCCCGTACCCCGGAGGCGGCACATGGGTAACGCGGTACGGTCATACTGTGGTGGCACGCACACTCGTTGACCTCTCATGGCACTGCTCCACACTTCAGGGAGGACGCTTTCCATTAGCTATTTTTTCTGCAGACATGTCGCGCCGGCCCCATCCAACAACAGAACTCTTTTATATCCAAACAGACTCTTCTACTCTCTCACCAGAAGTGAAACCAGGCCACACGGACACTTTCACAATACAACAGCCGGGAATGCACTTTTCGGTAAAAAAAAACACATTCATTCCTTCTAATTAATCAAATAAACATCTCACCGAAGAACAGGGGCCAGCTTCGATCGGTAAACAGCCGTTACAACAACTTTTTTACTTTGTGATACCATTACAACGAATGCATTACAATGCATGCATTACCACGCATGCGTTGTACATCGCAAAGTCATTACAACGCATTTTTTTAGAACGCATGGTCATTTACCACGCATGCATTCACAACAAATTTAGTTGTAAAGGTATGTATAGTTAATGACCATGCAATCTAAAAAACATGTAGATGATCCACGTCGTAAGAAAACAGAGGCTGTTCCGTTTCCTCACAATGACGTGCACCGCCCCTCGGAGACGACGTGAAGCAAGAACCATGAGGAGAGAGGAACCACGAGGAGTGAGAGGTAAGGGGGATTGGGCATGGGGTGGGGGTTTCTTTTCTAGGGTTTAGGGTAGTGCAGTGGTGTTTGTGTACTGTAGGGGTTCGTGCTGGGGTTAGTGTTTTAAGGTTTAGGGTAGTGCATTGGTGTTTGGGTAGTGTAGGGGTCATGCTGGGGGTAGTGTTTTAGGGTTTAGGATAGTGCAGTGGTGTATGGGTAGTGTAGGGGGTCGTGCTGGGGTAGTGTTTTAGGGTTAGGGTAGTGCAGTGGTGTTGTGTAGTGTAGGGGGTCGTGCTAGGGGTAGTGTTTTATGGTTTAGGGTAGTGAGGTGGTGTTTGGGGAATTTAGGGGGTTGTGCTGGGGGTCTTGTTTTAGGGTTTAGGGTAGTGCAGTGGTGTTTGTTTAGTGTAGGGAGTTGTGCTGGGGTAGTCTTTTGGGTTTATGGTAGTGCTGTGGTATTTGGGTAGTGTAAGGGGTAGTGCTGGGGTAGCGTTTTAGGGTTTAGGGTAGTACAGTGGTGTTTGCGTAGTGTAGGGGTAGTGCTGGGGGTAGTGTTCTAGGGTTTAGGGTAATGCAGTGGTGTTTGGATAGTGTAGGGGTTCATGCTGGGGGGTAGAGTTTTAGGGTTTAGGGTATGGCAGTGGTGTGTGGGTAGTGTAGGGGGTCGTGCTGGGGTAGATTTAGGGTTTAGGGTAGTGCAGTGGTGTTTGTGTTGTGAGGGGGTCATGCTGTGGGTAGTGTTTTAGGGTATAGGATTTAGAGTAGTGCAGTCATGTTTGTGTAGTGTAAGGGATCGTGTTTTGGGGAATTGGGTAGTGCAGTGGTGTTTGGGTAGTGCAGGGGGGTCATGCTGGGTTTCGTTTTTTAGGGTGTAGAGTAGTACAGTGGTGTTTGGGTAATGTAGGGTGTCGTGCTGGGGTAGTGTTTTAGGGTTTAGGGTAGTGCAGTGGTGTTTGGGTAGTGTAGGGGTAGTGCTGGGGTAGTGTTTTCGTTTTACGGTAATGCAGTGGTGTTTGTGTAGTGTAGGGGGTAGTCTTTTAGGGTTTAGGGTAGTGCAGTGGTGTTTGTGTACTGTAGGGGGTAGTGTTTTTGGGTTTAGGGTAGTTCAGTGGTGTTAGTACTGTAGGGGGTTGTGCTGGGTTTTAGTGTTTTAGGGTTTAGGGTGGTGCTGTGGTGTTTGTGTAGTGTAGGGGGTCATGTTTTAGAGTCGTGCAGTAGTGTTTGGGTAGTGTAGGGGGGTCATGCTGGGGTAGTGTTTTTGGGTTTAGGGTCGTGCAGTTGTGTTTGGGTAGTGAAGGTGGTCGTGCTGGGGTAGTGTTTTAGGGTTTAGGGTAGTTCAGTTGCGTTTAGGTAGTGAAGGGGGTCATGCTGGGGTTATAGTTTTAGGGTTTACGGCAGTGCAGTGGTGTCTGTGTAGTGTAGGGAGTCCTGCTGGGGGTAGATTTAGGGTTTAGGGTAGTGCAGTGGTGTTAGTACTGTAGGGGGTTGTGCTGGGTTCTAGTGTTTTAGGGTTTAGGGTAGTGCTGTGGTGCTTGTGTAGTGTAGGGGGTCATGTTTTAGAGTCATGCAGTAGTGTTTGGGTAGTGTAGGGAGTCGTGCTGGTGGTAGTGTTTTAGGGTTTAGGGTAGTGCAGTTATGTTTGGGGTAGTGTAGGGTGTCGTGCTGGGGGTAGTGTTTTAGGGTTTAGGGCAGTGCAGTGGTGTTTGTGTAGTACAGGGGGTAGTGCTGGGGGTAGTGTTTTCGGGTTTAGGGTAATGCAGTGGTGTTTGGGTAGTGTAGGGGTTCATGCTGAGCGAAATGTGTTTTAGGGTTTAGTGTATGGCAGTGGTGTTTGGGCAGTGTACGGGGTCGTGCTGGGGTAGATTTAGCATTTAGGGTAGTGCAGTGGTATTTGTGTTGTGAGGGGGTCGTGCTGGAGGTAATGTTTTAGGGTTTAGAGTAGTGCAGTGGTGTTTGTGTAGTGTAACAGGTTGAGGGTAGTGCAGTGGTGTTTGTGTAGTTTAGGGGGTCATGCTGGGGGTAGTGTTTTAGGGTTTAGGGTAGTGCACTGGTGTTTGTATAGTGTAGGGAGTAGTCTTTAAGGGTTTAGGGTACTGCAGTGGTGTTTGTGTACTGTAGGGGGTCCTGCTGGGTTCTAGTGTTTTAGGGTTTAGAGTAGTGCAGTGGTATTTGTGTAGTATAGGGGGCCACGTTTTAGGGTTCAGGGTTGTGCAGTGGTGTTTGGGTAGTGTAGGGGGGCATGCGGGGTAGTGTTTTTGGGTTTAGGGTAGTGCAGTTTTGTTTGGGTAGTGAAGGGGTCGTGCTGGGGGTATTGTTTTAGGGTTTAGGGCAGTGGTGTTTGTATAGTGTAGGGGGTCATGCTGGGGGTAGATTTAGGGATTAGGGTAGTGCAGTGGTGTTTAAATATGGGCGAAATGCGCGAATTCACGGTACGCGAATTCGTGCAAAAGTGAATTTGCGTTCCGCAAAATCCGTGAATTCATGCGAATTTGCGGATTATTTTTTTTTGCGTGTTCGCGGGCCGCTTGCTGCGCACCGACCGCGAAGTTACCCATGCGGTCCTACATAGGCGCGGCCATCTTGTGCGCGTTGCGTATTTCCGTTTGCGGGCGCTATTTGCAAGCTCGTGTTGTGTGCGGGGCGCGATTATGTGTTCGCGTGCGTTTTTGCGTGCTCGCGGGGGAAATATTGTGCAAACTTACCCACGCGGTCCTCAATGGGCACGGCCATCTTGCTTTTCATTCATTGCTATGGTTCTGGGCATGCTTTTTGTATCCAGCTTGAATCTTTGCGATCCTTTCTTTGTTTGAAGTTTTTTTGGATCTTTTTTACTCATTTTCTATCCCTCTCTTTTTCTACAAGTATATTTTGTGTTTTTTTCTACTTTTGGTTAGTTTAAAACTACTTTTTTTAACTCTTTTTTCTTTTCTTTACTTTTTGCCTATTCTTTCCTTTTTTTATTTTACTTTACTGTCCAGGACCATGGCAAAGGGAGCCGGCAAAGATCTGAAGGGGAAGGGCCCTGCACTCGGTAGCCGGCTCCTTTGTGGGCGCTTAAGAGGGGAGGATGTGATGGCCAGGGAGATTTTCAGCCCGGTGCAGGTGGCTGCACTGATCTTTTATGTGCAGCACCACCTCCCCAAGACCGTGGCAGCAGGGGGCAGGCTCGGGTCAGGGTATGGCTTCTGGGAGCGTCGCCAGCTGTGGGCTAAGATGTGCCAGGCCATGCGGAGTCGAGGTCCCAGCGCACCTACCATCAAGCGGCGCACCGGTGGTCGGACCTCCTTGACCGCGAGCAGGACTTGCTCCACCTGCTAGGTGTGAAGATCCCTTGCCTTGGTGAGTAGCTAATTAATAACTACTTTGTTTTCTTCTGCTCTGTGTTATATTGCTAATATATGTTTTTCCCGAAGAGCAAGAATGCTGCCGATTCGATTACATTGCAGGTAAATTAACGTTTAAATAGCTTCTGTGATTGCAGGTGCTTGCCTGCTCAGTGGCGTTGCTACTATGCTTACTATTTGCAACATTGTGCTTATTTGAAAGCAGAACTGCATAATGCTAGAGAGACTAGAGACTTAAGTCTGGTCCTTCCTTTGTACTCCTGCTACCAGTAAGAAGAGATAGTGGTGGATTGATAGGTTGAGTATATTATGACTAGTTATTTAGTAGTAGGACATTTTTTTAGTGGTCTGCAATCATGATGACGGACGCGTGCTGTTGAGTGCTGGCAGTCGTACTAGAACCTTTTTGTTGTTGGTTTAGTTAGTGATTTACATAACTTTCCAAGTAGACAGTCTGCGAATACAGCAATACTGTACTATCTATCCTAGTTGACCAGATCAGATAGGTCAATCAATAGATGTAGTGCAATTGTTGGTAATTTGTTTCCCCGAGATAATTTTAGATTGTGGTCAAAGAAATCAAATATTTCAAAAAAACAATCATCCATGTTTGTGTTTATTTCATGATCATCAGCACCTCCCAGGGGCAAGAAGACTGAAACTCCGGCGGAACAAGGTGGGCAGGAACGGTCCTCTGCAGGCTCTTCTGCTTGCCCCAGTAAGTTGTTCTGTTGTTAATATTAATAATTATACTTCCCTAATTTTTACAGGTCCTATTCATTCAAAATTGTTTCCTAATTCTATTTTTTACAAAACAGTCTTTGATCTTCTTGTAGACTGTTTCTACATTCTTATCCTGCCTCTACCATCACTCTCTGTGCTACTACTAATATTTACTATTATTATGAGTCGGTCTGTGTAGGTAGCTAAGCTTGCCCAGTCAGCAAATGGTGTTAAACAAAACTCTGATCCAGGCACTGAGTGCAGTCCTCTGGGTTGCCCTTGCTGTCTATTCCAGTCTTATTAATGTAAGTGCTTTGACAATTTCCTACAACAAAATGTCAATATGTCCAACAAGAATAAGCTAGTAGTTGGCTTTTTTGATTTGATAGGAGCACATACCATCCCGCTAGTGTTTCAGGGACTATTCTGCACATACAGAAGTATGGACAAGAGAAATAGGACATTGTTGATAATAGGTGCAGTCGACTTTCCACATACCTCAGTCTGAACAGAAGTTGAACCCCCAATCCCCTGACCGACTATCTAGTGTGTCTGACCAATGATTACGCTACGACCCAGAAGAACAGAAGAAGACTACCGCCGAGTCCCGACCTATCAGAGTCACGGAAACATGCCTGCACAGTGCTGTAGTTCAAAGTTCAAACCCTTCCGCTCACTCACTCGTGAACAAAAACCACACAGTGTTTGTTAGTTTTAAAGTTTTATTTTCAAATAAGAAATAAAAAAACTATTTCTTCTTTTTTAATAGCGCAGTATTGCGAGCGAGCACTGGTGATGAGATAGATGACGTTAAAGTTTAAACAACATTCCCTTGAATCAATATAACTTAACACATCAAATTATTATAATAACTGTGCGGGAGCCCCCACCTTCTTAAGTACTGCTGGTGATAAGGAGTAGGTGGTGAATTGTCCTGTTGGCAGAAGGGCAATGGAATCTTCTGTCTGTAATTATAAAAATGGTGCACGTTAAAAAGCAAGCATTCATCAGTTGTGCCAAAAAGTGTAGCATTTAATGGCTAAGCATATAAAAGGTTATCACCCTCCCCAAAACCGTCACTTTTTTTATTCCCAATAATTACAAATTGGTTATGTATTAACATTTTCTTTCATTATGAGACGACATAGGGGGTGGTGTATGGCATCTGAAAATATAACATGTTTTTTCTAGACGTCACAACATCGGATGCGGCACCTAACACCAGTGCCGGGGCCAGCAGTGTGGAGGGGTCCACTCCAAGTGATGCGGCGGCACCACAACAAGTGCCACTAGGAGGAGTTGGGGGGGAGGCTCAGGGGCGGCGGACGGTGGCAAGTTATTATACTCTTTACTTATTGACATTTTTGAGTAGGCTCGCAAAGGAGTGTATGATATACTGTACAGTAGACAGTACACTAGTACAAGTACACTGTACTGTTAAGAACAGTTACTAATTTAGAACTACATTTTTGCCAATCACGGAGAAGACAGTCAACCTTGACTTAGCCATAGCATTAGCGGCGGTAGTTCTCGGGTAAGCAATGGCCCCCTCTATGACTTCAACTCAGCTGGGAAACTTTTATCGTGAAGCCAAGTCATATCAGATGAACTTGAGGGATGTGAAGAACGAAAAGGGAAATAAGGGCGAAAGGAAGGACGAGCGAGTCGTAACATTTATGACTGTAAAGAACGATACGTGTTTTTGAATGCAGGCAGAGGTGGCTGATAGGAAGGAATCACATGCATGGCTGCTTAAAGTAAGGATGGTTGGAGGAGAAAGAAAAGATGACTGCCTGTGGGGGTGAATAAGAGAAAATGCATGTGCGGTGTTCATTGCAATATATCATTTGGGTCAAATTCAAATGCAAGTCAAGACGGTGGTTTACCAAATAAAATGAAAAGGGTGTTAGTTGGTTGTTGAGAAAAAGTAAACTTGGTACAGTTGAGGCATTAAGAAGAATGATAGACGTTTACTTTGGGAGCCTGGACGGTATCTTCTTCTTCCTCATAGATAGCAGAGGTGTATGTAGTAGAGCAGACGCTCAGTGGATGAAGAGTGTTACTTTGAACAGCATGTCCGTGCCAGAGTAGCAAAGCTGAGGAAATCCAAATACTAGAAGTTGTGATTGTTCAGAAATATTCCCTTGACGAACAGTACAGTAGTTTACTTTGCAAGCACAGCATATATTGTCAATGTATTGTATAGTTGACATTATATCAAGTAAAGTCCCTTCCTCCGGCAATTATGGGTACCACACTCGCTCGCTATGTTAATAATTTTCTTTCAGCTGTGTCATGAGTGGACTATCGCTGTTGTTCACTCAATCTATCAAAACAAAGCACCTAAAGCCATCCATCATATAAGCAAAGATCATGTGATCGGCAGGATATAGGATCAGAAATGAATAATCTTCATTTTTCTTTTGTAGTAGTCAAGGCCCGGGGGGGCAGTGCGAAATATAAATTACATTGAGCAGTAGCCCTTGATGTAACCGAGTATGGCCAGTGCCACCCCTATAGAAAAGTAAGAGCTTCCCTATCACCACCTGCATGTACTGCTTAAAGTAATGTGAGTCTGCGTCATCATGGCTTGTGTCTGTTTTTCTTGGGTGCAAGCTGAGTGAGCTGGCATTATGCTGCCGTCTAGGCCACCACAAGTTCACGTACAAGTAATTTCTTTTGCAAAACAAGAGGAAAAAAGAAGAAGACTGTGTAGTCTCTGACTCTCTGACTATGTAGTAGTGAGTCCATAGTGGTACTAGTAGAATTCCTGAAACTCCCACTAATGTCACAGGCCTACAAAGACGGCAGAAAGATACATGCCAAAATGTTATACTGTGCTTGCAAGTTGCTAGTGTTACTGACTGTGAGACAACTTTCTGATGAATTATTTTGAGTTAATGTTAAAGACTATTGGCTACAGTATTTTTCTTTCTTTCTTCATATAGATGCTCCGCAACAAAAGCTCACCCGGAAGGAGATGGCTATCTGGGCCAGGGCCCGTAAGCTGGAGGCCATTTGCTCTGAATATCGGCGGCTGTGGGCTCGGGAGCAGGACGAGGAGGCGGCAACTACTGCATCCTCCTCCAGTGCCCCCTGGTCCACCAGCCAGCAGCCTCCAGCTAAACGGCGCCGTGGCCCGACAGCCTCCCACCACCGCCGCACAGCAGCAAAAACAACTGCTGCCCCCCCAGAGCCTGGATGACACGTGTGCGCCACCTCAGAAAAAGAGTGGACTTTCTGAAGCGCCTGGCTGAGAAACAACAACGCCAGATGCGGGACCTCCACAAAGAGCTGCAGGACCTCCGCAAAGAGCTGGGGGTCCACCTGTCTATAGGACACTGCGGGAGGAAATTACTGCCACTTGCCCCTTTTTTAAAGACTGTTGGGGGGGTGAGAATCAGGAGTTGGGGATTATTTGGGACTTTTCAGAGGACTTTGTTTGGGTTAGGGAGGGGTGGGACTAGTTTATTTTTATACAATTATTTATTTTATATACTTCAACATAGTGTACGCGTTGATGTTATTTTGTGGGGTGGTGGGCGGGGGTTACGGCACGTTTGGTTTCCTCAAACTTACCAGCATGAATTATCTAAAACGTCCAAAAATGTTCAAAAGTGCCACTAACAGAGTTAGTGAATTCAATTGGCCTACTAGTACTTCACTAGTACTACTGTCAGTCTCTCCTCCGAGTCCTAGCCCATTATTCTACCTCCCCAAAATGCTTATCTTACCTGCGATTCGTGTTTGAGAATAGAGCTAGGCACAGCGCTGGCTGCATGGCAAATGGCGATTACGCCACCCTGGACCGAAATTCCGTTGTTGTGGTGTTAGTAGGAGTGGTACCACACTAGCAGTAGCAGCATATGAAAAGCAAAGTAAAAAAGTGGAGCCTCATTTACGAGGCTGTGTGTCACTTTTTGTGACGCACCAGTGGCGTAAAAAATGCGCCTCGTTGCGCCATATTTACAAAGTGACACATCTAGGTAGATGCGTCACTTTGTAAACCCTTGCGCCACATTATACCTGCGCCAGGTATAATATATACAAGGGGGGCGTATTGACGCAAGAAAGGGTCATAGAAGTGACGCAGTGAAATCTATGAGATTTCACTGCGTCACTTCTAGGAGGCAAATGCGTCAATATCTTACGCCTGCCTTACAGCAGGCGTAAGACTGATGCAGGCCCTTTCACATGGGGCCTGGCCCAAGTGAAATGACACATTATTGGAGTCGCGTCACTTTTGTGACACACTCCAGCAATGCGTCACTGTTGCGGCATACAGGTACGTCAGAAATACTGACGTATCTGTAACTCTTTGCGACATGATGCGTCATATTATAAATATGACGCATCAATCATGTCGCAAGGAGGGCGCACTGAGAAGTGACGCATCACTGCTTTCACGCAGCGATGCGTCACTTCTCATAAATGAGGCCCAGGAGACATTGAGTGACCTGAGAGGAGTATTAGAAGGAACAGTAGCCTAAGCAATGCTGAAGATAAGTATGGGGAAAAAAGAATTGCATGGATGATTATGGCTACAACAAGAACAGTGACACAGCAGCATAACAACAAGTCTTCTTGACATGTAGGAGGATGACGTTGACGATGGATCCAATCGATGGTGGGCATGAAATTCAGAATTTATTTTAAAATACTCGTTTTTTTTAACCAGAATTACAATATCCTAGGATTCATCTAGCTGCCTTAAAATTGATTTGAGGAGGTTGCTTGCACCTTATCCTCCCCAGCAAGTGTGTGGAATTATTGTTGTAATTTACTCACACCTCAATGAAAACCACACAGCCCGGGGGAAGAGGGTTAGGGTTTGAAACTTGGATGAGAATGGGGTTTGTGGGGAAAGTTTTGTGGATAGAGGAAAAAAAAAACAGCATGGACAAACAACAAATGAAGATAAACAAATCTTTGGATATGAAGCTATCCATACATCTTTTAAGAGACATAAAGGAAGTGCATGCACTACTGCATGCATGAAGTTGTTTGCTAAATGGATAGGTTACTGAAAAGTAAGTAGTACTTTCTACAATGTACTAACTATAAAGAAACAATGTGACAGTACAGGGCTGCAGTAATTACGCAATTTCACTTGCCTATCTGCCCTCAGAGAGAAGAACCACTTAGTACATTAAATTAGTTTGAAAAATAGCATAGAAAAAAGTATACGATGGCTGGAGGGATGAATTGAAGCAGAGAGCAAACAAATGCACAGAGTCACACTCATAGAAGTTCACAGCAATAACATTACTTAAAAGATAAGTAGAAATGAAGATGGATACTGTAACTGTATGTTGTTGTAGTTGTCCTGTTGAATTTGGGAAGTTGCATGCATCCAGCCATTCCTCTTTTTCGCGTTACTCCTCCATTCCATCTGACACTCCGTCGATCAATGTTGGGGACCAGAAGACACCTTGTCCACTGCCTGGCTGGCGGATGATGAATTGCGGGTCACTAATTGTAAATATGAGTTAATCCTTTTTGCTATTGCACAGGGTAAAAGCCGGCCTGTAATTGTTGATTGAAAAACAGGAAGTGATATTAAAACACCACGGAGAAAAAAATATAAGGTACGCTGCGTAGTGCAAACATAACACTTTCAGTTTTAGAGTCAACAGTATTACAATACGTACAAGCATCATTTCAAAAGTGCGTACTCTGAGTCTCCTTTTCAAGGATAAATAACTTGTGTGGGCGAAATTTGCGGATCTTTCCCCTCAAGCTAGGTGTAAAGTGTAAACTGCGATTTTAGAACAAAATTAGACCTTCCCAGCAGTGCTCCCAGACCCCTCAACCCACACCCAAACATCTAGAACCCCCCCAAGTAGCCCCCCAAAAACATGCGATACTACTACTAGGCCTAACCTTCAACCGTGCCAAAACGCTCTTTGCAACTAGGGCTAGGCCCAAACCCCACTTTTTCACCATGGATTTTCTCCAAACCACTTGCATCCGATATTAGAACTTCCCAGCATTACCCCCCGCCCCCCTCAACCCACCCGCAAAAAAGGAGAACACCCCCAAACAGGCCAAAAGCAAAAATGGAAAATGTGAAAAAATATGAGGCCTACTTGAAAAATCACTTCAAACGCGCTCTGCAGGTAGGGCCTAACTCCCCTTTTCCACCATGGATTTTCTTCAAACTACTTGCAATCAAAATTAGACTATCCCAGCAGTGCTCCCAGACCCCCAAACCCACCCCCAAAAACCTAGAACCCCCCAAACAGCCCCCCAAAAGCACGCAATACTGCTAGGCCTCAGTTTAAATTGTGCCAAAACGCTGTCTGCAACTAGGCCCAAACCCCCCTTTTCCACCATGGATTTTCTTCAAACCACTTGCAATCAAAATTAGACCTTCCCAGCAGTGCTCCAAGACCCCCGACCCACCCTCACAAATCTAGAACACCCCCAAACAGCCCCCCAAAAACATGCAATACTGGTATATTCAAAACATGGCAAATTGCGCTGTTCACAAAAAATTGCAGTTTTCAGCACTTCCACTACTTCGATCCTCTTGAAACTTACCTGGACACTTGTTACAGTGATTCCCAAGAATATCAGCAAGGCAGAACAAAATCGAACCACTGCGCTCTTTGAAGAAGAAGAAGAAGAAGAAGAAGGTCTATGTCTAGTTTTCACTTTTCACCCAAACACACGCGCCCGCAAAACACCAAAAAAGGCCAAGATTCTGCCAATTCTGGACCAAAGAACACCAAACCCCCCTAAAACCTTGCCAACATCATTATGAACGAGCCTGCATTAGGCCCTGAGCCCTAGACTCAGCGGGAACCCTACCAACTTAAACCCAAAAACCCTAGTAAATTGCACTGTCTGTGTCAAAGAGCCTAGGTATGCTACATCAGGATGCTTCACTCAGTGGTGCCTGCCTTGACCGTCTGCATAGCCCTGCCGCAATCATGGGCCAAAAATCCGTTCCGCTCAAGAATTTGCAAATTTCCGGTAATTTCACGAGATTCGCGAAAAACAGCAAATTTCCCAAACATAACGGATGTTTGGCCCAAGCTTGAGGCAGTTCCATGCAGACGGTCAAGGCAGGCACCACTGAGTGAAGCAACCTGATGTAGCATACCTAGGCTCTTTGTCAGACAGACAAAGCATATCTAATTGTATGCAGCAAGCCACATAGCCCCAATTTTACATGAACTGCTGTCAGGAGTGGACTCTGCCTGGCATAACAACAACAGTACACTGCCTCGCCCTCGACCACTACATACCACGAATAGACAGACATGTAGTTCTGCTGTAGTAGTTGTTGTAGACTGGTTTACCTGTTTGCCACTCACGAATTGGGCATAGTTCTTCCGTAAACCGACGCTGATGATCCATCCATCCCAGTGAGTGACTGTAAAGAAAAAAGATATATTATTTAATGAGTCCACTCCAAGGACATTTTGCATATTGTAAAATGCAACATAGTGGCCCCTGAATTTGAAGTACAATTTGAATTAAACAAGGTAAAAAAAAACAGAGTAGTAGACATGAGTTACAATTACTGTGTAAAAGATTAAATAATAACTAAGAAAAGACATATGATTCATTTCATGCACAAAAAACAAACAGCAATTGGTTTCATCAGAGCCAGACAGCCATTGCTGTCCACTGCTTGCCATCTTCTCTTTATTCATTACCTGTTCTACTTTTTGTTCGCATCTTCTTCGGAAAGTGAGGGCCCACAGGGCAGCCTCTCCTGTCAATTTCAGAAGTAACTCTGTTAGCAATCAGCAAGCATGTAGTTAGTCAGTTATTTCAGTCCCACTTGAGGGGATTCGTCTACGAAAACAAAGTTTCTTTATTCTTCGTAATCCATCCATCTGCCTTGAGGGAAATGGATAGGGGGAGTCTGTAGGAGGAGGATAGAGGAGCATGATTGAGTTGTGAACTTGTGAACCTCAGGAAAGCAGACTGCGGCACCTTCAAATCAATAAGGAAAATAAGATGAAGACAGTGCTGCTGATGGACTTGTTGTGAGAGTTTTGTTGTGGTAAAAGTTGCAAAACAAAGAAAGACACACAGGAATAAAAGTGAATAAGGACGAAAGAAAAAGGAAGTCATTTTCAGGCCTCAGTGTCAGGGAAGTAGAGCTCGTCCTCAAACTCTATGAATTGAGACGGGAGTAGGTCAGCTATCAGAGAAGAACTTCCGTCACCTAAGTCGGTGTCCTCTTCTTCCTACGTGCATTCACGTATTTTGTAATCTGGTGGTATGAAGTGCTGATTCATCTTCATCAGTGTTAACCTCTCTACATTTTTGGGCGAGAGGCGGGTCTTTTTTGAAGTTACAATGGCACCAGCAGCACTGAAAACACGTTCAGAAGACACGCTTGCGAGTGGGCAAGACAAATAATTTAGAGCCAGGTTGGTGATCAGTGGCCATAGAGGCCTTTTCCTATACTAATACAGCAATGGGTTCTGATTAAGAAAGACCTCTGTTGGGTCATCCAGATAGTCCTGCACCATCGACTCAAGGTTCTCCACGGTTGCTCCACTTTGCGTACCATCTGTGGCCTTTTCAGCACTGGAACGAGTAAACCCTTGATGAGTTAGCCAATCCGCTTCCGACAATATTATGGCTGGGCCTGGTGCAGGTGAGGATGAGGATACGGTTGCTGCTGGTGTCGTTAACGGCTGTGAGGGAAAGTGACCACAGATTCAGAAGTTGAACTTGACGCCGGATGGCCTGCTGATTCAGTTGTACTTCTGCCGGCTCCTTGAATTTTCTGCCGCTCTTTTTCGAACCAAGTGGCTGACACAGCTAGCCAATGTTTGAACTTTGAAACATCTGCTTCATCAAAAGAAATGAATGCTTTGCTGGCCACTGCCTTTTTGTATTGTGGATCTAGAATAGTGGCACAAATGTAATGTTGTTCTGTATGTATGGTTTTAAGCCTTGCATTGGCAACTAGGCGGCTTAATAACCTCTCTGCCAACTGATATGCGTCTTGCTTTTCAGCATCATCTCGGAACGTTGAAGACACCGCCTTCAGCTGGTGCTCTATCATGACCAACAATGGGATAGCTTTGCCCAAAGAACAGTCCTCCCTGCTGACTTCACGTGTGAAGACATAATAATTTATTACCCCCCACTGCTCAGACAGACGCTCAAGCATGTAAAAGATTGAGTTCCAACGTGTTGCAACCTCCTGGATGAGTCCTTTGACTGGCAGTCTACGTTCATGTTGAATGCTCCTCAGCTCCCACCGGGCCTTAAAAGAATGGCTGAAATGTGTGCAGATTCTTCGGCAGGTGGTCAGTAACTTGCTGACTGTGTTTTCTTTTTTCAAGAAGTCTTGCACCACGATGTTAATACTGTGCGCCAAACACAGCGCTTTGAAGTACTCACCATCCTGCATGGCCTTAACTATATTACTGCCATTATCCGTGGAATCATAACCAACTATGCGATTTCTTGGATGCAGTCATTCAGAGACCTTCCTATCAAACTCGTCCAAAAGGTTAGGTGCAGTATGAGTTTTCTCCATGGCAAACATGGCTACTGTTGCATGTTTCCGAGTAGCTTGAAAAACTGTGTCTGGGTCAACACCTGCATTTATCTTGTCTCTAACCCCTGCAAAAGAGACCCAGTGTGCAGTGATGCACATGTAATCAAGGGCTTGGCAACTGGTCCACATGTCTGTTGTCAAGTGGATAGTGTGAACAGCACTCTTCTGCAAAGCTGCCCCAATCACCCTCAGCACATCTTGATGTAGTGCTGGAACCGCAACTCTGGCAAAATAGGACCGGCTAGGAACCTTCCATTAAGGGCCAGACTGTTGCCACAAATTCTAGAAAACCCACCCCTTCCACGAAAGAAAAAGGGAGAAAGTCCAGCGCTAGCATTTTAGCCAGCTTTGCGTTATACAGTTCAAATGGCGCATCCGACCAAAACATGCTTCTAATGGTGGGCTAGACCGTTTTACGTGATGATGATGATGCAGACTTCTTCAAACCAGTCAGGCTCATTGATGTACTTTTTCGCATTGGTGTCTCGCCCAGACTCTTAGTGTGCCTCATACATGTTGCAGGGGTAGAGGGTGTGGACGCTACCACTGCAGTGCTGCTGCCAGGGGTACTAGGTGTACCAGAAAAAATGTCGGTCGGGTCTTGACTTCCCCCCTGCCCAATCAGCCCACCATCAGCATCAGATGCAAAGTGAATGGATACATTTGGATCAGTCCTACTTTTGGCTTCCCGGATGTTCCTTAGGTGCGCATCCCACTGGATTGTGTGGTGTTTTTTGAGATGACCTCTCTGGCCTCCGGTACCATAGTTGGTACCAAGCTTACCCCGACTAACTAATACTTTACAAATCGAACAAACAACCATGTTTTCCGCCTTTTCGCTAACAGTAAAGAAGTCCCAAACTGGGGACTAGAGATGTCTGCTGGTGGTGGAGGTGCTAATTTGACTTTCAATGCCAGATGAAGTGGAGGATGGGCGTGGCTGAATTCGTTTCTGTTGTTCACTTACAGCACCACTACTTGAGGTAATGGAGGTCGAGCTGGATGGAGGTCCCTGCAGGCCCTTCTGACTAAAAAATATGGAAGCTGTAGGTCGTGTTGGTGTTGTAGTTAACTGCATTGGTGGTGGTACCAGTGCCACGCCGCCCACATCCCTCTCAGCAGCCATTCGGGATAGGGTGAAAATGTCTGTCTGCTGCATGCCCGCTGGAGTGACGTCTGTGATGAATGGGTCGTCGTCAGACTGTTCATCAGCAGCAGAAGACACTACTTCTTGTTCGTCGTCATCACCCATAAGCTGAAGCCTTGCGGGAACCCTCCTTTTAGGCTTATCTACCTTTGTCGGCTCATGGCGTGCCTCACTGTCAGACTGCGTTGCTGGGTTCTAATCAAGATCAAGGTCATCAGAATGAAGGGGGCTTGAAGAAGAACTTGTAGTAGTAGTAGTAGCAGCCCTCTTTGACCTTTTTCTTGCTGGGGATCTGGAAGACAATGGATCATCATCAGGAGGAGTGGCTTCCTCGGATGATACTTCCGCTTGAATATCAATTTCCTGATGTGCCCCTACTTCTGGAGGAACAAGCGTTGTAGGCAGTTGTGCCGCTCCATGAACCTCTAGTTGCACCTCTCCATGCGCCTCTACTTGCGCCTCTCCTTGCGCCTCTCCTTGCGCCTCTCCTTGCACATGTACTTGCACATGTACTTGCGCTTGTACTAATTGCACCTGTGGTTGTCGTTGCGGCTGTGGTTGTTGAACACTCGTCAGCTGAGTTACACCCGGCGTTGATTGGATGGTACTTTCTTGTGATGAGCCAACATCACTGGTCGATGGTGATTGAGAAAGTAAAGTGGCTGCCTCAGCAGCACTCATGGTCTTGGACCTAACTTGGCGTGGTGGCACTGAGCCCAATGAAGCGGAGGTGCTGCTTCCAGCTTGGTCCCCGGCGGACACCGCTGCTGCTGCAGGCGTAGTTTTTTTTCCCCAAAAAAGGTGTCGGTGGGCCCACCAGTCTCCTTGGTAGGTGGTGTCACTAGCTTTTTCTGCTCCTTCTTACTGGCAGTGGCAACTTTTTTCGATGAGGCGCTATGGCCACCTTTCTTTGGGCCCATCTTCTTCAGATGTCAGAACAGCAGGCCGCAGTTGTCTTGTCTGTGGCCACACGTGACGTCACGTGACAATGTGCTGCACACACCGTGCAGGACTTCTTCCTGGCACTAGTGGTTCTCTAGTACACCTAAAAGCAAAGGAAGCCAGAGGAACATCAGTTAAACACCCCACTAAGTCGAAAAACACACAAAAATCACCACAATCCAATGCCATCCATGTACTCAATGATGTTTAAATTCAAGACACTCCACAGAAAGACTCGGTCCATGCGCCACTCATTACCCCTGGGCCTAATGGAAGAAAGCAAGGCAAACTGGGTGCAGGCCTGGCACACTGCCTGGCTTCAAAACGGGCCCTTGACCCCCCAGCCACATGGTCAGGCCCTGCCTGGACCAGGCCTCAAAATGGCCCCACCCACATGGCCAGGCCCCAACAACACCCCAAAAAGTCGAAAAACACACAAAAATCAACACAATCCAATGCCATCCATGCCCTCAATGATGTTTAAATTCAAGAGGCCCCACACAAAGCATTGGTCCATGCACCACTCACTACCCCTGGGCATAATGGGTGAAAGCAGGGCAGGCTGGGTGCAGGCCTATGGCTCAGAGCACACTGCCTGCCTTCAAAATGGCCCCTTGTCCCCCAGCCACATGGCCAGGCCCTGCCTGGACCAGGCCTCAAAATGACCCCCACCCACATGGCCAGGCCCCAACAACACCCCACAAAGTCGAAAAACACAGAAAAATCAACACAATCCAATGCCATCCATGCCCTCAATGATGTTTAAATTCAAGAGGCCCCACACAAAGCCTTGCTACATGCACCACTCACTACCCCTGGGCATAATGGGTACAAGCAGGGAAGACTGGGTACAGGCCTATGGCTCAGAGCATACTGCCTGGCTTCAAAATGGCCCCTTGTCCCCCAGCCACATGGCCAGGCCCTGCCTGGACCAGGCCTCAAAATGGCCCCGACCCACATGGCCAGGCCCCAACAACACCCCAAAAAGTCGAAAAACACACAAAAATCACCACAATCCAATGCCATCCATGCCCTCAATGATGTTTAAATTCAAGACACCCCAAAGAAAGACTTGGTCCATGCACCACTGAGTACCCCTGGGCCTAATGGAAGAAAGCAAGGCAAACTGGGTGTAGGCCGGAGCACACTGCCTGGCTTCAAAATGGGCCCTTGACCCCCAGCCACATGGCCAGGCCCTGCCTGGACCAGGCCTCAAAACGGCCCCCACCCACATGGCCAGGCCCCAACAACACCCCAAAAAGTAAAAAAACACACATAAAATCATCACAATCCAATGCCATCCATGCCCTCAATGATGTCTAAATTAAAGACACCCCACAGAAAGACTTGGTCCATGCACCACTCACTACCTCTGGGCCTACTGGCTAGTGAGGCTTTACAGGCACCCCAAAGTTAAAAAAAATCAACATATAACAGTGAGCTAAAATTCCATGACATAAATGAGAATTAAGTTAAAACAAAATCACAGAAACAGTTGTATCATGCACCCATGACTTACCCTGGGCCTACTGGATACTGTGGCTACCCACAATATATATTTTTTTAAGTTGTGAAAAAAGTTTTAAAACTGTAGTTGCAGCAACTGCAATGCCCCAAACAAACAACACCAACTTACTTGTAAAATCTCAAGTCCAAAAGTGATCCAAACTCCAACGTCCAAAAAGTCCTCAAATACAAATATCCAGCAGCAGCCACAAAAAGTAATCCTTCCAGCTCCAGATCCAAATCAAAAGTGACCAGGACATGTACAAAGCACTGGGAGGAGCCTGCTGGACAGGAACAGGAAGTAGGAGACTCTGGGGCACTTCCTTCCTCCCACCCCCCCCAAAAAATTGACTCCTTGCACCAAAAGTGCAGCCAAATGTCAGTTATTCTGATCAAAATCATCATTTTCAGAAGGTTTATGCTGCCTGCGGTGGATTTCTTGTGCAGAATTGCAATTTTTGCAATTTCGGGAAAGCGAGCTGTTCAAATCTCCCGCCGGAAGTCAGGTGCAAGCCGCATCTACGTGTTCGGCATTGTTTACTCCCGCAATGCGTGATCGCAGGCCCTTATGACGTACTCGCGTTGTCAAACTCTCGCTGTACAAGATGGCGAGCCGCGATGACGTAATCGCGGTCAAAAAACTCTCGCGCGATCACGCAGTAAGATCCAAAATGGTGCAGCACACGCAAACCGGGAGAAAAACAACTCGGCAAACACAGAATCACGGTAAGTCAACGCAGCACGCGCGATATTGTATTTTTCAAGCGCGAGCAAGCAAAAAAATCCGCAGCTTGCGAATTTGCGGATTTTTGGGCAAATTCGCGCAAACGAAATTGCCAAAAATCAGCAAATTCCGCAAACGAAACGGAATTTACGCCCACACTTAGTGGTGTTTGTGTAGTGTAGGGGTCATGCCGGGGGTAGTGTTTTAGGGTTTAAGGCAGTGCAGTGGTGTTTGTGTAGTGAATGGGGTTATGCTGGGGATAGTGTATTAGGGTTTAGGGTAGTGCAGTAGTGTTTGTGTAGTGTAGTGTAGGGGGTTGTGCTGGGGTAGATTTAGGGTTTAGGGTAGTGCAGTGGTGTTTGGGTAACATAGGGAGTTGTGCTGGTGGTAGTGTTTTAGGTTTTAGGGTAGTGCAGTTATGTTTGGGTAGTGTAGGGTGTCGGGCTGGGGGTAGTGTTTTAGGGTTTAGGGTAGTGCAGTGGTGTTTAGGTATTGTTTTAGGGATATGGGTAGTGCGCCCAACCAGCCACATTATCCGTAGGCAAAGGGGATCCTGACTCTTTTGAACGCTCCGCCAATTGAATAATTTGGGTCAAGGGCCCTACCACATCCAAGACCTATCAATTCCTTTCTTGGGATCCCTCATATACTTGGAAAAAAGGTACATGGTTTTCAGGTGTGTGTGCCACCTTCACCTTCAATGAGGACCTGGGGCATTCTCCCGTCATTCTATTCCTGACCTCCCTTTCAAAGGGTTGATGGATTTTCTCCACCACATACTCTGCCACTTTGGGGTCAGGGGTCTACATCGCCGACCTAGGATGGTAAATTTGAGTAGGCTCGAACATGCCCGAGGGGACCCCGTCCCCAACTGGGGACTGAGAGGAGTGGGACTCTGGACTTCAGGGATGTCCCAAGTCCTTATCCTCATCGGAGGAGAAATCGTCCTCCGATACACCCTCTCCCTCTAAAGGAAACCGCCATCGAGGTCTACATTAGTGGTAACAGCATCGTAATTTTCTCCGGGATCCTCCTCCTCCCGGCAGGGTGCATGTTTTAGGGTTCGCGCACTCTTGAGGAAGGTCTCTGTAAATGTATCAAATCCTTCCAAGTGCCCCGTGTTATACTTAACCACCTTCCTATTCCCCATCTGGGAGCTACTGGGAACCACCACCACCAGAACTGGGTCATTGAACACCCCAGGGATGCTTTTTGCCAGCTTATAAACCTAATCCCTAGGAGGAGCCAGCGCCCTAGAAATAGCCAGAGACAGGGCTTGGTCCGCTGCTGGAGGGAGAAGTTGGGGTGTCATTCCTCCTCCACGTCCTGGTAGGAGGAGTAAAAATGGTCTTCTGGAGAAGACATGCTAGCAGAGGGTGTGAGCACAGAACAAGTGCTCTTAAAATCCTTAAAAATTGCAAAAAACACAGTTGATGGACAGAATGTAGAACAATGTCATACATTCACCCCAGTTCAAGGATCTGGGCCTAAATCCATCGGTTATTTTGCACTCCACACCACCATGGGTTAGACACTGGCTATATGCAAATCAGCTCTGGCCCTGTGCCTCATGGGAACAGTCCAGTCCGAACTACCAAGCCATGTCTTTCCCAGACCGGAATCAAGCATCCAAGGACCGGTTTCTGGCTATCAGCCTTCATCAGCCTGGATAGCTTGACTCCAGTGGTGTGGAGAGCCTGGGACTCACGTCTGAGCATACCCAGCCAACTCGGGGTGAAAATTGCAAAAAACACAGTTGATGGACAGAATGTAGAACAATCTCATACATTCACCCCAGTACAAGGATCTGGGCCTAAATCCATCGTTTTTTTGCACTCCACACCACCCTGGGTTAGACACTGGCAATATGCAAATCAGCTCTGACCCTGTGCCTCATGGGAACAGTCCAGTCCGAACTACCAAGCCATGTCTTTCCCAGACCGGAATCAAGCATCCAAGGACCGGTTTCTGGCTATCGGCCTTCATCAGCCTGGATAGCTTGACTCCAGTGGTGTGGAGAGCCTGGGACTCACGTCTTAGCATACCCAGCCCACTCGGGGTGAAAATTGCAAAAAACACAGTTGATGGACAGAATGTAGAACAATGTCATACATTCACCCTAGTACAAGGATCTGGGCCTAAATCCATCGTTTTTTTGCACTCCACACCACCCTGGGTTAGACACTGGCTATATGCAAATCAGCTCTGACCCTGTGCCTCATGGGAACAGTCCAGTCCAAACTACCAAGCCATGTCTTTCCCAGACCGGAATCAAGCATTAAAGGACCGGTTTCTGGCTATCAGCCTTCATCAGCCTGGATAGCTTGACTCCAGTGGTGTGGAGAGCCTGGGACTCACGTCTGAGCATACCCAGCCCACTCGGGGTGAAAATTGCAAAAAACACAGTTGATGGACAGAATGTAGAACAATCTCATACATTCACCCCAGTACAAGGATCTGGGCCTAAATCCATCGTTTGTTTGCACTCCACACCACCCTGGGTTAGACACTGGCAATATGCAAATCAGCTCTGACCCTGTGCCTCATGGGAACAGTCCAGTCCGAACTACCAAGCCATGTCTTTCCCAGACCGGAATCAAGCATCCAAGGACCGGTTTCTGGCTATCAGCCTTCATCAGCCTGGATAGCTTGACTCCAGTGGTGTGGAGCGCCTGGGACTCACGTCTGAGCATACCCAGCCCACTCGGGGTGAAAATTGCAAAAAACACAGTTGATGGACAGAATGTAGAACAATCTCATACATTCACCCCAGTACAAGGATCTGGGCCTAAATCCATCATTTTTTTGCACTCCACACCACCCTGGGTTAGACACTGGCTATATGCAAATCAGCTCTGTCCCTGTGCCTCGTGGGAACAGTCCAGTCCGAACTACCAAGCCATGTCTTTCCCAGACCGGAATCAAGCATCCAAGGACCGGTTTCTGGCTATCAGCCTTCATCAGCCTGGAAATCCTTAAGGCAACCCCCTCGCCAGTGCTCCAACAGCGGGGCTTTCCCCGAAGCTGTTATAAGAATAGACTGAGGCGCAATACCAATTACCACCACCAGGTGGTACCGGTCACTAACGTGGCCGTGTGGGTGGGAAAATCACCACATAGCGGTGTCAAAATTAGGCAAGCGTACACTAAAGGAGTGACCGGATTCCCAAACACGCGTAAAGACCAGCAGGAGCGCTCGATGGAGCTGCCTCGCTCGGACCAGACGCGCCTGATAGGATCTCACCGCGTGCAGTGCGCACGGTGGGAGAAACTGCGGGGAGGAGAATGCGCTCAGGCAAGAGCCTGCTGCGCAGGGAATATGAAACAATACCAAGGCAATAATGCTAATAACTTGCACAAGAAACCGCTATACAAACTGCAACAACATTAGATTAAGCCAAGAATGTAAGGAATGCACTTAACTGACGAGCAATGAAGAAAGAGAAAGAGAAAGCGAAAGGGACGTCACAATATTATATATGATGGACTGTGTTATGATTTGACTATAGTTGCCTTGGAGACTACCCCCTAATGGTTCATGGGTTGTGTAGTCTTTTGTTTAATGATTGTTGTGTTAAGTTTTCTTTGAACTGCAATGCAAATAAGGTGAGGAAAGATATGCATAATCCATGCCTCCGTCCTGCCATAGAATTCATTAAACTTTATTTGATCTGATTTAGAAACATAGATCATAAAAGTGTACATAAAAACAGTAAATCCTCTTTCCTTATACAATACAATGAGAATTAATTTAAAACCAGTAGGTAAAAACGGGTGTTACAAAGCCCAGTTCAGAGCAACTTCAGGTTAACAGAATCGTAAAGTTCAATGTTTCGCAAGATCATTCTCATGTACTTTGTGCAAAATACGCAATAAGGGGACCAAGTAAGATGTAACACTCCAATATCTGAACAGTCTGCACTATATACAACTGCAGAAAAAATAAAAATAAAAAGTGTTCTGCACACTTCTGTCATTGGGCTATATGTGGGCTACATCTGGGTGATATTTGTGCTACATTTGGGCTCTTTTTTCTCTGGTGGCCATCTTGGGAGACTTATTTGTTATGAAGTTTCTTAATTTCCTCATTTACTTCAGTCTCCTCAGTAGGAAATGCTTTCAATTTTGATTCCACCAAGAAGGCAATCAGATGTGTCACACATTTGCCATAGATTAAGAATGTTAGCACTCTAGTTGTTCATTAGATCACTGTAGTAAAGCTACTGCTCACCAGAGAGTTCACCAGAAGTCTACTGCTGGTATTGAAAGTGATTGTTTCAGTCTGCATGTCAGAATTTTCTAATGAAATAGAAGAGGATTTGAGATCTCACTGAAAACATGCCCTAAATTTTCTTTCTGCAGCACTAACCATAATTTCTAGGGCAAAATGAACCCCCTCATTGTGTTCCTTTTTAAATAAAATGTTTTAAATGTTACCAGTTTATTCCAATCAAGATGGCTTCAGGTGTGCCATAATTTTGTCATAAGTAAGTCTATTAGCTCTCCCGGTTTGCTTCCAGAAACCTGTGCTTTGCGATTCGGTAAGCGTACCAGTTCGCTAACGTAGCACGTCATATGACGTATCACGCGACAACGCGAAACGTCATGCATATATCTTGAGACATAGAAAAGGCACATCGGGCTACCAGTCCCTACAATTTTGCCAAGTTTCGTGCAAATCCATTCAGCCGTTCGGGCTAAAAGTGAGGCCAACCGCCCTATGGAAAACTCAATGGTAAAAACACGTTTTGGGACCCCCCTTTTTTCTCGACCCCCCCTGGACGAACCCCCCCCCAATTTTCAGGGGCTGCTCAGAAACAAAATGTGCCATTTTCCTGAAAATTTCAGCCAATTCCGTCCACAAACGCCAAAGTTATTTGACATAGGATTTTTTCTCTATGGGATTTTTGAAAATTCTAACTATATATACCTACTGGCGACCGCCAGTAGGTAATATATCTATATATATATATATATACCTATATATATATATATATATAGATAATATATATATATATATATATATATATATATATAGATATATATACATATCTATGTGCCAAGGTGTATCGAAGAATGAGTGGGTGTATAAGTGTCTGAATAGATGATTTAGTGGGTGTGTGACTGACTGTATAAGTGAGGGATTAAACGTGTCTTATTGAATGTATGGGTTAGTGACTAAACTGTGTGAATGTCTGTATCAATCTGTCAGTTGGTGTGTAAGCAGCTGCATGGGTTGGTGAGTTGCTACCTGAGTGTCTATATGGGTTATTGATTGGTTATCTGAGTATCGGTATGGGTGCCTGAGTGTCCATGTGGGTGGGTGGGGGTGTGTGACTCTGTGCATAGATGTGTGAGTGGGTGATTTACTGAGTGTATGGGTTCATCAGTACATCTGTGATGGGCTGTATGGCTGGGTGAGTGTGTGTATGCATGTGTTAGTTAGTGAATGGATTTCTCAGTGGTACATGTGTGAGTAACTACATATGTGAAAGGCAGTATATGTGATTGTTGGAGTATATAAATGAATATATGTAAGAGTGATTGATTGTGAGAGTGGCTGCATGGATAAGTGTGTGCTTGTATCAGTGATTGTATAATAGAGTATATGTTAGTATCTGTCTGAATAAGTGAGGTGGTATGTGTATAACTGTATAGGTGAGTAAATGGGAGTGTGATTGATTCACATAGCGCCAGGACACCTACGGGTATCAGTAGCGCTTAACAAATGTTATAAATAAATACATACATTATTTGAATGACTGACTAGACGTGTGCGTAACTATGGATGACTGGTGGTGTGTGAGTGTCTGTATAGGTGTATGAGTGCCAATGATGGTACTGTATTGGTGAGTGACTGCATGTTTGAGTGACTGTATGGGTGATTCAGTGGATGTGTGTGTAGACCTAGGAATCAGTGAATGGGTATGTAGTACCTAATATTGGTGTGTCTATGGCTTCGAAAATGGTAGTCTGTATTTTAGTGTGGGTGTATCAAAGGTTTTATTAGACTGTGAGGATGGGCATCAGATGGTCACATGGTTGATGTCATCAGTGATGTCATCAGCGATGTCATTTGAGATGTCATCAGTGATGTCACTGACCATGTCATGAATGATGTATTATATGACATCATCAGCAGTGCATTGCGGGGGCGTGAGTTTTAGTTAGTTCAACTAACTATGGCGGCCGAATTTCTCCGGTTTTGTATGAGTGGAATGTTCAACTAACTATAACGTCCCTGAAACCTATGGTTTTTACTGTGAATTTCTCATGTTTTTTAAATGCTAATTTCTAACTATAACGTCCCTGAAACTTATGGTTTGTTCAGTGAATTTCTAAGGTTTTTTAAATGTTAATGTCTAACTATAACTTACCTGAAACCTATGGCTTTTTCAGTGAATTTCAAAGTTTATTGAAATGCTAATTTCTAACTATAATGTCCCGGAAACCTATGGTTTTTTCAGAGAATTTCTAAGGTTTTTTGAAAGCTAATTTGTTAGTATAATGTCCTAAAAGTATTTTTCCTTATTGTTTCACTTAAAAATAAAGCAGGACTTTCTACATAGTACACTCTTCTTACTAACTTCCGCATTGCAGAGTGATGTACTGCTAAACATTTTCAAATGATGAAAAACACTTTGACACACTTTTCTAGAAAGACAAGTCAGAGAATTACATTGCAAGACAGTATTTTTCTCACTTTACAAGGATATAGTCCTTGCAACATCTTAATCCTTTGTTTATACCTTTTATTAGTATACTCTCGTAAGAAATTTCCTAAAATAGCAATAGACTCCAGTAGTATATTACAAATACTACCACAATCCCACGTATATACTGGAGCTTGCAAACGTCTCCCTTGAACTTCTTCAGCTATCACTTCTTCCACATTTCTAGGAACCATCTTTTCTTTTTCAATTGTACAACCATTCTTAACTTCATAAGCACGACCACTGGTATCAACTGCGTGAACTTATGTATTGTTTTGAAAATAGCTCTCTTCTTTAAAAAAAAAGTATCTGAACTAGGACTGTGCTTCTATTCACCCCCAGAAAAATGTAAAAAAGTTAGTTTTGTTAAATAATCTTTTCCTTTTCCTTTCGTACTTCATAGAATGCATTGAGTTATCCAATGTTCACATTCTTTTCAGAACTAATATAAACAATCTTCTTTTCAATTCAAAGGCATTTTCGACTATACTTTCATTCTCTTCTTTCTTTTTAGAAAATGCAGATCTTTTTTATAGTTCTTGCAATCTTTCAATATATTTTGTACTAGTCTAATTTTATACATACATTTTCTAATATTGTGATATTGTTTCATCCTTCTTTCAACATAGATTGTTTTCTCATTTCCAGAATTTCCATTAAGTTGTCCTTTTTCATTTCATTTTTCTTTGTTGTCAAGTATTCTTTCTATTTTCAGCATTTGCAAAATCCTTTCCAGTCCTTAAAAGTCTTTTAATAAATTCGTTTGTTCTCTTACCACAAGACTTTTACTTTTTTGCCACATTTTGTAGTTCATCTAATTCCTGCTTTTGTTTCTTCTTTAAATAGTACATTTTGTTTCTTTTGCGCTTTTTTTGTCATGGTAAATCTTTCTTAATAATAATGGAGAATATCCAAAAAAAGAATGATAAAAAAAATGTAATATTAATAAAATAATTATATACAAATATTCCTATCTATTACTAAAGAAATACCTTCTATTTAAAAGCTACAAACAAATGCATATATGGTTTTCGGAATATGGTAACAATAACATCTGAGCTGCACAATAAGTGAAGAGGGGTGCAGAAAGAAAATGCAGCAGTAATGTCTGAATGATTACACCACTAAATATCTAGTGCTTGCATCATTGTAAGACTGCATGACGACTACTTTGGTGTTTTTATACCTGCATGAGTGCAGACATTTGCAAGAGAGGTGCAGAAAGAAGCAAGAGAAGTGCAAAAGAACCTACAGAGGTGCAAAAAGAGGCAAATGAGGTACAGAAGGAGGCAAGAGAACTGCAGAAAGAGGCAAGAAAGTTGCAGAAACAGGCAAAAGAGGTAGAGAAAGAGGGAATGGGAGGGCAGAGAGAGGCAAGAGAGGTGCAAAAAGAGGGAATATGGATATAGATAAAAGGAAGTGGGATGCAGAAATTTGTAACAGAGGTGCAGGAAGAAGACAGAGCAGTGCAGAAAGAACCAACATAGGTGCACAAAGAGGCAAGAGGAGTACAGAAAAATGCAAATGAAGTTCAGAATGAAGCAAAAGAGGTGCAGAAAGAACCAACAGAGGTGAAAAAAATAGGCAACAGGAGTGCAGAAAGGGGTAGGAGAGGTGCAGAATGAGGCAAGAGGGTTACAGATAGAGGAAGGAGGGGTACAGAAAGAGGAACAGAACTGCAGAAAGAAGCAACAGAGATGGTGAAAGAGGCACAAAGGGTACTGAAACAGACAAGACAGGCGAAGGTTGCAGAAACAGACGAGACAGGTGAAGAAAGAAGGAACAGAGGTACAGAAATAGGCAAAAGTGATGCAGAAACAGGGAAGGGAGGAGTAGAAAGAGGCTAGAAAGTTCCACAAAGAGGGAACAGGGGTACAGAAACAGTTAAAAGGGTGCAGAAAGAACCAAGTGAGGTACAGAAAGAGGCAAGAGAGGTGCAGAAAGAGGCAAGAGAGGTGCAGAAAGAGGCAAGAGAGGTGCAGAAAGAGGCAAGCGAGTAATAGAAAGAGGCAAGTGAAGGACAGAAGGAGACAAAAGAACTGCAGAAAGAGGCAATAGAGGTGCAGAAACAGGCAAGTGTGGTTCAGAAAGTAGAAGAGATTTGCAGAATGAGACAAGAGAAGTGTAGAAAAAGAAAGAAATGTGCACAAAGAAGCAACAGAAATGCAGAAAGAGGCAACAGAGGCACACAGGGAAGCACAAGTAGCTTGCACACCATTAGTACCAATTTAACACCCACATTTACAAATAAGTAACAACTGACCATTGTAGGTTTGCAAAGGGCCTTCCACCACGCTGTAACCCTTGTCACTGTATTTTTGTTAAACTTTGAGCCGTTTGAGCTAGAAACAAGGTTTTGTTTTGTTCAAATCTGCAGATTTGAATGCAGATGATGAATTATGTGGCTAATGCAGAAAATGTATAATTATGCGAAAGACGTTGCAGCCACACTGTCACAGCATTCCAGCGGCCCTGCTTCTACTTTTGATTAAGTTCACAAGTGCTCTTCAGTGATTCTCCCCATATTGCTAAAAGCACGTATACATATATCTCTACATTTTCAAATCATCATGATATCTCAAAGAAATATGTATACAATATTTCTGAAAGATAGTAAAATGTAGAAACTGAGACATGTACTAGATGTACCCGAGTGATTCCAAAACTCTGTGGGTAGTGATTGGGTGATGGAATGAGTACAAGGGTAGTCACTGGATAATTGCAGGACAAGATAGATACTGACTAGCTCATTGCATGAGTGTAAATATACACATTGACTGCATGGATACGTATATATAGAGCACCTGAAAGGATCAACGAATCATTGAGTACTGCCTAGGTGAATAGATGAATGCAACAGAAGGGCATGGGTGATTCTACGACTGCAAGGGTAGTGTGTAGGTTTTACATGACTGCATAGGTACAGCCTGCATGATCGCATGACTGTAGAGAAAGAACATATCTTTGATCCTGAGTGATTCCATGCCTGTAAGGGTAATATCTGGTGGATTACTGAGTACATAGCAAGTGAGTGGGTGATTTTGTAATTTCATGAGTACCGCATGGGTGATCAAAGAACAAACTTATAATTTCAACCAAACATCTACAATTATGTGGCATCTTCCTACTATACCTTTCAACAAGCTAGAAAAATAAGTCTAATTAATAACACCCTATGTGAGCATCTTTCAAACAACACTTTTGTGCTGCATCTTCCCCATTCTATCTAAAATTATGGGGCTTCACTCAACTATACCTTTCAAAAAACTAGAAAAAAAGAAGTCTAATCAATAACACTTTAAATGAGCATCTTTCAAACCACACTTTTGTGCTGCATCTTCACCTTTCTATCTAAAATTATGTGGCTTCATTCCACTATACCTTTGTACAGACTAGAAAAAAGAAGCCCAATTAATAACAACTTATATGAGCATCTTCCAAACCTCACTTTTCTGCTGCATCTTCACCTTTCTTTCTAAAATTATGTGGCATCATTCAACTATACCTTTTGAAAACTAGAAAAAAGAAGCCTAATTAATAGCACCTTATATGAGCATTTTTGAAACCACACCTTTGTGCTTCATCTTCACTTTTCAATCTAAAATTATGCGGCATCATTTGACTATACCTTTGTACAGACTAGAAAAAAGAAGCCTAATTAATAACACCTTATATGAGCATCTTTCAAACCACACTTTTATGCTGCATCTTCACCATTTTATCTAAAATTATGTGGCATCATTCAACTATACCTTTCAACAGATTAGGAAAAGGAAGCCTAACTCCTTCGCTGCGTTTGTCGACCAACGGCCGTCACGAGCACTACCTCCGTAGTGCTGCGCATGTCTGTTGGCCGACCCGGCCCCTCCCATCCGCTAAACGGCTGAACTGCGGCGGAATTGCCGTGGGGTTAAGCGGATAAGTAATAAAACCTTATATTAGCATCTTTGAAACCACACTTTTGTTCTGCATCTTCACCATTCTATCTAAAATTCTGCAGCATCATTCAACTATACCTTTCTACAGACTAGAAGAAAAAAGCCTACTTAATAATACCTTATGTGAGCATCTTTCAAACCACACTTTTGTGCTGCATGTTCACCATTTTACTAGTACTCACAGTCTTGACCCTACCACATAAAAAGCAACAACAGCTCTTTGTTATACATTATGCACCTTAAAATATATAAGACATATGAAAATACTAACCCTGGGCGTAGTGGGCGTAGTGGGGCTTCGCGAAGCTACGCGAAGTGGGCGAGAAACTACGCCCACCTACGCACTTCGCGTAGCCCCACTACGCGCCACCCGCCTCCCTCCCGCCCTCCCTAAATACTTAAATTAAATTTTAGAAATGATTAAAAATCATTTCTAAAATTTAGTTTAAGTATTTAGGGAGGGCGGGAGGGAGGCGGGTGGCAGGCAACTTCGCTACGCCTGCGGGGTGGGCGTAGTGTTGCCTGCTACGCCTACTTCGCAAATGGCGAAGTAGGCAACACTACGCCCACTCCGTGGGTGTAGTGAAGTACTACGCCCAGGGTTAGAAAATACATATACAACAAAAACCATACAAGAGACAAAAGTCCATGCATACCTTAAAACTTGGCAGACTCATCCTACAAATTTAAACCTACAACTAAAAGTATGCGTTATACTAGAAATATACATATCCAGACTGTAAAACAAATTACCATAAGAAGTAATCCATCTTCCAAAATACACATATTACTATACAGTATCTTTAAACAACATTTAAGTACAATAAAACAAACTTCTACACATCTCTACATTTAATAATATATTTCAAACAAAATCATTTTAAAAGTTTAAAAATAAACCTCACAAATTTATAACTCACCTTCCAAATAGATTTGTTGAATTTAAAATATCACAAACTCTTAAAGGATTTTCTTTTGCACACAATCAATATAATGCACCAGTCTCAGCAAGGTAAAACCAGTAATGGCAAAGTGTCCCTCTCTTTCTCCACAGAAATTCATGTTAGTAACAAATCACATTGCTCACTACATTATTTCAAATTGTAAAACACATTTCTATTGGTTACACATATTAACCCTTAGCAACTGACTTCTAAAAGTGCCAAAACTATTTCTTCATTTTTTTTGGGAAGTTGCGACTCCATCGTGCACCATCGCGATGAGCCGCAAATTCATACAGGAGTTCAAACAGATACTACAAATACATTTTCCACCACATTTTAATAGCACACCTCTTCTAAAGATAGTACTGACTTGGGAAATGTCACTGTAATAACATATTACTTATATATAAATAAAAAATTAAAATTTTAAGCCCACAGTTAAGTTTCAACCCTACCCACATTCTGCTTAATACCAGTTTCCATAGTAACAGTTCATGGAACACTCAACTATACTGACAGGTCACAAGTTCACCATATTTTCAGGTTCACCACACAATGTTGCAAATGCAAACAGCAGGTGTAGTTGACTTTGCAGAATATGACCTTATCCTTTCTATTATACCTTTCAAACATTTTTTACTAACCAATAAGAAACATGAGTTTTAAAGAAAGTAAAATGCACCCTATTTTTGAATGTACAATGTTCTTAAACAGCCAATCAATTTTCTACTTTTTGAAAAACAGCATCTTGTCCACCATTTTACATACCTCTCATTCTACCAACTGACTACTTGAACTACAGACATCGTTTCATTACTTCCAGAAATCCCTTCAAGAGGCTTACAGTGTGGAGAGTTGGACACAGCTATGTTTTATGGTGCAAAAGCTATGCTGATCACAGAGGTATTGACAAAGACCTAGCTTTACAAAATGTGGATATCAAATGGATTGCACAGAGAGGATTAAAGTGGCACCAATGGATGCCTTTGGTTAAAACCTCTTTGCATCTCCAGCCCCCTGACCTCATGATTGTGCACTGCGACGGCAATGACCTAGACACATTGACTGGGGTAGGCCTGGAAATGCTAATGAAGGACACCGTTGCACAATTGATGTTGCTTTTACCTCAAACTGTCTTTGTATACTCTAACATATACCAAGGACAAAAATGGAAGTGGTCAAATCAATTCTGTCCACAGATTGATAAAGCTAGAAAGAATGTCAATAACGCTGTTTCTGCTTACCTCAGAGACCATAGGATGGGCTCCATTTAGAACATCAATCTATGGTTTGATATGAATGCATCTACAGGAGTGATGGAGTACACTTCACAGATCAGGGAAACAGAGTCTTTCTCAACATCCTAAAGCTCTGCATCACAATTACATATATCTACAAAAAACTCAGAATGAAAACAAGGGCCCTTTTTAAAACCACCCTATAGCTTAATACTGATTATAATATGTTTTTACACATTTATTTTGTGGATTCGCGCACCCAGTGCGGATTCACAAAACAAAATCACAAACTCAATGCACTACAACACAACACACTTTTCAACTTTATTATTTTTAAATTTTAGATATTTTGAATAACTCTATCAATTGTAATCTTGTCATTAATTTAATCACTGTACCCTTTTTAAAACAGTTTTACAAATACAACACTACCTTCTACATAATATTCTAGTTAATTATTAATTAAAGGTGGATTCGCGAAGCCAACACAACATTACACTGTAGTGTAGTTCCTATATTCCCAATAGGCTCTGCGCGTTGGAATAATATATCCTGTATATTTGACAAAGGACTGAGGTCGACTAGGTCTCTATCGAATATATTAGACTTAATTGTGAGTGCCAGCCAGCTCAGAGGTCACTAGAAACTTTCTCGAATACATAAGAAGGGATTAGTTTCTAAAAACCGCATTAACATGACAACTTTGTTTCCCCAAGATAAAACGTATCTTCAGAGTGGAAACAATAGATAGATATTTTACTCGGTCAATCGTGCATGCTTCATTCAATCGTGCATGCTTCATTTCATCAGAGGTGCAGAGAAATAGAGAGACGGGCATTTTGAATAAAAGGTTTTGTTGAACAGTCTTCTTTCTCATGCAAAAGAAATTAACTGCTACAATCGTAATACTGGCTGTAAAGTATAATGCGTACAGCAAGAAGAGTATTATAAAATAATACTGTAAAAGCAAGGTATGGTTTCTAAGCCATAAAATACATACATAAATACCAAAAGCTAAAAGTGCTCAACTGGTGCTTCTAAAGTACGCCTACACCAATGTACCTAACCTAAGTCTAGTACGAGGGAATAAGTAAGTGTGGTGTAGCATAGGTTTAGTTCCTTTGCCAAGAATCTATCCAAGATTTCTTTAAGGGTCTAATCAGCTCCGTACCTTGGTTTTAGAATGAAGGAGGTCTGGTATCTCTGTCTCGGGACTCTATTTCCCAACACCCTGCGAGGGGAGCTTAGAAACACTGGAGCTGGATTCTCGGCGAGGGAAAGGACAGCTTCTCGATCAGTGCGTCAGTTGGAGGGTCGGCTTCCTTCGGCACTTGTTGTAGCGAGCTGTTTCGGGCAAGTAGGTAGTTGAACTGCTCCGAACCACAGTGCATTTGCTAGGGTAAGTGTAGGCATATTTATACCTTGAAGGTGCTTAGTTTGAGGTAAAGTCTGACATAATAACGTGACCAAAGAACCCCAAGGGAATGGTAGTTATTTGAAAACTCCATGATTTCTACGACAAATCAATATTCAAACAAAAGGATGTCCCTGACTGCTAAGGACGAGTTTTCCAAGAAATCGTTGTGGCTTTTTGGAACAAGTGGAAGCAGCCATTCCTGTATTTGGACTGCATGGGTTATGTCTACATATGGTTATGATTTATATGGCTATATAAGGGCAATGTGAATTATATCTATATAAGGGCATGAATCGGTAAATTTCGCTCGAATCCTAAAACGCCATACAACAACACGGAGGGGGCATGCTGAGAGCCGCATTGGAGTCGCGACTCCAAACTCGAAAAAAAAAAATTATCCCCTATAATTATTTCCTATTTGCCCCGGGGACCCCATCCCCTTGGGCCTGCCACCATTTTATCAGCAATAAACAAAAAGAGGAGGAACCGTGAGGTCCCCTCCTCAGGCCAATAGTGGCCCCGAGGACCCCATCCCCGGGGCCTAGCCTCTTCTTTTAAAAAACAGTAATTAGAGTAAGGGGGCTACATGCCCCCCTCCCTGGCCACTTATGGGCCTGGGGACCCCATCCCCGAGGCCGGCCCTTTCTGTTGGGAACCGTGGGGGGAGCCCCAATGCCCCAAAGGTCCCGCCGGCTCCCCTCCTCCTGCTGGAGCCGGCAATGCTTTTGAGCAATGGGAGCTGCTGACATGCAGCTCCCCTTGCTCAAAAGCAATTCTGCTTTGCTTCATTGAAGCAAGAGCAGGTTTACTTCTCTTGCTTCAATGAAGCAAAAACAGCAGTTTGCTATGACAGAGCAGGAGCCATACTCCCGCCCTGTCATAGCAAACAGCAATGTCCCGGGGAGGGCCCCCAGGACATTGCAGGAGCAAGCCCTGGGGGGTGGCGGTCTCCAGGGCCATCAAGGGCTCCAGGAGGGGGGCGGCATGGCCCCCTCCCTAAATTTGCCTATCCCCGGGGAGGTGGTGGTCAACGGGGCTTGCGGGGCCAGCGAGGCCCCAGCCTTATATTTACAAATGCCCTGGGGAGGTGGCGGTACCCGCGGCAGCATGGGTGGGGGGGTTATGACCTCCCATACATTTAATGAACAAGCCCCGGGGAGGTGGTGGTCCCGGAGGATGCGGGGGGCTCCCCGAACCCCTGCAAATTCATTGGCATTGCCCTCAGTACCTGGCCCACTCGGGGGCTTATAAAAAATGAAGCGTGGAAGCCCGCGCTTCGCTATTTAAAATCTTCTCATCCAGATTCGCGCACCCAGCGCGATTTCAGAAATTTTTTTAAAAAACAAAAAATGCTTTTTTGGGGCCTAAGACCTCCTGAGCAGGCCTAGGGGGCCAGGGTGTTTCTACCCTGCTTCCCTTTACTTCTTTTTTAACCTTTATTTCACTCTTTTCTTGTGACTGGTTTACCGAGTCACATGAAAAGTTTTCCAAACTAATGACCAGCTCAGGTCAGCTCCTGTCTTGAAAGTTTGGGGGTGATGCGTCAAGCGGGGGCCGAAAGAAAAGGGGGGTACCAAAACACGTTTTCTCCATGTTAATTTCCATAGGAATTTTTGGCAACAGGCTACAACCCGAACTGATAAACGGAATTCCACCAAATTTGGCAAATTTGGTTCAGAAAGTGACCTTTCTTTTAAATGGTGTAAAACCGTTCAGTAGTTCCTGAGAAACTAAAAAAATTAAAATATCGATATCTGAGCACTGAGGAGGATTTGCGTACCCTCCAGAGCACAAGCTTGAGTCTGATTGGCTGGCAACACTCCAAACCAGGATGTGTTGGCAGCCATCTTGTGACTCGGTAACCTAGTTACAAAGAATCAGTAGAAAAAAGAATGAAAAACAAGAAAAAGGGGCAGGGTAGAAACACCCTGACCCCCTAGGCCTGCTCAGGGGGTCCCAGAAGGACCCCCAGCAACCAAAACATTTTTTTAAAAAGACAATTGTCTGAATTCACGCTGGGTGCACGAATACGGCAGAGAACATTTTTAAAAAACAAAGCATGGGCTCCCACGCTTCGTTTTAATGAGCCCTTGGGTGGGCCAGGTCCTGGAAGCAATATGTAAATATATGCATGGGCCCCCCACAAGCCCCGGAGACCACCACCTCCCCGGAACTTTCATTAATTATTATTACAAGGTCGTCTCACATCACCGCAACCCACATGTACTTTTGAGAAGTAATCTGCTCTCGGGCCCTTGGAGGGCTCTCTCATGTCCTGCCCCCTCCAGCACCTCACAAAGGGCAAAGCAGAAAATATACACTGCCCAGGGCTGCATCTTCCATCGCTAGGCACTCCTGGTTTAAGCGAGGCCAGGACAGGGAAGATCCTTTATCTGACACTGCTCTCTACAAATTGTTAATTGCTAGATAGGGATGTTTTTGACTAACTTCTTTGCTTGGAAGACCTTATCTTCGAGTCTTTGATGAACAGTGAAAAGTAAGGAAAAGCTACTGCCTTCTGTTCAATCACCCGTTCCCTCCTCCTCGGGCATTTTGTAGAAATCGGTGTAATCCGCCGTATTGTCTGTCACAAAATCCTCAAGAACGGATCATTTGCTGCAAACACGTGTTTCGTGGAACTGCCCTCAGAGGAGCCTCAGAATGAAACGCGCAAGCTGAATAATGAGAACCTCTTTTTTATGCAGCGCATAACGACATTTTTGCTGCATGTAAGCGCTGTAAAATAACAGAAGTTTATCTGCAAAGTTTTGTGTTTACTCTATCTTCCAGCATATTACTGCTTGACGGCTTCCAGTTATAGCGCTCTGGCACAGATTAGCGTTGTATATTGAACTAGGCAAAAACACACATATTATGGACAAAATCACTTAAAAACACCCTGGTTCTGAGGTCCGCAATAGTTCTCATTTGGATAACTCACTTTGCAGTTGGCAATGAGAGCCAGTTCCACCATTGGTAGATTTGCATTCCCTAAAAATAGAAATGTCGGGTTTAGATTGTGCAGACATCGGTTTTCTTCATAGGAGGCGCAAGGGGAGGGAATACACATTCTGAAAGAATACAGTGATACGTATCTTGGGAGGGAGTGGTGGTTACCTGAAAACTCCGTGCTCCTTGGCTCCCAGCATCCCCATGGCTGCTGCAGACCTCTCCTCCCCCGTGCTGGGCTCACTCTTGTGCAGACGCCTCTGGGAGGCTCCGCTGCAAGGCAGGGGGCATGCTGGATTACCACCTGTGAGAGTGCACTGCCCTGCGAGGGGATTGTGTGTTCCTTCATTCAGTCCTGCTGCTGACAAACTCCCACAATGTACAGAACTAGCGTGTGTATTCATCTGGGGTCTGCAGTGCCCTGGTGGACGCGCTGTGTGGTCTTGGGCTGCAGCTGTACTCCTAACAGTGCCTTCTTGCTTAGGGGTAACGCATGGTCTTGGACTGCCGGCCACCTCCCCCCTTAAAAACACTGACTGAATTACCCAACTCAACCAGTCGACACATGGGGGTCTTTGGAAGTCAAGGGGGGGTACGGGGCCCCCCCCCTGGCCGTATTTATTAAAATATAAAAATAAATCAAAAATTGGGGGGGCGGAGCTAGCCGGCGTCAATGGCGGACGCGTAAGTGCGGAGCTCCGAGCCAGCGCCACCGTCTATCCGGCATTAATCCTTCATCAGCAGTGCCACACACAACTAGCCAGCGGACGTCGTCCCCCCTATCCCTAACGGACCTCCGCCTGCAACTTTGGCGGAAATCGGCCCAGGGAAACCCTACTTTGACCGACTGCCCTTCTGGCGCCGGACCAGGCCCGAATCCCCGGCCTTTCCTGCCCGGCGAGGCCGAGCGACGTCACCCGACGTGCGGCAGGAGCGAGCGGTCGGCTGGGGGTCGGATGATACTTGGCAGTGGCTGGCCCCCTGACTGCCTCACGCGGCGGGACCACGCACCGGAGCTGCAGCGGAGCAGCTGACACACACCTGAGAGCCGGAGGGGGCGGCGAGGGAGACGCCGGTGTGCCTGCAGGGCAGGTTGCGGACCACGTGGCGGCCGCGGAACACCCAGAAGGTAGGCTCGGCCCGGGCCTCAGACTGGCATACACCCTCTTTTGCTGTCCTGGGCCATATTGGGGATACTGGAGGGCGACCTCCCCGCCATTCCGGAGGACAATCACGGGCATAAGTGGCGACACCAGGCCCCAGCAGGCCACGCTCCCCACGCAGCCCAGCTTACAGCGCCACTGCAGCCTTTCACCGCCAGCGAGAGTGCAAACGCATAGATCAGGCATACAGTGAGTTCCCCGTCGGAAAGTGCCACTGCCTCCCCGAATCTTCACGATGGTCAAGGGAGACCGGACGCAAACGAAGCTGGCGTTCGAACAGCGAAGGCAGAAGGAACCGGAACGACCGGCAGCCCAGTCCCCGAACACGACTGGTGACCGGAGTCCCTCACTATGTGCCGAAATCAAAGAGATGCTTACCACTATGGAGAAAGGGCTGCAGGAGGGTATGTCGGCCATTGGAAGCAAGATTGATGCACTGGCCTATCGGATGGACCGGATGACAGAAAGAGTGGACAAGCACGCGGAGAGACTGGACATGGCAGAACGCAGGCTCACCGAGGCAGAGGAGGCACAAACCGAGTGGGACTCTGACCGTAAGCAATTTGGTAGACTACTTCAGGTCATCCAGGAGAAGTCGGAGGACTTGGAGGCGCGTTCCCGGCGCTCCAACATCCGCGTCACGGGCGTGGCTGAATCGACCCAAACGGGCAAAATGGAACTGTTTATTGAAAAGCTCCTGAAGACGATGCTGGGGGACGACACCTTCTCGCCGATGTTCATAGTGGAACGCGCCCATCGCACCCTCGGCCCGAGGCCCCCCCCGGGCGCCAACCCTAGGCCGATTATAGCTAAATTGCTAAATTACAGGGATAGAGATGCAGCCCTCAGAGCGGCCCGTGAAAAGGGCAAACTACAGTACGAGGGAATGGACATATCGCTATACCCTGACTTCACTTCTAAGGTCCAGGAGGAGAGACGGAGATTTGTTCCGTACAAACAGCAACTCAGAGACCTGGGCCTGGACTACGCCATGTTATACCCAGCGAGACTACGCATCAATAGGCAGGGGCACTCGCATTTCTTCACGGATCCTAAAGAACTGCAAAAATCCTTGAAGGTTTGGATGAAAGATGCCCGGGGGAGTCCGAGCCCACACCCGGCGGAACGGAACTGCAATGGGGACCTCGAGGAACAGGACTGAATAACGGAGGGCGGTCAGCAGTGCAACCCGAGTAACTGATCGCTTCAGCACCCCTGATTCCCCTCGTAGGCCTAATGGAGATAGCCGCTCAGGGGCGCACCGCCACAGGCCTTGGACTGGTACTCGATGCACTGTGGGTGAGATTTGTGTGTTATGTACTGGGACCGCTGGGGGGCTGCGCTTGCGCTACTGGAACTGCCCTAGGCGGGACTTGGCTCCCATTTGCGAGACACAGGAGGGTACTGGAGAATCTGGGGGTGGAGGGCCGGAGAGGTGAGCACTCGCGCACAATGGTGAACTGTGGAGCTTAGCAGACACTGCTGAATCTTGTTAACGGGGCGCTGGCGAAGGGGCATGCTGAAGGACACTGTTTGATAGTCCCAGTGGGGAGGAGGACGACATAAAGACTACTCAGGCTACCTCTGCCCCAGCGCTTACAGCGATTACGGCTCGGACCGAGCTGAAATGGGGAATTGTTGCATGGGTGTGAATGCGGGGGGGGGGAGGGGCACTGGAATTTCGGTCACGCCAGGTTGGGGGTTGGGTGACTGTGGGAGGCGGGGGGACGTGGGAGTTGGAGGGCTCGGCCGCACCAGGTTGGGGTTGGTGTGCTGTGGGTGGGGGGGGAGGTGGGGGTTATGGGTTCAGGACTGTTCGGGGGGGGGTCCAGATTGTGCTGTGAAATGTTATGCTCCTCGGAGGGCGTGTACGGCTGCTATGTACGGAGGGGAGTGGTGAATGGCAGGGCCTTGACATTAATGTGCTCTTTTAGGGACCATGGTTGATGCAACACAGGATGACCTCTTGAGTGACACAGAGACTCTCAAGGCTGTCACATGGAACGTTAGGGGGCTAAATGATTACAGAAAACTCCGCAAGGTGCTGCAGTACCTACTTCGGCACCACATAGACCTGGCACTCTTGCAGGAAACTCACTTGCCTGTCACCAGCAACATGCTCACGCACAGGGGGCTTCAGGGACACGCCACTTACGCGGGCTTCACCACACATGCAAGGGGGGTTCTTACATGGGTCAACCCGAAATCTAAGTTGTCTCTCACACTACTGAAAGCGGACCCGGAAGGAAGGTTTGTGTTGAGCAGGTGCGTGGGCAAGGGCCACGACATACTAGTCATGAACATCTACGGTCCGAACTACGATGCCCCTGACTTCTATGCGGCAATGGCGGCCCACTGCGCCGGCTGCCCCGCTGATCGGATGCTTTGGGGGGGGGACTTCAACTTCACATTCAATGCAGAGCTGGATAGGTCGGCGGGCCCCCCCCGTCGCCCGGCGGCGGCCGCTCTGCAGATGCAGGCTGAAATGTTGCGACTGGGGCTGGTAGACGTCTGGAGAGATAGGCACATCGACAAGGGGGGATACACACACTACTCCGCGTATCATAACATCCATACCAGGATAGATTACTGGCTGTCCTCGCACACACTGCTTCCCATGGTTCGGGACTGCAGGGTGCTCCCCCGCACCCTGTCGGACCACTCCCCAGTGGTGCTGGTACTGACCACTCCCAAGCAGAGGATCCCTCCGTTCACGTGGCGCTTCCCGCCATACTCACTGCTAGATGAGGCGTTTAGGGCTGACCTGGGGGAGGACATAGACACCTACTTCGCCACTAACGTAGGCTCAGTGGACAGGTTCGGGACAGTCTGGGAGGCATTCAAGGTTTACGTCAGAGGGGTAGTCATGGCAAAACACTCCAGTGTCCTCAAGGCTATTAGGAACAGGCTTAAATATCTTGAGGGGCAGATCGCGGACTGTGAACGCTGCCAGCTCTTAGACCCGACCCCACTTGGGGATGAGTCCTTGCAGGACCTACTAAAAGAATTTCAGGAGGAGGCGGATAGAGAGGTTAAACACCTGGGTAAGTACGCGACAGCTCGCTCTTATGGAGAAGGAGATCGCCCCGGGGCACTGCTAGCTAGGATAATGAAGGGCACTAGGCGCAGGCAGACAATCCCTGAGCTGCGAACCCCGGGGGGGGAGAGAGTCACTACGGAGGGTGACATTCTAGCGGAATTTCGGAGATTCTATGAGGACCTATATACCACCAAGATCACTGGGGTAGACGCCCAAATTGACAACTATTTAGACTATATTCAGATGCCGTTCCTCGATAACTGGCAGAGGGAATTCCTGATGTCCCCTATACTCCGTGAGGAGATTTCGGACGCGCTAGACACCATGAGGTCCGAAAGTGCCCCCGGGATAGACGGGCTGACGGTGGCATTCTATAAGGCGTACAAGGACAAGTTGTTGCCTTACCTCTCCACCCTCTTTGATGAGATATGCGAGTACGGCGTTATGCCGCTCTCGATGAGAGAGGCGCTCATCGTCACAATCTTGAAGCCGGGCAAGCCGCCTGATCTTCCAGGTTCATACCGCCCCCTGTCCCTACTTAACGTGGACGCTAAGCTTTATGCTAAGGTCCTGGCGACCAGACTGGCACTGGTAGCCCCGGAGTTGGTAGCCCCGGAGCAGGCAGGGTTTATCCCAGCAAGGAATCTCACTTATAATATACGGACTGTCATGGGGGCCATGCAGCACACTAGGCATGACACTAAGGCTGTGGCGGTGTTCCTCGATATGGAGAAGGCCTTTGACTCTGTGGAATGGCCCTTCATGCGTAGGGTACTGAAAAAGCTGGGACTGGGGGAGTTATTCCTCCAACTTCTAGGCGCGCTTTACCATATGCCCACGGCGAGGATCAGGCTAGGGGACGCGGTCTCGGAGCCGATTGCCATTAGCAGAGGCACGAGACAGGGGTGCCCCCTCTCCCCGCTACTTTATGCACTGGTGGCGGAGCCGCTAGCGTGCGCGATGCGGGAATACCACTCCTATGAAGCCATCAACTACCCTACTTACAAGATCGGCATATCCACGTACGCGGATGACACTCTGCTGTACGTCAGAGACCCGGCCAATAACTTGTCTTCAGTCTTGAGGGAAGTGGTGAGGTTTGGCGCACTCTCGGGGCTTAAGGTCAACTGGCCTAAATCAGTGGCCTTCCCCCTGACCCCTATCACCGAGCCTTTTGAGATGGATTACCCGCTCCAATGGTCCACGGAACCGGTGAGGTATTTAGGCATCATGCTCCACACGGATTCAGAAGTGATGCTAAGGGAGAACTACGGGGTAGCCTACAGTAAACTTGTAGACGACGTGGAGATTTGGATTAAGCTCCCCCTGTCGCTGATGGGCAGAATAGCTATGATGAAAATGGTAATACTCCCGAGATTTCTATTTCTCTTCAATAACCTCCCGTTGGTCCTCTCAAAGGCCTTTTTTGCGACCATTAACAAATTACTGGTGAGACTAGCGTGGGCCGGTAAGCAACCTAGAGTACAATGGAAGGCGCTACAATTACCGTACGAGCAGGGAGGTCTGGCTGCTCCAGACCTGGAGCGGTACTACAGGATTGCACAGGCTTCCCATCTCCACACTTGGATACATGGGGACCCGGCCATCCCGCATGTGATCCTGGAGCGACTGTTCGCGGATCCCACCCCACTTCCAGCAACCATATGCGGACCCAGAGACCGCAGAGTGGGAGTGCTAGACTCCCTCCTGTCCACTAACCATGCCTGGCATTCTATATTGCAGCGCCAGGACAAAGTACTGATGTATGCACCCAACATGCCGATACAATGGGCGCTATGGCTCCCGACTTTGGCGGAGCCAGGTGTGTACAAGGCCCTTAACGACTTAGGCGCACGCACCATGGGTGACCTCTTTGTGCAAGGGAAGGTGAAGACGTGGGATCAACTCGCGCATGGAGTGGAGCGTGCCTCAGCGCTTCAGCGCTTTCAGTACCATAGAGTGAGGAGTGCGCTGCTGGATCTTTTGGGTCCCGACCTGGAGGAACCCCCTGAAGTCCCGGAACTGGTATACACCATAGACACCGAGAACCCGAAGAAACTGATTTCTAGGCTGTATAGGATAGGCCATGAGCACACGGCACTGCACTACACTAGGGCGAGATTAGCATGGCAGACTGACCTAGGGACTCCAATCGATGACGACATGTGGGGGTACTGCTGCGCGGCCTCCAGGCGCATTTCCCTGAACGGGCGGCACCGATTGATTCACTTTAAATTCTTGCAACGTGTGTATCACACGCCGGAACGGTTGCACAGGTACGGCCTACGGGACACGCCACACTGTGAGAGATGTCATGCGCCAATAGCGGACTTCCTACATTTAGCCTGGTGGTGCCCGGGAGTTCAGAAGTACTGGGCCTGCGTATTTGCAGAACTTAGCAGTATAGTGGAACTGGACTTGTCCCTTAGCCCGGCCCTCGCACTGATGGGATACACAAAGCAGATACCAGTCACGGTGAGAAAGCTGGTGAGCATGGGCTTGCTCCTTGCGAAAAGGGTGGTGGCACTGTGCTGGATGAGGGGTCCCCTCCCTACACTGAAGAGATGGTCTAGTGACATGAAATACTGCAACACTCAGGCAGACGCATACAGTGAGCTCCTCCCGCCCAGAAGCCGCCCCAAAAACTTCTGGGGGCTGTACCAGACTTACCTAACCTCCAGAACAGACGGGGATGCCTCCACGGAGGGGGAGGGAGGCGACCAAGATAATGACCTACACATGGAGCCCGGATAGGGCTGCACACTACACTATTGCATATCACTAGGTGGGAGAGGCCATCACACCGCTGCCTATGTGAGTCATCAGGAGCCACCTGCTGGAATACTGGGAAATGGAGAGTGGCACGAGCCATAACGCCCCACCGGGACGCACACTACCACACACGAGAAGCACGCACATGGGACCAGTTGTGGGGGGGGGGGGGTTCATGGGATGGGACTTTGGTTGGGAGAAAATGATAAAAATGCACCACGTTGTTTATATACACGCAATGCACACCGCAACGCAGACAGAAGTAGTGGGCGGGGGTTGCCCTGCTTGATCCGTATTGATAACGAGACCTTAACCTTGATCTATAGGTCCTTCTGCTTGCTACATGTAAATGTCATGATTGTGGCGAGGCAGTCCGCCGCCGGCCCGTGATGGGTTGTAGGCGAAGGGCTCCTCGTACATTGTAATGTGCTGTTATTCTTGCATGATAAACAAATAAAATAAAAAATAAAAAAAAAAATAAAAATAAAAAATTTTAATCAAATAAACATTTCTGACAATTATTGAAAATGCACACTTTTCAGAAGATTAGATTGACATCCGTTTCGACATGGTATGATGGGCTAACCTTAACAAATAGCTAGTACAGCGTGTTTCCTAACGTAATCTAATCATCCTGAAAATTAAACTGCATTCTAATATTTTTAATAAAGTCCTACGGCAAGGTCGCCAACCGGTGTCAGATCCTTTTACAGCTGCGCTCTCACGTTGAAGATGCGCATGCGCAACCCAGGGCACGTTACACCCACGTGCGCTCCCTGAACTCCATTTAACCATAACAGGAGGGCCCAGACACTCGCGCACCATAGTGACGTCATAGTGTTGTGAGGGGTGGCTACCAGCCTGAGGAAAGCGTAGACTCCCTCCCCCGCACCCTTTAAAACGGGATATCATATCCTGCCCCTGAAGTTCTGAGAGAGACCAATGGCCCCTCCCGCGGGCGGCCCCTTTCGTGAATGGGTCCGCCCCCCCGTAAGGACCTTAAAATGCTGCTCACCGATTAATGACCTTACCGCCAGACACACATAATAAATACGACATTGCTATTCTAAAAGGAAAAAGGCCTAAGGAGAAAATTGTTAATACACAGCAAAGCACAAAACATATACATATACAGATACTCCTGTAAGCGGGAAAAAGGCCTAAGGAGAGAATTAGTTAAATATCACGGCACTGCACAAAATATTTACATCTGTTCTACCTTCCAGTAAACGGGAAATTCAAGGCCTACTGGATCAAACCCCCTAAACCTATAGTCCGGCACATTGACAAACCTGATTCTTACCATTTGCCAGGCCCCAAGGTCTGCTAACAAGGGATGGAGGGTGGGGAAAATTACACGGCCCCACGGTGGGGCGAGGAGCGAGCCTGGGAGCGCGGGCACAAAGAGGCCGCTTCCCGCGCTCCCCAGGCTTTTAACCCTTTCGCCGCCGCGACCCCGCCCCCTCGCCCCGGAAGCACACCAGTACTTCCGGGGCGAGGGCGCGGGGCAAGCGGCCCCGAAAGGGACGGGGTGTGGGAGGGGCCGGGCCCCGCCATGCTTGCGTGGGGGCCTATTGGCCCCCCCTTGTATCATGGTCTTGGACTGCCGGCCACCTCCCCCCTTAAAAACACTGACTGAATTACCCAACTCAACCAGTCGACACATGGGGGTCTTTGGAAGTCAAGGGGGGGTACGGCCCCCCCCCCCTGGCCGTATTTATTAAAATATAAAAATAAATCAAAAATTTTAATCAAATAAACATTTCTGACAATTATTAAAATGCACACTTTTCAGAAGATTAGATTGACATCCGTTTCGACATGGTATGATGGGCTAACCTTAACAAATAGCTAGTACAGCGTGTTTCCTAACGTAATCTAATCATCCTGAAAATTAAACTGCATTCTAATATTTTTAATAAAGTCCTACGGCAAGGTCGCCAACCGGTGTCAGATCCTTTTACAGCTGCGCTCTCACGTTGAAGATGCGCATGCGCAACCCAGGGCACGTTACACCCACGTGCGCTCCCTGAACTCCATTTAACCATAACAGGAGGGCCCAGACACTCGCGCACCTTAGTGACGTCATAGTGTTGTGAGGGGTGGCTACCAGCCTGAGGAAAGCGTAGACTCCCTCCCCCGCACCCTTTAAAACAGGATATCATATCCTGCCCCTGAAGTTCTGAGAGAGACCAATGGCCCCTCCCGCGGGCGGCCCCTTTCGTGAATGGGTCCGCCCCCCCGTAAGGACCTTAAAATGCTGCTCACCGATTAATGACCTTACCGCCACAGGCCAGGTAGTTTACCGACTATCTGGCCCCCCCCCAAACCGCCTACACTGACAGGTCATAACTTCCTAATCCAAAAAACCCTCTACCCCTGCTATTTAGTTCCCTATCCCTAGGGCATCCCCGACTCTGTCCACTGGACTCCCCACCCTGTGAGTAGAGCCTCTAATAAACGTCAACCCCTCATTATCAGCCGACTGTTAGTCTACTTGGTCCCGAGATGACCCCCTGTGGGATATTCTGCGATTAATGTGTATGAAATAGTTTCTCAAACCAAGTGTTGATCCTCTTTATCGAGTGATTCTTCACCGAGTGACTCCTTGCACTCGCCTCGTCCCCCCCCCCCTTTTACGTGCAGCCTGGGGAAAACTGAGCCCCCCCTATGGTGCAGTCTGGGTCCTATCATCGTTACCCCATGTCCTAAAATGAATGAGGGTGTGGGGGCACGCCTCTCGAGGCTCCCTGCAGATGCTATGACCGGGGGTATCCTGGTACTACCATTCTACCCTTCCCACTGGCATACTGTACAGTCTGCTAACCATCCACACCTAGCCACTACGCTCTGGAAAGTGTTAAGTGTATGGTACTACTTTTACTATGGAAGTCCCCACTTCCTGAACAGGGGAAATGAGGCGTTGTATAGGCCTATCCTTCCTGGGGTTGCCGAGGCTAGGAATGCACACCCTTGTGTACTGTCCCATCTCTACCGTTGTCACTACCAATTGTTGTTCTATGCATATACCATGCTGACACTGGTGGCCCTGCGTGCACAGGCGCCGTTACTGTAGGTATACAATTTCCTGTTAAGGCAAATACTGCCATTTTTTGTGAAGCAACATCCTGCTACATTACTGCGACCAGCCCAATCAAGGGTTTACACACCATACACAATCAAATCAGTGCTGGCACCTCCTGCGTCTTTTGATCGCTCGCCCATCACGCTTGTGTTGTTGCTTGTCATCCTCTACCTGACGTAAGCATCCCTTGGGCTGTCCACCCGTAGCCGCTGTTGTGATGTGGAGCACTCCAGATATCCACCATGGACCCGGCCATACATAAATGGAAAAGATAAACCCAAACCATTAGTGTTTCTGGCGATAACTGCTGTACACGTGCTAGTCTTACATTGCCATCACTTGCTAAGTTTGAGATACTGTTAGCGTCAGATGCATACTCATACACACTTCCGACAAGTGTTAAGCATAGCCTCAGTTTGCGTCCCCTGTAGCCTGACTGGATTAGTGTTACGAAGAGTGCCCTGTAAAAATGGCCTTCATTAACGAATACTACCCAGTGTGCAGTTCAGTGACACAAAGCATGGAGTCCCCAGTGAATACCATAGCGCCCTCATGACTCCTTAAGGATGATTAGGCTATCAGTTTAAAAGGAACAGTCTGTTTGCCAATGCCGCATCCAAGTCTTTAAGCATAGGATTAGCACCCACCCAACCACAACTTGATGATATATACGTATACTAAGTATAGAACCCCTCGCGCCTGACTGTTGGCTTCGACCGTGGCTGACAATGGTAATGCGTAATATAACTAAGGGGCAACCATAACCTATATATATTATTGTTATGATACCAAACTGAGCACAAACTGAGCATCATTCCCTTAACAGGTTGCATGTAACAGGTGGCCCACCGGGTGCCACCCGTGATTTTCCAATCAATACATAGTATACCGCCACCTCTCGTACATCATGATGCAACATTAGTTTCAACAGATCAGGGTTTAATGTGTTACCATTCATTAACCCATTCTGCCTCCCCCAGTTCAGCCCTGGTCATATGCAAATCTGTCCGACCCTCCTGCCCATATAAGAGCACCAGCAGTATCAGAGATGGGATTTAGGCATGGTCACGACCATCCTCTTTAGATCCACTCTACTATAGTGAGTCCTTTGCGTGCTATATGTCCTCTGATAAAATGACCTGAAACTAACAGGCATACTATGGAATGGCAATTTCCTGGCTGACATTTGGTACGGCTGACTTACTTAGGCAATAAAACAGGGGGGGAAGAATTTAGTGCCAAATGCTGTTAAGTAGACACGCAAGTGCACACAAGTGACCCATAACTAGTATTGTCCATATTCCCGATAGATATATCCCTTACGTGGCCACTTTACCATGTTACCGTTGGTAAGTAGCATTACCTTGGTCCGGGGGCGTCAAAGGTGTTTTTACCACTGTAACCAGGCTTAAATCGCACTGTGCCTGGTAACTTGCGCTACACATTTCATAGCTTTGTCCTGTCATCGAATCGAGGCCTACCACCTAGGCAAGTACGCACGCAAGTGTAACTTGAATCAGCAAGCCCCGGTCACCCTGAACTAGTATTGTCGATTACGTAGACCACTCTGCCATGTTACCGTTGTAAGTAGCATTAGCTTGGTCTGGGGGCGGATACCCAGGTGAAGCGGACCCACAATATTGTTTACTAAGATCACTCCTGTTGAACCAGCCAGGATCTATTTCTTTATGAACAGTGAGGACGTTCTGAAACAACAAAAAATTCCCGCACCCAGAGAGAAATATTGTGGGGTGGCGGGGTCAGTGCAAGGAGGGTGTTAAACAGGGATCAGATGACAGTGCCCGCCCAGCAATTTAATGGTTACATTGTCTATTTACCAAATAGATAGCAACCACGACTGTCTTGTCGCTGAGTCAGAAAGGAAAAACAAGGGCACAGTAATTGTCATCCTAATGTCACAGCATTTCACCCCATGTGGTCAGCTTTTTATGCTCCTTGCACTCAACCAATCTGAAAAATGATCGTCTAAAATGTTCTTGCCGAAATGTAGGTATACAATGGGCAGCATCTCTGAGATTAGAATTAACATATCTAATGCATTTAGATACAGTGCATCTCCATATAACACATTTTAAAGCGTGTTGATTATCCTGCAGATCTGTCATGGATACCGCCCTCCTGGGCCTACATTGGACATTCTTGCTTTAAAGAAAGAGATAAAGATCTTTCAATTTCAGCAGGCAATTATTTGTTGCCCTGAACCCTCCTTTTGATTAATTTGTGAGCTAAACGCCCCACTGCCTGATTGCTATCCCCAGTAGCAGGTGGTCACCCTGGCCAACTATTTACTGAACCAACTTGCTTGTAAACAGGTGTGATAGGATATGGGATAGTACTTTACCTACCCACACTATTCTACTTACAAGCCCCACTGCCTTGTGATAGGATGTGGGATAGTACTTTACCTACCCACACTATTCTACTTAAAAAAAAATTCCACTGCCTTATTGCTATCCCCAGTAGCAGGTGGTCACCCTGGTCAACAATTCACTGGACCTACTTGATTGTAAACAGGTGTGATAGGATGTGGGATAGTACTTTTCCTGCCCCACTTATTCTACTTAAATGAAAATTCGTGAACATCAGAGGCTGGCAGTTGCTGGTAACTTGAGCCCAAACCCGCCAAGACGGGGAATTGACTCCTGGTCCCGGGCTAGACCTCTGCATCAGGGTCTGCCACTCCAACCATTTGAGCCACACTTCTCCACCAAACTGGAGCCAAACATTACTTGATATAAACGTGTAAACATTAATACATCCACTTTGGGCATTCGAAATTGAACTGGACTGATCACGTCACTTCTAGCATCAAATATTATCCCACTGTGGCTCTTTATACCGAAAGGAGTTGAGCCTATCATTTTTCTTCAGCTTTCGTTGGCTATCCACCACTACCTATATAATAGCAAAATGAACTGTTTAGAGGAATTCTGAGAACTTTTGATTTGGCGCCACTGAACCCTTCAACTCATGTGCTGTTGTCTGCAAAAGGGGTAGCTACGCTCGCGTCTCAAGAGAGCAGGATGAACACACTTGTCGGATTAATTTAACTTTCGTATTTAGTACAGAAACAGTTTAACTTATACGAACGTATAGGAACACCACTATCTATGTAATAGCAACATTAACTGTTTAGAGGAATTCTGACAACTTTTGACTTGGCGCCACTGCACCTACTGCACCATTCAACTCATGCCCTGTTTTCTGCAAGCTACCAGTACTCGTAACTGCCTGTTCAGTAGTAAAATAAAGCAATATTAGGTGTTTGGCGGAGTTCCAGAACTTTGGGCCCCTGTGTCACTGCACCTGTTGCACCATTAAAAAACATGAACCTAGTGCTGTAAAGAAACTGCATGTTAGTTCGCCTCTGCCTGACAATTCTGCCTGCCCATGGAAATGATGTTTGTGCGGCGCACCGGGCCCTTGCAGAGACAATTTGGTTTTAAACAATTATAAGTGCAGTGTTATGAGCCACAAAAAATCCGGACTGGCATCATTAACCCCGAGCCCTGAGAATGTTTAATAGGCACGTGAGATTCTTGCTGTACCTGGCTAGCAGAGATAGATTAGCTGTAGTGCTGACAGAAAAGACGTGCACCTGAAACAGGCTCTGTGGAGTAACATCACTCATGGAAATAGACAGTAAGGCAAGTATGCAACATAATGACAGCATAATGTGAACTCATCTTAAAAGCACAAAACGTGGATGAATTGGTCAATGAAGGGTCAAATTTTTGGGCTAATTAATATTCTTGTTTTTACTTATGTATTGTTCAAAAGGACAATTGAGAATTCCGCAGCGACCACAGTGCATGTTACAGCATGCTACGTCCTGATTTTCGCTAAGCATGAATAAACAAGGCTGAAAATTTGTTAAAACCGAATGGCAAGCAATCAACAATTCTTCCTTGCTACTAATGCCTATATTCTAATAACAGCTCTGAAGGATTAAGCAAATATTATGCAGTTAACATTGGAGATCAATGTACCGGTAGTAAACAAGGCAGCGTCAGAACCATCCCAAATCTTAGCAAGTAGCATTCGTTTGCGCGTTTACAGAACCAGGTCTACTCCGATTGTCTGAGCATATGGTAATATTTGACCACAAACACCCTGCTAGATGCAAATCTGACTACATATGCATGCACTTCCCACAACAGCTGTAAGAATACAAAAACGCGTATAATTCAGCCCCTTCAGTAGCAGGGCAATCACAATCCCAAAACCTGCTCAGCGTTCGTTTTTTGTTTGATGCAAAACCTCAGTACATAAGCATTGACTCCACACAAACGCTGTAAATTCAGTAGCAGGGCATAAACAGTTCCAAAAGCATGCTCAACTTTATTTTTTCTTTTTTTTTTTTTTTTAATTAGCCAGCGCCGGTCTCCCTTCCACCCGGTGCCCTTGATTCCCCTGCTTAGCTTCAAAAACACTCGCCTGTATTCTGCTCACAGGCGTCTTCATTACTTCTAAAATGCCCAGCTAGCGCGCTCTGCAAACCCCAGCTCAGTTTCTTTCGATTGGCTGCTTAACTGCCGAGCCCCCCCCTACCCCGCAAAATACCTCGTATAGTGCAATGGCCCTACTGGTACACGAGGATCATGCCGGACCTCTGTGCAACGCGTAGGGTCCCGGGTGCTTCCGCTCGGAACTGATGACTCTCCGTGCCCGCGTCTGGTCCCCCGGTGTCTCCGCTCCAAAAACTGCTCGCTCACGCCAAATCGCGACCGCCGCTCTCCGTGTCCGTGTCCCCGAACCACCGCAATCTGCAATGCCGGAAACCGCAGGACACCTGGAAAATAAAGAAGAGAAAATTACACGGCCCCCACGGTGGGGCGAGGAGCGAGCCTGGGAGCGCGGGCACAAAGAGGCCGCTTCCCGCGCTCCCCAGGCTTTTAACCCTTTCGCCGCCGCGACCCCGCCCCCTCGCCCCGGAAGCACACCAGTACTTCCGGGGCGAGGGCGCGGGGCAAGCGGCCCCGAAAGGGACGGGGTGTGGGAGGGGCCGGGCCCCGCCATGCTTGCGTGGGGGCCTATTGGCCCCCCCTTGTATTGCATCTCGGTGGGCTGGGGCGAGGTTCCTATCAAATGTGTTTAGTGTCCCTTACTTCACACTAATGAGTACAATTTTGTTAGTAATTAGAGAATTAACTAGGGCGCAAAGTTTATTGTAAATTGAGAACATGGACACCACATGGAATGAAAGTGCTTGCAACATGCACCAGGATCAGTTATTAGCCAGCAGCGTTTGATGCTTTACTCCGCATGCACTATTTGAGGAGTCACAACTCATTCATTGTTAGGCGTGTTTTCGTGGGGGGACCCAGACCTGCGCCCCATTTCCGTGTGGCATGCGTCCATAATTACTTCGCGATACCAAAGCGGATAATGGACAGAGCGCTTGAGCCAATCAAACACTCACCCCAGTCAACTGATCTGGGTTTACTTTAATCCATCATCATTCTTTAGCTCACTCTACCACCCCAGTTCAGACATGGCCATATGCAAATCAGTCTGACCCTGTGCCTCATGGGAACAGTCCAGCCCAAACTGCAAAGCCATAATTACTTCGGTACATGACAGAGGCCGTAGCCCCCTTTCTGTATGCACCAAAGGTTTTGCACTGCCCGGGCCATGTTACAAAGGTTGTGTGGGAAAACGGTACAATCCGTGCCCTGCCTTGGCCAGCTGGGCTTTAAGGTGCTCTCTCTTTGTTGTTTGTGTGCCGGAAACTGGGGCAGGGAGGTTTTCTTACCATTGCCACTCTTTAAATAACCAATTCAGATGTTTCTGAAGTGGCTGTTAGCTGCCACCCATTCAGCCCCAGGACCCAGCCCTTCGCCGAGCAGGGCAGTGCCCATCTGTGTAGCGAAGACGGTGCCGTGCCCTGGCAGTGTCTGCCCCTGGGTGCACTGGCCATCTGCACACACCGACTCAGGAAAAGCATGCAGGCCCATTGCTATGCCCGAGAGCACCAGACCAGAGGGCAGCCCCAGGAGTCACGGGTCCTTTACAACCCTGTCCCAAAAATACGACCTCTGCGCACACTGCGCCCATGGCGGCATGCGCACCCGTGACCTGCCCGAGACCACCGGGCAAGAACAAGGCTCATGACACCCACTACTTTGGATCTGTCTGAAAAATAGCTCCTTTAGTGAATTGCCTCTTCTGCAGTCTTTTTCTGCGAAGAGCCCCCAGGTACGTCACTGTATCCCACCCAACCACCACCACACACACTGTCTGCTCCGGAGGTTGCGACGCCCAGAGACAGGTGCCATCAAACGAGGCTGCTTTTCACTCCAGTTGTGTGATAAGTCCGACCCTTTCAGCAGAAGGTGTTTTTTTAATTTTAAGACGTTTTATTGTTTCAAGGAGCACAAGTTGAAAAAGTTGTTAAAGTCGTAAAGGTGATTTGTATACCATTTGTACTCGCCTCAGGGACCACCACGGGGGGGGGCAACCACTTCCCTTCACTGGATGATCTTTCTGGCCGATGTGTTCAAAATATACAGACCTCTTCCATTGCTCTGATGCTTTCACAGATCGTAGGTGAAGGCTCCATCTGTTTTTAAAATGGATATAATCCTATTTTTGATGTAACGTTAGACCCACAATATTCCAATTAGATGTGTAATAGACTGGACATACGACTTATGTCAGTGAGACAATGTAACAATGTAATATATATATATTTCAAAAAAGCACCTCCACTTTGCTGGGGGCCTCCGGTCCTGCAGGACGGGCTCATTTCCATGAATGGACATCCTGGACTAATGCGGGTTTGCCACGGAAAGAATGAGCCCAACATCGACTTATGCAATTCGACGTCACAGACGCCTTGATCACAGGTGAGCGTTTGATTTCAAAACTTAGTGGTCATGTGCCTGTAGAGATGTACCACAGGCCCCAGAATGCACCATGAAAGTAATTTAAAACTTGCATCGGAAATTCTATTTGTGCTGAATAGCGTGATTTTCTTTCCATGTTGCAGTAATGTTCATAAAAGGTGCATTCATATTTGTTAAAAGCTGCTTAGTGCCAACTATTGTCCCACGATGCTTGTATTAGTGCCGCATCTGCACTGTTACCAAAGAGAGGAGTCCCCCTCTCTCATCTCCCTTTCTCATCCGTCTTTGCCATATTGCTGCGGCTGTCCCTTTTAGCTGGCAATCATCGGAGAACGGTCCGTGCCCCCTCAATAAACATTTCAAAAAAGCACATCCACTTTGCTGGGGGCCTCCGGTCCTGCAGGGCAGGCTCAATTCCAGGAATGGAGATCCTGTATTAATGTGGGTTTGCCCAACAACGGCTTATGAGGCAGCTGACTTTATTTGTCACCATCATTCACAATCCACACTCAAACTCCTCCTTATGTGTTTCGGCATCACAGATGCCTTGATCACAGGTGAGCATTTTATTTTGAAACCTAGTAATCACATGCCTGCAGAGATGTACCACAGGCCCCAGAATGCACCATGAAAGTCATTTAAAACGTGCATCGGAAATTCTATTTGTGCTGAATAGCCTGATTTTCTTTCCATGTTGCAGTAATGTTCATAAAAGGTGCATTTATATTAGTTAAAAGCTGATTAGTGCCAACTATTGTCCCATGATGCATGTATTAGTGCATTCATTAAACCAGGAGGAAGAGGGTCTGAGGGATGGCTTAACGACCCTATATTACTACTATCCCTAGGAACAGTTACTTCAACAAAAGGTAGCAAAGGGTCAAAAATACAAACTAAATAAATCCCTACATGCCGACTGAACAAGGAAGGGAAAAAAAGAAGGAAAAAACCACTAGTGTGTGTAGTGCAAGTCACACAGAGGGTCTCCTATCGTTCGAGAGAAGATTCCCATCAGTCACCACTCAGATCCGCCCTTCATCATCTGGGATCCTTTACCCTCAAAGATAGATTCTGAGACCCACAGTGGACTGGCAGATGTAAATAGCCTAGTCCTACTGATGGTGTCTAAAGTGAGGGGAACATTAAATGTCTTGTGATAACTGAAAAGCAGTGCTGAACAATGAAAGTGCAAAGTGAAGTGCTGGGAGAAAGAGTGTGAAAAACTGTAAAATTAGGTAAGGAAGTGAAAAAATTATTTATTAAGGTTCACTTCAATCCTAAAGCTAAAAAAGGAGTGCGTAGTGGTCTAAACAAATAACCACTGTTGGAAGAGTGAGGTCGACATGTTTCTGCAGACTAATGAGATCCACAAGGTATCCAGCTGCTTCTTCAGGACCATAACGCTACTGCTTTAACACAAAATATAGTGGGAAAAGAAAGAAATAAACAGATATCACCTGCAATTTAGTGATACCGTCCTTCTCCTGACTGTATAGTTCAGTGCCAGGAATAAATCCATTCACGATAAAACACACATGTAGGGAAACAAAATACAAACACAATTAGATAAGGAGTCCTGTGCTGAAACGCATTTTTTCTAACACAAAACAAACTCTTATGTAACAGAAGTGTAGTAATCTGCATGTACATGTCGTACACCACTGTCCATAGCAACAAGCTCATGGCCGCTCACTTACCAAATTTGCAGGAGAGTAAAATCCCACCTCACCTGGCTACAGCTCAGGTAAAACAGGGCACCGCTCTAAAGTAGCGAGAAAATAAATGAAAAGGAAAGTTAGGACACACCAGGTGTCACGACCTTCCAGCAATAGTCATATATCACCAATCTAATACACCGATAGTCATTAGGCAAAAGCTATGTCACAGTATAAGCATAACAAGTTGTTCCAGTATCTTAGCTTACGATATGGTGAAAGAGCTAAATACTGCATTAGTATTCTGAGCAGGAAAGCACTAATTTCTTCTGCCGCTATTGCTAGGAAAGCTTGTTAGCTCGAGGTCATACCAAACAGTCTAACCCGCCTCAGGTTACAAGCGGGGTCAAGCATATCATGCTCGTGCGAAGAAAAACAAACAAACTCACCCTGCGTGCCAAATGAGAGAGAGATGTACCACTCTCAAATTACTACGTATCTCTAAAACCCATTATGGGCTCAAACAATGAATAATACACAATACAGGATCGAAGTAGTATTGTATGAGCGCCTACCTAACCGTCGGTACCCCGGGCGTCCCTCTGGGCTGACGTGGGAGGTACCGACGCGGCGCGTAGTCTCCCATAATATTTCCGCTTAGTCAGCATCATCAGCCACGAACAGAGGACGTCCGTCTGTGCGCGACATGCGTGGAAACATGGGAAATGGAGTTTGTATTCCAAAAAAGTGTACTCGTGTTACTCCGTTTACACTAATATTGCACGTAGTGATCAGTTGTAAGATGCATCGATAATAAACCATAAAGGTCAATGTCCAAGGGGAATGCAAAGATTTAAACAAACAACTCCAAGGGCAATATGTACTGTATGGAGGACAATATCCGTGTGAATGCATTCTCATTGTTCTCAATAACGTAAGGCAAAAGAACTACGCGCTGCGCGTGTCAAAGAATAATTGAATGTTATTAGAGACCGCACGCTCTTAATAGCAATGATGCCACTAGAGTACCACGTGTTATCTCAGGCAAACTGTCAAACAATGCACTTATTATTATATAGAGATATCGTTGTCTTCAGTACCACACAGCAGTAATTTTTGTCTAGTGCACATCAAAAATAAGATATTGTTTAGAACGGCACGCACATATTATTGGTGCTGCCAATATATCGACATGTGCTCACTTAGCTATAAAGTTTAACAGAAATGCCCACCTGGTACGGCCTGGGGATATACAAATATCCTAGGGCATATAATAATGGAATTAGCAAGACACATAAAGCATATCCATGTGAATGCACTTGCGGTTGACTAGAACACAATCCTTTATGGCATTATCAGGAATCTTTATTTAACCACTTGGCTGCTAAGGGTGTTCATGGACCTCCATTGACTTTCCATTGAAATCAATGGAAACTCCATGACGAGTTACCCTTGTCATTAGCACTGAAGGGGTTAAGTGCCATCCAAGGGATTTCTTCATTAAGGCCCTCTTTGTCAGATCGAAGTTTGTGCACCCATCCCTGTTCTTTCTTAAATAAAAAACTACTGATGTCAGTAACGTGAGGTGGAATCATAGGCTGTTCAAGGACTGTCCATTTGAGTTCTGTTGGTAAATGACCAACTTCTATATAGTGGGCAGTCAATCTTGTTGCCTGCGGCGTAGTGGGGCGTAGTGGGGCTCCGCGGAGCTACGCGGAGAGGGCGAGAAGCTACGCCCACTCCCGCACTCCGCGTAGCCCCACTACGCACCTCCCTCCCGCTCTCCCCTACATACTTTATTTAAGCATTTACACGGATTAAAACAACTTAAAAGCACTTACCTTGTCCGGGGCTCGTCCGGGTCTTCATGTTTGAATAGCGTCCTTTGCCTGGATACCAATGCGCATGCGCGGGCGGCCGCGCATGCGCATTTCTCCCGAGAAATGCGCATGCATTCTTGAGAGTTTTCTTAGGAGGGGTGTCTGAGGGGCTAGGGGAAGCAACCCTTGGCCTCTTCAAGGAAAATTGTGAAGCACCAGATACACTCTCACCGTCTTCTGACACAAGGTCGTCTGTCCTCTTCTTCAGCCTGTCCAGCCAGAGCAGCAGGCGTCCCTATAATTACAACCGTCTTAATAACCCTGGGCGTAGTGTGCATAGTGGGGCTACGCGAAGCTACGCAAAGTGGGTGAGAAACTACGCCCACCTGCGCACTTCGCGTAGCCCCACTACGTGCCGCATGCCCCCCTCCCCTACATGCCTAATTTAATTAAATGGGCCCCCCCAAAAAAATGCACTTACCTTGTCCGCGGCGTCCCGGGGCTCCCTCTGCTCGTTCAAGGCGCCGTCTACTAATCAATGCGCATGCGCGGGCGGCCGCGCATGCGCATTAAATTAAATAAATTAGGTATGTTCGGGAGGGCGGGAGGGAGGCGGGTGGCGGGCAACTTCGCTACGCCCAAGCAGTGGGCGTAGTGTTGCCTGCTTCACCTACTTTGCATAGGGCGAAATAGGCAACACTACGCCCACTTCGTGCGATGTGTACAGTCACCTTATGTCTTGTAGACTAGTAAATGCGTGTTGGTAAAATACAAGGGATAGTGTTGCTTGTCTAGAGCCACAGAGTGAATCTGTGTGCATTTAGGAATCGGTTTGAGAGAAGCATTTTGGTACTTCATGTGCTTGCTGACAAGTAATTGATTAAAAACATATTGGGTTCTGACATTTTGGTAGAATTAGAAAATAGTCATTGGTTACGTATTTGCAAAATGAGTTTAGCTTTAATAGTAAAATGCAGTAATGAAATATGTGGAATGGATGCTTGATGTGTTGCAGTGAGCCAGGCATTAGGGCATGCAGTGCTTAAAACTCCTATACACTATGCAAGTAGTAGTGTAATCACCTTCACACTTGTGTTTCAGGCCTACATTTCCCCAGTCAGTATCTATACACTCCATTTATAGGAAATATTGTTATTTGTCTAGAATCACACTGTGAGTCAGTGTCCATTTGGGAAAATTGAGAGTGAATAATTTGGTTGGTTGATCTGTTTGCAGACATATAAGTACATGTACTCTTGCAGTAAGCCAGGCTTTAGGGCATGCAGTGCTTGAAACTCCTATGCACTATGCAAGTAGTAGTGCAATCACCTTCACACTTGTGTTTCAGGCCTACATTAGTAAGTTAGTATCCTTATACTCCATTTATAAGAAATACTGTTATTTGTCTAGAATCACACAGTGAGTCAGTGTCCATTTGGGAAAATTGAGAGAGAATGATTTGGTTGGTTGATGTGTTTGCAGACATATAAGTACATGTACTCTTGCAGTGACACTACCTGCAGCATGCCCCCTACACTACCCAAATACCACTGCACTACCCTAAACCCTAAAACACTACCCCAGCACAAGCCCCTACACTACCCAAATACCACTGTACTACCCTAAACCCTAAAACTCTACCCCAGCACGACCCCCTACACTACCCGAATACCAATGCACTACCCTAAACCTTAAACCTACCCAAGCACGAACCCTTCTAATACCCAAGCACCACTGTGCTACCCTAAAAGAGTACCTCAGCATGACCCCCTACACTACATAAACACCACTGCACTACACTAAACCCTAAAACACTACCCTAGCACAACCCCCTACATTACTAAAACACCATTGCACTACCCTACACCTTAAATCTACCCGAGCATGACCCCCTACATTACCCAAACACTACTGCACTACCCTAAAACACTATCCCAGCACGACCCCCTACACTACCCATTCACCACTGCACTACCCTAAACCCTAAAACACAACCCCAGCACAACTCCCTGCACTACCCAAACACCATTGCAGTACTCTAAACCTTAAATCTACTCTAGCACGACCTCCTACACTACCCAAACACCACTGCACTACCCTAGAATACTACCCCAGCATGACCCCCTACACTAGACAAACACCACTGCACTACTCTAAACTCTAAATCTGCATTATTGCAAAACCATAGTGACTATTTATGTACCATGTACTAATCTATTCACTGAAGTAAAAGTGAACCAATTATGAATTCACTCAGTGTCTCTCCTTATAGTATTGTGATCATTTAGTTAATATGCATGTACTCACACAGTGCTCCAGGTGTTAGTGTTATGGAGTGCTTCAAACTGCTATGCACTATGCATGTAGTGGTCTAACCACCTTTACCCTTGTGCTTCAGGCCTAAAATTCATTATTCAGAATGTATATGAAATGTGTTTGTATAGTAATAAAAAAGTATAATTTATAAAGTTATTAATAAATACTTATTTATGATTATTTTTTACAGATACTGTTTATCATCATTAAAATAAAGTTATCATGCTGGAGAAAGAAAGAAGAAGAAAAGGTCAGAAAAAGGATACTTACTTGAAAAAAACTCAACCACAAGTATTGGATGACCAACATAATGTGGCTAAAAAGAGAAAAATTTCTTGTAAGACCACAAAGGACTTTATTAAAAATATTACTAGATTCAGAAAAAAAACTGCAAATGTTGAAAGCACTGAACATGAAAGGAAAAAAAGGCAATGTACATACAAAGGATTCAACTTATAGTAAAAGAAGAGAAAATCAATATAAAGAAATTCGCAAAAAAATATTTTACAACAGAGTAGTCCATAATTTGATGAAACATACAAAGAAATATAGAATGAGAACACTATTTTATAAAAAGAAGAAGCATATTGAATCCATTGTTGAAAAGGCTTTTGAAGTAAAGAGGAAACTATTCATTTTAGTATTAAAGATAATTCGATCACTAGATAAATCAATCCATTTAATGAAGGCCAAAAGTAAGAGGAAAAGAGTAATTAACAGAAATAATTTCTGTGATATTTTCTTAGGGGAATGGAAACACAGTTCAAGTTCTGAGCCTTTTTTTAATGAAGAGAGTTATTTACTACCAATGATTTGTTGCATGCAGTTGACACCAGTGGTCGAGCTTATGAGATTAGAAATGGTTGTCCAATTGACCAATTGACAAAGAGCAAATGGTTCCTAGAAATTCAGAAGAAGTGATAGCTGATGAAATTCTAGACAGACGTCCTAAAGCCCCGGTGTACACTTGGGATTGCAGTAGTATTTGTAGTGTATGACAAGAATCTATTGATACATTAAAAATGTCTTACAAGCATATGTTTTTCACCATTTCAGAATGTTGGCAGTACATCATACTCAAATGCGGAAGTTAGTGAGAAGATTGTATTATGCAAAAAGTCCAGCACTAAAGTTAAATGAGTTGAACAGTGCTCTTTTGCGTGGGTCAGTATCAGATGTGAAAAAGGTTTGTGATGATATTGAGTTTTGTAAATGAAGTTACAAAGTTTAAGGTGATTTCAGGTGAAAGGCCAAATTTTTCCTGTATTTGTTGTCGGCGAACTCAGTATAAAAATCAGACTAGGAGTATTGATCTGTATTTAAAAAGTGAAAAAGAAAATAATGATAAGTGGAGGGAATTTGCAACTTAAATGTTGGTAGAGAATTGTTTTGATTTGGATTCTGATCAGCGTATTTGTAAATATTGTTATAACAAATTAGATGAGAATAAAATGCCCGCTAGAGCTGTGCATAATAATTTAGAGTTAGTTGCTATTCCTCCAGAATTGATAGCTTTAAACACCTATGAGTCTATTCTCATTCAATGTGTGCACCCGTTTCAGGCTATTGTTCGTATAGAGCCTAAAACAGGTAAATTGCCTCCTTCAGATTTACAAAGAGGATTAAAAGGAAGAGTTGTGTATTTACCATTAGATTTAAAGAAAAATATTGAAACTATTGGTGTAGACAGTGTAGAAAATGAACCACTAGTTATTCTTGTTAATGGTGTGCCAACTAAGAATAAGAAAATCTGGCTGGAGTTAGTGGATGTTAAGAAAGTGCAAAAGGTAACATTGTATCTGATAAAAAACAATGAGTACCATAGAAATGTGTATGTGGGAGAAGAAGAAATAATTTTAGCAGAAGATACTGAAACATCAAGTGTACAAATTGAAAAAGTGGACATGTTAATATGTGAAGAAATCTATGAACATTACAGTGTGCATCCACTTCATTCAAAATAAGTGATGGGGAACACTATTAAGTTGTTCCAAATGAAAAAAGCAAAAGGAACTCCCATGAGTGTATGGGAAGAGAGCTTGGAAGCTCATTGTTTTCCGCAGTTATTCCCAACTGGAAAAGGAGGACGATATGATGAGCGTCCTGTGCAGATTTCAGCATCTGAATGTCAGACAACAAGGTTGTATACAGAAGTTCCAAGATTTCGACAATGTATTCCTTATTTATTTCATCTTTTGTTTGAGAGTGACTTGTCTGGACTTTCATATGCAGTCAATCACATTTTAAAAACTGGAGTACATCTGCAAAATGTATCTGCAAAAAATGTTATGGATAAAGTGCACCAGAGAGATGATCATCTAGAATCTCAGCTCATTAATCTGATGGCATGTCAGCGTGGGACTAATGAATTTTGGTACTGTCGTCATTTAGAGCTGAAATGTATGCTACGAAACTTAGGAACTCCTACATGGTTCCTTACCCTAAGCTGTGCTGAGTACGCTTGGGATGATTTACTTGAATTTCTTCGAGAGTCAAATTGCAATATAAAAAATACTGAATACAAGACACCTGGGGAATTGTGCTTTTTGGATCCTGTTAGTGTACGCAGGTATTTCAATAATAGATTTGAGGCTATGATGTCTTTTATCTGCAATAAAAAAAATCCTCCTCTTGGAGAAGTTGTGAATTTCTTTTGAGAAAGGAGTATCAAGCAGGAGGTGCTCCTCATGTACATGTGCTGTTATGGATTAAGGACGCTCCCAAATTTGGAACAGATGATGATGATACTGTTTTGATTTTTATTGAACAATATGCAACATGTGCTGTACCCAAAAGCACAGAAGAAAACAACTTGAGAGCACAAGTCTTACGATTCCAAAGCCACCAATGTGGAAAATACTGTCGACTAAAGTACAAATCTAAGGGTAAGTTCTACACCAAATGTCGTTTCGCATTTCCACGTTCTGTAATATCCAGAGGAAGAGTGAACAGTTTTATGTCATCTTTGCAACATACCATCACAAGAAAGTCTCCAAAAAATACCTACAACTTAAGAAGAAATGAAGAGTCAAAATACATAAATGACTACAACCCAGTTATTTTGTCCATGTGGAATGCTAACATGGATATTCAGTATGTTGCGGACAATTCCATTGCTGTTGCTCGATATGTAACGTCCTATATTACAAAATCAGAAAAGACGGAATTGAAAGAATTGTGGGAAGAGATTTCTCACGAGAAGACTCTAGGTAAGAAATTATACAGTTTCAGTTTGAAGATTTTATCCCATCGAGAAATCGGAGCATATGAATGCTCAGATAAGTTATCATCTGCAAGTCTATACTCCAAATGCAGAAGAATCATTTGGGTGGGTCTAGGCCTTGCAGCAATGCGAAATCGAGTACTGAAATCTGTACAAGAAATTGAATATTTAGCAGAAAAAGATCCAGAAAGTACAGATATTTTGAAAACGAATATGTTGGACACATATTATCCAAACAAAAGTCATCATCTTGAGAACATGTGTCTCTATGAAGTGCTGCAAAACTACACTTTTAAACGGAATACTTCAGAGAACATCAATGATGGAAAATATAAAGTCATTGGTTCCGAAGGATGTTTGGTGAAACAAACGAAAGGAAATGTGTTTAATCACAGAAAGCTGAGGTGCGACACTTTGCTGATGAAAGGGAATTTTACTATTTAGGCATTTTACAACTATTCAATCCATGGCGTTCAGAACTTTAATTACTTGGAGATTTCCAGAGCTATGAAGATTCATTTAATGCTTGTAAATTTAGCATACAATGCAGTGTTTTTGCAAATTATGTCAAAATGTTGAACAATAAAACTGATCAAGAAGCTACAATTGCAGCTGAGATTGCTAGAGGCAGTTCTCAAGACAGTCGAAGTTCTGCTGTGCTGAGTCAAGATCCACTAGGACAACCAATTGTTGAAAATGAAGCATCAATTGCCATGAATGAGGTGGAAACATCAATGTATCAAGCTCAAGAAGATGTAACAAACTTAGCAAACTTGGAAGAACAACTAAATGTTGAACAGAAACAAATATATGAGCAAGTGAGACAACAGATTGACCATGGATAACTTCATGAATAGAAAGAGTGTTCATGCATGTCATTTTAACGTATTTGAATGTACATGAGTGGAAATGCTGGAACAGGAAAAAGTTTTTTAATTAAAGTAATTACAAGTTATCTACAGAAAACAACAGAGTCGTATTTGTCTTGAGTTGACACTGCTCCAACTGGGTTGGCAGCACACAACATTAAAGGAATTGCTTTACATCGTTTACTAATGCTACCAGTAGAGCATGAAAGCAAATTGGAATACCACAAGTTATCTGGAGAAGCTTGTTGTGAAGTTTCAATAGTCTTGAAGAAAATGAAACTTCTACTTATTGATGAGGTAAGCATGGTATCAAACTTAATGCTTGCCTTTGTGAATTTAAGAATGCACCATATTCTTAAAACAGAGTACAGCGTGTTATTTGGAGGAAAACACGTTATAGTTTTTGGAGATCTACTGCGACTGACTCCTGTAAAAGGACAACCAGTAATGTAATGTAATGTTTGTATCAGTCTGCCAGTTGGTATGTAAGTGGCTGCTTTGGTTGGTGAGTAGCTACATGAGTGTCTATATGAGTTTTTGATTCGTTGTTTAAGTACGTGAATGGGTGCCTGTGTGTCTGTATGGGTGGGTAGAGTGTGTGTGACTCTGTGTATGGAAATGTGAGTGGGTTATTCACTGGGTGTATGGGTTCAAGAGTGTGTATGTGAGGCGCTGTATGAGTGGGCGAGTGTGTGTATGGCTGTGTTGGTGAGTGAATAGATGTCTCTGTGGTGCATATATGAGTAACGACATATGTGAAAGGCAGTATATGTGAATGTTGGAGTATATAAATGATTATATGTGAGAGTGAGTGATTGTGAGAGTGTCTGTATGGGTGAGTGTGTGCTTGTGTCAGTGATTGTATAAGAGAGTAAGTATATGTTAGTATCTGTATAAATAAGTGAGGTGGTGTGTGTATAACTGTGTCAGTGAGTAAATGGGAGTGTGATTGATTCTTTGCATGACTAACTAGCTGTGTGAGTAACTCTATGGGTGGCGATGTGTGGGTGTCTCTACAGGTGTATGAGTGCATATGATAGTGGCTGTATTGATGAGTGACTGTATGGATGGATGAGGGAGTGGATATGTGTGTAGAGCTAGGAATCAGTGAGTGGGTATGTAATAACTGGCATTGGTGCTTGTATGGTTTTGAGAATGACAGTCTGTATTTTAGAGTGGGTGTATCAAAGGTTATATTAGGCTGTGAGGAGGTGCATCAGATTAATATGTGTATGATGCCATCAGTGATGTCATTTGAGATGTCATCAGTGATGTCACTGACCATGTCATGAGCGATGGAATATGTGACTTTATCAGCAGTGCATTGCGCTGCACGAGTTATAGTTAGCTCAACTAACTATAACGGCTGAATTTCTCTGGTTTTGTACAAATGAAATGTTCAACTAACTATAACGTCCCTGAAACCTATGTTTTTTCAGTGAATATATATATATACATACATATATATATATTTAGGTCATCAAGGAGGTGGTACTCTTATCCCTGGTCGACCAACACAGTTCAAACCCAAATCGACGTTCAACCCAATTATGATTCGTGATTCAATTGACATTTTTCATGAGCAGGTAATTGAGCAGATAAAGGAACTTAAAAGCAAGACAAATAACATCAAATTTAAACACAACAAACAAAATCATCATTACAATTTACTTATGAAAAAAGTCAAAGAAAATAACAAGATTGTTATCTGTAATTCAGATGAAGGAGGGAACATTGTCTTAATGTCCAAAGAAAATTATTCTAAGGAAGCCTACAACCAACTAAATGACAGAACTTGCTACACCAAGAGCAGTGGGTCCGACTTCAAGACAATGTATGTGATCTTTTATAAAAAGTTACCAACATGGAAAAACAACTATTTGATTACTGTGCAGGAATTTACATTTTTGAAAAACGACCATCCAGTTGTACCGGCGATATGTTTTATACCTAAAATCCACAAAGACCCATTGAATCCACCAGGCAGACCAATAATATCAGCCGGGAATGTTTTTTGTTGTTTTTGTTTTTTAAAATTGTTATTGCAAAAATCATCACCGAAATACACAGCTATGCGCCCACAACCCTGAGGCCGGCAGCTTGTCAATATAAGGCATTATACACAGCTTCATTGCCCACATCCCGGAGGCAGGGCAGCGTCACTATTAAGGATTGTCCACCAGCGACCATAAACACTGCACAAAGTTTATAACAAACAGAGAGATGTCAACACTACCTGCCACTATCAGGACACTTACTTTAAGCATCAATTTTTAACCTTGGAGCCTATGTACAGTTACCCATCTGAACATGATCCCCCCACTGATCTTCTCCAAAGCAGCCTGATTACCCACCCAAGACATCCACACCATCTACCAGTCTAGGCGCAGCCTCTTTCCCTGCAGTTTGTGCGTGCCCAAGAGCGCGTAACTACATTATCTTCTATAAAGCAGGGATGTTAATCCCTACTTCAGGTACTATCGTTGTCTCTTCAGCAGAATCCGTTCCCTTACCATTCAGGTATGTTGTGTATAGCCCTCAGAAGTTCCTCGGTCTGCTCCGAGGAGGTAGCAGCTCGCTGAAGTTCTCCGATTGCTTGTAACAGTAAAGGACATTGTGTGACCATTGCGGCACTGTGGGCAGGGGACCCCGCATCCAGCACATCGCAACTCTGCATTTTGCCATCAGCAAGGCCATGTCCACAAATCTGCGGATTGCCTTTGGCAATGTTTTAGAATATCCCAGCAGTGCCACGGCTGGGTCTGGAGTAATCTCTGAGCCAACTATGGTGCTTAGCTTGCGAAATACCTTTCCCCAGTACTGGTTAACACCCGGACAGCTCCCCGCTAAGTGCATGAAATCTGCTGACGGGTAGTGACATCTTTCACAGGTCACCTCCTCTCTCAGCTCATATCTTTGTAGTCTCTCCATTGTGTAGTACATTGTGTAGTACACTCTATTAATGTATTTAAAATGTATGAGTCTGTGCTTGCGGTTCAATGTTATTCGTTTCGTGTTGTTGCAGCAATAAGACCACATGGCATCGTCTATTGTCATGTCTATTGTCATGTCCAGATCGCATTGCCAGGCCAGTCTGGCCTTGCTGTACTGGTTTGCTCTGTGGGACTTTGCCAGCTTGTATATGTTGGAGACAAGTTTGCGGGGGGACTTGGTTTTAATGAGATATGACAGTTCTTGTACCGCTGGGGGTTCGTTCATGTCATTCCCCAATTGTTAATGCAGCGCCCTACGCACTCTATGGAACTGGAACCTTTGCAACAACGTGGGAGCTTCAGTAGTGACTGTGGCTTTGTCCCACGTCTTTGTGACACCGCCCGAGAACAGGTTGCCTGGTTTGTGTATGTCTAACGCTTGCAATGCTTGTGTAACCCCACCGTCTCTACAGGGGGCCAGCCAGAGAATATAACAGTGCCCCCGCTTGCTGCTGCAACAGGCTTTGCCATGCATGCCTTGTTGAGTTTAGAGAGTTCAGTATCCCTGTCCTGCGATCTACCGGCTCAAGAATAACTGCTGGGAGTGGGAGGGGGTCGGCAAAGAGCTTCCCAAGCCGAAGGTTCGGTATGTCATCCGCGCCATGGACCCAACTATGTGCCTGCTCTCCCTGTGCTGCTCTATAATACAACTCAAGGTCGGGCGTGCCGAGCCCTCCTAAATGGTTTGGCAGGGTAAGCACTTGCCATTGTACCTGTGCCTGCCTGCCCGCCCAAGCCAGTCTTATTAATGATTTGTTAGTTCTGATGAAAAAGGAGCGTGGCAACACTATCAGAATATTTACAAACAAGAATAAAAACCTGGGCAACACCACCATTTTCATGATAAAGACCCTGCCAATTAGAGACAGTGGCAGACCGATCCACGTTTCGATGTCATCCTCTAATTAAGCTACAGCTGTACCATCGTTCTCACGGAACACGATTTCCGAGTCTGTGTGCAGTCTGACGCCAAGGTACCAGACGGAGTCATCAGACCATTGCAGAGGGTACTCCATCTCGAATTGTGTAGTGGCTGGTGTGAGCGGAAAGGCTATGGACTTTGACCAGTTGACCCTTAACCCAGATAGTACTCCAAAGTACACTAACTTCCTGAGGACCGGAGATAGGTTATTTTATGGATCTCTCACATATAACAATGTGTCGTCCCCGTACGTAGAGACCATGATGACGTAGGTAGGGAATTTAATGCCTCTATGGCCATGATATTCTCGCAGCGCACATGCCAAGGGTTATGATATTAAAGCATATAGCGTCAGTGACAAGGGGCATCCCTGCCGGGTTCCCCTGGAAATAGCAGTGGCATCAGTAACTAGATTCCCCAGCTGTATTCGAGACGATGGGGCATTGTACAACACTCTTATCATCTGTAAAAAGGCAGGCCAATTCCCATTCTGGTCAGCACCTGCAACATAAAAGGCCACTCCACCGAGTCGGAAGCCTTCTCCATATCCAAGAATATCACAATAGCTTTCGTGTCTCGTAGTACATGTTGCATCGTGCCAAATACCGTTCGCAGATTGTAAGTAAGGTTCCTACCCGGTATAAACACTGCCTGTTCTGGCGCTACAAGTTCCGGGGACAACAGGGCCAGGCGATTGGCCAAAACCTTAGCAAACAGCTTCATGTCCACATTCAGCAGAGAAAGCAGCCGGTAAGAGCCGCACTCTCCAGGTGGCTTCCCCGACTTGGGGATAAGTACTAATATCGCTTCTCTCATAGATTACGGCAGCTCACCTGACACGCACAGATTATCAAATAACACTGAGATGTGGGGAAGCAATGTATCAATAAAGGCCTTGTAGAAACCTACTGTGAGGCCGTCCGTCCCTGGGGCACTGGCCGACCGCATTCCAGCCAGTGCCTCCATAATCTCGTCTTTTTCAATCAGGAGCATGATGAACTCTCTATGCGTGTCAGAGAGGAAGGGTAACTTGATGTGTTCCGAGTAGTCTAAGATTTTGTCATCCATGTCCGACGAGCGTGAAGCGTTCAATTCCGAGTAATATTGTTTGAACCTGTTCGCAATGTCCTCTTCTTCTGTCAGCAGTCCTCCCTCTTACGATCGGATTTCAGTGATCAAAGTTTTACTGTGTTTGGCTTTCAACATGTGGGCCAGCACGGATCCCGGCCTTCCTCCCCGTATGGGCGTGCAGTGGCATATCTACACATGTGTTTCACTTCGCTATCCGCCGCTTCCTGATGCACCGCTAATAAGTCCTTCATTGCACCTGTAACTTCCACACCGTCCCCCGCTGACTGACAGGACACCAGCTCCCCCAGTTTCCTTTCCAAGGTCCATAACCTTTGTCATATGGAGCAGAGTACCTACGAATGTTTAGTCATGGCCACCCCACAAATGTACACTTTGAAAGCTTCCCATACCGTCTGAAAGCTATCCATCGAGCCAATATTAGTGGCAAAATATGTATCTATAGCTTCTGCCATCTCTTCTTTAAAGACCGGGTCCAGTAGCGAGTAAGGGGGAAAGTGCGATGTAAACAGAGGGATTGTTTTCTTGGGTGTGGACAAGACCAGTAAAAGTGGTGAATGATCGGACAGAGTGCGCGGCAGCACCTGACAAGTATGGATCTGAGACATGAGGGAAGTTGACACCAGCCAATAGTCTATGCGTGTGTGTAGGTTATAGTATGCTGAATAATATGTGAAGCCTCCGTCTTGTGGGTGCATTTCTCTCCATATATCGGGGTATCGAACCAGATTAAAATCACCACCCCAGAGTATTTGCATTTCTGCATTACCTCCGATCGTGTTAGCCAAGGAAGCAAAGAACTCCGGACAGTCATAGTTGGGGCCATATATGCTCACCATTAGCAAGTTCAACCCCCTGCCTTGTAAATTAGAGATCACAAATCGGCCCTCCGCATCCGCCGTCAACTGCTGTATCGTGTAATCAGATCTTGGATTAACCCATGTCATTACCCCTCTAGTGTGAGTTGTGAAGCCTGAGGCGTTGACATAGCCCGAGATTCCCCTGTAGTGCATCATTGGGCTATGCAATGGTAGGTGAGTCTCTTGGAGTAAGGCAACATCAATATTATGTCTATTTAAATAGCTAAGCACTTTGCGCAGTTTGCGATGTTTGTTTAGGCCTCTCACATCCCACGACAGTGCTCTGAGGGAATTAATAGGTCTCGGGGCAGTAGCTCTGCTAGTCGTAGCCATCCTGTCTTTCGGGTATCATAGCGTGTCCTGGCACCTGTAGCTTTCATTTGTAATGTGCATCGTACAACAACTCAGTTGACATCTCTAACATCAAAAACAGCATCACCTCTACCCTGCCCCTCCCTCCCTCCTCCCACAGCAGACCACCAACATCTCGGTTGTTCACCATCTCTTGTAACACCCCCGCACACCCCCACCTCCCCTCCCAAACTTAATTAACAATTGTAGTGTTTGTCACTCGGAGGCAGAGGTCTTTCTGTATATCACTATCTGCCAAATACAGGCATTCTCTCATCCCGACCTCCCCACACCAGCTCTTAACATCACAGCCCCCGCTTTAGAGCGCTCCGCTGTCACATGTGACTCATCCCCATGCCGCAATCCAATCTATTTCCCCTACCGGTGCCTTGCATCCTAGAGTGCAGCCCCTGAGCCCTAAGCTGCAGCTGAGATAAAATCTAGAACCAGACCACGACGGTCGACTACAACATAGTGTCATATATAGGAAGCACCATAGGTCCCAATCTCGTCTCTTCAATATGCACAATCCCAGCACAACCCCCTGCATCCCGCCCGTTCCGCACAATACTTATCGGTTAAGTATGAATAAATGAGTCTCAGTCCTGCTCCTTAAGCGATCCTCCAGCCGCCTCATCCAGAAGTTGTCATTCCGGGCTCCGTCGCTGTTCTTTGGCCCAGTCTTTCATCGCCTTCTGTAGTGCCTTTGGATCAGTAAAAATGTGGGAGCGACCTTGTTTATTCACCCGGAGTTTAGCCGGATACAGCATGGCCTAGTCCAGGCCTAGTTCCCGCAACTGTTTTTTCATGGGTACAAATTATCTACGTGTCTCCTGCACTCGAGCAGTAAAATCCGGGTAAAGTGATATGGATGATCCCTCAAATGTCAACTCTTGTTTTTCCCTTGCTGTCCGCAAAGCGGCAACTCTGTCCCGATAATTTAACAGTTTCGCTATGATTGGGCACGGCGGGGCCCCCAGTACTGGCCGGGCCCCCAAGAAACGGTTAGCTCTCTCCACTACAAACATGTAAGAGAATACTTCTGCACCCAGTAGGCTTACCAATAACTTCTCCACAAAGTGTTCCATATTACCAGTTTGTGTCATTTCCGGCAGACCCGTGATTCGTAGGTTACAGCGTATCGAGAAGGCCTCCAAGTCCTCTGCTTTGTCTTGCAATACACGTATGACCTTTCCACGCTGTTTATGGTTGGAGTCTAGTGTAGTATGCGCCTCCTCCACCTCCGTGAGTCTCCGTTCGGACATGTCTAACCTCTTGGCGTGTTTATCCAGCCTTTCTCCCATTCTGTCCATCCGGTTTGAAAGGGCGTCGATTTTTGTGCCCAAGGAGGTGATGCCACCCTGTAGACCTTTTTCCATTGACAGCAGCATACTCCGGATATCCAGTTTGTCCTCCATAGGGGGTAGAAGACCTATGGGCCCCTCTGTCGCGGTGTCATGTGACTTAGAGCATTTTTGCTCGAATGTGTGTTCAGATTGCATCCTGTCAGTTCTTCCCATCCCCTTCTCCCTGGGAGGGCGTTGCATTAGGGCTATTTTCAGTGCACCCGCAGAGGGCGACCCAATTGAGGCCGAGTAGAGGTCTGCTACTTCAGGGGCCGCATACGCCATCGCAATCCTCAATTCAGGAATAGCACCCCTCTGCACTGGCACGTTGACTTGCACCAGTGATTAGGAACTGTAATGTAATGTATGTATGTATGTATGTAATGTATGTATACTTGTAAAGCGCACTGTTACCTCGTTACGTGGTGTCCTGGCGCTGTATACCGCTGGGGAACCCGTCCTGGCTTTCCCTGTGAGAGGGCACCCCAAGGTGAAGCCAGGCATCCCCGGCGTTGCTGAGGCCGTTGTGGAGATTAAGCAAGCTATTGCCCAGAGTTGCAGAGTGGGACCCATGGTTAGCATATGCACCTAAGCGAGAATTATCGAGTCCGCGGACATTGACCCAAGACCCTGCCGCGTCGGGAATTGAACCCTGGTCCCGGCACGACCTCTGCTTCAGGGTCTGCCGCTTCTAACCGGTGAGCCACACTTCTCCCTGTGTTTGTCGCTGTTTGTGCCTCCGCCAGCCCACAGACTGCCACCCTGCCAGTCACCATCTTGCCATGCTGTACTGCCTCCAGACTCGTCTTGTACCTCAGATTCCACAGAAGATATTGCCCCCAATGCCCCTCTCCAGTCGCCCTCCTCAGTGCTGCCCCGCTTCCAGCCCCAGTTCCTTATTATGGACTGACCTGGGGATGTGCTTGTCAGTAGCTTAGTCCCGTGATGGTGACCCCGGTCAAGTGTCCCCACAATAGGATCAGGCTGGCGCTGCAGTAGGATGCCCCTGGGGGTCTGGCTGAGTAGAGGTCTGCTACTTCAGGAGCCGCATATGCTGTCACAATCTTCAATTCAGGAAAAGCCCCCCTCTGCACTGGCGCGTTGACTTGCACCGGCGATTAGGAACTGTGTTCGTCGCTGTATGTGCCTCCACCGGCACACAGACTGCCAACTTGCCGGGCACTGTCTTGCCGTGCTTTACTGCCCCCAGAAATGCCCTGCACCTCAGCTTCACACAAACTGTTGCCCCCAATGGCTCCCTCCAGTCGTTCTCCTCATTGCTGCCACGACTCTAGTACCAGTATCTTATTATAGACTGACCTGGGGATATGCTTGGCAGTAGCTTCGTCCTGTTAAGGTGACCCCAGCCCTGTGTCACCACAATAGGATCAGGCTGGCACTGTAGTAGGATGCCCTCGGGGGTCAGGCTGAGCCGGCTGTGCGTCTCTGTCCGCTGCACAGCACCGCTCCGTGCTTCACACTTTAATACTTGTAGCGGGGTGTCGGGCCGCGTACTCGGGCCCTGTCTTGCTGCCTTTCCCCGCGCGTGGAGCGACTGCCTGCATGCACAATGGCGGCTTCCTGCATCTACGAAGGGCCACTCAATTCTGCAGCGCAGATCCGCTACCATGGGAGGTTCTCACAGTGGGGGCTCTCATTGTCCTTCACCGCATTTAGCTCCCACAGGGCGCCTCAGCACCAGCGGCCCAGCCTGTGCCGGGGATCGCCATGCTAAAGCTGCTCTCCCAACCGGCTCTCCTTCCCGGGACAATCCCCGATGCCGCCGATGACTACTTGCAAGTCATTCCAATTACCGGGCCCCACAGGACCAGGGAGCTGGCCGAAAGCCACAGTCTGCCACGGCATGTACACAGGCGTCGCTCCGCCCCTCGTCGTAATCGAGCCAGGGGATCAGCTGCCTTATTAGTCTTCTGCTAGGCACGGCTGTATCTCTGAAAGTACTGGGGCGGAGGAGTTCGGGGTCAGCTCCTCGCTGTGCGGCCACGGTCCGATGCTCAAATTGTGATCAGGTGGACATATATTAGCGGTGAGCTGCCAGATAATTTCAGGATGGTTTGCCGATGTTATGGATCTCGAGACTCAAGCAGCCATCTTGGTCTCGAGCAAGCTCCGCCCCTCAGCCAGGAATGGGTTACTTGAACATACTTCCCAATATGTGCATTTTTATCTTCAGAACTTGGTCAAAGCATTGCCATCGTATGTGAGTGATACTTGTGATTTTTTGAGAAAACTAAAAGATTTTGAAAGTTATTTGTTTGTAGCACTTGATGTAAGTTCGCTATATACTAGCATTCAACACATTGACGGACTGCGAGTTTTGGGCCATTTTTTGGACAAACAATTCGATAGTACTGTGGAACATAATACGATGATAACTGAGATGGTTGAATTTTGTTTGATGAATAACATATTTGTGTTCAATACCCTGCCATACAAACAAACCACAGGTGTGGCGATGGGGTACAGCTTCTCTCCCAGCCATATGTGTTTACACATGGGCTGGTGGGGGGAGCTGGTCCTTATGACAGAGCACCACATTACAAGGACAACCAAAGTTAAACTATGGTTACGTTTTATTGACAATTTGTTTGTTGTATGGGATGGCAATGCCAGTGAGCCTCAGGATTTTGTGCAAGCCATAATGTGAATAATTTAAATCTACATTTCACAGCGAATATCAGTACACCACAAGGCAGTTTTTTGGACACCAATGTTTCCATAGCGGACAATAGAATAGAAACCAAACTCTACCACAAGGAAATAGCTGGCAATTCACACTCACTCCATGCGAGCAGTTCCCATGTCAAACATTTAGTGACTAGTATCCCCTATGGGGAAATGCTTCGTTTGAGGTGTATCCATAGCAATGAAAGTTATTTAATGGCAGCTCACGCCGAGAGTAGGCTGCGGTTCTTGAACAGGGGGTACTCTATATAAGTCATTGACAACGCATTTTAAAATCTATGTGTAGAGACAGATATGAACTGTTGGCAGGGAAACTGAGTAGTCATGATGAAACCTCACTTAAAACAGATATTATGAATAATGAAGCTAAAAACAAATTTAGAAATATTATTCAATATAGCCAGCAACAGAAACAGCTCCAATTTATTATATCTCGCAACTGGCCCAAGGTACTAAATGACCCAGTGATTGGCCCCAAATTACCCAAAAGACCGTCCATTACATATAGCTGGAGTCGATCAATGCGAGATGATTTGGTCAAACCCAGCCCTGAGATCATTGAGGCAACCAATTGGTTGCACTCACATACTGGTTTTTTAAATGCAAAGCCTTTAAGGCATGCCAGCAAGGAGATAATAAAACAACTTACATCATTCCATTTGGTGCCAGGAACCACAAAATAACAAAACTACTTACCTGTAAAACCGAATTTGCAGTGTATGCCTTAACCTGCCCGTGCAACCTACAATATGTAGGAAGCACCAAGTTACAAGTGCATAAAAGGATTTTAAAGCACATAAGGGCAATCAATAACCAAGACAACACTTACCCAGTGGCACACCATTTTAAGATTAAACATCAATCTAAAAGTCAGGATCACAGGTATTTTGTTATAGACTCCATACCACCGAGTAGAAGAGGTGGCAATAGAGAACACAGACTGTGCCAGCTAGAAACAAGATATATATTGGAGCTTAACACCAAACAACCGTCACGGTTAAACGCAACTGAGGATCTTTTTACTTGTCTTTAACTGTTTAACATCATGTCAATGAATTTTAGCATCATATTTATATATTATGCCAGAGGGAGAATCAAGGTGAAAATAAACTGACCTGTTGTACTGGATGAGCTGTGTGGTGGTCTTTGTGTCCTGCATGCCGTGCCTGGAGAAGCAGGAAGGAGTGAATATATATATATATATATATATATATATATATATATATATATATATATATATATATATATTCACTGAAAAAAACATAGGTTATAGACCATATATAGTTAGGAATTAGCATTTATAAAACCTTATTTTACTGACACAAAACCATTGAAATTCGCATATATAGTTAGTTGCACTAACTATATATTTCGCGCACCCGCAATCCACTGCTGATTATGTCACATATTACATCATTCATGACATGGTCAGTGACATCACTGATGACATCTCAAATGACATCGCTGATGACATCACTGATATCAACATCCAGTGTCTGTATGTTTCTAGTTTAAATATGTCTTACATATTGAAGAATGAGTGGATGTATAAGTGTCTGGATGAAGGATTTATTAGGTGCATGACTGACTGTATGAGTGAGTGATTAAATGTGTCTCACTGAGTGCATGGGTTAGTGACTAAACTGTCTTAATTTGTGCATCATTATGTCTGTTGTTTTGTAAACTGCTGCATGTGTTGATCAGTAGCTATATGAGTAACTATATGGGTTATTGATTGGTTGCCCAAGTATTTGTATGGGAGACTGAGTGTGTGTGTGGGTGGTTGGGAGGTGTATGACTCTGTGCATAGATGTGTGACCAGTTGATTCACTAGATGTATGGGTTCAAAAGTGCATGTGGAAACAGCTGTATGGGCGGTTGACTGTGTGCATGAGTGTATTGGTGAGTGAATGGATATCTCAGTGCTACATGTCAAAGTAAGAACATATGTAAAACACAGTATATGTGAGAGTTGACATATATAAATAACTGTGCATAAGAGCCAGTGAATGTGTGAGTGGCTGTATGGATCATTCTGAAATTGTATAAGAGAGTAAATATGTGTTAGTATCTGTTTGAATAAGTAAGGTGTGTATAACTGTATAGTTGAGGAAATGGAGGTGTGATTGATTCTTTGCATGACTGACTAGGTGTGTGAGTAACTCCATGGATGAGTGACACTCTGTGCGTGTCTGTTTACACTGAGTGTATATAAGGTTATATTAGAGTCTGAAGAAGTTCATCGTATTATCACATGAATGATGTCATCAGTGATGTGATCAGTCATGTCAAATGAGATGTTGTGATGTCATCAGTGATGTCATTTGAGATGTCATCAGTGATGTCATCAGTGATGTCACTGACCATGTCATGAATGATGTAATATGTGACATCATCAGCAGTGGATTGCGGGTGCGCGAAATATATAGTTAGTGCAACTAACTATATATGCGAATTTCAATGGTTTTGTGTCAGTAAAATAAGGTTTTATAAATGCTAATTCCTAACTATATATGGTCTATAACCTATGGTTTTTTCAGTGAATTTTCAAGGTTTTGTAAATGCTAATTCCTAACTATATATGGTCTATAACCTATGGTTTTTTCAGTGAATTTCAATGGTTTTTTAATAGCAAATATCAAAAGCTGTAAAATGTATTCTTCTTTTAATCGAAAAATATATTTTATATGTTTTTAATATAATTTTTTTATGTATATATATATATTTTTTTTTTTTTGTTTGTTTCGCTACCGGTCCGCGCACCGGGTAGCTTCCCGTTAGCTCAATTTGGTGCCGCGACCCGGTCCGCGAACCGGTAAACGTTCCGTTAGCGCAACTGCCGCGTTAGAAAACAACATTGTGACGCGTCGCGTAAGCGCGACGTATCGCGTTGCCGCGTAATGCGTCTTATGACGCGCTGCGTTAGCGCACCCGGAAGTGCTCCGGAGCGCGAACCGAGGCGCGAAGCGCTGCTCCCCGGAAGCGATCCGGGGCGCGGAGCGCGTAACGTAAGCGTAACAGGTCATGTGACTTGTTAATAAAACTTTCTATTGGTTCATTTCACTTTTGGTTTCCTAATGATGTAAGGCTAGGTCATGTGACCTAAAAATAACACTTTTCATTGGTTTAGAACATTTTTTTTTCCCAAATGATGAAAGCCCCCACCTTTTTTCTCACTCTGACTTTCAACTTTGTGAGAGGAAGACCTATTTTCATTATTAAGAGATGGCTTCAATAGTAGCTGCAGCTGGTGCACCCCCACCACCACCACCACCTCCTAGGAAGGAAGGACCACCTACCCAGTTCCTTCCCAACCGTGAGGAAGAGGAGGAAGAAGAGGAAGAGGAGGTACATGAGAGAGTATTCTTGCCTGAACAGCCCCGGAAATCCCACCACAAGGACAGTTTCATTTGGCAATTTTATACATTCCCAGAAAGCCAAAAAAAAGTCAATGCCCGTTATGTCACATGCCTGATCTGCAAAGAAGTTCTGTCCCGAGGCACAGATAAAAAATATAGCTACGGGAACTATACTATGCATCGCCACATGCAAAGGTGGCATCCAATAAATTACAGCGTGGCTGAGGTGCGTGACCTCCGTGAAAACCCACGAACTCCTGTGGCCACCACCTCAGCACAGGAAAGTTTTTCGGGACCAGAGGCGAGGACGACGGTCCCCAATATCCAGAGCAATTTTCAACACATCAAGCTAGTGTGTATTTATTGTGGGGGACTACTTTGCCACGGGGAGATGAGTGTGATTTTAATGAACAGAGCATTTGAAAATCACAAGTGCTCCAAACGCCCCAAAAAGTGATTTTTTTTCTTTGCTCCTGATGAGCCCTTTCTAATGCCTGTTTTCCGTTGTCCCCCCCCAAAAAAACCAAAACAAACATAAAATTGTTCAAAAAATAAAAAAATAAAAAAATGTTCAGAAAAAAAATATATATAAAACAACAAAAACATTAAAATAAAGTTCTTTTCAGAACTACCTCCCATTTTTAAAAAATGACTAACATTTTTAGCACTCTTCACTTCATTTTTCTCATTGGTGCGCTTCCCGGTAAGCGCACCGGTGAGCGCCCCGTTAGCGCAACACAAAAAAAACAAGAGAAGGAGAGCATAAGAGAAAGAGAGAGAGAGAGTAATGTTAAGAGACAGACAGCAAGAGAGAGCAACACAGATGTACTGTGTAATACATAGTAAAACAGTGTAAAAGATATAACAAAGTGTAAGAGAGAAAATGTAAAAAATATAAGGCTGTGAAACAAAGAAAGAGAGAAGAAGAATACTAAAGCAGAGGCACATGAAGAATGTGAGTGTCTGTAAAGACTAAAAGGAAAGAGAAAAAATGATGTACAAATAAAAGGTAATAACGGTACCAGATTTAAATAACACTGGTAAAGGAGAGAGAGAAAAAAGTAGTGTGCATAAATAAAGAGGGATGAAATAAGATGGATAACATCGAATAAAGTTAAAACATGTGGATTGACAGAGAAATGCGCTACCCATAGTATAAGTAAAGAGGGGTGAAAGAGGGAGAAATATTGAATTAGGATAACACATGGTGAGTGACATAGAGAGTGGACATAAAGAGTAAAGGAAACAGTACCTGAATGGGCTTGAGTAAAACAGCAAAAAAAGTTAAGTAATGCAATGTGTGTGACTTACAGGGAGTCTGTGGATGTAGGTAGGAGTTTGGGTGTGTAAGGTGTGTCTGTGGGTGTGGTTGTGTGGACTGTTTTGGTGTGGGTAGAAATGAGGGCGTGTGAAATATGTATGAAAAGTGTATGAGTGTGGGGTGTATATGTGTTTGATGTATGTGTGTGTATGGAATGTGTGTGTGTTTTTGAAGAGTGTGTGTGGGAGGTTTTTTTGTGTGTATGAGGTGTGTGTGTGGTGTGTGTGTGGGTATATGTTACAGGTGTGTGTATGTGTTGGGAGGGGGATGAGCTATATGTGTAGGAGTAAGGTAAATAATTAAGAAAAAGAGAATGAGTGAAGAAGCAAAGGAAAGAAACAGAGGGTAGGTGAAGTAAAGAATAGGGATCAAAAGAAGTTGAATATGAGAGGGTAAATAGGGAAAGGGGAGTAAACATGGAGAATAAGAATAAGTGAAAGAAGCAGAGTAAAAACACAGGAGTGAGGTAGATTGAGAAAATGTTAGTGACCTTAAAGCAAAGGGTGATAACAAACTACATTTTTTTAGTCATACTTACCATATAATAAATGTAACTTTAATTTTTTTACTACAGTTTGTATCTGTGAAAGAGAGAAGAAAAAATAAGTTATAATTAGTAAAATATGTATTTTAAATTAAAAGATACAAATGAAGAGCTAAAAACATCATAACACTCTATTTAGAAATAAAGTGAGAGTGAAGAACACAGAAAGGGAAATAAACTAAGGTAGAAGGACAAAAAGAGGGAAAAAGAAATAGAAGGAGAGCAAATTACAAAGAGTAAGGCATATAGATTCACTAAGAAAAAGAGAGAGAAGTACAGAGAAATGAACTGAAGGTAAGAAGGATACTAAAACAATGTGAGTTAGCAAAACTAAATCAGGAAACAGAAGTAAGTAAAAAGATAATGACTGAGACAGAAAACAGTCTAATTAAGGATGCATTTAGAAGAATGAGAGATAGAAGATAACTGAGAGTAAGAGAAGAACAGTCATAGAGTGAAAGGATGAAGGGAGTCAGAATAATATACAACAATTGAAGGAAATGGACTGAGGAAGTTATAACGTAGACACACTAAGAGAAAAACTGAGTGAGGTGGAGTACAATGAGTGAGAAAAGAAAAAAAGTAAGTCTGCAAAAAAAAGGAAAGAGAGGAGATTACCTTTACCTAAATTTTGGCTGTAAAAACACTAGGTATGAATTTATAAAGCCAAAAGGCAAACGTTGTTTGAAAGTCAAATTATTGTCGTTACATTGGGTCCAACCTTTAGAAGTTTTTAGATTGCATGTGTAATGCCCTGATGTTATAGAAGGACCGTCATGAAAAATAATAGCTACAGTTGCAAAGGTTCTTCCTGATATCGATAACTGAGAAGCCACAACATTTTTAATAGAAGTTGTCAATTTAGTTCCATCAGGTCTACATCGTTGGAACATTAAAATAACATAGTGACCATAATTTTGTAGAAATAATGTGGACAGCATTGCAGACTTACATTGAGTACACACCATATTGTGATCCGCTGCTTTAACTAGATTATTAAAAGACACTGATTTGCAGTCTGGTAAAGTTAAATATATAAATCTTTCAGAGTCTATTCTAGTAGTACTTGATGAAGCACAGTTATCACAGTCATGTTGCCATTGATAAGAAAGGCCAAATAGATTTTTTATATCTACTCCTTCATCTTGTAATACATCAAACATATACATTAAAAATTCCTGACAATCCTGCTGAATATTCTGTGAAAATTGATTTTGACCTGAACATATATCTAGAAGATTTCTAATTTCTGAAACACTTTCTATTTTAGCTCTATCACTATTACATTTCTCTAACACAGAATTCAATAAACAGCACATTGTTTGTTCCCGATTTTCAACAATCTGTCTTTGTAAATTTTGAAGAAAAAAAACAACATTAACTACTACATTAGCATAGCAGTTGACACCAGAACTGTTTTCAAACTGAAATCCAACAACATCTTCAACAGAATCCTTTTTGTTTCTCTTTACAATTACACTTTTATCTACTTTATGCCTTTTTGCTGATACCTCACTGCAATTACTCTCATTTCTTCTTTTTTGGCCTACCACACGTTTTTCAATCAGAGGATATTGAGGCAAATATGGAGCATACTCTCTTCTTAACCTATTGTATTCTTTTACACAATCTAAATCTGCACAAATATTTGTTTCATCACACTCAATCAAGTACAATCCTGCTAAAGTTCTGACTCGTGATAATGCCACATATGCCATACCCTCTTTAAACACAGAACTTCCAATGTTCACCAAAGCGCTATCTACACTTAAACCTTGAGACTTATGAATTGTCACCGCATATGCCAAACAAATAGGAAACTGTTTTCGGCGAACATATAAGTCTTTCACGAGCAAACATCTAGCTGAACAACGACAAATTTGTTCTATTTCATCAATGTCATCAAATTTAATTTTTAAAATTTCAATTCCATCTCTATTTTTGTAATTCAGAAAACCAACAACATAACCCATTGCTCCATTTACTAGACCTCTTTCAATATTTAAATTCCTTCTTAAAATGACACGACAATTCAAACACACATTCAGAGTCTTTTCAAAACCAGCAGTTTTAGATATAGTCTTCTCTAATGAATCCAATTTTGATTTCAAATTTTCAGACAAAATAATTGTTGCTCCCATATGCTCTATTTTATCAATAGCTTCCAGTTTCACTATCTCTTCATTTTCTAACTGTAACATTTTGTTGTTGAACATGGAACATTCTTTCAGAGTTGGCAACAAACATATGCCAGATTTCTTCTCGTTAATTTTCTTAAATATGTTCTCTGGAAGAATGTTTTCATTTGGGTTCAAATTTGAAATTAATCGTGCATGTAAAGCTTCTTTCCCTTGCTGACTTACTTTTCCGATCCTTACATCTTGTAGAATATTTTTATAATCTTCATCAGTTGCCTGCCGCATATTTTGAAGCAGTTCTGCATATTTAAAGTTTAACCATATATTAACGTTTCCGATGCTCCCTAAGCACTTCCGGGTATCTTCATGTGTGAGCATTTTGAACACAGGTTGTCCTGTCACTGGAGCCAACTGCAGAAGATCTCCAAAAACAATAATATGTTTTCCACCAAATAAGACATCATAGTCTGTTCTAAGAATTTCTTGCATTCTCAAATGCACAAAAGCAAGCATGATATTTGACACCATGCTTACTTCATCAATGATAAGAAGTTTCATTTTCTTCAGGACTCTCGAAACTTCGGAACACGCATCTCCTGATAGCTTGTGATACTCCAATTTGTTATCATGCTCCACAGGCAGCATCAGTAAACGATGTAAAGTAATCCCTTTAATGTTATGTGCTGCCAGCCCAGTTGGTACCACAAGATTAACATAAAACCAAGGTTAGGAGAAAACATATTTAATTTCATTTTCCATTTTCTACAGCAAGCATTTTTATAGAAAGCATTTGTATATACATCATCATTATTGAGTCAATAAAAACAAAGTGGTCGCCCAAACAAAGAAGAGAGAGTGCAAGAAGAACCTTGCTCAAGAGTGTAAAGTGAATGATCCGAGAGGCGAGATCATAGAGGTGCTCAAAAAGTCATAATATTAAACAAAACAATACAATATCCAGCATGTATATTGTAATATTAGAAACCTGGCCAAAGAATAAGATCAAAAAACAATGTTGTTACATCTAGGCATATCAGTCCTAGGATTATTTAGCACTATATACAATATTAATTGGTCCAAGGTTTAATACAAATGGCGTCGACGTTTCGACTCGTCTTATGCCCATACGGAGATTTGAACCTGGGGAATGCGAGTCTTCATCAGGACGAAGAGATACAAGGGCAACCAAGGGATAAGGATAACCCTAAAGAAAATTAATAAAGAAAATTACTAACCGTGGTCCTAAGAATTAAAATTAAAAAGCCTATCTAGCTCCGCATAGTGGTAAAGACATTACTCTTACCCTACTGGTTGGGAGATACGGATAGGTGGTGGTCTCAATTCCAAAAATATATGGCTAATACAATCCTCGCTGGTGATTGATAGCGCAATATCACATAGATGATACCTATGGTTAAGAAATAACAACAGAGTCCCCTTCAGACTAAAGTTGAAATTAATTCTGTCCTCAAATGAGAAAAAAGTCAAGTATCTTACCCTACTGATTGAGTAATATCACTTGCCAGCTGATAAATTCTCACTGGTGATTAATGTCCGAAGTGGTACATAGTTGGTACCTATAATTAAATGATAATGTATACTTCAGACTCCATGCAGCATGGGTGTCAAGGCAAAAAATGAATTCAATTAATCAAAAACGTATTTTTACCTGGTCGAAAAAGGGGAATATCGTGTTAGTGGGGAGGCTCACATCGTTCGCTCCACTTCACTTGTACAAATATACTCCCACGTTGTTGTGGAAAACTAGTTGATAGCGCCAGACACTAACAACTCTCAAAAAACGGTAGGTAAGGCTCCTCAATATTGAACCCGGTAGCTGTGGGGAAAAACAATAAATAATTCCCTCTAAGTAGCCAAACACCACTACTGTCGGTAAATGTAAGGCGAAAAAGAGACACCGGCGTGTCAGCTTACCCCTACACGACTAGAGCTCATCCAACCGCAACCTGATATCGCAGTCAAAACAGGGGGAATAGCAATGCGCTTCCGTATTCACATATGTACCCATGAGTCTCTCTGTTCGATAGACATAGAGAGAGGACTCGTCTACCGGTGTGTAGTACAAGCCGTTTTTCATGCCCCGGAAAGTTTTTATATTTACATGCAAGCCAAATCGAATCGAAATGGATTAAGGTTACGCATGTATCCTACATCCAAAGTAATTAGGAACCTTTTTTGCGCAATAAATTTATTCGCGAAATTAAAAAATATTAAAAATATAATCCAACAGATGTTATTAACAATTCTCAAATTCGCTAATCATATAGTATGACCGGATTGTAATCCGTAAAAGTACAAGAAAAACGAGAAAAACAGTGAGGAACCAATCCATACTGCATGATAAACATCAAGAAGGGACTAGTACATGAGCATTTCTTGAGGAGGTAAAAACAACACATTCTGGACATCACATTTTAGTGAACCCATAACACACTGTCATCATAATATGATACATCATAGCATTAAATGAAACATTTTTAACACAGTCCTAGGCAATTGAAAAGAAATTAAATTCAATGGAAACAATATCTAGGACAGCTGAGTTTAGGCAAGGTGGTATACATATAAACATTATCATATGGTTAATCCTAATCATGTACAGTTTTTCAACCATCTATTCAATAGAGTTTCCAGTTTTTCAACATTAAATAATGTCCAAGCATAATCATGTACCCAATAGGGCGACTTGTTTATTCATCTCCTCAAGTTCATTGAGTCCCGAGTTCACAGTGTTAAGAGTATATATCCATTTACACTCCCTTCTATTGAGGATGTTGTGCAAATCGCCACCTCGTTGGTTCTCTGTAATTTTCTCTATGACCCACCATCTCAGGCTGTGGTCTGGATGTTCAAATCTACTGAAATGGTCCACCAATGGGGCCCCCTGAACTTTACAGCGAACCCGGCTCATGTGTTGTAAATTTCGACATTTTATTTTCTGCGTGGTTTGTCCCACATACAGAAAGCCACAAGGGCATCTAATTGCATAGATTACCCAAGAGGTGTTGCAATTGGTATGTATTTTTAGTTTGTATGTCTGGTCATTATGACTAAACTCATTTCCTTCCATTGTGAGTGCACAAGCTTTACAAGATCCACACTTCCTGTGTCCAATAATTGTGGGTGCACCCCAAAGTGTAGGTTGACTCAAACATTGTTCCTTCGGTAACAAAGATTTCACCAAGTGATCGCGTATATTCATCCCTTTTCGGAATGCATGCAATGGAGGTGGTATCCCTCCAATTTCATCACTAATTAAATGCCAGTGTCGATTCACACACTTTTTAATCGCATTACTTTTAGTGTTGAAGGTTGTCACACATACCAACCTTTCTTCTTTTTGTTTTTGATTAGTACAGAGTAGATGCTCCCGATGGTTATGCCATGCCCGTTTTTTTGCTTTTTTAAGGAGTCTAGTGGGGTACCCACGTTCACCCAATCTCACCATTAAGGTGGCTGATTCCTCTAGGTAATCTTCCTTTTTTGAACAATTCCTACGTAACCTCAGGAATTGCCCAAAGGGGAGATTATCCCTGAGGTTACGTGGATGGTGGCTGGTGTACCTGAGGAGGGTGTTTCTTTCACTACTCTTCCTATATAGGGTTGTATATAGTCTTCCCTCTTCATTTTTAATTTGTAAATCCAAAAAATTAATGGACAGAGCATTGGCGTCCAAAGTAAATTGAATATTTTTGGAACAAGTGTTAACCCAACCATGGAAATCCGTAAGTGCAGATTGCCCACCTCGCCAAATTAAGAGGACATCGTCAATATACCTCACCCACAGCAAAATATTGCTGCGGTGAGGATTACATTTACTTAGAATAAATTGGTTTTCATATTCGCTCATATAGATGATGGCTAGGTTTGGGGCAAAGCTGGCCCCCATTGCTACTCCATTCGTCTGAATGTAATATTCATCTTGAAATATAAAGAAATTCTTGGTCATAGCAATTTCTAAAAGTCGAATAATAAATTCAGTAGGTACTCTGTGCGGTGCAGGTCTCATATTTAGCACACGCTCCATACAAATCAATGCCTCCTTTTGTGGAATGTTAGTGTATAGAGAGGCAATATCCATTGCCGCTAATATACACGTACTGCTGTCATATTGAAAACCCTCCACCAATTGGATCGTATGCGTGGTATCTCAAACATACGTCGGGGTGGCAATTGCTATAGGCTTCAAAAATATATCCACATACTTTCCCAAAGGTTCGAGTACTGACCCACAACCCGAAATAATAGGTCTTCCCGGGGGGTCTTCTAGTCTTTTATGCACCTTGGGAAGGGTATATATGGTGGGTGTCCGTGGGTGCTTATTGTTTAGAAATTCATATTCTTGTTTGTTGATCACACCTTGTTCAAGTGCTCCCTTGGTCAACTTCTGAATTGTTTCACTAATAGTTTTTGTAGGGTCTTTCTTCAGATGTACATAGTTGCCTGGTATATTCAATTGAGAGAGAATCTTGGTTTTATAGTTCTCTAAATTTTGAACAACGATCGCCCCGCCTTTATCGGCGGGTTTTATAACAATGTTATTGTTGTTCTTTAAAGATTGTAAAGCTCTCTTTTCATCCCGGCTTATGTTATAGGGAATATATCGTCGGGTAGCCAAAGTTGCATCCACATCTCTCAATACCACCTGCTCATAAGCCAATATCTTATTGTCAATGGAATGAGTAGGGGGATTGAACCTGGAAGGTGGTCTTAAACCGCTACCCGAGGATACCGGATTGTATGGGATCTTATGAAAATAATGTTTGAGACGGATTTTTCGAAAGAATTGTTGTAATTCTATTCTGATGTTGAAATCATTGGGTATAGTAGTAGGGACAAAAGACAGTCCTTTTGACAAGACTTGTTGTTCTATCGGTGACAGTTGGTAATCCGATATATTGATTATGGGGTTATCAGGGCCATTTCTCACCATTTGTACTGTTGGCGTCTCGTGTTGATTTCGCCATGGGTATTCTGTTGGAAATGGGTTTGTTTTCTCCCCCGTCCTGTACCCCTGTTCCAAGGGCGTGTTCTCGATCCCCTGGGTCTCCCCCAGGGGCGGCCTCTCGCAGATGTACCCCGCCATTGGTCCTCTTCTAAAAAAGGCTGTTGTTCAGAATAATTCTGAGGAGGATTGTTAGTGGATGAGCCAGTGCTTGTACTAGGGCGTTCTGATTCACTTTCCGAACCACTGCTCATAGATGACAATGAAAAGGTGTTATACCTCTTATAACCACCTCTGCCTCTACTTGCCCAATTGCCTCGTTGGTCTCTTTCAAAATACCCCTCTTGAAGATACGGGTATGTTGTCTTTTTGTCATACACAGTAATGTCTTTTGCAACTTTTTCTAGTTTAGTACCCTGTGTATAGATGTCAAAGTCCTTTATTGTCTTTTCCAGCCTCTCTAAAGCTTCCTTTGCATTTATTAGTGCCTTATCCTCCAAAATTTCCTTCCGTAAATCTGCTATTTCCTTTGTTAATCTCTCCACTTCCTCAACTGCAGTTTCTATGCCCAACACCATCCAGTGTCTGGAACAGGTGTTGGACACGAAACTGAATTTTTCTTTAAATTTAGGATTTTCTAAAAAGATTGCGGGTTCATTTCGCACCTGAAGACCCACAGGAATTACGTTTGAACGGAGGTATTTGGCTAGAGTATGGCCATGAAGCCTAGTTCTTATAAGCTTCTTTTCAAGTCTCTCTAACTTTGAGATTTTTCCATTTAGAGATACATCATTGGTAACAGTACTACCCGCTATAAGAGTTCCCCCTCCCTCTTCTTCTAAGAGTTTATTAATATAGTCTTCACTATATGTAAGGGTTTCAGTTTCAGACATAGTATGGAGTACTGCAGATATAATGTACTATTAACCAATTAATCAAAACACACAACATAAATTTAACAAAAACAACAATGACAAACAACCCTCGCAGACATGCTGCACAAAGGTAACCATTAAGAAAAATGGGGTAACCCTAAGGCATGGACCTGGGTGTACAATGTTATCAAAAAACAATGGTCCTAAACCTATGAATTATAAACCTTATATATTTCAATAGCTTTTCTCATTTACTTCTAAGGAGCACCCACAAACAGTATGCTCTGATTGTACTGAAAACTTAGTACCACAAGATTAACATAAAACCAAGGTTAGGAGAAAACATATTTAATTTCGTTTTCCATTTTCTACAGCAAGCATTTTTATAGAAAGCATTTGTATATACATCATCATTATTGAGTCAATAAAAACAAAGTGGTCGCCCAAACAAAGAAGAGAGAGTGCAAGAAGAACCGTGCTCAAGAGTGTAAAGTGAATGATCCGAGAGGCGAGATCATAGAGGTGCTCAAAAAGTCATAATATTAAACAAAACAATACAATATCCAGCATGTATATTGTAATATTAGAAACCTGGCCAAAGAATAAGATCAAAAAGCAATGTTGTTACATCTAGGCATATCAGTCCTAGGATTATTTAGCACTATATACAATATTAATTGGTCCAAGGTTTAATACAAATGGCGTCGACGTTTCGACTCGTCTTATGCCCATACGGAGATTTGAACCTGGGGAATGCGAGTCTTCATCAGGACGAAGAGATACAAGGGCAACCAAGGGATAAGGATAACCCTAAAGAAAATTAATAAAGAAAATTACTAACCGTGGTCCTAAGAATTAAAATTAAAAAGCCTATCTAGCTCCGCATAGTGGTAAAGACATTACTCTTACCCTACTGGTTGGGAGATACGGATAGGTGGTGGTCTCAATTCCAAAAATATATGGCTAATACAATCCTCGCTGGTGATTGATAGCGCAATATCACATAGATGATACCTATGGTTAAGAAATAACAACAGAGTCCCCTTCAGACTAAAGTTGAAATTAATTCTGTCCTCAAATGAGAAAAAAGTCAAGTATCTTACCCTACTGATTGAGTAATATCACTTGCCAGCTGATAAATTCTCACTGGTGATTAATGTCCGAAGTGGTACATAGTTGGTACCTATAATTAAATGATAATGTATACTTCAGACTCCATGCAGCATGGGTGTCAAGGCAAAAAATGAATTCAATTAATCAAAAACGTATTTTTACCTGGTCGAAAAAGGGGGAATATCGTGTTAGTGGGGAGGCTCACATCATTCGCTCCACTTCACTTGTACAAATACACTCCCACGTTGTCTCCTAACCTTGGTTTTATGTTAATCTTGTGGTACTAAGTTTTCAGTACAATCAGAGCATACTGTTTGTGGGTGCTCCTTAGAAGTAAATGAGAAAAGCTATTGAAATATATACGGTTTATAATTCATAGGTTTAGGACCATTGTTTTTTGATAACATTGTACACCCAGGTCCATGCCTTAGGGTTACCCCATTTTTCTTAATGGCCAGCCCAGTTGGAGCAGTAACAACACAAGACAGCGGTGATTCAGTCCTTTTCTGCAGATAAGTTGCAATGGCTTTAATCAGAAAACTTTTTCCAGTTCCCGCTTCTCCACTCACGTACAGTTGGACAGGCTTAAATGATGTACATGTGCATTCTTTTTTCTCATGACTGAATCCATGTTCAATCTGTTCTGTGACTTCGTCATATATCTGTTTCTGCTCAAGGTTTAGTTGTTTCACCAAATCTTCTAAGTTAACTTCATCATCTTGACCTTGTTCCATAACTCTTTCCACCTCATCCATGGCAGTAGCAGCTTCATTTTGGATAATTGGTCCTCCTAGTGGATCCTGACTCAATGAAGCAGAACTCTGACTGCCTTGAGAACTGTCTCTCGCAATCTCTGCAGCAATTGTGGCTTCTTACTCTATTTCTTCATTCAACATTTGCAGATAATTTGGAAAAACAGGACATTCTATGGTATCCTTCGTTGCATTAAAGGAGTCTTCATAACAGAGAAAATCTCCAGAAAGTTCCTCTTCTTCACGCCATGGTTTAAACAGTTGCAAAAGAGCCAAATAGTAAAATTCTCTTTTGTCTGGATTATCACAACTCAATTTGCGATGATTAATCAAATGACCTTTTTTCTGTTTCACTAGACATCCTTCACATCCAATGACTCCATATATTCCATTATTGATATCTTCTCTGATGTTCCTCTTATAAATATATCTCTGCAGAACTTCATAGAGACAAGCGTTCTCAAGGTGATGACTTCTATCTGGATAGTATGTATCCAACATGTTTGTCTTCAAAATATCAGTACTTTCTGGTTCTTTCTCCGACAAATACTCTATCTCTTGTACAGATTTCAAAACTCGATTTCGTGTTGCAGCAAGACCTATACTCACCCAAATGATGGTTCTAGATTTGGCATAGAGACTTGCTGATGACAATCGATCAGAACATTCATACGCTCCAATTTCTCGATGCGACAACATCTTCAGACTGTAACTGTATAATTTCTTGCTTAGACTCTTTTCATTTGAAATGTCCTCCCACATTTCCTTTAGTTCTGTCTTTTCTTTTTTTGTGATGTAAGACGTCACATATCGAGCCACAGCAATAGAGTTGTCAGCAACAAATTGAATATCCATGTTAGCATTCCACATGGACAAAATCACTGGGTTGTAGTCGTTGATGTACTGAGACTCTTCGTCTCTTTTTAAATTGTATGTATTTTTTGGTGATTTCCTCGTCACAGTATGTCACAGAGAAGACACCAAATTATTTACTCTTCCTTTAGAAATCACTGGTCGTGGAAAGCTGAAACGACATTTTGTGTAGAACTTGTCCTTGTTTCTGAATTTTCGACGACATTACTTTCCACAACGATGGGATTGAAAGCGTAAAACTTGTTGCCTTAAACTGTTTTCTTCTGTAGTTTTCGGAACAGCACATGTTGAATACTCTTCAATGAAACTCATCACTGTGTCATCCGAATCTGTTCCAAATTTGGGTGCATCTTTAATCCACAACAACATATGTATGTGAGGAGCACCTCTCGCTTGATACTCCTTTCTCCAAAAGAAATCCAAAACCTCTCCAAGGGGAGGATTTCTTTTGTTGGTAATAAAAGACATCATAGCTTCAAATCTATGATTAAAATATCTGCATACATTCACTGGATCCAAAGAGCACAGTTCTCCAGGTGTTTTGAATTCTATATTTTGTATATTAGCATTGGCCTCTCATAGAAATTGAAGTAAGTCCTCCCATGCATACTCGGCACAGCTAAGAGTGAGGAACCATGTAGGAGTTCCTAAGTTTCTTAGCATACATTTCAATTCCCCATGGCGACGGTACCAATACTCATTTGTACCACGCTGACATGCCATGAGATTGATTAGATGAGATTCTAAAATATTATCTTGAAGATTCACTTTCTGCATAAAGTCCCTCGCCGAAACATTTTGTAGATGTGCTCCACTTTTCAGAATATGGTTTACTGCATAAGAAAGCCCAGACAAGTCACTTTCATACAGTAGATGAAACAAATAGGGAATGCATTGACGAAACCTTGCATCTTCAGCATATAATCTTACAGTTCGATATTCAGATGCAGGAATTTGAAGTGGTCGATCGTCATATCGTCCACCTCGACCTGTTGGAAATAGCTGTGGAAAACAACGAGCTTCCAAACTTTCTTCCCATACACTAATGGGACTTCCTTTTGCTGTTTTCATTTGAAACAAGTCAATTGCATTCCCCATTACTTCTTTGGAATGTAAAGGATGAACAGTATAATGTTCATATATTTCTTCACTTCTAGACACATCAACTTTTTCAATTTGGCCAGCTGAACAATCACTGTCTTCATCTGCAGCTGTTTCCTCTGCTGCAACACATACATCTTTGTAGTACTCATTGTTTTTGACTAAATACAACATTGCCTTTTTGACTTTCCTAACATCCACTAAATCTTGCCAGATGTTTTTACTCTTTGTTGGAACCCCATTAACTAGAATAACTAAAGGTTCCTCTTCTACTTTTTCTATACCAATTGTATCAATATTTTTTCCAAATCTAGGGGCAAATAAACAACTCTTCCCTTTAATCCTCTCTGCAAATCTGTAGGAGGCAATTTCCCTATCTTAGGCTCCATGCGAACAATTGCCTGAAAAGGATGGGCACATTGAATCAAAATAGACTCATAAGTATTTAAATCTATCAATTCACGGGGAATGTCTATCAACTCCAGATTATTATGAACAGCTCTAGCAGGCATTCTGTTTTGATTTAATTTGTCATAACAATATTTACAAATACGCTGATCAGAACTCAAATCAAAAGAATTCTCCACCCACAAATAAGTTGCTAAATCTTTCCACTCATAATTATCCATCTTTTCACTCTTTGCATATAAATCAACTAACCTAGTCTGAATCTTATAATGAGTCCGTCGACAACACACACAAGTAAAATTCGGCCTTTCACTTGATTTCACCTTAAACCTGGTCATTTCCTTCTCAAACTTTTCTGTATTTAAAATCTGTACATTGTCTTCCACATTACCTTGAATTGCTGTCTCAATTTCTACACTGTCCTCTTGCTCACGAAAATCCAAAATCTCAATTTCTTCACAAATCTTCTCCACATCTAATTCTGTTCCATGCAAAAGAGCACTGTTTAATTGTTTAAGCTTAAGTGCGGGACTTTTTGCATAATACAACATTCTCACTAATTTCCTCATTTTGGTATGATGCACTGCTAACATCCTAAAATGATGAAAAACACTCTGACAGACTTTTCTAGAAAGACAAGCCAGTGAATGGCCTTGCAAACCTGTGATTCCTCCCACTCTGCAAGGATCTAAGTCTTGCAACAACTTCATTTTCTGCTTTAGACTTTTCTTACTATATGTACGTAAGAAATTACAAAACAAATCAATTGATTCCTGTCGCACACTACAAATACTACTACACTTCCAAGTGTACACTGGACCCTTAGTACGTCTCCCTAAAACTCCATCAGATAACACCTCTTCTGGTTCTCTAGGCACAAGTTTCTGTTTTTCAATCGGACAACCGTCTTTCACTTCATACGCTCGACCACTGGTGTCAACTGCATGCACTAAATCATTCTCCTGGAAGTAACTCTCCTCATTAAAAAATGGCTCACAACTTGAACTGTGCATCCATTCTCCAGAAAAAACTTTACAAAAATTTGTCCGATTAATTACTCTTTTCCATCTACTGTTTGATTTGAAAACATCAATTGTCTTGTTAAGTGTCCTAATTCTATTGATTATTAAAATACATAATTTTTTCTTAACTTCAAAAGCATGATCAACAATCTTCTCTACACTTTTCTTTTTCTTATGAAAAGCAGCTCTCTGTTTACCTTTCCTAATGTTTTTTAACAAATTTAAAACCACCCTATTGCGAAACATTTGTCTACGAATGTCTCTAAACTGATTCTGCCTTCTATTCCTATACATATTATTCTCTCCTGCTCCAGTTTTAGGATTCTTTGAATTTCTCTCCTTCCTTTTCAATTTTACTCTCTCATTTTCTTTTTGTACATGGTGTCCATTATTTTTTCTGGATGTACATATGTTGCGTAAAAAAGACTTAGTTGTCTTACCAGGAGCTTTGTTTCCTGTTTTTTTTAAGTATCTGTTGTGGAAGAATGCTGTAATTCCGTTGCTATTTTTGATTTTTCCCGGTTGCGTTCTTTCTTTGTCCTTTCTTTTGTGGGCATCTTTGCTTTTTCTTCAAATAACGATTTCAATCTGTGTTAAAGAAAAACAGTCCCACATTATGGACCACTATCGCCAAAAAAAAAAGCAATGACAAAAAGCAAACGATCAATACAGGGTTTCAGATCAGGTGAGGATTCTCCAGTGGTGCACAAAAGGTGAGGAGTGTATTGAAAAATATAGTGGAAGACAGCTCTGTCCACAACTACAAAGAAGATCAGACCTATGTCTAACTCCACTGCACTCTTATACACAGGCTTCACCACCTATGCTTCCCAAGAAAATATTGAGTTATATAGTTATATAAAATTGTATTTTATAAAATTGTGAAGCTCCATGAGAAAGCGTTTGCCTCAGTCTTAGTCCTGTTGTGAGGCAGGTGCAAGATTTTGCCTCAGTCGTATCCCTGCTGTGAGGCAGATGATTGTAAATAGGATCTGTGCTGTGTTTCCTAAATGTGATGTCAAAAACGATTTTGGAGAAAATGATTGGTTTTTACATTTTTGATTATAATGTGGCGCAGAGGTTTAAAAAGTGACGCATCTACCTACATGCATCAATTTTTAAATATGCAGCAAAAAGGTACTTGTTTGGGTTTTCCTGAGGAGCGTAGTTGGTGAAGTTTGTGTCTAAGAGTGCAGTGGACTAGGCTTCATGAAGCATATACCTGTCTGCATTCTTAGACGCAGGTGTCAATTTGACTCTTTACAGTGATGTTAGCTGTGTTTTAAATCAGTGTAGGAATCATATTGAGTTTGTTTGCATAGAGGAATTGTATTTTGTAAAATTGTGAAGCTCCATGTGAAAGCGTTTGCCTCAGTCTTATTCCTGTTGTGAGGCAGGTGCAAGATTTTGCCTCAGTCTTATCCCTGTTGTGAGGCAGATGATTGTAAATATGATCTGTGCTGTGTTTCCTAAATTTGATATCAAAAACGATTTTGGGGAAAATAAATGTATTTTACATTTTTGAGTATAATGTGGCACAAAGGTTTAAAAAATGACGCATACATGCGTCACTTTTTAAATATGGGGAAAAAAGGTACATGTTTGGGTTTTCCTGGTGAGCCTAGGTGGTGAGGATTGTATCTAAGTGTGCAGTGGACTAGGCTTCATGAAGCATATCCCTGTCTGCATTCTTAGAGACAGGTGTCAATTTGACTCTTTACAATGATGTTACCTGTGTTTTAAATCAGTGTAGGAAGCATATTGAGTTTGTTTGCATAGAGGAATTGTATTTTGTAAAATTGTGAAGCTCCATGTGAAAGCGTTTGCCTCACTCTTATTCCGGTTGTGAGACAAGTGCAAGATTTTGCCTCAAAACACCTGTGTCTAAGAATGCAGCAGAGATAGGCTTCATAAAGCCTAATCCACTGCACTCTTAGACACAAGCCTCAACACCTATGCTCCCCAGGAAAGCACAAACAAGTACCTTTTTTTGCCCCATATTTAAAAAATGACACATGTAGGTAGATGCGTCACTTTTTAAACCTCTGTGCCACATTATATTCAAAAATGTAAAAACCATTTATTTTCCCCAAAATCGATTTTGACATTACATTTAGGAAACACAGCACAGATCCAATTTACAATCATCTGCCTCACAGCAGGGATAAGACTGAGGCAAAATCTTGCACCTGCCTCACAACAGGAATAAGAGTGAGGCAAACAGTAAATCGTGAAAATTAGTAAAAAAAAAGTTACATTTAAAATTTGTTTAGAGTGATCATAGTTAGGGTAGCTATGAGAAGAGCTTTTGGGTCTGTGGTAGATTTAGGTACTTATAAGTAGGTACCAATACATAGTCTTAAATTCAGGATGAAAATTCTGTTCCCCTCATCTGAGAAGTGAACTCCATCTCCTCTGTAGATATCTTGCATGTAGTAACGCAAGTTATTGTTGTAGATGGAGCCCATTCCATGGTCTCTCATGTAAGCTGAAACAGACTTATTTACATGCTTCCTCGATTGCTCAATTTGTGAACAAAATTGGTTGGACCACCTCCATTTCTGTCTTTGGCATATATTTGAATATACCAAGGCAGTTTGAGGAAAAAGTGCCATCAATTGCTCAAAGGTGTCCTTTAAAAGCATTTCCAGACCTACCCCAGTCAAAGTGCCCAAATCATTTCCTCCACAGTGCACTATTAACAGGTCAGGGTTTGGCAAATGCAAAAAGGATTCACCAATGGTATCAATTGGTGACATCTCAATCCTATGTGGCCAATCCAGTTGATTTCCACATTTTGTAAATTGAGGTTGTGTAAATTTCTGTTAACAGCATACCTTTGAGCCCAGTGGATGTAACTATGTCCAATAATCCAGACAGAAAACATGGTGAGAGAATGTTCTGCTGCAGTCAGATGAAGTGTGGGAATGAAATGGTAGTTGAAACAGTAGGAGTTTGTAATGAAAAAAACTGTGAAGTTTCAGTGCTAATGATTCAGTAGCAGTGATTGGTGGATTATGATTGTTGAAAACAGAAAGTTAGGGTGCATGGATGAGTTCTTTGAAAGATGAAATTTGAATGGTTAAGAAAAAATCCTTTTAAGAAACAATGCACTGAATACGCAGGTGTACTGAGAGTTCAGAGTTCAATTGAAACATTGTTGTGTGAACTTGTAAACATGAGAGGTCTTTCAGGAGGTAGTTGCTATGGAAAAAAGGCAGAAAGGGCAGAGGGGGGAAGGGTGTTGATTTGAAAAAAGTGAGGGAAGAGTTTTGATTGGGTGACATGAGAGATATGTGTGATGAATTACAGCATTTCTGTGCCTTTGTTGGTTGCAGCCTCTGGAGTGCATACCCTTTGGTCTGCTAAAGAAAAATTGGTGTGTGTCTGAGACTGTTTAGAAACTCAAAAAGAATTTGCTAAGGTGAGAAAAGATTCATTTAATTTAGATAGAGATTAGTATGCTTAAGGGAAAAAATCAGGAAGAAAGTTGTGTATTTAAAATGTTGCTTTGTGTCAAGTGTTTTAGAAATAGATTTTGTTTCTTTGAGTTTCATAGCCATGTTAAAAGTGACGCAAAAGTGGTGCAAGGGCCTTAAAAATACGCTTTCATGTGTGTTAGGGCATTTTAAGTCACTTCCCCATGAATCTGGGTGAATAATTTGCTTACTTGATGTGTTTAAAAACGTTTCTTGAAGTCAATTAGGTTTCTTGATATGTGCTGCTAGAGTTTCATAGCCAGCATGGGGCATATTTAGAAGGACTTTGAGCCACTTTCACGTTATTTTCCCCATGTTAAAGGTGACGCTAAAGTGATGAAAGGGCCTTGTAAATACATTCTCATGTTTGAGCCACTTTCATGTTATTTTCCCTATGTTAAAAGTGACGCAAAAGTGGTGCAAGTGCCTTGTAAAATATGCCCTCATGTGTGTTAGGGCATTTTAAGTCACTTCACCATGAATCTGGGTGAATAATTTGCTTACTTGATGTGTTTAAGAACGTTTCTTGAAATCATTTAGGTTTCTTGATATGTACTGCTAGAGTTTCATAGCCTGCTTGGGGCATATTTACAAGGCCTTTGAGTCACTTTCACGTCATTTTCCCCATGTTAATAGTGACGCAAAAGTGGTGCAAGGGCCTAGTAAATACACCCCCATGTCTGTTAGGGCATTTTAAGTCACTTCACCATGAATCTGGGTGAATAATTTGCTTACTTGATGTGTTTAAGAACGTTTCTTGAAATCATTTAGGTTACTTGATATGTACTGATAGAGTTTCATAGTCAGCATGGGCCATATTTTCAAGGCCTTTGAGCCACGTTCACGTTATTTTCCCCACTTTAAAAGTGACTTTAAAGGTGGTGCAAGGTCCTTGTAAATACGCCCTCATGAGTGCTTTGCAAATTTAAGTCATTTCCCCGTGGTGCAAGGTCCTTGTAAATACGCCCCCATGTGTGCTTGGCAAATTTAAGTACTGACAGGGTGTGCTTGTACATAGGAGCTGTGTTGTGTTTTCAAATTATGACCAGAAAATCGTTTTTTTTAAAAAAAGAAATGCTTTTTACATTTATGAGAAGGTCAAAATGGTGTCTGCTTCTTTAAATAAATATTTCACTTTCCACCATGAATATGGGAGAATAATTTCCTTGTTTGCCGGTTTAAAAACACGTTTCTTGAAGTCATTAAGGTTTCACAATATGTTCTGCAAGAGTTTTATAGTCAACATGGGGGCAAATTTACAAAGCTTATGAGCCACATTCACGTCATTTTCCCCACGTTAAAAGTGACTTTAAAGGTGGTGCAAGGTCCTTGTAAATACGCCCTCATGAGTGCTTTGCAAATTTAAGTCATTTCCCCGTGGTGCAAGGTCCTTGAAAATACGCCCCCATGTGTGGTTGGCAAATTTAAGTACTGACAGGGTGTGTTTGTACATAGGAGCTGTGGTGTGTTTTCAAATTATGATCAGAAAATCGTTTTAAAAAAAAAAAGAAATCCTTTTTACATTTATGAGAAGGACAAAAAGGTGTCTGCTTCTTTAAATGAATATTTCACTTCCCACCATGAATATGGGAAAATAATTTGCTTGTTTGTCGGTTTAAAAACTCGTTTCTTGAAGTCATTTAGGTTTCACAATATGTTCTGCAAGAGTTTCATAGTCAACATGGAGGCAAATTTACAAAGCTTATGAGCTACATTCACGTCATTTTCCCCATGTTAAAAGTGACTTTAAAGGTGGTGCAAGGTCGTTGTAAATAAGCCCTCATGAGTGCTTGGTAAATTTAAGTCATTTCTCCGTGGTGCAAGGCTCTTGTAAATACGCCCGCATGTGTGCTTGTTAAATTTAAGTACTGACATGGTGTACTTGTACATAGGAGTTGTGCTGTGTTTTCAAACTATGACATGGAAATGGTTCATAAAGAAAAGGAATGCTTTTTACATTTATGACAATGACAAAAAGGTGTCTGCTTCTTTAAATAAATATATCACTTCTCACCATCAATCTGGGAGAATAATTTGCTTGTTTGTCGGTTAAAAAATCGTTACTTTAAGACATTTAGGTTTCACAATATGTACTGCTAGAGTTTCATAGTCACTATGATGATAATGATATACATTTAGAACTGTGTAGGAGGCATGGAGAAACTGAGGCTTCTGTAAGTGTCAAGGGAGGTGAGTAATGTACATTGCTCTGTTGCATACAGTCCTCATCTTCTGCGTACTCTTGGATATGCTAGACTACATCTGCACAATGAGATACCTAAGCTGAGGAAATACAGGTGATGTGATTGTGAAATGAGCAAAAATATTTGCACGTTTTTCAATTATATCACCTGTGTTTCCTAACATTACGAATCACATTGTGCAGATGAGGTTTAGGCCTGTCCAGGGAGACAGAGGAGGTCTGGCCTTTGTTCAAGAGTGCAGTGGACATGACTCACTTGGTTGGTAGGCCTGCACATGTATTATCTCCTCTGTACTCTTCAACAGGCCTAAATTTCATCTGCAACCCTGAGTAGGCCTCACCTCAAACAAACCTCTGGATAGGCCACACTTTATCGGCATCCTGAATCAATCATTTAAAATGTTAGGGGCAGATTTATGATGGCCGTGCGCCTCTTTTGCGCCGCCGTTGCGTCACTTTTGTGACGCCGCAGCGGTGCAAAAGATGCACCATGTTGCAAGATAGGCCTCACTTCATCTGCAACAAGATACCGTCAGTTTAAAATGTATACATTTAGGACTGTGTAGGGGGCATGGAGAAGCTGAGGCTTCTGTAAGTGTCAAAGTTGTTGCATACAGTGCTCACCTTCTGCGTACTCTTTGATATGCTAGACTACATCTGCACAATGAGATACCTAAGCAAAGGAAACACAGGTGATGTAATTGTGAAATGAGCAAAAAAAATTGCACGTTTTTCAATTACATCACCTGTGTTTCCTAACATTACGAATCACATTGTGCAGATGAGGTTTAGGCCTGTCCAGGGAGACAGAGGAGGTCTGGCCTTTGTTCAAGAGTGCAGTGGACATGACTCACTTCATTGGTAGGCCTGCACATGTATTATCTCCTCTGTACTCTTCAACAAGCCTAAATTTCATCTGCAACCCTGAGTAAGCCTCACCTCAAACAAACCTCTGGATAGGCCACACCTTATCGGCATCCTGAACCAATCATTTAAAATGTTAGGGGCAGATTTATGATGGCCGTGCGCCTCTTTTGCGCCGCCGTTTCGTCACTTTTGTGACGCAGCAGCGGCGCAAAAGGTGCGCTATGTTGCGACATATTTACAACTTGATGCATCTAGGCAGATGTGTCACGCTGTAAAGTCCTGCGCCACATGAAACCTGCGTCAGGTTTCATGTGGGCGTTTTGTTGCAGGGTGGGCGTTCACTTGCATGAAAGCCCTTTAAAACTAACACAGTGAAATTTACAAGATTTCACTGAGTCAGCTTTATGGCATTGCTTAATCAAATCCTTACGCCTGTTTGAAACAGGCATAAGGAGTGATGCACCATGCAATGTGTGGCTTGCCCCTGTGCATTGCAGTAGTCATGTCGCGCTTGCGACGTGTTTCCTGCAATGCGCTGCTTTTGCGGCACAGATGCGTGACGCATCTGTGCTGTTTTTGCCCCATGGTGCTCCGCATTGTAAATGCGGCACACCATGGGTGGCAGAGCAGCGGCGCACGTTAACTGGTGCATACCTAGGGATGCGCCATTTAACATAAATCTGCCCCTTTACATTTAAGTATGAGCAGGGGACACAGAGTCGGTGAGGCTTATCCAAGGTTAAGAAGAGATGAGTCCTGTTCACTGAAACTTGGACATAGGCCTCACCTCCTCAGCATCGCTGGACATGGCTAAATAATATCTGCAAAATGTTACTCTTGTTAAACAATTTTACTATTATAGTCTCTGAGATTTGTCTCTTACTCTGCAACATCTCATTGTTGTTCTCTTTCTTTAAAGATAACGACAACATCAACCATGAGTGATAATGAGCAATCTGTTGATCTCGATCTTATCATTGAACTTGTCATTGAAACGCCAGTGGAAGTAGATCCCTTGGATGATTTATATCCTGTGGATGATGAAGAATATGATGAGGATGCTGATTTGTCAGATTTGTATGACATAGGGTGGGCAGCTGACCTGCTCGAGCCTATTAAACTATAAAGACTTTTAAAAATAAATTTAAGTTACTGGAAATGAAAAGTAACCATGTCAACCGTTTTATTTAAAATTAAATACAACTTCAAAAACAGCTTGTGTGAAGTGTCTTTAATAAAATAGTGAAATATGCTAATAAAATTAGTTCAGATTCACATATAAAAGAGCACAGGTCAAATGTAGAAGCATTCCATTTCTTTGCTACTATTTGTGAGTTTTAAATTTGTCAATGCACTAAAACTTATTGTATGTAGAATTGACAACTAGTGTGTTAATTTTTGGACGACTGTTATTGATTTACTGTTTGGTAATAGTGGTTAATAACATTTTTTATTATATTTTACCACAGATTCAACTGCAGATCATTTCAAAATTAAAACATGCCTTCGAGGCAAAGGAGGAGAAAGGCTACAAAACGTCAAACACAGCAGCTTACTACATGCTTGCAGCAGTCCTCTACAATAAAAACTCGTCAAGTCACCAAAAAAGCTCCGGGTAAGACAACGAAATCTTTCCTAAGAAACATTTCCAGAAAAAAAAGTATCACTACAGAACATGTTTTAGTCCAGAAGAAGAGAGTCAATTTAAACAGGAAGGAAAGGCCCCTTAATAAAGTTAGTGGTAGAGCAGGAGAAAACTCTGTGAGTGCCGGTAGAAGGCACAATCAATTTAGGGACATTCGTACACGAATGTTCCGCAACAGGATAATTGTAAATTTGATGAAAAATGTAAAGAAAGGTCAACAGAAACTGGCTTTTTATAAGAAAAAGAAAAATGTTGAGAAAATTATTGATCAGGCTTTGGAAATGAAGCGAAAGTTATTTATTTCGGTAATCAATAGAATTAGGAAACTAAACAAGGCAATTTATGAATTCAAAACAAATAGTAGATGGAAGAGAATAGTTAATCGTACAAATTTTTGTGAAGTATTTTCAGGAGAATGGATGCATAGTTCAAGTTGTGAGGCATTTTTCAATGAGGAGAGTTACTTCCAGGACAATGATTTGGTGCATGCAGTTGACACCAGTGGTCGAGCATATGAGGTGAAAGACGGTTGTCCAGTTGAAAAAGAAAAACTTGTGTCAACAGAGGCAGAAGAGGTGTTAGGTGATGAAGTTTTAGGGAGACGTCCTAAGGGTCCAGTGTACACCTGGAAGTGTAGTAGTATTTGCAGTGTGCGACAGGATTCCATCAATTTGCTTTGTGATTTTGTACGGACATTTAATAAGAAAAGTTTAAAACAGAAAATGAAGTTGTTGCAGGAATTAGATCCATGCAGAGTGAGAGAAGTGACAGGTTTACATGGTCATTCACTGGCTTGTCTTTCCAGGAGAGTATGCCAGAGTGTTTTTCATCATTTCAGGATGCTAGCAGTCCATCATAATAAAGTGAGGAAATTAGTGAGAATGTTGTATTTTGCTAAGAGTCCAGCAATTAAGCTTAAACAATTAAGCAGTGCTCTTCTGCATGGTTCTGAAGTAGATGTGAAGAATATTTGTGAAGAAATTGAGTTTTGTTACTTTGCAAGTAAAGAGGAGAATGTTGAAATTGACCCAGAAGAAGAAGGTAATGTGGAAGAGAGTGTACAGGTTTCCAGTACAGATAATTTTCAGAAGGAAATTGCCACGTTTCAGGTGAAATTAAGTGAGAGGCCTAATTTCACTTGTGTGTGTTGTCAACGCACTTATTATAAGAATCAGACTAAGTTAGTGGATTTATATGCAAAAAGTGAAAGGGAAAATAATAGTGAATGGAAGGATTTCGCAACATACTTGATGGCAGAAAATTGTTTTGATTTGGGATCGGATCGACGTGTGTGTACTTATTGTTGTAACAAATTAAATCAAAACCGGATGCCTGCTAGAGCGGTTCATAATAATCTGGAATTGGTTGACATTCCTTCTGAATTGAAGGATTTAAATACTTATGAATCTATTTTGATTCAAAGTGTCCATCCCTTTCAGGCTATTGTACGAATGGAGCCAAAGACAGGGAAATTGCCTCCATCAGATTTACAGAGAGGATTAAAGGGAAGAGTTGTTTATTTGCCTCTAGATTTGAAGAAAAACATTAATACAATTGGAGTAGAGAAAGTGGAAGAGGAACCTCTGGTTATCTTAGTTAATGGGGTTCCGACAAAGAGTAAGAAAATCTGGCAAGATTTAGTGGATGTTAGGAAAGTCAAAAAGGCAACATTGTATTTGATGAAAAACAATGAGTACTACAAGAATGTATGTGTTGCAGAAGAGGAAGTAAGTGAAGAAGAGGACAGCGATTTGTGTGCTGGACAAATTGAGAAAGTAGAAGCCTCTAAAAATGAAGAAATATATGAACATTATAGTGTTCATCCTTTGCATTCCAAGGAAGTCATGGGGAATGCTATTGAGTTGTTTCAAATGAAACAAGCCAAAGGGAGTCCCATTAGTGTTTGGGAGGAAAGTTTGGAAGCTCGGTGTTTCCCACAGCTATTTCCAACAGGTCAAGGAGGAAGATATGATGAGCGACCTGATCAAATTCCTGCTTCTGAATACCGGACTTTACGATTGTATGCAGAAGATCCTAGGTTTCGTCAATGCATTCCCTATTTGTTTCATCTACTGTTTGAAAGTGATCTGTCTGGACTGTCATATGCAGTGAACCACATCTTGAAAAGTGGTGTGCAGATGCAAAATATCTCGGCAAGGGACTTTATGGATAAAGTCAATGTGCAAGACAGCATTTTGGATTCTCACCTGATTAATCTCATGGCATGTCAGCGTGGTACTAATGAGTACTGGTACCGTCGTCATGGTGATTTAAAATGTATGCTGAGGAACTTAGGAACTCCCACATGGTTCCTCACTCTCAGCTGTGCCGAGTATGGCTGGGAAGACTTACTTGAATTTCTACGAGAGGCAAATGGAAACATTGAAAATATCGACTTCAAGACACCCGGAGAACTGTGCTCTTTGGATCCAGTGAATGTATGCAGGTACTTCAATCATAGATTTTAAGCTATGATGTCTTTCATCATGAACAAGAAAAATCCACCTCTTGGAGAGGTGTTGGATTTCTTCTGGAGAAAGGAGTATCAAGCAAGAGGTGCTCCTCAGATACATATGCTGCTATGGATCAAAGATGCACCCAAATTTGGAACAGATCCGGATGACTTAGTGATGAGTTTCATAGAACAGTATTCTACATGTGCTGTTCCAAAGACAAAGGCCTAAGAGAACAAGTTTTACGCTTTCAAAGCCATCCACGACCGGTGATTTCTAAAGGAAGAGTGAACAGTTTGATGTCTTCGCTGCGACATAATGTGACGAGGAAATCACCCAAAAATACATACAATTTGAAAAGAAACGAAGAGTCCAAGTACATCAACGACTACAACCCAGTGATTTTGTCCATGTGGAATGCTAACATGGATATACAGTTTGTGGCTGATAACTGTATGGCTGTGGCTCGGTATGTGACATCTTACATCACAAAAAAAGAAAAGACAGAATTGAAGGATATGTGGGAGGACATTTCCCATGAAAAGAGCCTCAGTAAGAAGTTGTACAGTTTCAGTCTGAAGATGTTGTCGCATCGAGAAATCGGAGCTTACGAATGTTCTGACCGGTTATCTTCAGCAAGTCTCTATGCCAAATCTAGGAGTATCATTTGGGCGAGTCTTGGTCTTGCTGCAACGCGTAATCGAGTTCTGAAACCTGTACGGGAAATTGAGTATTTGGCGGAAAAGGAGCCAAACAGTATAGATATTTTGAAGACCAACATGTTGGATACATATTATCCAAATAGAAGCAGTCACCTTGAGAATGTTTGTCTGTATGAGGTTCTACAAAATTACATATTCAAGAGGAACATCAAAGAAGATATTGATAAAGGAGTGTATGCTGTAATTGGAAGTAAGGGATGTCTGGTCAAGCAAAGAAAATGCCAATTGGTAAATCATCGAAAATTGAGTGGCGAATCTCCTGAAAGAAAAGAGTTTTTCTATTTAGCTCTTTTCAAGCCTTGGCGTGCAGAAGAGGAACTGCTTGGAGATTTCCTCTGTTACAAAGACTCTTTCAATGCAGCCAAGGAGACCATAGAATGTCCTGTTTTTCCAAAATATCTAGAAATGTTGAATGCGGAAATCGAGCAGGAAGCAACAATTGCAGCCGAGATTGCTAGAGACAGTTCTCAGGACAGTCAGAGTTCTGTTTCATTGAGTCAGGATCCACTAGGAGGAACAGTTATCGAAAATGAAGCTGCCACTGCCATGATTGAAGTGGAAAGAGCCATGGCACATGCTCAGGAGGATGCGGTTAACTTAGAAGATTTGGAAAGACAACTCAACGTTGAGCAGAGGAAAATATATGACGAAGTTACCAACCAAATTGATCATGGATTAAGTCATGAGAAGAAAGAGTGCTCATGTACGTCGTTGAAGCCTGTCCGACTGTACGTGAGTGGAGAAGCAGGAACTGGAAAAAGTTTCCTCATTAAAGCAATTTCATGTTATTTGCAGAAAAGGACTGAGTCATCGCTGTCTTGTGTTGTCACCGCTCCAACTGGACTGGCAGCACATAACATTAAAGGTATTACTTTGCATCGTCTACTGATGCTGCCAGTGGAGCATGATAACAAATTACAATACCACAAGTTATCTGGAGATGCTTGTTGTGAAGTTTCAAGAGTCTTGAGGAAAATGAAACTTCTTATCATTGACGAAGTAAGCATGGTTTCCAATGTCATGCTTGCCTTTGTGCATTTGAGAATGCAAGAAGTTCTTAAAACAGAGTATGATGTGTTATTTGGTGGCAAACACATCATTGTTTTCGGTGATCTTCTGCAGCTGACACCAGTGAAAGGACAACCAGTGTTTAAACTACTTACACATGAAGATACCAGGAAGTGCCTAGGGAGCATTGGCAACGTTAATATATGGTTAAACTTCAATTATGCTGAACTGCGTGAAAATATGCGTCAAGCAAAGGATGAAGATTATAAGAATATTCTACAAGATGTTAGAATCGGAAAAGTGACCGAGCATGGGAAAGAAGCTTTACATGCACGATTACTGTCAAATTTGTATCCAGAAGAAGACGTTCTGCCAGAGAATATTTTTCGGAAAATTACTGAGAAGAAATCTGGAATATGTTTGATGCCAACTCTTGCAGAATGTGCCATCTTCAACAACAAAATGTTGAATTTAGAAAACCAAGAGATTGTGAAACTGGAAGCTATTGACAGAATAGAGCATATGGGAGCAACAAGTATTTTGTCTGAGAATTTGAAATCTAAATTGGATTCATTAGAGAAGACTATATCTAAAACTGCTGGTTTCGAAAAGACTCTGAATGTGTGCTTAAATTGCCGTATCATTTTGAGAAGGAATTTACATGTTGAAAGAGGTCTGGTAAATGGATCAATGGGTAATGTTGTTGATTTTGAGAAATACAGAAATAGAGATGGAATTGAATTTTTAAAAATTAAATTTGATGGCATTGAGGAAGTACAGCTAATTGGTCGTTGCTCTGCTAGGTTTTTGCTTGTAAAAGTCTTATATGTTCGCCGTAAGCAGTTTCCTGTTTGCTTGGCATATGCGGTGACAATCCATAAATCGCAAGGTTTAAGTGTAGACAATGCATTGGTGAAAATTGGCAGTTCTGTGTTCAAGGAGGGTATGGCATATGTGGCATTGTCACGAGTCACAACTTTATCGGGATTGTACTTGATTGAGTGTGATGTCACAAACATTTGTGCGGATCTAGATTGTGTTAAGGAATACAATAGGTTAAGAAGAGAGTATGCGCCACATTTGCCTCAATATCCTTTGTTTGAGAAACGTGTGATAGGCCGGAAACGAAGAAATGTGACCAATAGTAGGGAGGTTGTAGCAAAAAGACGAAAAGTCGATGAACCCGAAATTATAAGCAGAAAGAAAATGGATTCTGTTGAAGATGTTGTTGGTTTTCAATTTGAAAATAGTTCTGGTGTCAACTGCTATGCTAATGTAGTGGTTAATGTTGTCTTTTCTCTAGAAACTTTAAAAGAACAGATTGTGATCAATTCGGATCAAAGTTTTTGCTGTTTATTGAATTCTGTGTTAGAGAAATGTAGCACTGATAGAACAAAAATAGAAAGTGTGTCTGAAATTCGAAATCTGTTAGACAAATGTTCAGGTCAAACGCAATTCTCTCAAAATATTCAGCAAGATTGTCAGGAGTTTTTAATGTATATGCTTGATGTATTGCAAGATGAAGGTGTAGATGTAGATCATCTGTTTGGCCTTTCTTATCAATGGCAGCATGGCTGCGAGAACTGTAGGGTATCAAGTACTACTAGTATAGACTCAGAAAGATTTATATATTTAACTTTGCCAGACAGTAAATCAGTGTCCTTTAATAAGCTAGTAAAAGCAGTCGATCAAAACATGGAGTGTAGCCAATGTAAGTCTGCAATGCTGTCCACAATTTTTATACAAACATATGGCCAGTATGTCATTTTAATGTTCCAATGATGTAGGCCTGATGGAACAAAATTGACAACTTTAATTAAAAATGTTGTGGCATCGCAGTTGTCAATATCAGGAAGGACTTTTGTAACTGCAGCAATTATATATCATGACGGTCCTTCAACAACATCAGGACATTACACAGCTTATTTGAAGTCTGGAAACGGCTGATCATTCTGCAATGATTCTGTTTTAACTTTCAAAAAAAGATTGCCTTTTGACCTTAAAAATTCTTACCTGGTGTTTTTACAACCAAAATTTTAGGGAAAGAATCTCAGGATTTGCTCTGAGGAATTTCAAGAGGTTCTAATGGCTCCTACACTATTTGGCCTTGAGGATAAGTGTAGTACAGAGTGAAAAGTTATTTTTGAGTTTTAAGTATTTCCTGAAAAAAAGAAGGTTTTCTTACAGAAAGTGGTGGGCACGGATTAGTTAAAGGACAACAGAGTATTTCCCAAAGCAAACGGTGTTCTTACCATAACACTTGACGTCATGGAAAAATAACTGCACTTTGAATGAGTTCAGAAAAACTGTTTCTTTTAATAAGCTAATTCAAGCAGCCAATCAAAACATGGAGTAGAGGTAATGTAAGTCTGCAATGCTGTCCACATTATTTGTACAAACTTTTGGTTATAATGTCATTTTAAAATTCCAACTATATAAACCTGATGAAAGTAAGTTTTCAACTTTAATTACAAATGTTGTGGCTACACAGTCGTTGATTTTAGGAAGAACATTTATAACTGCAGCTATTATATGACATGATGGTCCTTTGACAACATCCGCTTATTACACAGCTTATTTAAAATGTAAAAAAAGCTGGTGTTTCGGAAATGATTCCCATTTGACTATGAAACAATGTTGCCTTTTGACTTAAAATATTCTTACTTTGTGTTTTCAGAAGAGAGAATTTAGGGTAGGTAACTGGCCTATAATGATTCTAGGAGTTGATATAATTTTATGTACTGTTTTAAATTGCTTTGTGATTAACAGTGATCAAGAGAATTAAATATTTGTAGTAGTCATAGAGGTAGTGTAAGTGTGCCTCATAGTAAGCAGTATCAGTGTCATAGGAAATGTGGAACATGAGTGAGCAAGAAGGGTGAGATATTACTAGTACAGGATTGTGAAAGTGATCTTGAATGTTTTCTTTCTGAAAGTTGTGGAAAAAGAAAATGACGGGATTTGCTTAGAAGAATTCCAAGAGTTATAAATGGCTCTTACACTATTTGGCCTTGAGGAGAAGTGCGGTAGAGAGCGAGAAGTCATTTATTGTATGTAACATATTTGTCAAAACGATGGAGCTTTTCTTTCAGAAAGTGGCGGGCAGAAAATAATAACAGCACAACAGAGTATAAGCTGTTCATAGGACATCCTTCGACGTCATGGAAAGTAAGTTACTTTTGAGGAGTTCTGATTTCTGATTGGTTATGTTATATGGGTTTTTTAAACACAATCATTTTGATTGTGTTTTTTTTTCCCCGCTGTTATATGATGAATACCTTCAACTCACTGTTTTTAGTGAAATTTGATATATTCTGAGAACAGCAAAAATAAACCATTTAACATGTATAATTAATTCTGTACTTTGTATAGTGAATTTTAATTTGTACTCGTCTTGTCTCATGCTCAATCGTCTTTTACTACCTTCTATCAATCCTCTTTACATACTCACATTGCCTTTTGTTTTATTCTCTTTCACCCTTGTTCTCTAACTCCACTTATCTTTCAACCTTTGTTTCCCTATTCCAACTCTGCTTTTTTCTTTTCTCCCTTGCACCATTTTCCAGCTTTTAGACCTTCTGCTTTGCTTGTCTTTTCCATCTTTCCTCCCTTTGTTTTCTAAATTAAATATTTTTGGGTTCTCCTTTTTTGGTGCAATCAGTTAGTATAACTCACCCTCACTCATTTATCTTTCTTTGTTGCTTCACTCAGTCTGTATCTGACACTCTTTCCTTCACTTCCTCTGTCTCCTCTCTCCCTCACTCTCTTTTCCTTATTCACCCTTTCCTTATATAGTTTACCTTACTCACTTTCTTTTAGTAGCTTACACAACTTCAGTTTAGTTTTCTCTTCTATCCTTCTTTTCTGTCACTGAAAGTATCTTCCTTTTTTTCTCTTAGTAATTTACTCAATTACAATTTCTTTTTGTCTCTGACTGTCTATCACCGTTTCTTTCTCTTTTTTCCTGCATGTTTATCTCTAACTTTATTTCTTTGTAAAATTGGATGATTTTCAATCTTTTCCCTTGTCTTTTCTAATTTTTAAATACATGTTTTAATATTTTGTTCTTTCTTTCACAGATTGAAAGTATAAAAATAACAAGTGACTAAGTTAACGACAATTATAAGGTAAGTGTTTTGTACTCTTTTCGTTACATTTCTATCACATTTAACTTCTATTAGTTCCACTGCTTCATTTCTTTAACCCTCAGTTTCCTGCCTTTGCTACTTCCCTCATTCCTTTTTCTATTACTTACTTACTCTACTCCTTCCACTCCTTTTCTCAGTCCCTCTGTTCTCATAGTTCCTCACTCCTGTTCACTCACTCCGTCTCTATTACTCTCACTGTCTCTGACTCATCACTCTTTCACTACTTGTTCATTATGCTTTCTCCCTGTAGTTCAAGCACACTATGTTATTTACATTTCTTTGCTGTTTCAATTATTCCTTTTCTGTCACTTCTTCTTTTCTGCTTTCTGATTTTTCTCTCTGTTATTCCACATGTTTTAACCTTAGTCACTGTCATACATCTTGTTTTATTCCTATTTACTTTCGCTCACTGTTTTCTTAACACTTTCCCTCAGGGTTGTTCTTTTAGTCCGGTTCTATCCCTACCTCTCATTCCACATCCTTTACTGTTTTTCTTCCTAATTTGAACATTCACTCACATTCTCTAAGAAACTCTTGTTTATTATTCTTCTACTCTCCTTTTTTTCTTTCACTTCCTTATCTATTTTGTTTTTCTCAATTATACCCTCTTACATCTTTTCTTTGGTAAATAGATCTATTAAACAGTATCTCTGTGTTACTCCCTCTAGCTGTCTTTCTTTTAACATTACTCTCTGTTTCCTTCCCTTATACTCACTCTTTCGTTTAAAAAAAAAAAAAATTCTGTTTCGCTTCCGGTTCGCGTACCGGCGCGCGAACCGGGAAGCAAATCAAAAGAAATAGAGGTTGCCAGAGTGCTAAACATTCTAGCAATTTTTTATAAATGGGAGGTAGTTCTGAAAAGAACTTTTTTTTAATTGTTTTTGTTGTTTTATATTTTTTTTATTATTTTTCTGAATTTTTTTTACATTTTTTGTATTTTTTGAACGGTTTTATATTTTTTTTGTTTTTTTGGGGGGGAAACGAAAATCATTCATTATAAAGGGCTCAACAGGAGCAACAAAAAAAAAGATAATTTACTTTCTGGGGCGTTTTGTACATTTATGATTTTCGATAGCTCTGTTGATTAGATTTATGCTACTCTCCCTATAGCAAATTAATTTGCCGCAAAAAATGCAGACTTGCTTCACGACCCCGAAGTTTATCTGGATGTTTGGGACCGTCTCCCTCGCCTCTGGTCCCGTCACTGCCTGTTCGGTTGATGTACTGGCCACAGGAGGGGGGTTTTCCTGCAGGTCACGTACCTGCGCAGCACTATAACTTATAGGGTGCCACCTCTCCATGTGCCGATGCATGGTGTAATTCCCGAAGCTGTACTTTTTATCAGTCCCTCTGGACAGAGCTTTGTCACAGATCAGACATGTGACGTAGCGGGCATTTACTTTTTTTTGGCCCCGGGGAAATGTATAGAATTGCCAGATATAACTATCCTTCACATGGGACCTCCTTGGCTCTTCAGGCAAAAACTGTCTCCTCTCTTGCTCCTCTTCCTCTCCTTCCTCTTCTTCCTCCTCTTGATTAAGGATGACCTGAGGAGGTGGTCCATCCTTTTTTGGTGGTGGTGGTGGTGGTGGATTGGCTCCAACAGCTGCAGCTACAACACTTGCCATTTTAGAAAATATGGAAAGTAGGTCTTCCTCTCACAAAGTTGAAAGTCAGAGTGAGAAAAAAGGTGGGGGCTTTCATCATTTGGGAAAAAAAAATGTTCTAAACCAATGAAAAGCGTTATTTTTAGGTCACATGACCTAGCCTTACATCATTAGGAAACCAAAAGTGAAATGAACCAATGAAAAGTTTTATTAACAAGTCACATGACCTGTTACGCTTACGTTACGCGCTCCGCGCCCCGGATCGCTTCCGGGGTGCTGCGCTTCGCGCCTCGGTTCGCGCTCCGGAGCACTTCCGGGTGCGCTAACGCGGCGCGTCATAAGACGCATTACGCGACAACGCGATACGTCGCGCTTACGCGACGCGTCACAATGTTGTTTTCTAACGCTGCAGTTGCGCAAACGGAACGTTTACCGGTTCGCGGACCAGGTCGCGGCACCAAATTGAGCTAACGGGAAGCTACCCGGTGCGCGGACCGGTAGCGAAACAAAAAAATATATATATACATAAAAAAATTGTATTAAAAACATACAAAATATATTTTTCGATTTAAAGAAGAATACATTTTAAAGCTTTTGATATTTGCAATTAAAAAACCATTGAAATTCACTGAAAAAACCATAGGTTATACACCATATATAGTTAGGAATTAGCATTTACAAAACCTTATTTTACTCACACAAAACCATAGAAATTTGCATATATAGTTAGTTGCACTAACTATATATCGCGCACCCGCAATCCACTGCTGATCATGTCACATATTACATCATTCATGACATGGTCAGTGACATCACTGATGACATCACTGATGACATCTCAAATGACATCACTGATGACATCACTGATGACATCTCAAATTGCATCACTGATGACATCACTGATGACATCTCATTTGACATTACTGATCACATCACTGATGACATCATTCATGTGATAATACGATGAACCTCTTCAGACTCTAATATAACCCTAGATACACTCAGTGTAAACAGACACTCACAGACTGTCACAGACTGTCACTCACCCATGGAGTTACACACACACCTAGTCAGTCATGCAAAGAATCAATCACACCTCCATTTTCTCAACTATACAGTTATACACACCTTACTTATTCAAACATATACTAACACATATTTACTCTCTTATACAATCCCGGATACAAGTTCACAATGATCCATACAGCCACTCACACATTCACTGGCTCTTATGCACAGTTATTTATATATGTCAACTCTCAAATGTACTGTGTTTTACATATGTACTTACTTTGACATGTAGCACTGAGATATCCATTCACTCACCAATACACTCATGCACACAGTCAACCGCCCATACAGCTGTTTCCACATGCACTTTTGAACCCATACATCTAGTGAATCAACTGCTCACACATCTATGCACAGAGTCATACACCTGCCAGCCACCCACACACACACTCAGTCTCCCATATAGTTACTCATATAGCTACTGATCAACACATGCAGCAGTTTACAGAACAACAGATATATTGATGCACAAATTAAGACAGTTTAGTCACTAACCCATGCACTCAGTGAGACACATTTAATCACTCACTTATACAGTCAGTCATGCACCTACTAAATCCTTCATCCAGACACTTATAAATCCACTCATTCTTCAATATGTAAGACATATTTTAACTTTACAGAAACATACAGTCACTGGATGTTGTCATCAGTGATGTCATCAGTGATGTCATTTGAGATGTCATCAGTGATGTCATCAGTGATGTCATTTGAGATGTCATCAGTGATGTCATCAGTGACATGTCATGAATGATGTAATACGTGACATGATCAGCAGTGGATTGCGGGTGCGCGATATATAGTTAGTGCAACTAACTATATATGCGAATTTCAATGGTTTTGTGTGAGTAAAATAAGGTTTTGTAAATGCTAATTCCTAACTATATGGTGTATAACCTATGTTTTTTTCAGTGAATATATATATATATATATATATATATATATATATATATATATATATATATATATATATATATATATATATATATTACCTACTGGCGGTCGCCAGTAGGTATATATAGTTAGGATTTTTTCTCTATGGGTTTTTTGAAAATTCTATGTCTAATAACTTTGGCGTTTGTGGACGGAATTGGCTGAAATTTTCAGGAAAATGGCACATTTTGTTTCTGAGCAGCCCTTGAAAATTTGGGGGGGGTTCGTCAAGGGGGGGCCGAGAAAAAAGGGGGGTCCCAAAACGTGTTTTTAACATTGAGTTTTCCATAGGGCGGTTGGCCTCACTTTTAGCCCGAACGGCTGAATGGATTTGCACGAAACTTGGCAAAATTGTAGGGACTGGTAGCCCGATGTGCCTTTTGTAGGTCTCAATATATGTGCTCCAGTGGATTTTGAGAAATTAACGTTTAAAAAAAGATATATATCTGTAACAGCGGACCGGTTAGCGCTCTGGTTCGCGGACTTTTCGCGCAACGGAGCTTTGTGAAGCGAAGCTGATTGGTTCTCCGGCGTCTGTCAACATTCCAAACAGTCCGTAGCGGCCGCCATCTTGTCTCTCGGTAGGATCGAGAGACAAGAGGAGGTCAAAACAAAGGGGGAAATAACTATAAGGGGGCATAGTAGATCCTCGCTGACCCCCTAGGTTTGATGTGGAGGTTTTAAAAGGGCCCCGCGGGGCAAAAAAAAATAATAAAAATAATAATTGAACGGCTGAATGGATTTGCACGAAACTTGGCAAAATATTAGGGACTGGTAGCCCGATGTGCCTTTGCTAGGTCTCAATATATGTGCTCCAGTGGATTTTGAGAAATTAACGTTCAAAAAAAGATATATATCTGTAACAGCGCTCCGCTTCGCGTAACGGAGGTTTGCGAAGCTGATTGGTCATTCTGTCACTGGGCTATAGTTGGGCTACATCTGGCTGATATTTGGGCTACATTTGTTTTTTTGTGTGTCTGGCGGCCATCTTTGGGCTACATTGGGCTACATTGGGCTTCATTGGGCTACATTCGGCTAATTAGCAAATAGCTCATCGCAAACTAGGAATGGTAAAGAATCGCTATTTATTCCTTAAAGTTCGCTATTTAGGAAATGCAAATAACTTTGATGATACATATGGCGGTTCATCTCTAACAAGATAAGAAGCATAGGGATAGATTTATGATGACTGGCGCATCACCAGGGATGTGTTAGTCATTCTGTGCCGCTGTTCCGTCACCTATGGTGTGCTGCATTTACAATGCGGCGCATCACGGGGCAAAAACAGCACAGATGCGTGATGTATCTGTGCCGTAAAGGTGGCGCATTGCTGGAGTTGTATCGCAAGTGTGATGAAGCTCCAGCAAGGGTCGGGGGTGCCCCTGTCGCAGGGTTTCTGTTCTCACACAGAACTGTGGACAGAGGATTGGAACCTCGGCGAATTAGGGTGTCCCAAAACTCACGTTAGTAATCAAAAACTATTTAGCAAGCTAGGTACAGTGTCACATTGGATATAACAAACTCTCAATGTTTAGACAATCCAGAATATGAACTTATAGTACCTCAGGATACGTGGAACTCATGAACAGTCGGTCGTTATATATTTCTTAGAAACCAGAACATGGAGTTAAGAAGAACACATGTGTATTTGAAATGTTTATTTACTAATGCCGTCTTCTCAGGCGTAGTACCTTAGATAATAAAAGTACACATATTATCAGTAGCAAAATTACCAGCATAGTTACTAGTACATAAAAAGTGAATGGTGATAGTATGTTAACATGCTGTAAATGAATAAGAGTTAGCAACACTTATAAGCAGCCGCGGGCCGTGGAGGGAGTTACGGTGAGGCATGGAGGCGGGGAGGGGGAGAAGCAGGGTGGAGAATACAAGTACACATATTATCAGTAGCAAAATTACCAGCATAGTTACTAGTACATAAAAAGCGAATGGTGACAGTATGTTAACATGCTGTAAATGAATAAGAGTTAGCAACACTTATAAGCAGCCGCGGGCCGTGGAGGGAGTTACGGTGGGGCAGGGAGGCGGGGAGGGGGAGGGGCAAGGTAGAGAGGGCTCCACCCTGCTTCTCCCCCTCCCCGCCTCCCTGCCTCACCGTAACTCCCTCCACGGCCCGCGGCTGCTTATATCTCACCCTCCCTAATACACATATTATATTATTTGCTAAGAAGGTCTCTTTGTGTTGGTTTAGGGCGTGCCCATACTTTAGTGTCTTAGATTTGAAGGAATCACATCAGCATACACCAGCTCTCTCTTCATGTGAACCGCATCAACTGTTGTGTATGTGTGTTCGGCAAAGCAATATAAAACCCGCCTCATGCCCAGAATTGGCAGAAGTTGCACTTATGTTATGAGTATGAAGTCGTGGAGATCAGACCTCATAACAATTCTGTATCGTGTTGTTCTTGAAACTTTAGCACTCGCTGTACAGATATAGTTTAACAAGCAAAGCAGATAGTAGAGCAATAACATATTATTCTCATGTAAACCACGATGAACTACTAGGTGGAAAGCTAAAGCAACAACTAAATGTCGTGTGCAGAAGTTGCAAAAAAGGAAAAATGGCGTTTAAACCGGTAATGAGCCCATGCTAACTTAACACGGTGTAAAGATATCCAGGACCTAGATGACACCTCCTCATGATCCGGAAACGAACTGAATAAGATAATAGAAGTGCCATCTCATGAGAGCAGATTGCAAGTTTATATGTGGACGGTCCGCAAGGTAAAGCATTAAAAACTAGGAAAATTCAATGCTAAAGAAAAATAAAACAGCCAAGTACTTTATCGAGTCTTAAGCCAATAGGCAAGGTAAATAATAAAAACTTGACAATTAAGTCAATGAATTGTCAATGAAATGCTAGTACTCAGCATATGAAACATGAAAAAGGTCTATGACATAACTGTGTATGCAAAATAAGCTGCAACAGCCTCCAACAGGAAGTCACCGTCTTCATCCGAAAACAGTTCAGCCATCCAATTTAAAAGCGGAAAAGAACATACGTGCTCTCCCAGCACCGGATCCTCTATCACCATCAGAGGACAGCTCGGTGGGTTTTCAAGAAAGCTGTGTTCCAAGAAAGACTGTGCTGCCGCCAGTAAATTCCAGGGACCAAGTAGTCCATGCATCAATGCCACAGCCATAATCCTTTCGCCAGGACAAATCAACTCGTGAGTAATGATAGGAGTCATCAGCTGATTAAAGTCGACGTCAGGAGAAACCGGTCCGCAGAGACACAAATCAATGGCCCAATCGAAATCACAGGTCAGGCAGTGAAATACAGGCTGGACACAGGTGAAGTAGGAGAACCGAAAAGATAATCCATATGCCGTGCTTAATATCGCCAACGGCATTGTGCCATAATATTCTAGCATGCGATTGCGGAACAGTGTCAGCAGCTGCAGGGTCGGAGGTTGCATAGGAGGGACATCCATATTTAAAAATGTAAAAAAGTACAAGAGCGTCCGCTGGTAATGCAAGTAAAAATGCAATCCACGAACCAGAGTGGAGAAAATGGAATGAAAGGGAGTAGGGATGACTCCAAAGATTTTCTCAAATGAAGTCACGAGACCACTGGTAACAACTTTAAAAAAGTGTGCCAGGGATTTTGTGGAGGATGCGTTAAAGATAGTCGGAAACATGTTGCTGAAATTGAAAGGCAAACCTGTGTACGGGTGTTCGCTATGTGAAGTACGAAAGTTTCACGGGCCGAACTCAAGGCCACCTCTCTCTGAGACAAAAGAGCTCTTATTCTTGTCATGCTGTTGAAACGTGTCCCAAGGTTGGTATTTGTGGCCAGATTGAAAACTCCCTATGTTCATGTGTGGGAGGAAATAGAACATTTCTGCAGCAAATAACCCGTTCACTTACTGTTACGATAAAAGGAATACTTTTAATTAACTCAGAACAATCTTCATTATTGAGCATCAAATAACTACCATTTTCCAACAACTTGAACGTGGGGATGATAGCAGGAACTGGCGTGCCTTGCATCACGCAAGCCATATTTGGTCGCTGTTTGTTGCATGAATCGTGTAACTGTATGTGCCTACACATTAGTGAATGATCTGGCGTCTCAGTGCATTCCTCTCCATTCAGATAAACTTCTTGATCATCTTTGAAACATCTGTATGTGTATGGAAGCGACCAGACCTCATGAACAAAAGCACTACCTAAAGGTTCATAAAGACCTATTGGTATATATTTCATACAATTTGAAAACTTATATAAAGCAAAAGGCAGCGTTATTAAACCGTCGATAAGGCATGTTGCCAAAAAACCCGCAATCCTCTGCTGATGATGTCACTGAGCATGTCATGAATGATGTAATATGTGACATCATCAGTAGTGGATTATGGGTAATAGTATCTCTAGTTTACTCCCCTATAGCTGTCTTTCTTTTAACATAAGTGTGTGTTTCCTTCCCTTATACTTACTGTTTTTGGTTCGCTTCCAGTTCGCGTACCAGCGAGCGAACTAGGAAGCGAACTAAGAGAAATAGAGGTTGGCACAGTTCCAAATATTGTACCAATTTTTTAATAACGGGGAGGTAGTTCTGAAAAGAACTTTTTTTTTTATTTTGCTGAACATTTTTTTACTGTAAGGTTCCCGATTCGCGAAGCGGGAACGAAGAAAAAAAAATATTTAAAAAAATAATTATTCATAAACATATAAAATATATTTTTGGATTTAAAGAAGAATAAATTTTACAGCTACAGATATTAGCTGTTAAAAAACCAATGAAATTCACTGAAAAAACCATAGGTTATAGACCATATATAGTTAGGAATTAGCATTTACAAAACCTTGAAAATTCACTGAAAAAACCATAGGTTATAGACCATATATAGTTAGGAATTAGCATTTACTAAACCTTATTTTACTCACACAAAACCATTGAAATTCCATATATAGTTAGTTGCACTAACTATATATCGCGCACCCGCAATCCACTGCTGATGATGTCACATATTACATCATTCATGACATGGTCAGTGACATCACTGATGACATCACTGATGACATCTCAAATGACATCACTGATGACATCATCTAGTGTCTGTGTGTTTTTGTAAAGTTTAAATACGTTTTACATATTGAAGAATGACTGGATGTATGGAAGACTGAGTGTGTGTGTGGCTGGCTGGGAGGTGTGTGACTCTGTGCATATCAATGTGTACTTGTATCAGTGATTGTATAAGAGAGTAAGTATGTGTTAGTATATGTGTGAAAAGTATGGTGTTCTGTGTTTAACTATAGATGAGGAAATCGAAGTGTGATTGATTCTTCACAGGACTGACTAGGTGTATGAGTGCATATGATAGTGTTCTAATAATAACTGACTGTATGTATGAGTAATTGTATGGGTGAATGAGTGAATGTGTGTGTAGACGTACGAATCAGTGAGTGCGTATGTAGTAACTGGTATTGGTGTGTCATGATGTCATCAGTGATGTCATTTGAGATGTCATCAGTGATGTCATTTCAGATGTCATTAGTGATGTCATCAGTGATGTCACTGAAGTATGGTGTTCTGTGTTTAACTGTATAGATGAAGAAATGGAAGTGTGATTGATTCTTTACAGGACTGACTTGGTGTGTGAGTAACTCCATGGATGAGTGGCAGTGTGTGACTGTCTGCATAGGTGTATGAGTGCATATGATAGTGTTGTAATAATAAGTGACTGTATGTATGAGTTATTGTATGGGTGAATGAGTGAATGTGTGTGTAGACGTAGGAATCAGTGAGTGCGTATGTAGTAACTGGTATTGGTGTGTCATGATGTCATCAGTGATGTCATTTGAGATGTCATCAGTGATGTCATCAGTGATGTCATTTGAGATGTCATCAGTGATGTCATCAGTGATGTCACTGACCATGTCATGAATGATGTAATATGTGACATCATCAGCAGTGGATTGCGGGTGCGCGATATATAGTTAGTGCAACTAACTATATATGGAATTTCAATGGTTTTGTGTGAGTAAAATAAGGTTTAGTAAATGCTAATTCCTAACTATATATGGTCTATAACCTATGGTTTTTTCAGTGAATTTTCAAGGTTTTGTAAATGCTAATTCCTAACTATATATGGTCTATAACCTATGGTTTTTTCAGTGAATATATATATATATGTATATATATATATATCCCAGTCAAAAAGCACCCAACAATTGGAGTCCCACACATCTTGTGTCAAGTGATTTATTTTGCCAGGCAGCATCGCAAATCAAATTTATAGGTACAGCAAGTTTGTTAACCATCAATTTCCCCATATGCGTTTCGGGCGTCATCCCGCCCTTGTTCACAGGGATGGCTTGTGAGAAGAGGCAGTGTAACTTGTGAGTATTTCAAAATGTTTTATTGAGGTTCCACCCTGTGGGCGTGCTCGCTCAGTGCACCCTGGTACTTATAATCTTTAAGCTGATAAACCTTTTGAAGGTACTGCTGCCAAGTCGCTTGATACAATTATATAACCACGGTGGGTTTCCACATAGTTGCTGCCTTGCTGTTTTCACCCTAGCAAAACGACACAATGTTCCCTTTGCGGCGTATTCGTGACGGTGCCGGACCCGCACTTCTGCGGTGGGGGTCTCCACGACCAGGGTAGGCCGCTACATATTCCAGTCGAAAAGCACCCATCAATTGGAGTCCCACACATCTTGTGTCAAGTCATTTATTTTGCAAGGCAACATCGCAAATCAATTCCATAGGTACAGCAAGTTTGTTCGCCATCAATTTCCCCCTACACGTTTTCGGGCGTCATCCTGCCCTTGTTCACAGGGATGGCTTGTGAGGAGAGGCAGCGTATCAAGTGAGTATTTCAACAATGTTTTATTGAGTTTCTGCCCTGTGGGCGTGTTCGCTCACTGCACCCTGGTACTTTGAGTCTTTAAGCTGATAAACCTTTAGTAGGTACCTGTTAGAAATGGGATTTTTGGTAAGCTATGGCGTGGGCCAAAGCCAGGCAAAAACCACCACTCAAGTCAGGATAAGGGAGTAACACTTTTAAAATAACCCCTGCTCACCCCCTTGGTAGCTTGGCCCAAGCAGCCAGGCTTATCTTAGAGGCAGTGTGTAAAGCATTTGCACATAACCAGCAGTAATACAGTGGACGCACTACAAAAGGACACCACAACAGTTTAGAAAAATATCCAATATTTTTATATAATCAAGACAAGACCAAAAACGATAAAAACCCACACTACTATACTTAAAAGTTCACAGTTCCAAAAATACGCTGATTAAAAAGGGTTCCTGGTGCGGATAGCTCCGTCTGGGCTACCACAGCGTTGTGAACAACAAAATTCAACAGTTCTGGCTGGTCGCAGGGTCGTGGGCCAGTTACGGTGTCAGAAAGACCTGCAAAACAGTACCTGTGAGAAATGCAGGGCATGAAGTCCCTTGAAGTCACTTGCGTTGCGGGTCGAGCTCCTCTCTGGTGGAATCAGGAGTGCTGGCATTGGCAGGCATCAGGTGCTGCGGTGCAGGGTGCAGCGGTGCGGCGTGCAGTGCCCCCGGGTCGCAGTGCGAGCAGCGGCTCGGTGGTGGCGTTAGAGGACGTCGTCGGTGAGACCAGGATCGCGGTGCGTGATGAAGGCGGTGCTCGTCACGGTGCTAGCAGGTCACAGTGCAAGCAGTGTCATCGTTGTGCTGGAGCATTGTTGTCGGGTGACGAACTGGAGTTGATGGCACCGGCATCGGTAGGACAAGGCTGCAGTGCGGGATGAGGTTGGTGCATCGTTTGACTTATGAGCGGGGCCCTTGAACCACGGTGTAAGCAGCGGCATCGATTTCGGAAGTAAGAGGTGGCGTCAGGCCGGCCAGGGCGTCGCCGTGAAGCAAGGCAGTGCGGAGTGCGGTATCCACAGGTCGCGGTGCGAGCAGCGGCTCGGTGACAGCGTCAACAGGCGTCATCGGTGAGACCAGGGTCGCTGTGCAGCAGTGCCCTCTGTGGTGCCAAAGCTTTGGCGTGAAGTGAGGCGGTGCGGAGTGCGGTGCCCACAGGTCGCAGTGCCAGCAGCGGCTCGGTGGTGGCATCAACAGGCATCATCGGTGAGACCAGGGTTGCGTTGCGGTGCTGCTGCAGTGCCTTCTGCGGAGCCTTCAGGACTCGGAGTCTGCAGTGGCATCCTAGATGTCGTCGAGTTGGTGTTCTTCGGGTTGCAGCACAAAACACACAGTCCCCAGTGCTGCGGGTCGAAGAACTTGAAGTCTTTGCTGTTCCTGAGACTTCGTGAACAGGGGGCAAGCTCTACCTCAAGCCCTTGAAGAGACTCACAAGTTAGGTTGCAGAAATTCCAGTCCAGGCCTTTCACTGCCCAAGACAGAAGCAGCCGCTGCAGTTCAGCCCAGCAAAGCACCCAGCAAAGCAGTCGTTCATTTTAGCAGCTTCTCCGGCTCTTCTTCTTGGCAGTCTTTTTGATCTAGATGAGTTCTAAAGTTCAGGGGTCTGGGACCCAGTATTTATTTCCAAAAATCATTTGATCTTTCAGGGAGAGAGTGTCTGTGCCCCGCCAGAACCAGTTGGGTCTTCTCTAGTGTGAATTCCTGTCAGGAGGTGGAGACGGCATTTGTCAGAGGCAGACCAGGCCCTTTGAGGTGCAAAGAAATCTCCTCCCTCTTCCCCCATCGTAGCCCAGGTCTATTCAGCCCTTTCCTGACCTACCTAGACTGGCTGGAGCCCCTCCGGCCTCCCCAGCCTTCCATCATCCAAAACCCAGGCAGGCAATCCACATTCCAGCAGAGGCACACGGGATGACTGAGCGAGAAAACACCCACTTTCTAAAAGTGGTATTTTCAAACGCAGAATGTAAAAATCACCTTCCCTAAAAGATGTAGCTTTAGATTCTGAGTTCAGGCAAACTACATTTTATTTTCTTACTGAATTCCCTGGGCCAGTTATGTTTATAAGATGTTATAAACAAACCTCCCATTCTGTCCTATGGGGAACTGGTAGCCTTGCAATAGTGAAAAACAAAATCGGCTGTAATTCACTATTAGGACATGCCACACACACCAGGAATGTCCTACCATTAACATACACTGCACCCTGCCCACAGGGGTAACTTGGGCCTACCTTAGGGGTGCCTGACATGTAAGAAAAGGGAAGGTTGGGGACTGGCAAATGTATACACTGGCCAAGCCGACATGGCAGTTACAAACTGCGTGCAGGCACTGCAATGGCAGGTCTGAGGTACCTTTTCAGGGCTACTCACGTGGGTGGCATAATCAGTGCTGCAGGCCCATGAGTAGCATTTGATTCATAGGCCCTGGCACACTCAGTGCACTTTGGAGTAAAAAGTAAATAAAATATCCAATCATGGAAACACCATTCCATAGCACAATTAACACAGAGCACCTGCACTTTACCACTGATCAGCAGTGCAAAAGGTGCGCAGAAACGTTACACCAGTAAAACAGAGTCAAAACCGCGAGGTCAGAAAGCAAAAAAGTCAGGGGAAACACGCCAAAAGATGCCAAGTCTAACAGTACCGTTGCCAAGTCTCTTGATACAATTCTAAATCCACGGTGGGTTGCTGTGTCCCCACGTAGTTTCTGCCATGCTGTTTTCACCCTTGTAAAACAACACAATGTTCCCTTTGCTTCATATTCGTGATGGCACTGGACCCGCACTTCCGTGGTGGGGGTCTCCGCGACCAGGGCAGGCCGCTACATATTCCAGTCGAAAAGCACCCAACAATTGGAGCCCCACACATCTCGTTTCAAATCAATTCCGTAGGTACAGCAAGTTTGTTCACCATCAATTTTCCCCTACTCCTTTCGGGGGTCATCCTGCCAGGGATGGCTTGTACGGAGAGGCAGCGTAACAGGTGAGTATTTGAACCATGTTTTATTGAGGTTCCGCCCTGTGGGAGTGTTCGCTCAGTGCATCCTGGTACTTAGAGTCTTTAAGCTGATAACCTTTAGTAGGTACCGCTGCCAAGTCTCTTGATACAGTTCTAAATCCACGGTGGGTTGCTGTGTCCCCACGTAGTTGCTGCCATTTTCACCCTCGCAATCAACACAATGTTCCCTTTGCACCGTATTCTTCACAGTAGGGGGAGGGTCTCTGCGACCAGGGTAGGCCGCTACATATTCCAGTTGAAAAGCACCCAGCAATTGGAGTCCCACAAATCTCGTGTCAAGTGAGTATTTCAACTATGTTTTATTTAGGTTCCGCCCTGTGGGCGTGTTCGCTCAGTGCACCCTGGTACTTAGAGTCTTTGTCTATAATGAAGGTATTAAACCCAGACCAGGGTTGGTTAATTCTATTGTATGTATTTATTTATTTGTTAAGCGCGGCTGCCACCCAAAGGGTATCCTGGCGCTGAGACTGCGTCTGTGCTACAGGCAGGACTGCCATTACATTTTTCTTGGGAACAAGAACGTTTTAAGGTCCTTTTTGAAAGAGGGAAAATCTTGTCTGCTCCTCAGCGCCAGCGGGAGTGTGTTCCAAAAAGTAGCAGCCGTGAAACCAAACGCCCGACCGCCCATCCTCACTCTATTGATCCTTGGGACCGTCACTAAAAACGCAGAGGAGGATCTTAAGGATCTAGTGGGGCAATGCCAAGAAAAAAGATTTTGAATCGGCGTCGGCCCCTGTCCATGCAGGGCCTTAAAAACAAGACATGCTGCCTTGAACGAAATTCTCTGCTGGACAGGTAGCCAGTGAAGATCAGCCAGTGCTCCAGTGGAGGAGGCAGATCGAGGACGCGCTAGGGCCAGCTTAGCTGTCATATTTTGTATCCTCTGAAGTTTTAGAATTAGAATTTTAGGGGCCCCCAGAAGTAGTGCGTTGCAGTAATCTAAACGACTAAGAATAGAACTGCGCACTACTTCTGTTCTAGCCTCTTCAGGGAGAAGTGGTAAAATCTTGCAAAGGGCACGGAGTAGGCCCATACAAGTTGCTATGGTTCTGTTCACCGAAGCATCAAGCTGCAGGTTGAATTCGAACAGAACTCCCAGATTACGGGCCGACTCAGCGGCCTCTACCGTACCAGGAATAGATACAGGCCAAAAGTTGTCCGGAAGCGGGCGCGGTGTACGGTCTAAGGAACAATGAACCACTTCCGTTTTTGAGCTGTTAAATTGGAGCGAATTCGCACACAGCCACTCGGCTGTAGCCGACATGCAGCGATGAAATGTGTCTATTGACACTGCCTTGGCGCCCTCGAATGAGAAAATCAACTGGGTGTCATCGGCATAATTGATGACCGATATGCCGAATGACTTTATCAAAGCGACCAGAGGTTGAAGGTACAAGTTGAATAAAATTGGGCTGATCGCCGATCCCTGAGGGACGCCTTGTTCCACACGGTGAGTGGCAGATTGATAAGGTGGTAATGCCATTGTGGATGCATCTTTATAGAATTATGTGAGTTCTACTCATGGTTCGTTCCTGACTGTGCATCCAAGGTGAGACCTATACGTAAATTACTCAGGAAAGGCTTGAAGTTCATCTGGGGTGTAACATGTTCAGAGGCTTTCACTTGGATCAAGTCTCAGTTGTATGACAGTAAAGATCCCAAACCATTTTACCTTTCGTTACCTTGTTGTATCATGATTGATGCCAGTAAATTGAGTTTGTGGTCAGTACTAACACAGAAGAATGAAAATGTGGATTCAAGATTGCATCTGCCTCAAGAGTTTTACACGAGGCGGAGTTGGAATACTTGGTCATCAAGAAGGAATTGCTTGCATTTTGGTGGACAATTGACAAATGTTGTTGCTATGTCTGGGGAAAATGGTTCTATTTACAGACAGACCACAAGCCATTGTTTGCTATTCTGAGTGGTATTGGAGGCAAATGTTGTACAACAAGAACTCTGAGAGTAATAAACTACTGCAATATCAGTTCGATGCAGTTCATATTGCGGGAGGGAAGAATGTCAGAGACGATATTTTGTCATGTTTCCCAGCTAACGGAAAAGATGATTAGAACATTGAGTTATTTGAACCAGTGGATAAAGACTTTGAAGATTGCCGGTTGCATCTATTGAAGTACCCAAGTTAAGTGTCGGGTATCACGATGATTGTAGAGTTTTCTTGAATGAGGACTAATTTTTACAGCAAGTATTGGGACTTGTCAAAAAAGGACAGCCTGGGAAAAGGGTTTTGTGGTAGTTGGGCAGCCGTAGCCAGGCAACAGGGTGGCTGTTTCAGTATGGAACATCATGATGTCAGGTGGTACGTCATAACTAGCTGATGGAATGTGTTATAGTTTGAGAGATCAGAGGCAGTTACATCAGGGACACAGATGGAAGGAAGGATAGGATCTCCTTTGGAATAAAGCAACTTGCTTTTGGTAACTCTGCAGTCCCTGTGTGTTATTTAAGGAGCTGAATACTTGAACTGTCACACTGGCATAGTTGGCAGGATAACCAGAGGACATCTCAACACCAACAGAAAATGACAAGAGTTCACCCTGAACGCCACTACATTGGACTGAACGGATCTTAAGTTGGATGAGATCGGTAGAGTTTTGTGTAACCTTTACACCATGGAAGGAGTGTGACTTATTGGCCACAGAAGTAACTCATGAAAAGGGAAGGGTTGCCGGACACCTTGCTCACAAACAATGGGGTGCAACTAACATCCTGGGAAATAGAGGAATTTATGAGTAACTAGGGAATAAGGCACAAAAAGTGTGCATTTTACAACCCTGAAACCAGTATAATGGTTGAGCCGCTAAATAGGTTGCTCTTGGAAACCATCACGTTGGTCAAGTCAAATGTGTTGAATTGGAAAGAAGCAGTGGTGAACATAATTGAAATTGTACTACAGGGAAACTCCTGTTGAACTGTTTCCTGGACTTTTACTAATGCTTTCAAGACGCAGGATCATCGCATATGGAACCTCAACAGGTTTGTCTTGTACAAAGGATCTGTGAACAATGACAGTGGTGAGAAAGTGGAATTAACAAGTTCTGGTAGGTCTGTGAAGAAACCTGGATATTTTAAGGACTATGTTTGTCTTCCTGTTAAACTCTTGGTTTACCCTGCAAATTATTTACTTGTGTAATCCTATGTGTGCTCTTCAAATTCTGTCTTCAACAAGGGGAGAGCAATTTCTACTCACAAGGAGTGGTAGGTCCAGCCACAGCGTGTGCCCTAACTGAGTAAAGTATACAAAGAAAGCTGAGCTGCTCATCAAATGGGAGGACGTACCTGTCACACTAATGTCTGGATACTGTTGGTCTCAGTGAGTCCTACAGATGGGCATCCATTTTGTTGGATGTAATGCCCTCACACACCCTTTCAGGTGTCATGCCTCATCATCTAGGCTGCTCCTCGTTGGGTCGGCGGTGCAATACCCAACGGGCGACACCTCAAAGAGGGGCACTTTAGCGGAGATCTTCTATCCAACAGTTGTTTGGTGAAGTGCGGGTGTGGGGCCAACAGTGCGTAGACGTGCAGGTGAGTTAAAATAAAGCTGGGAGTACCAATATCAAGTTTATTCTGGAGGTCTCCTGCTCTAGTTAAAATAAGAAAATTAGCCGGTACTCGATGGAATTCAATGTTTCCTACATGAGTCTCAGTTAGTGTGTGATCGTAATGGTCGACATGTTTCTCGCGTAATTGTTCAGTGACTCGCGATTCTTCAGGACCTTTATGCTTGACATGGTTTTTGTGTTTTACTTTAACTTTGCACTATTGTGTTTTTGTGCTGCCTCTTTTTTAAAATCTATTTATATAAGTGTATATCGGTTAGTTATAGTTCGTTATATACACTTGTCTTACTATCTTGACCATTCTTCCATGGCCTATATTGCCTACAACAACCTAGATAAAAGATTATTGCTGTAGAAGTTAATAGCCTACTTACTAATTTAACCAGTTCACTTCACTCCATAGTTCTCTTACCTGAATATAGATGAAGCAACAGCAGGGAAGGCATCACAACATCACAATCGAGGTCCCACTCCGACCCGGCTGAGCTCCAACTGTAGAATTATTCGGAAGGATTATCCATTACAGGCAACTAAATTGAATTAAAAACACTGAATTAGTGGGTTATATATTATACTAATAAATTACAATGAATTGAGACCAGGCTAATACATGACACAACAAAGAATACCTGATAGTGATAATTTAACAAAAAAGAGCAATAGTCACTTCTTCGGACCAATTGGGCGCTAGTATTTAACTAAAACTAAAGTTACAAAATCATTGAGTCATGAAACGCGTACTCAAAGTCTGGAGTGAACAGGATTAAGAATGTATGCAATACAAGGCCTAAATGATGATGCTGATGAATTATGTTCTTCTACATCTAAAATATGGATCACTTTTATGTGTGGGTGGTTAAATGGGGGCCAGTGTGGGCTATTGCTTAGGTAATGAAAGATCCTGCATTGAGTTGGTGTCGCTTTCACCATATCCGCTCCACCAAGTGTGTGATCCAATTATGGTGTACATCAAATCACACCTCAATAAATCACTCAGGCTAGGAGTTGGACAAATGGATGGGAAAGGGGATTTGGGAAAGGTGTGACAAAGACAAACATTATACAAGGACAGTATTCATCATCTGGGTGATGAGCAGCACATCATCATCAATCTGTTGTGGAAGGAAACAAAAGGAATGAGCATGATACAGTACAGTGAAATGCATTGCAAACAGTCCTTCTACCCCAGGGACGCATCTAAATGTTCTGTCATCTAGGTTTGAAAAAACTAATTACGGAGGAGTGAACCCACCCAGTTCTAAAGATATGATTGTTAAAGGAAAAATAATACTGTATTGCCATATTGAGTGGTGCATCGGCATTCTCCTCGGGAATGGCCTTCACTCTTGGGTGTTTGTCTGGACCAGTCCAGTAGGTAAGCAGGATTGTTGGAAGAGGCGAGAAGGCCTGCGCATTGTGAAAGAAAAACAGTGTGGTAGAGTCAATGAGAAGGACAGTAGGAAGGTAAGCTTCATGAGGAGTGTACCAAGAAGACTCAGAGGCAGAGCAGAAAACAAGAGGACTTGAAGTCTCACTTTTACCACCAGTGCAGAACACACACTCAGTAGCATTTCTCAAATCAAAACACCTCCCTCTATTCTGATTATCTGGGTACTAGGTCTCAGAGTCATGGTTTCCCTTTGAAGTAGATAACTTCCTCTTATAGCTGTTGATGAGGTAGTCCAGCCCTAGGTTCTTCCACCCTCTTCTGAGTAATTCCAGTCCAGACAAGAGCAAGATAGATTTGTAGTGCACTGCTGTTGTAGAGCAAGTAGAGAAAGAGAATTGCAGGATTTTTTATAGGTTTATGTCTGTTCAGTAAAATGACTGATCTGGTCTATGAAAAACCATAAAAAAGTATTGGCAATGCCTTGGTTTCGCCTGTGTGATGAATAATGAGCTGTTTTTACCCAAACACTGTCCAGGACGAACGAAAGAGCTCCCTGACAAGTATCACAGGAGTGGAGAGGATGTGGCAAAATAGACAGAGAGGCTGATATAGAGATGGCGGATCCCAGTTTGAGTCTCTGTGAAGCAACATCCTGTGACTCAGTTTATGTTAAAAACAATAGATTTTACGACACCTAATAAAAATTTATAGACATTGACTTTCCTGCGCTTTTGTCAACAGAAATGATTTTTTTTGTAAAAATGTTTTTCTATGCTAAATAAGTATCCTTTTATTAAATCAATGGATAAAAAATGTGGGTGCGGGGAAGCTAGTATAACATCTCTTTGTTTTCTAAAACTACTCTACTATAATTTGCAGGCCTCTATGAAAGTATCTGTAGGTGGTGCCAGCCCAACTTCTTTGAACGGTGCTGTGAAAGCGAAGGTCAGTATTGTTCTCTTTGACGAAGAAGCTCAAATACTTCCAAAAAGAAACTGGGACAATATAAATTCGTTTGCCGTGCATGTGCACACGATAAACCTAAAGCGCTACCTGCAATTATTTCTGCTGATGTTGTATTCACATTGACAATTATTTCTAAATGTTTCAAAACTGAAATTAGAACTATATGTGATTGACAAACCTGTCAGACCTGCTTGGACTAAACAATTCACAAATATAGTGTGATGCCGTACATCGCACAGCTCCTTATTAAGCGGGCAATAAACATTGCAGAGCACAAAACATTATTGAGGAGTTGACAACCCTCCTTGTCCCCCAATGTGCTACATTTCGGTATTCAGACCCAGGTGTAAATTTTCATTATAAACAGTAAGCCATTCATTGGTTCATCAGGCCCTGTGGCATGCATCAGCCATGTGGTTTAATTGACAAGCTGTTAGTATACCAATTTGTGATGCTGTGGGGTGTCTTGTCATAGGAACCTTTAAAGGAAAACTCCTGGCAGTTGATTTTATCATGGAGCTCGCAACTGAGAAATCCCATTGACACCTCCTTCCAGCTGACTTGCCCCATCTGCACCAAAAAGCTGTCCTCATTAGCCAATGCATCAAGGTGAGGAGAGGTGCGTTTTCAAGTGAGCCCATCGCCAGGATGATAAATGTACAGACACCAATTCATAAATCAGGCTCCCTGTGCAGCGTTCTCCCTGCACCGCATCAGCGTGTGGTATCAGCAAGCCTAACAAAGCTGCAATTTTTAAAATGTGGTGATTGTGACCAAGCATGCAGTGCGGGGGAAAAGATTTAACACAGAGAATGATGCTTGTGTAAACAATCATTACGGGATATGGCGCAGTAGTGAGAGCTGCTGACTCGAGTTTGGGCAGCGCAACATAATAGGATTCTGGGCAAATCACAATCTCTCCCTGTGATAAGTTGAGCTATATAAATCTGCTGAAAAATGATACAGTAGAAAGAGACAAAACTTTATAAAAAATAGTTCCATCAAAGCGGATTTTAGCAGTATTTCGGAGGCGGGAAACTGATAAGAGAAGCAGTTAAGGAACAAGCATTGGTAAATGCGGGAAAATATGTGACAGCCAATAGAACTGGAGGAAATTTAAGTCGCACACACAGGAACCAATGAGGCGGAATGTAAGTCCCTTTTAAGTTTATATTAAAAACAATAGATTTCTCAAGTAAAGCCAAGCGATCTGCAGGCAAAACCTAAAAAAGAGTGAACCCTGTAAGTAAATCTCTCTAAGTGTGAAAGGGTCAATCACCTTCATGAAAAATGATCACCCATCAGGCCCCAAACATTGCAAACCATCAAAATTAAGTTTACAAATTAATTGAGCACCCTCATTCACTGCCTCCCAGCACATAATTATCAATTATCCCTCACAATCACTCAATAAGATATCACTCATTAGTGCAGTAGTTACCTGTTCCAATCCAGCACAGTTTTTATCTCTTCTCTGATACAAGCAACTCATTGGAATTTAGGAGTCCTGTAAATCAAATGATCTTCTGGGGCAGCCCTTCTAGGTGATAAAAAATAGAAGGATAGGAGTTGATTGTACAGGTTACTTTGCGCTAAGTAAGTTTGTAAAGGTCAATCATCTTTAGGAAAAATGATCACCCATCAGACACCGAACATTGCAGTTCATTGAAATAAATATTACTATTAATTAAGCCCCCTCCATCACTGTCTGCCACCACAAAAATCATCAATCATCACTCACAATCATGCATTCATTGTCGCAATAGTTGTAGTTACCTCTTTTAATCCAAGCATGGGTAGGTAAGTCAGTAGGTACACAATTGTTTCTTTAAAGCAGGCAACACGTTGGAATTTGGTATTGGCACTCTTGTAAATCTGTGATCTTCTGGGGCAGCCCTGCTATGTGACCTAAAAAAGAACAGGTAAGCATGGGAGGCAGGCAATGTCTCCAATGTAATGAAGGAATTGTGGAGGATTCTTCAATGCACACAAGGTCCTACTTCAATCTGGTTATATATATGACTAGAAAATGTTGGCCAGCATAAATCTAACACAAACATAATGTTCCACTAGCTACCTTTTTTTGTTGCAAAGAAAGGAGTTCAATGAGAAATAATTAAAAAGTTCTATGGTGGCACTGTTATACTCAGTCCAGGAAGTAGAGTTCACTGCAAACTCAGGTGGATCACACAGAAGTTAGTCAGCTAAACCACTTGAGTCTGACCAATCCTCCCCCTGTGTTGTTTCAGGAATGGTGTAATTGTGTGGTATACAATGTTGGTTCATTTTGATCATGGTCAATCTCTCCACATTTTGAGGTGAGAGACTGGTCCTTCTCACTGTAACAACTGCACCAGCTGTGCTAAACACATGCTCATCAAACACACTGAGTACAGGACAAACCAGGTACTTTATTGCAAAGCCTGCTGAGCTATGGCCATTGGTGGATCTACCCATACCAAGGAATCAATGGGTTTTGATCTTCATAGACCTCTTTTGGATCATCCAAATACTCGTAGAACATCCTCTGAATGGTCATTGGTGCTGCCACTTGCTCGACCTCTTTTGCCATTGCCTCTGCACTGGATTTAAGCCCTACCATTTGAAATCAATCCAGTGCAGAAGTTGGGTCTGCTCCTTCTGTTGCTGTTGTTGCTGGTCTTCTAGTTGCTGGCGGTGGCTAGAAGGAGACAAGACTGCCCTCTCTGGAAGTTGAAGGCGGCACCAGAGTGGGACTCTAAGTTCTAGCTGTTCTTCTTCGAGGTCCCCAGCTTGCTCAACAATTCACCTCTTGTATTTTTTTTAAACACACTCTTCAGAAAACCGAATGAAAGTCGGCAAAAAATATTTGTACCGTGGATCAAGTAGTGTGGCAAAGATGTACTCTTTGGATGAGATGATGTCATGTTAAAGCCATGTATTACAAGCCAAGAGAAGGATTAAGCGGGGAACATCACTTACAACGCAACTTTTACCACGCAGTGCTTTTACATCGCAGCTTTTACAACACAAACCATTACAACGCATTGCGCTGAGGGGCGCTCTGGGATAGGGAATATATTTAATTTACTATCCAACACCTTCCCTACTATCCACGGGGACTGGAGTTGGAATAGTAAATTAAATAAATCACTATCCAGCGCCCCAAAGCACTATGCGTTGTAATGGTATGCGTTGTAAAACTCGCGTTGTAAAAGCATGCGATGTAAAAGCATGCGTTGTAATGTTGTACATCCGGATTAAGCTCTCAACCAAGGCATCAAGCTCTGTGTTTTCGTTCACACCTGCAAGTGCAAACCTCTTAGACACCTTCTTTAGCTTCTCCTGTAGCTGATGCAACTATGGAATGACGTGGCCCTTCGTACTATCTTCCTTACCAACTACCCTTGAGAAAACCTCAAAAGGGAGAAGCATCTGTGTCAGGCATCTGACTAGGCCCCATTTGTCCACATCCATGGTCATAGCTTTCCCAATTTCATTGCCTCCTCTTTGAATGACATAGTTCTTGATCTATGTGTACTGTTCAAACAGACAATGCAACATGAAATAGATCAAGTTCCAACGTGCTGTCACCGCCTGTAACAGGGCTGTAACTAATACTCTGTTAGCATGCTGAATAAGCTGCAAATGCTTCTGAGCTTTAAAATAATGGCTGAAATGAGAGCAGATTCTTCTGCATGTGGTTAGTATGTTGCTATGTCTTCTTTGTTATGAAAGTCTTGCACCACAAGGTTGATGCAATGTTCCAAACACAGGACCCTGAAATAGCCACCGTCTGCCATGGCCTTGACTATGTTACTGCCATTGTCAGTGGCAACAAATTCAATTCTGAGTCCCCGGGTCACAGCCATTCAAACAGCTTGCTGTTAAAATCCTCCAAGATGTTTGCAGCGGTATGTGATTTCACCATGAGGAACATGGCTACTGTTGCATGCCGCCAAACGCTCTTAAACATTTCTTTAGGTTCAAAACCTGTAGATAGCTTTTGCTGTACCACTGCAATAATGTTCCAGTGTGCAGTAATGCACACTGGAACATCATCTGGCAACTGTTCCACATGCCTGTCATCAGGAGGATAATGTGAACAACACTTTGCTGCAAAGTTTGTTCAACTAATTGCAGTACATCGTGATGCAGCACAGGAACAGCAACTCTTAAAAAATAGGTGTGACTTGTAACCTTCTATTTTGGGCAGATGGGAGCCACAAATGCTAAGAATCCTACTACTTCACCAAAGAAAAAGGAAGGAGGTCCAGCACTATTATTTTTGTCAGCTCCCAAATGTATAAACCTCAATTATGAGGCCACAGAGTAGGTGGTGGTAGACTCAGTGTGTATTATGGTGGGGCAGTCACTGTTTGTTGGGGTGTCTCCATCTGATTCTGCTTCTTCATGTTCCATTGTGAAGTCTCTGAGGCAGGTGATTCTGCTGGTGCACTGCTGGGAACAGGTTGTTTTGCATGAGGATGTTACCCTCTTCTTCCTCATCATCTCACACCATGATTGGTCTTGTAACTGATGTTCTCCGGATCTCCTCGCCGTCACCACCACAACCACGTTCAGCACGTTTTTTAAGGTGCTCCTTCCACTGTATTGTGTGATGTTTTTCATATGGGTAGTTTGGCCCATAGTACCATAATGTGAACCCAACTTACCTCGACGAACATGTGTTTGGTAAATGGTGCATATTGCAATGTGCTCCCACTGTGCTAACAGTGAAAAAGCCCCAAACTGGGGAGAGGTACTTTTTTACTGGGCCACTGCCAATGCCTGAAGAAGAATTAGAGTTAGGTGGGCATGTCGTCGATTGCCTCTCTGCAGTGCATACTTCTACTGAGGTTGGGGTTGGTGCAGGTCTCAGCTGGGGCTTTGCAAATATGGGCCCCATCCCTCAGAGCAGACTGAATAGTAATGTGGGACTCCTCTATGTCACCTTCCACATGACTAGCTCATCATCATCCTCCTCATCATCTGCTTCCATAATTCTAAGGCTTTTAGGAACTTTTCTTTTCCCTTACCTCTCCTGGCATCTCCCAGTTTTTGCTGGGGTCTGGTGGAGTAGTCCCCTTCCTTTTCCTTGCTGAAGATCTGGGAGCCAATGATTCTAAAAGAGGAGGTTCTTGCTCGGTAGGAAACCTAGCTTCCTGTTCTGTTCCAACATCAGGAAGATGTACTATTGCTGGCTGTGGCTGCTGTCCACTTTGCTCTGCTTCCTGAAATGATTGCGTTCTACTTTCTGAAATGGACAAATCCAATTGACCGTCACCGCTCATCGGCATCACCATGATTGCAGTGATTGCATCACTAACAGACATTGTCTTGGGCTTAGGTTGGGCTGGTGCTGTTGATGCCGGAGTTCCTCCCAGGTTCCTCCCCATCTCGTGAAAACATTATGGTTGGCATGCCACTGGTGGACAGCTGCTTCTTCTCACTGACCACTTTCTTATGAGCAACTTTCATTGGGGCCATCATAAGGCTCTCAGTTGGCAGTGGCACTAAGCTGCACAAGCAGAAGTGATTGGAGGACTGACGTCACTGTACAGGCCTTCTATTTGGCAGTACTGTGGGTGATGTCTCTTCTTCTGTGCACCTAAAAGCAAACATGTAAGAAAATCATTTAGTGAAACATGGCATTGTTGCAGTTTAAATTTGTACAGACAAAGGCAATTTTAGTGTGGTTGGTTACTTATGTAATAATAAATCACCCACCTTTACAGTCAAAACACACCATCATACCATAAACTTTATATTCAAAACAGGATAACACATCATACAGATCAAGCTCTTTCCTTTATCTCCTTATATTCTAAAGGAGACACCTGTGGCACTTACGGAACTGCATGGGTAAATGGAATAATAATCATTAAAAAATTAAGGTTAGTGTGCCCCTATGGCAGGCAATATGGTCTCGGTGGAAATCGAATAAACATTAAAATGAATGATGCTGATGTGTCTGCAGTGCACTGCAGCCTGTGTGTCCTGGATGAAAAGGAATTTTACCTAAAAAAACTGTGTACCTCTGGTGGATAGATGGATGAACCAAGGCAAAATGCAAACAAAAGAAAAAAGATTACAGTAAAAAAATCAGGTGAAAAATGTAAACATAAATTTAAAGTAAAAAATGTAAATACAAATTTAAATTAAAAAAAAACTATCAATAATTTCTGATTTTTGTATGGTACGATAAGAAGAAACCTATTGTTATGAAAGAAGGTACAAAATAAAAAATGCATGTAATATATAAGCACTCTTCATTAAAATCATATTTTTAATATACATATGCAATGATGATCCTCAAGCATACTTACTAAACTGATATCACATCCATCTATGCAAACCTATGGCAAAAGCACACTGTGGATGCAACCAATGGCTGCCAGTCACATGGTCAAACAACAGCAGTAAGCAAGGAGGCATGGAGAACAAAGAACAAATGCAGGCCTATGGCAAAGGCAGACTGGGTGGATGCACACAATGGCTGCCAGTCACTTAGTCAAACAAGAGCAGCAAGCGAGGCGGCATGAGAGACAAAGAACACATGCAAGTCATTGGCAAAGGCACACTGGGTGGATGCACAAAATGTCTGCCAGTCACATGCCCAAACAAAAACAACGAGAAATGAGGCATGGGGAACATATAGAAAATATATGGAGACATAGACTCTACAAAATGGCTCATGGCCATATGGCATGTAGAACATAGACAAATGGTGGCCTGTGGCAAGCACACTCACTGGCCAGACAAAGGAGGCATGGTAACACTGAATAAAACACTACCATTAATTCAGCAATGCCAAAAACAGAAATTAACTGAGCTGTAACATTTTTACAACAACACACAGAATTAAATATTACCCCACATATACACTTTTTGCACAGATAAAAAAGGTGAAATACAAAAAACTCTCATGTTTTATTTAGTTCAACGCTATCCCAGCCCTAAATGATGTTTTACAACAACATATAACACAGAAACAATTGTTTCATGCACCCATGACTAGTACTGACCTGGGCCTGACTGGATAGCCCCTTGGCAGACTACGCCACTTAGTAAAATAAATAAATATTGCAAATATGACAAACATGGAAAATATGTACAGAACTGTGCAACATTGTTCCTTTACAAAAGAAGAAAAATCAATTCAAAAATAGAACAAGGCCCTTTCTGAAACTGAAACTGCAGGATACTCATTTGAATGAAAGTACAAAAAAATACTGGTGCATGCACTCTATCACGCAAACAACACCCTTATACAAGACTTTGTTAACTAATTTATTTGCGAAATCTCAAATAAAAAGTCCCTAAATCTAATTACATATATGCAGCACACAAAGAGAGTGATCCTTCCAGTTCCAAATCCAAATGAAAAGTGACCAGGAGATGGGCAAAGCACTGGGAGGAGCCCACTGGACAGGAACAGGAAGTTGGAGCACTTCATTGCAGTTTGAAAACAAGTTTTCAAAAAAATGCTTCTCGCACAAATACATAACTCGAACGGTCCGTTGGAGAACAAAATCCACTTGAAAACCTATTTTTGTATATTTAGCTGCTTTTTGAGTGCAAAAGATACTCAAGTGATACGTTTGCGATCGCGAGTGGCACTGTATTGTTGCTGTGGCTGCCGCAAGTCGTGTGAGCAAACACGAAGACTTCTGAGTGCTCGCTAGTGGCCATAGAATATCATGGCACTCATTAGTGAGTGGCAAAACTAATCTTGAGCGCGCGAATGGAAACAAAAATTTAGCTTGCCATCCAGAAGGTGGAATCCAGGAACTTCACGCTCTGCCTTGGAGAGCCTGAATTAAGAAAACTCCCTGAGTGGAATGGAGTTTACCACCCAGGCCTAGTAAAGATGTGGGTCCCAGACCTTGACAGTCCCATTACAGTGCCGGCGGAAACACCTTTTGAAATCAGTGAATGTTTGGATGTTTTACAGGACCTGCACAACTTCCAAGAAGCTCAGAGCAATGTCCAGCGGAAATGTTCTGCCACTGGTGAAGTGAAGGAAGCACCAGCCACTCCTGGTTGGATTCCGAAGATCGGGGCTCTTGTCCGGGACATGATTGTGGGCAAAAGAGAATTCAATCATACTACAGATCGCCTGACCTGGCAGTTGAAAGTACCAGAACTGTACTTTTACTACCCCTAGCTGACAGCAAAAACAAGACGTTTTTGTCATTAGATCTCAGCAAAACTACATCAAGTGGCCAGTTCTACATTGTAGGCAAAGAGGGATCTTGGGTAGTTTCCTGTCTCCTCTCACTACAGTTCAGGTGGTCCCGGGGAAGCTTTGACTAATAATGAAGCTTTTTCTGCTTGGCTGGGGACAAATAACACCGAAGTGTCACTTTTTCCTGTTACATCAACAAATTCCATACAATCATCATGTACAGAAAGACGGATTTAAATTCTGCAAACAGACAAGAATGGTGACTACTGCAATGTTTCACCATTAGAGTTATCTACCAGTTCTACACAGATTCATGTGCCGCCTATTCTAATGTAAACAGTCTCCAACTATTCTATCTACTTTGATGATTTATCTTTAGATTCATCAGACCCTGATCCACTTCCACAAAGGGCACCTACAAATTGCACATCTTGCTCAAAAAGAAATATCTTATCGATTATACATTTGGATTACGATTACAATACTTTTTCTCTTTATGTAGATTGGTTTTGTGACTGTCTTTGTTCTGCTTCTGAATGGACACTACATCCCAGAACACTCTGCTGTCAAACTGGTAAACAAGGTTATGAAACCCCATTCTTCATCACACAAAATACGGAAAAACTTTTCCCTTGTGAACCTTTTGCCTGTTCCGGTTCCTGATGGAATTGTTTGGGCTAAGGTCTCCTATGATATATTTGGAAAAACTGAAATTTAAAAAATACTGTAAGTATTCCGTATTTCATTGAATTTCGCGAGCATACAACATTTTTTTTTCACTTCCACATAATGCCTCGCTGGCGCAGGTTCGATTAGCATTCGGATTACAACAGCAACAGCTTCATAGAAGATATGTCACAATAAGAGCCTGGTATAAAATCTTGTTGTCTCTGTGGAGCTCCAACGTACGATTGCCCAGCGTTAGGCGAGGATCGATGGAAATTGTTGAGGGGGTCATTTAATACAAGAGGTGTCCACTCCTGCAGAACTGCAATATTAAAATGCCTTGACCCAGAATTTCTACAGCTCAACTGTCGCTTGATCAAATTCTTAATTAAGCACGAGGAAAGATCAAATTAAAACTATTGGCCAGGCGGAATGGTTGTATGATGTACCATTAGAGACCAGGCTAAGGAGACCTCTCAACGCCAGCGGTATCGCCTCTTGCGGAACTGTTATATCAAAATGCCCTGGCAGGGAAGATCCTAGCCTAGCCGCAGCCAGACTAACCTTATAATCCAGCAAGAGGAAGTCCCAAAATAAGGCCCCAACCTTAAGCATCTTATGTGATCATTTGCACCGTGGGCCTGCATCTTTGGTGAGCTGTTGGAGGTCTTCTTGCGACTCCAGTGCCTCCACCCTGTGGGTCCTCTAGAGGGTCATCTTTGAATTCTTTGAGCCCCCCTGATTGCTCGGGCCTTCCTAGACTAACCTGCTTGTGGTGAGTACCATGGATATTGCTAGTCCAGACATTGCACCTTCTTCCATGTTGGTTGCCGTTGCCAAGGCTTGTTTATGCTCCCGCCATACACCGACCCCTCAACTCTCGACATCCATCCTGCAACAGCTCATATCCAGCTGCTGGTCATACACAGCATCACCTTGTCCGCACACCTGCAGTTCCACGATCATCGTCAGCTTCCTTGCAACACACGACTTTGGTGGGCATACTTCTTCCGGGCCGCCTGGTCACTTCCAAGTGGCCTAGACTCTGTCCCCTCTGCTTGCAGGTACTTTTCTTCTTGAATCCACCTTTGGGTTCTACCGGAAACTTTCACCTTCTCAAGCCGCGGCATCTTCCTGAAGTCCTCCTATGGGTTCAATGGCGGGTTCTGATGCCACTTCACATCTATGCACCCGGCTTCCCTGATTTAGCTATCCTGGTTCCTAGGTTATCTACAGGTGGGGTAGCTCTCCAACATTCTGTCTTCCACTGGGTTTCTTTAGGGTCCACTGAGAAGGGTCCTTCTTCTTTAAAATTGCAACTTCGACTTAACCACTGACATGCATTGATCCTGCGGTCGTGTTCCCACTCTGCACACGGCCTCCTTGGAGCTCCTGGTTACTTACCTTGAGTGTTTCCTTGAGTCCCTGGCACTTCTCCATCTTCTGTGAATAGTCTTGACTTCAGTCGTGGTTCGCTTACCACTATTTTATTATATGGTTTGGTGTCCCCCTAGTGACCACTGTGTATTTCGTGCTACTTACCTGTTTTTATTGAAAAGTATTGTGTGCATTGTCTATATCTCTGTCTAGGAGATATCTGTATGTATTAGTGAGTGTCTTATAATAAATATATATTTTTATAAATACACTGTGTGGCTCTCTTTCACTTAATCTATATCTATAAGATTATGTTCTGGTAAAACAAGCTGCTTTACACTCCTTCTGAACTATGCCTGAAGGCTGCTCTCCACAGCTACTATTTAGAGAGCTTTCTAAGGTTGTCTATGACCACTAATATCACCAGTATTGGATTGGTGCAAGGTGCCTACTTACATAAGTGTAAACCATATACCAAGCCAGCTTCACACATTGGTGTGCAGCGGTTGGAATTCAAGCCTGCATTGTTTTACCAGATAATCATGGTGTGGATTAATTGAAAAACCATCAGGCACATATAATACAGCTTAGAATAAGTAAGTTCTACTGAATTTAGGGTTGGGTAGTTAAGGGCCTAGCACACCCCTTTCTCCAACCTCAGAGAGTTTAGTTTCCACAAGGTTGGGTAGGTGCAACACCTCACTATACCTAGAACCATGTCTTTAGTTGGGATTACCAGTGTACCCCAGTCTGCTAAGTACAGTGGTCTAAAGCTCCAGAAACTAAGGACCCTCTGTAGTCTCAGAAAGATAAAGACAGGTGGCTACCCCAACTTTAAGCTGCTTTTAGAGCTGATGCGCAAGGATGATGGTCATCTTGTGAGGGCATAAGAACAGGAAAATGTGGGTGGGGATACTCCTGAAGAGGGAGCATCAGGGACTCTTCCTGATGATCCAAATTCTGAGTATTGGCAGGAGGACTCAAATGAATCCAACCTTCCAAACTCTGATCCCTCTGGGCATAGTGCAGATGGAACAGAGAAGACATCCATTGTTCTTCCTGGAAGGGTCAAGAGTAGGCTCAGGAGGTCTAGATGCTCTTCTAGACAATCTAACACTTGAGAACATTCTATAGGGTCCTCCATATTTAATAAGAGGGACAGCTCTTTTGACAATCAATCAATCAATCATGCCATTTGTATAGCGCACTACTCACCCGGGAGGGTCTCAAGGCGCTTGGGGGGAGGGGTATGCTACTGCTCCAACAGCCAGGTCTTGAGTTGTTTCCTGAAGGCGAGATGGTCCTGGGTCAGCCAAAGGTGGATGGGGAGGGAGTTCCAAGTCTTGGCAGCCCGGTAAGAGAAGGATCTTCCTCCGTCGGTGGCTCTTCGGATGCGTGGTACGGCTGCGAGGGCAAGGCTGGTGGACCGTAGCTGGCGGGTGGGCGTGTAGAAGGTCAGGCGGTCGTTGAGGTACTTGGGGCCCAGGTCGTGGAGAGACTTGTGTGCGTGGGTGAGGAGCCGGAACGTGATCCTCTTGTCGACGGGGAGCCAGTGCAGGTTCCTCAGGTGGCTGGAGATGTGGCTGCGTCGGGGGACATCCAGGATGAGTCGGGCGGAGGCGTTCTGGATGCGCTGGAGTCTTTTCTGTAGCTTGGCTGTGGTTCCGGCGTAGAGGGCGTTTCCGTAGTCCAGTCGGCTAGTCCCGGGGGTCTGTAGACGAGGGTGCCTCTGAGGATCGTCTTAGGGTCAGTGTGAATCTGGAAGTGGAGATGTTCAGCTGCGGCGAAGGAGTCGTTGGCGTCGGTCGTGATGCGGATGGTGTTCCTGTGGACGATGGCGATGCCACCTCGGGTCTGGTTGATGCGGTCCCTCCTGATGATCTTGTACCCGTCCGGGATGGCGATGGCGATGTCGGGTGCAGAGGAGGCGTTCATCCAGGTTTCCGTGAGGAAGGCGACGTCCGGTGATGTAGCGTCGAGGAGGTTCCAGAGTTCCACGGCGTGTCTGTGGACGGAGCGGGTGTTGATCAGGATGCACTTGAGGTGGTTGCTGCTGGTGTTTGTCTTGGCGGGTGCGGGGCAGGTTCGGAGGCAGGTGAACTTGCAGGTGCAGCAGGTGAAGGGTCCGTGGGTGCGTCTCGGGGTGGCTCGGCAGCAGGCGTGGGTCCGGCCGGCATTGAGTGCGTTGAGAGTGGCGGCATCGTAGGTCAGTCGGGTCGTCTTGCCTCGGCAGGGAGGGCCAGGGGTCCTGGCGCTGGGCGCGGGCCAGGCGCAGACGGGCTTACCTTTGGCGCACCTTCGGCGCTCAATCGGTGCTCCCGCTGCGCGCGTCCGCTGTGCGGTCGCTCTAGGGGCGTCATAAGTAAGGAGCCGGGAGGGAGGAGCAGCTGGGTGGCGGGAGCGGGGCGGCGAATGGAATCACAGGGGGGCGGGGCCACAGGGAGGCAGCGGCGGGAAATTCCAAGAAGCAGCGGGCAGCGGGAAATTCCCAGGAGCAGCGGGAAATTCCCAGGAGCAGCGGGAAATTCCCAGGAGCAGCGGGCAGCGAGCGAAGAAATCTGCAGGCAGGAGGCGGCAAAGGCAGGCAGGAGCGGCAGCAGTGAGTGGGGCGACCAAGCCCTGTGGAGGGCTGAGCGGTCACACTCTGTGGTCCCCTACGGTCCCCTTAAGTAAGGAGCCGGGAGGGAGGAGCAGCTGGGTGGCGGGAGCGGGGCGGCGAATGGAATCACAGGGGGGCGGGGCCGCAGGGAGGCAGCGGCGGGAAATTCCAAGAAGCAGCGGGCAGCGGGAAATTCCCAGGAGCAGCGGGAAATTCCCAGGAGCAGCGGGAAATTCCCAGGAGCAGCGGGCAGCGAGCGAAGGAATCTGCAGGCAGGAGGCGGCAAAGGCAGGCAGGAGCGGCAGCAGTGAGTGGGGCGACCAAGCCCTGTGGAGGGCTGAGCGGTCAGGGATTACCAACTGATTGAACTTGAGAAGCCAAGGCTTAGGCTCAGGATAGATCAGTTGGCCCTTTACAAAGAGTACCTAGAAGTCCAGAAAGCTAGGAAGAAATCGGGACTAGAGTTCCATGGTAGAAGCAACAGTGTTCCTAGAATCAGAGAAGCTTCTTTTGACAATAGGAATCTGAACAGGATAGTCCCTCCTTACCAGGAGGCGGAAGATATCCATAAATGGATCTATGCTTTGGAGAGGGCCTGTAATGTTCAGAGGGTTCCTCAAGAGCAGTGGGCAGCTATCCTGTGGTTCTCCTTTGCTAACAAAGGTAGAGATAAGCTCCTTGTTGTTAGAGAAGAGGATGCTGAAAATTACTGAATACTGAAGAGTGCTCTCATAGATGAGTTTGGCTTAACAACAGTATAGGATTACGTTCAGAGACACCCTGAAAGCATAGGCCCTGCACTGAGTGGATTTTGTAGACAGTGCTTTTAAGGCTCTGGAAGGCTTGCTTCATGGAAGCAAGATACAGGACCCTGAGGGATTGTACAGTTTGATTATGAGAGAGCACATCCTTAATAACTGTCAAAATCAGCTTTTGCTACAGTGCCTGGTGGACTCAGATCTGACTTCTCCCCAAGAATTGGGAAAGAAGGCAGATAAGTGGGTCAGAACCAGGGTTAAGCAGAATTACCATGGCAATGGAGGTGACCAGAAGAAGCAAGATTCTTATAAGTTCAAGGATGAGGGTGGGGACAAGGACAAATATAAGAAAGAGTCTTCTCTAGGGCCCCAAAAACCTCCATCTGGGGATGAGTCCCAAAATTCCAAGAAAGGCAAAAAGAAACCTTGGTGTTACCTTTGTACAGTGAAGACCCATTAGACAAGGGATGCTGATTGTACTAAGGCCAAGGATACTACAACTACCACTGCCATAAAGGCACCTGCTCCCCCTAGCACAAGTTTAAGTGGTAGTACAGCAACCAAGGGATTAGTGGGGTTAATCTTGGGTTCTGAAATGGGTTCTGACTTAGTCAGATCTCTTGCTCAGGCTGTTGTAGTCTGTGATGGTGGCATAGATCTTGCCACCTTACTAGTCAGTCCTACTAACTTGGGCAAGGACAGACAACAGCCTTTGATAAATGAAAAAGAGATAATGGCTTACAGGGACACAGGGGCCAGTGTCACTATGGTGAAAGAGAAACGTGTGTCTCCTGACCAGATCATACTTGGACAAATGTACCAAGTACCAATGCTAGCAATTTCAGGACTGACCATTCCTTGGCAGGTGTGAACCTCAGCTGGGTTGGGGTAAGCGGACCAAACAGGGTTATGGTATCTCCAGACATACCTGTAGATTGTCTGTAGGGCAATGATCTTGGTAATAAGCTTGGGCTGAATGGAGTTCAGGACTCATGCAGAGATGATGGGCAGCTCTGCCAGTGTATTTGCTATCACCAGGGCTCAGGCCAAACAGCTTACCCCTGACGAAGCCCTGGATCCTGAACAAATTGACAAGGTGCTTCCCAGGAGAAGGAGCAGGAATGGTAAGGCATTGTCCTCCTCACAAACTCTCAGTGAAGATTAGACTCCTGAGGGAGAGGATCTTAGCCCCTGTGAAGGAACTGTCCCAAAGGAATTTGGGCCTGCCCAGGCAGAGTTCTTGGGGGTAAAAGGCCCTTCCAGGGCAGATTTCAGTTGGAGCAGCAGTCCTACCCCTCTCTTGAACCACTCAGACAGCAAGATGCTGCTGAGGAAGCAGGGAATATCAGTGGGCCCCATAAGATCTATTGCGCAAGATTGACTCTTGTACTCTGAGGGTAGAGACGCCAAGCCTGGTACAACCCGGAGGTTGGTAATACCCCAGAAGTTCGGAGGTTTCCTCCTCTCCCTGGCACATGATATTCAACTGGCAGGACACTTAGGGCAAAGCAAGACTTGGGACAGGCTTGTGCCTCATTTTTACTGGCCCCATATGTCTGAGGACACAAATGAGTTTTTTTGCTCCTGTGCCACTTGCCAAGCCAGTGGTAAGTCAGGTGGCACAACAAAGGCCCCCTAATCCCACTCCCAGTGGTTGGGATCCTCTTTGAGAGGGTAGGGATTGACATTGTTGGTCCCCTGAACCTTTCAACTGTGTCTGGGCACAGTTATATAGTAGTGGTGGTGGACCATGTCACTAGGTACCTAGAGGCCATTCCCCTTAGAACTGCTACAGCTCCTGTAGTGGTCAGGGCCCTCCTGGGAATCTTTTCCAGAGTAGGCTTCCCTAAGGAAGTCTTAACAGACAGAGGTACAAACTTCATGTCTAGTTACATTACAGCCAGTTGGAATGAGTGTTGAGTAAACTACAAGTTTACCACAACCTATCATCCACAGTGCAATGGGCTTGTTGAAAGGTTCAATAAGACCATAATGGGTATGATCATGGGGCTCCCAGAAAAGCTTAGGCGAAAATGGGATGTCCAATTACCATGCCTTCTCTTTGCCTACAGAGAGGTACCTCAGAAGGGGGTTGGTTACAGTCCATTTGAGCTTCTGTTTGGGCATCCGGTTAGGGGTCCCTTGTCTCTAGTGAGGGAAGGTTAGGAGCAACCTCTCAAACCTCTTAGCCCGGACATTGTGGGCTATTTCCTTGGCCTGCATTTCCGCATAGCTGAGTACATGAAGAAGGCCAGCAAAAACCAGGAGGCCACCAAGAACTTCAAAAAGCTCGGCATGGCCAAAAGTCTGTCTTGACTGTTTACCAGCCAGGCTAGAAAGTATGGGTTTTAGAGCCTGTGGCCACAGCAGCTCTCCATGACAAGTGGAGTGGCCCCCACACCATCCATTAAAACAAAAAGGTGAGGTCACCTACCCGGTGGACCTAGGTACTCCAAGAAGTCCCCTTAGGGTACTTCATTTGAATCGCCTAAAACCTTTTGTTGACAGGGCTGACATGGGCTTGCTCATCTCAACTGATGAGGGACAGGAGGAAGAGAGTCACCCTCTCCCTGTTCTCTTTTCTCAGAACCCTGATGATGGATCAGTAGATGGAGTAGCCTTGGCAGGCAGCCTCACTGATCAACAGCAGACTGATTGCAGGCAAGTCCTCAATCAGTACAGACATATGTTCTCCCTGACACGTAGTCAAACCACCTGGTGTCCCCATGAAGTGGACACAGGTGACAGTCTGCCAGTGAAGAGTAAAATCTACAGACATCCTGACCATATCAGGGACTGCATCAGGACAGAGGTCCAAAAGATGCTGGAATTAGGGGGTCATTGAGCCTTCAGATAGCTCCTGAGCTAGTTCAGTAGTCCTTGTGCCAAAATCTCACACCAACGGTGGAGAAAGATAGATGAGGTTTTTTGTGGACTACAGAGGCCTCAATGCAGTCAGTAGGGCTGACGTCCATCCAATTCCCAGGGCAGATGAACTCATAGATAATTTTTTCTCAGCCACGTTTCTAAGTACATTTGACATGACAGCTGGCTACAGGCAAATCAGACTAGCTCAGGATGTCAAGCCAAAAACAGCATTTTCAGCCCCTAGTGGGCATTGTCAATTTATTGTGATACCCTTTGGTCTGGGGAATGCACCTGCCACATTTCAGAGGCTGGTGAATAAAATCTTAACAGGTTTGGAAGCCTATAATGCAGCATATCTAAACAATATAGCTGTCTTTAGCTCCACCTGGGAAGATCACCTAGTCCACCTCAGAAATATTCTGGAGGCCCTGCAGAAGGAAGGCCTCACTATCAAGGCCACTAAGTATCAGAAAGGGCAAAGCAAGGTTGTGTACTTGGGCCACCTGGTAGGTGGAGGTCAGGCTCAACCATTGGAGAGAAAAATCTAGACCATTGTGGACTGGGTTGCTCCCACCACCCAGACTCAGGTCAAAGATTTCTTGGGCCTGACTGGGTATTACAGAAGATTTTTGAAGAGATATGGGTCCATTGTGATTCCCCTGAATAATCTGACATCAGAGAAAATGCCCAAGAAATGTCAGTGGATAGTAAGCTATCAGAAGGCATTTGATGACCTGGCCATGTGCCATGTCCACTGCTCCCATCTTGCAAAGTCCTGACTACTCCAAAACTTTGCATCTGAGATAGGGGTAGGGGCTGTGTTATCACAACTTAATGCAGAGGGTCAGGATCAACCAGTAGCTTTCATCAGCAGAAGGTTGACCCCCAGGGAGAAATGTTGGCCAGCCTTTGAGAAGGAGACCTTTGCTGTGGTATGGGCCTCTAAAAAGCTGAGGCCATGCCTGTTTGGCACTCACTTCATTGTTCAGACAGACCACACGCCCCTCTTATGGTTTAAACAGATAAAGGGTGAAAATCCTAAACTTTTGAACTGGTCCATTTCCCCACAGGGGAGGGACTATACAGTGGAACATAAACCTGGGAGCAACCATGCCAATGCAGATGGACTCTCCAGATATTTCCACTTAGAAAATGAAGACTCAACTGGGCATGTTTAGTCTCATCTCATTTGGGGGGTTGTATAGGAAAGTAGGATCTGCTTTTATGGTTACCCCCACGTTTTGCTTTATATAAAGCTGTTTCTTACTGGTCTGACTGGGATCCTCCTAATCAGAACCCCAGTTTCTGTGCTTTCTCCCCATAATTGGTTTGGTAAGTACTTAGGTACATCCCAGATTAGACATTGGTGTTAAAATCAGTCCGTCCCTAGTATGTGGTACTAAAGTACCCAGGGTTTAGGTGCTCCAGGGGTCCGACATGGGCTGAAGCATGTACTATGCCACCCGTGGGAGGCCACTCAATTTGTAACAACATGCCTGCCATTGCAGCCTGTATAAGCTGGTGCTAGCACCACTTGCGAACAATCAGGTCTGAACCTGAGGTCACTGCACTTAAAACCTGTAAGTCACAAGCCTTTCAATCCTGAAGGCAGTTTGCTTGGTTCTAAGGGTGAGGGTGCCCCTGCATCAGCAGGGCACCCCTACAACTTACGGACTCCATTCGTCCAGGTTACAAGTGAGACAACCCTATAACAAATAGAGGGGCACTGCATCATTACGCGATGACCATCTCAAAACTGGCTGTAACAAATCCTATCATGTCTGGTATCAAACATGTTGGAATCATGCCTCCATACTGTAAACTTTGTGGGAGGTATGATTCCATGCACTGTATAGCTCCTTTGGGATGCCCTCTGCGCTCTCGGTCTTAGTTTACCAGACCCGGACAACAAGCTAGGGCTGCTGTCAGCCAGAAACACGGTTCTGCCCTCCTGCTGCTGACCCAAGCTCGGGCAGGGGAAGGCAGAACAATAGGTATCCTATCAAAGGGAGTTGTGACCACATCCCAGACAGGGTTTAGTGTATTAGGGCACGGTGGGGGTGCTTGCCAGCACCACATAGTTTTCATGCAGGGCACACTCGGTGCCCTCCATGCATAGTCCAGTTCAAACCAGTTCAGAGAGCCGTTGGCTCCTGCTCTGACGTGAAACTGGACAAAGGACAGAAGAGTATCCTCCCTCTTGTCCAGCCCCTCCTTAGGGAGGGACCCCAGAATAATCCCAACCCTTTCCTTAGAGTATTTAAGGGCTTACCTGTGGGTGGGTCCCTAGATTCATCATGGGACAAGATTAATTTCAGACACCACGTCTTCTTCAAACATCTGGGCTCTCTGGACTTTGCTGGACTTTGCTCTGGGCATCAAGGCTGCTACCAGAAAGACTCCTATGCTCCTGATTTTGTCTCCCTGCTCGTCTGCTGCAACATCCATGCTTGTGCACCATACAGGAATGTTCCAAGGTCTGTGGGCATTCAAGACACCTGAAGGAAGCTCCCTTGAAGTGAAGGAGTCACTTCGCTGCATTTCCAGGCACCACAACTAAGCTGACTGGTCTGCTGATCCTGGGCTCCCAGAGACTCCGAAAGGCTCAGCAGCACAGTTGGTGATTCTTCACATCCCTAGAGGTCTGCCCTGTCCTCACACCAAGTTTGAGGCCGGTATCCCACGTCGGAGCCACAGGAACCAAACCCTTGTGCAACTTGTTGACTTGCAGTTGCAAAGGCTTGTTTGCTTCCTTCCACCAAGATCTTTGGGCTCCAAGTAGTCCAGCCTCAAGCATCTCCTGTGACCAAGATCTTTTCCCTCACCACATCACGTGTACCTTGGGCCTGCATCTTTGGTGAGCTGCTCGAGCTCCTCTTGCGGCTTCTGTGCCTCCGGCCTATGGGTCTTCTTGAGGGTCAACTTTGAATTCTTTGGGCCTCCCTGATTGCTCAGGCCTGCCCTGACTGCTCTGCTTGTGGTGAGTCCCCTGGGCCTTGCTGGCCAAACATTGCACCTTCTTCAACTTCCGTGTTGGTTGCAGTTGCCAAGGCTTGTTGGTGCTCCCGGCGGACACAGACCCCTCAACACTCAACATCCAATGTGGGACAGCTCGTATCTTGCTCCTGGTCTTCCACAGCGTCGCCTGGTCCTCACTGTTGTAGTTCCAGGGTCACCGTCAGCTTCCCTACAACACTCAACTTCGGTGTGCATTTGTCTTCTGGTCTGCCTAGTCACTTGCAAGTACTTTTCTTCCTGAATCCACCTTTGGGTTCCACCGGACACTTTCATCTTCTCCAGCAGTGGCAACTTCCTCAAGTCCTCCATTGGGTTTGACTTTTTCCATCGCCACTTCACACCTATGCACTTGGTTTCCCTTGTGTAGGTATCCTGGTTCCTGAGTTATCCATGGGTGGAGTAGCTCTCCAAAGTTCTGTCTTTCACGGGGTTTCTTCAGGGTTTACTGGGAAGAATCCTTCTTCTTAAAAATTGCAACTGTGACTTACCCACCGACTCATTGATCCAGCTGTCGTGTTCCCACTCTGCACATGGCCTCCATGGTGCTCCTGCTTACTTAGCTTGGGTGGTTCCTTGGGTCCCCGGCACTTCTACGTCTTCTGGGTATAGTCTTGACTTGTGTCGCGGTTTGCATACCACTGTTTCAGTATATGGTTTGGTCTCCCCCTGGTGACCACTGTATATTTCATGCTACTTACCTGTTTCTAATGAAAAGTATTGTGTGCATTGTGTATATCTCCAGCTAGGAGATATCTGTATGTGTCCTATAGTAAATACATATTTTTATAAATACACTGTGTGGTTCTCTTTCACTTAATCTATACCTATAAGATAATGTTTTGGTAAAACAAGCTGCTTTACACTCCTACTAGACTAAGCCTAAAGGCTGCTCCCCACAGCTACCACTTAGAGAGCTTTCTAAGGTTGTCTAAGACCACTAAAATCATCATAAGTGTGCATATGGCTGCGTTGGTGAATGAATGGATGTCTCAGTGGTATATGTGTGAGTAACTACATATGTAAAAGGCAGTATATGTGAGTGTTAGAGTATATAAGTGGCTATATGTGAGAGTGAGTGATTGTGAGAGTGGCTGTATGGGTGGTCGGGTGGTTTTCAGGGCTGGGGGGCTGTCTTAGGCCTCAGGGCTAGTCGTCGGGTGGTTTTCAGGGCTGGGGGCCGGCAGTGATTGTACAAGAGTATACATGTATTAGTATCTGTATGAATAAGTGAGGTGGAGTGTCTATAACTAAGTATGGGTGAAATGCGAAATGGCAAAAAAATCCACGAGTTTGCGAATTTTCTCGCGAACTCACAGATTTTTTGCACAAATATGTGACCACATGTGCCTGTAACTTTGCCAGCGCGCCAAAAGGCGCCGAGGTCCCTTGAGTGAGCTGGCGTTATAATGGGGACGGGCGGGAAGACGTTTCATACTGCTAGTGTGTGGTGGACGGGGCCAAACGGGCGGGTCTTCTATGCGAGTTCACATGCATCTTGTTTATAAAGGGTCAGAGACCGAGCAGAGCAGCAGATGAGGAGAAAGCAACCTCCTGGTCACAGAAGCTACATGGGGATGGCGCTCGGGAAACTCATGGATGCAAAAATACGTTTGGCACAGGACCCCAGAATCCTTCAGATGTCCAAGATAGCTCTGCTGCGCGTTTTGGTACAAAGCCATTATGATCCTGCTCAGTGGGTTCAGGCGCATGCAGCTGCTGCTGCTGGACAATGTCCCATCTAATACTAAACTGCCCCGTACAGGCATATGCTGGCGCTGGGCAGTAGGGTGCAGTGGCATGCTAGTACATGCACACACTGGTGCCAGGAGGACACATGTTTATTGGTGCTGTGTAGCAAGTTATGACTTTACATTTTGACTGCGCCAGATAGTGGTACCACCTACACGGATCATGAGCATCCAGGCACCAGACTTCATGGTGCAAGAGCATAATGGTGCTGTGTGGTACGGGTATATATGTACCGGGGTCAGGGGGGCACTTAGCACAATGTGTGCTCACACCCAGAGGGCTCCCAGGCAATTGAGCATGAATGATTTTCACACTGAGAGGGCTCTGGGGCAGTTCAGCAGCGCGGAAGCTCACACCCACTGGGCCCCAGGGAAGTTAAGTAGTGCGGGGGCTCACAAACCCTGGGCAGCTCAGCAGCGTGGGGGCTCACACCCACAGGGCACCCGGGCAGTTTAGCAGCGACACCCTCTGGTTCACCACTGCCACCCTCTGGTTCACCACTGCCACCCTCTGGTTCACCACTGCCACCCTCTGGTTCATTACTGCCACCCTCTGGTTCATCAAAGCACCCTCTGGTTCACCACTGCCACCCTCTGGTTCACCACTGCACCTTCTGGTTCATCACAGCACCCTCTGGTTCATCACTGCCACCCTCTGGTTCATCACTGCCACCCCCTGGTTCATCACAGCACCCTCTGGTTCATCACAGCACCCTCTGGTTCACCACTGCCACCCTCTGGTTCACCACTGCACCTTCTGGTTCATCACAGCACCCTCTGGTTCACCACTGCCACCCTCTGGTTCATCACTGCCACCCTCTGGTTCATCACAGCACCCTCTGGTTCATCATAGCACCCGCTGGTTCACCACTGCACCTTCTGGTTCATCACAGCACCCTCTGGTTCATCACTGCCACCCTCTGGTTCACCACTGTCACCCTCTGGTTCATCACTGCCACCCTCTGGTTCATCACTGCACCTTCTGGTTCATCACAGCACCCTCTGGTTCACCACTGCCACCCTCTGGTTCATCACTGCCACCCTCTGGTTCACCACTGCCACCCTCTCATTCATCAATGCCACCCTTTGGTTCACCACTGTCACCCTCTGGTTCACCACTGCCACCCTCTGGTTCATCACTGCCACCCTCTGGTTCATCACAGCACCCTCTGGTTCATCACAGCACCCTCTGGTTCACCACTGCCACCCTCTGGTTCACCACTTCCACCCTCTGGTTTACCACTGTCATCCTCTGGCTCATCACTGCCACCCTCTGGTTCATCACAGCACCCTCTGGTTCATCACAACACCCTCTGGTTCACCACTGCCACCCTCTGGTTCACCACTGCCACCCTCTGGTTCATCACTGCCACCCTCTGGTTCCCTCTGGTTCATCACAACACCCTCTGGTTCACCACTGCCACCCTCTGGTTCATCACTGCCACCCTCTGGTTCACCACTGCCACCCTCTGGTTCACCCCTGCCACCCTCTGGTTCACCACTGCCATCTTCTGGTTCCCCACTGCCACCCTCTGGTTCATCACAGCACCCTCTGGTTCACCACTACCATCCTCTGGTTCCCCACTGCCACCCTCTGGTTCACCACTGTCACCCTCTGGTTTATCACAGCACCCTCTGGTTCACCACTGTAGATTATGGGGAGAAAGCACACCTGCCCAGCCTCAACCGAGACAAATTAATTTGGGGCTGGTTAATGTGTTACTGAATTTGAACTTCAAGTCCAGCACCTGCTACCTTATCTGTAAGTGCTTCCTGTTGTGGTTTAATTTTTGTGACAGGAGCATTGTGCCATACTTGTAACTATTCTCTGACCCTGCTTCGAGGGTCAGAGCAGGGTCAGAGAATAGTTGCAAGTAGGCAACAAACTCTGGAGGCGCCGCTCAGGAAGCACTTACAGGGTTACAGCAGGTGCCCAAGTTGAAGTTAATTTCGTTGTAACCATTTTGTAAATGGTTACAAAGAAATTAGCTTCAACTTGGGCACCTGCTGTAACCCTGTAAGTGCTTCATGTACTTCAGTTCTGCAAAATCCGTTCCGCTCGTGATTTCGCGGAGTTTTCTGCAATTTTGCGAGATTCGCGGATCACGAAATTGCAGAAAATCCGCAAATTCCGCGAGCGGAACGAATTTTCCGCCCATACTTATCTATAACTGTAAAGATGAGTAAATTACAGTGTGATTGAGTCTTTGGGTAACTTACTAGGTGCGTGAGAAATTCTATGGTTCAATCGCTGTAAGGCAGTCATTGACTGTATGATTGAGCAATTGGAGCACTTGATTACACTTTCCTTTCAGGAATGCCATGTGCCTGATACCTGGAAAATGGCACAAGTAATTCCTCTGAAAAAAAAGGCTAATATACACATTTCCCAGCTACAAAATCTTCGTCCTATCTCTCTCCTCCCCTTCTGTGGGAAGGTTGTGGAGAAGATAGTAAACAGCCAACTTATGAAGTTTGTCGAAGAGAACTCACTTCTCCACTTTACGCAATCAGGGTTCAGAGCAGGCCACTCTACTGAGTCGGCGGCTCTATTCTCCACAGAATGTTTAAGACAACTGGCAGATGAGGGGCAGACAGCGGCATTGGTATTATTAGACTTAAGTGCAGCTTTTGACACCGTGCTGCACTCAACACTGCTGTCTCGCCTCTCAGATCTGGGAGTAGACGGGCCAGCTCTGAAATGGATGGTATCCTTTCTGGAAGACCGTAGTTTCCAAGTACATTGCCCTCCATATAAATCAGCTATCCACAAATTAAAACATGGGGTACCCCAGGGCTCAAGCTTGAGCCCTACGCTTTTTAATCTTTATATGGAGCCTCTAGCCCACATAGTGAAAACTTTTGGTGTGGATATCGTCACATACGCTGACGATACCCAACTGATAATTAAACTCACCCACAATCAACCTGAGGATGCCATCAATTTTTCCAACTGCATGCGTGCTCTGGCAGGGTGGATGCATAACAATTGCCTACGCCTTAATGGCGATAATACAGAAGTGTTGATAGTGGGCAAATCCCCCTCTGCCTGGTCGCAGGCTTGGTGGCCATCAGAACTGGGCGCACTTCCCCACCCCGCTAACCTGGTAAAAAACTTAGGAATATGGCTAGATGCGGAGCTTTCCTTTAAGCAACAAATCAGCAAAGTTACGGGTAAATGTCTCGGTATTTTAAAAACTCTTCGGAAAGTCCTGGATCTCCTCCCCATCAGCGCCAGGAAGACACTCATTCATGCCCTAGTTACCCCACACCTGGATTACGGCAATGCCCTTTTTTTAGGACTAAGCCGTAAATGTCTACAGCAATTACAGTGTATCCAAAATGCCGCGACCCGCATGGTATTGAATCTCCCCCGTAGAGCCTCCGGTAAAACAGCACTATGAAAACTTCACTGGCTCCCTGTTGAGGAACGTATTAAGTTTAAGGCTCTATGCTTTGCCCATCGAATTGCCCAGGGAAAAGGGCCCAGTTACCTACGCAACATGCTGACTATCCACCGCCCTACCAGGAACCTTAGATCGGCGGGAGCGATGCTGTTTCAGCTCCCTCGCGTACGTAAGACCAGGATGGGCGGTAGCTCCTTTCGCTTTCTTGCAAGTAAGCACTGGAACAATCTCCCGCTAGATCTACACATGGAGCCCTCTGAAACAAGATTCAGGCTCAAACTTAAAACACACCTCTTCCCTAAGTAATATTGGTTTTGTACCCCTGTACCTGCGTGGGCTCTATACATCGGCCTCGTTGATATACGGCAGCATTTCTTAGCGCGGGGACACACTGTCATAAGTGTAACCAGGCGCTTTATAAGTGTTTTAATAATAATAATAATATGGTTGAATGGTGGAGTGGGAGTGTCTATATGGGTATATGAGTGCATATATCATATATCAGAGGTTGTATTCATGAGTGACTGTGTGTATGAATAGCTGTGTGGGAGAGTGAGTAGATGTGTGTGTAGACCTATGAATCAGTGAATGAATATGTACTAACTGGTATTGGTGTGTCCATGGTTTCAGTAATGGTAGTCTGTATTTTAGAGCGGGTGTATGAAAGGTTATATTAGGTTGTAAGGAGGTGCATCATTTATTAATTGGATGATGTAATCAGTGATGTTATCAGTGATGTCATTTGAAATGTCACCAATGATGTCATCGGTGATGTCACTGACCACGTCATGAGTGATGTAATATATGACGTCATCAGCAGTGCAATGCGGGGGTGCGAGTTATAGTTAGCACAACTAACTATAACGGCCGAATTTCTCTGATTTTGTACGAGTGAAATGTCCAACTAACTATAACGTCCCTGAAACCTGTGGTGTTTTCAGTGAATATCAAAGGTTTTTTAAAAGCGAATTTCTAACTATAACATCCCTGAAACCATTTGTTTTTTTCAGTGAATTTCTAAGGTTTTTTTAAATGCTAATTTCTAATTATAACGTAGTAGTTGCTTTTGCAGAGTGGTGCAGAAAGGGGTCTGGGCCTCCAACCATCGCTCAGGAATTCCACTGCTTAGGACTTACAGGAGGTACCAGGAGAGCTACTTGGCTGCCAAAGTCCATCAGGAGTAAAGTGGTCTTCTCCCCCAACCAGTACTGTGCCAGGAGGCCTGCCTGCAGAGTGGTGGAGAAAGGTGAGCGTGGCCTCCGAAGACCTCTTTGCAATCCCACTGTGTGTGACTTACTGGAGGTAACAGGAGGCCAACTACCCCTCCTGTTACCTCTAGTAACTCCCACACAGCAGGAGCAAGTTCTCATAGCATGCCACGCCCCCTTTCCCCACCACTCTGCAAACACACTTCCTGGTGCACTCCTGGATGGGGATTAAAGTCCCCTTTGCTGCTGGGGGTCGTTAGGGGCCAACTAGCCTACCTGATACCTCCAGTATGTCCCAGATAGTGGGATTGCAGACAGGTGGACACGGGCCATGCCCCCTTTCTCCACCACTCTGCAAACGCGTCTCCTGGTGCATTCTGTGTTGGGGGATGAAGTCCCCTTGAATCCTGAGGGTCCCTGGGGCCCAACTAGCCTACCAGGTACCTCCGGTAAACCCAACACAGCTTGATTGCTAAGAGTGGTCCGAGGCCATGCGCCCTTTTTACACCACTCTGCAAATGTGCCTCCTCGCACTGCTGCCCGGGGGATGAAGTCCTCTTTAGTCCTGAGATCCTCAGAGCACAAGAGGACCTCTTCACCCCACCAGCAATGAGCCAAGAGGTACGTCTGCAGAGTGGTGTAAAAAGGTGCATGGCCTCAGACCACCTGTCAGCAATCCCACTGTGTGGGGTTTACTGGAGGTGCCTGGTGGGCAAGTTGGCCCCCAGGTACCCTCAGGATTCAAGAGGACTTAATCCCCCAACTTAGAACGCGCCAGGAGGTGCATTTGCAGAGTGGTGCAGGGAGGGGGCGGGGCCTCCAACGAGATGCCGGCTTTTCTTTTGTTTTCTCAGAAGGGGGCTGTGTAGCCCCTATTCTCTTAATATTTTGTGGGCCCTGGGGACCCCATCCCCCAGGGTCTGATCCATTTTTTTTTATGTTAAGGGGGCAGCGTGCTCCCCCTCCTGAGGCCGATTTCGGCCCCTAGGACCCCATCCCTCAGGGCATCGCCTTGTTTAAAAAAAAGGTTTTATCATTTATACGGGAGGGGGCCGCGTGGCCCCCCTTCCCTGGCCTACTTCTGGCCCCGGGTACCCCATCCCCCGGGGCCTGGCCAGCCTTTATTTATATTTTTTAATTTTAGAGAGGGGCCATGTGGTCCCCCTCCTGAGGCCAAATATGGCTCCGAGGATCCCATCTCCCGGGGCCGGCCCTCACAATCAGGACCACGGGCGCAGTCGCAATGCCCCCAGGGTCCCTGCCGGCTCCCCGCCTCCTGCGGGGTCCAGCATTGTTTTGAACAAGGTGGGCTGCTGACATACAGCTCCCCTTGTCCAAAAGCAATTCTTCTTTCCTGTTTCCCTGCTCTCGCTTCCACGAAACAAAGCAGAAGTTTGCAATGACAGGGCGGGAGCAGTGCTCCCACCCTGCCATTGCAAATTGCAATGTCCCAGGGGTGGGCACCCCGGCACATTGCTGCAGCCGGCCCTGGGGGTGGCTGTCTCCAGGGCCAAGGAGGGCTAAGGAGGTGTGCTACGCGGCCCCCTCTCAACATATGCAAAGCCCCAGGGAGGTGGTGGTCCCCAGAGCGGGGGTCCGCAACGGACCCTCCGCTTCTTTTAATTAGTGCCCCAGGGGGTGGTGGTCCCCGGGACCTGTGGGGAGGCTTGAGCCCCCCACACTACTTTATTTTGAGCAGAGCCCTAGGGAGGTAGCGGTCCCCGGGGCTGCGTGAGAGGGACAGGACCCCCACACTTTTTATTTTAATAATAAAGCCCTGGGGAGGTGGTGGTCCCAGGGGTTATGGGGACCATGAGACCCCCACATTTGAATAAGTATCACCCCAGGGAGGTGGTGGTCCCTGGGGGTTGGGGGCCTCTACAGGGCCCCCGCATAAACATACCCTCACCTTGTTCTCCCTCCAGTGGGAAAATGTTTTACACATCATTGTAAGATATATTGTCAACAAACTGTATTCTGCTTGCTTAATATTTTTTTCATATGATATTTCCCTACAACATAATAACAGGGGAGATAATAAAAAAGGAAAAGAAATTAAATTTAGGGTTCAACATATAATTAAATGCATCTTTGTGATTAAAAGCAAAGTCATGTAAGGGAAGCTTCCTCTTTGAGCAATGTTATCCCAAATGTACATACAGTTCCTCGTCCTGGTTCAGCCCATATGGGGTGTATGTTTGTAGGGATAGTATTTGGTGTGGTACTTTTTGACGAAGTTTTCTTTCCCGATTGCCACCTCATGCATGTTTTAAAGTAGTTTCCAGTCATTCGCATGTTTCCATTCCATATGCTTCACAACTACATTGCTGCGATCCTTATTTATGGTAGCTCGCACGTGCTCTAAGATTCTCTTTTTCAGTTCACAGATTGTACTTCACACGTACTTCAGGGAGCACGGACACTCAATGACATAAACCATTTGAGGGTTGAAGGAATCACCCACTGGAGGGTTGTATTTGTAATAGATGTGTAAAATGGGAAATCTCAAAAAAAGAGTGATAAATACCATAGACTCACCCTGTAGGTGGCACAGTCATTAACTATGTTCCCAGTAGCGTGCGTGCCTGCAGGCCCGCGCACCTCTTTCCCCCCGAACACGCGGTGTCCTATATGATGCGCGCACACAGCAGATCGCTTGAGAGAGTGGTCGTGTCGCCGGGAGTGGCAGGTAAGTTTCTTTTTAATAGCAGCCTGTCCACGCATTCAGCAACAAGAAGCTCCTGCACTTGCTGCATTTGTTTTCTTAATAGAGCACGGCTGGGGGCTGATTATGGGCCAATATTGGAAATATTTTTGTTAATCGCCATGCATGACAGTGCTGCGATTAACAGGAATACTTTCACAAAGGCCCAGAAACAGCCTACAGCCGCACTCTATTAAGAAATGAAAGGCAGCAAGTTTACAAACACGGCGTGTGTTTTACACGTCATGCTTTTGAACTTAATGCATGTCTTATGGAGTGCGGCTGTGGGCTGTTTCTGGACCTTTGTGAAAGTATTCCTGTTAATCGCAGCACTGTCATGCGCTGCAATTAACAAAAATATTTTCACAAAGGCCCACAATGAGCCCCCAGCCGCACTCCATTAACAAACAAGCATTTACAATGCAACGGTTTCGCCTTTGGAAAAGTTAGAGCTATTGGCAATGTACATGACAATGCCATTTATTTATCGGTTTTCAAAACCAACACATAAATACAAATTTTGTCATTTACAATGCCAATAGCTCAAACTTTTCCAAAGGCGAAACCGTTGCATTGTAAATGCTTGTTTGTATTTTTTCCTAGATCCCTGAAGAAGGGTTGATACTTGACCCGAAATGCATTGGGTATCATGAAAAATGTTCTTTTCTCTATACCATATTGGAATCAATGTTCCATGATTTAATGGATGAACTAATAAATGAATGATGTAATTGAATTCTCAGAAACATTGGAATTATTTGTTGATGAAAGTAGAACTATTATAAGAAACATAATGTTTCAATAAAATTGCACACATCCTAGGGACTGGTTCGCCTGAACCATGTAGTTCAGTATTATGTAAGGCACTGATAGACAGTGCAACGGATGTATTAGCACACCACGAACGAGCAAAGTGTTTGTCATTATCGTTAGAAATCGGAGAGCACTGAGAAACAAAACTGTGTTTAAGCTCAACACGACAGCACAAGTCGAAACAATGAGCACAGCCTGCTTCCAAACCCTATGTATGCTACTTTAGATTTTCAAGTGGCTGCCACTGAACACCAGACGCACTGTCGCAGAAGCACTCATCAAATGCAGACTCTACTACGACAAAGCACTCCATGTCAAAATCTCCAAGCAGCTCCTACAGACCACAGAAGCAAGACCCATAATCTATCTCCCATGCCACACCCACATCTCACCCCACTTCTGAGGGGTCCATGGGCTCCCCATTCACAGGCAGTCAATTCAAACTCCTCACACACACATACAAAGCCTTGCACAACACTGGGCCAGCATACCAGAGCAGCCGCATACACTTTCACCAGACTATCAGCCACTCAGCCTTCCCCACCTTCACAAAAGCGGAGCAGGAGGTCACTTGATCCCCTACATAGCATCCAAATCATGGAACAACCTCCCACAGAATATTAGTGTCTCCTGCTCGCTTCGGGAATTCCACATGAAGCTGAAGACCTGTCTCTTTGAATAACTATGTGATACCCACATGCCTATTCAAGCGCCTGAATACCCTCAATGGTGATTGTGCGCTATAAAAAACATACTGTGCTGGTAGGATTCTTGGAACAAGGGCCAAAACAAAAGAGATTCACCAAGGAATTAGTTGTGTGGAAAATAGATTATGCCATTATACCCGTTTTCCCGCAAAAGAGCCTCAGACTTGCTAGCACTGGATTAAAAAGGCAGAGTGTTTACGCCATGATTTTACTTCATATTTCCAGGCGTACAAAGCCAAATCTGCGATGTATTTCTTATCCAGGGTTTCCAACTAATCATACATTGTGTGTAGTGTGACGCATGAAAGCATACGAGGATAGTACCAGAGATTATGACATGATAGTAAGGGCCAATAAGATATTGCTCTTCTGAACCCCTTTTGGGTGTGGACGAGTGCATGTTTTAAGTGTAATTCGTATATACTATAGGTTTTAAAGATTAAGGCTCGTGGTGACATTTAATTATTTTGTAATTGATTAAAGGGGATGTCTAGAGAAAGCACGGTAGAACGGAGTTGTCACTCAGTTTAACGGGCTGCAAATAAACGCTATAAAAGGGAGTGCAGTCCGATTTCTGTTTTGCGTTGTACACAATGAGTTTGCAATAAGTCTTGTAGTTAAAAAAAATGCCTTATTTGAAAAATAACTTTATGGCTCGCGAGTTACTGTCTCTTGGGTGAAAGCTACACTACAGCCCTCGAGGAAGAACAGAAGCTTGCAGGCATACACAAATCACAACTACTTCAGAGACCTTTGACCCGACAGCAAGCGCTACACAGCAAAGCGTAGTGCGTAAGGAAGCACAGATCATTAGAATAGTCCGGTAGTTATCACAGTGTTAATCTGGCAGAAGCAATTAGGGGCTTCCGCCCTGTAGTAGAAGTTCACGGGGACGACCACTAAATTTATGGTCGTTAGACGAGACGCATCTTCAAGGGCGTTCCTTTAGATGTGCGCTAACCGATGGGAAGCAAGAGACAACCGATCGTCCAGGAACTACAAACAGCAGAGGTTACCATTCGGGCACAGCACTGGTTGCCAAATCCTCGTTAGGTCAATTCGGGTTTTCGCTATGAATTTTGCAGAGTGAGGATATTGACCGAATGGGGACGCCACCTTTGAGATCTTCTCAATAAATGTTTTAGACAGGTGGCCGTGGTCTCTTTTAATCGGGGAAATTAAGTCAGTCGAGGAAAGCTAAAATAATATCAATGGACCGTTCACCTTTGTCGAGCGAACGACTAAGACAGGAAAACTCAGACAACATTCGTAAAACTAAAGCCATCATTGTATTCTCGCTATCGCCCACACAAAGACTGAGGCTGTTCGCCAATACAGGGGTTCCGTGTTAATCTCCACGGTGCTGTGCAAGGCCTCCCACCGGCAATCCATATAAAAAGATTACTCACGTGTACAAGCCCACTATCCCGGATTTCCCTTAAAAAACAGCCTGGCTGCCCTACCATCCCTTCCCCTGATTTCCATCTCTCACTTGGGCATGGCTTCGTTTCTCCCGAAATCCTAGGCTTCGCTCCACGGCTCACCGCGCTCTCTCCGCCACCCAACAGTCGCCGCCGGAAGTGACGTCACTATCCCGCGACTGTCTGCAGATTCTACGAAGTAGAGAGAGAAGAAAGACCCGCTGGACTCAACCCCGCATCATAACGAAGCTATGGCAGTCTTGAAATAGTGTTACTTTGTTTTTCCATTGAAAGATAAAAGTAAATCTCAATAAGTAATGTATAACGTTTAATTTTTTTAACAATATATATTTTTTAGTTTTGAATAGCGCGACCTCGACGTAAGGGCACCGGAGGGCTTTACCTAAGAGCCAGTACAAAAAAAAAACAAGTCAGGTCCCGGGCCGCGCTGTGATTGGCTGACGTCACGGGGGTGTCCCGGGCCGGCAGCCAATCACAGCGCGGCCCGGGAATGACGTCACGGGGGTGTCCCGGGCCGGCAGCCAATCGCAGCGCGGCCCGGGACAAAGGGGCGGGGCTTAAAAAAAGCACCAGAAACGCCCCCGAATCGCGTTTTCAGGAGAAAGCGCGATTGACAGCCTCTGTCTCCAAATGGCTATTCTCCATTTATGGAGCTAGCCAATTGGAAACAGAGGCGGTCCGAACCTCACTACTGAAAACAAAAGATTTCGATCTGGGAGGGGCTTCGCCCCTCGCCAAGTCGAAACCTAAAAAACATGCATCAAGTTTAAAGCATGACATGTAAATCACATATCGTGCTTTTGAACTTGCTGCATTTCTTTTAGGTATAAGTGCAAATAAATAAATAAGTGGCTCTACAACCAAATTCGAACCTTAACTCCACCCTTCACTGCATAGTTGCCAAGGTTTTAGATTGCTATGTGTGACATGTTCATAGTTTTAGTGTAAATAGGAGTGACATTTCAACAACTATGTGTGACATTTTCTCGAAAGCAAAATAAAGTAATGAAAACGAGGCTTATCAACTCTAACATGAACACGATCTCCTCAGCTGCTGCCTAATCACAATAAATTATTAGTCAACAATTGTCAGCTGACTCGGACTCGCTACAGCCCCAGCAGACTGCCCTGGTTCTTGTGCAAGCCTCAGGAGAGTGAGGCTGAGTCTGGCCCACGTAGTTGTTCTTCTAAACAAATTTAATGTAAAGTGTGTGTGTTCATGGTAATAAAATCTTTTTGTTTAAAATAAGAAAAGCTGCCTCCGTGCAACGTGGCTGTTGCTGACTTTATATACAATTGGTTCACCGGTCCTTATATCATTCAAGGACAGCTGTAAATAATACAGGCACTGGCAGGCTCCAACCGAACACATTTTGGAGACGATCATTGCAGGAGAGGACTGTGCTGTTAGCTGCAGCACACTGCGTCTTAAGTGTGTTAACTAAGAACAGTGAAGTCTGTATGGCTGCCAGTGCATGTGTCCTGTCAGTGTACCCTTGGAACTTACTAGAGGAAGACAAGGCAACCTATGAAGCACATAATTTGGAGCATAGTCACCTTTGACTCGCAACCGAATTGAACTTATTGAATTGTTTTCATGTATGCCCCTGGCCAGACTTAGACTTAGAGCCTGGTTGGTCGGCACAGGCAGACACATTTACTTAAATTTGCAATGGTCGGCGGCGGCCAGGCTAGCGAGAGCCACTCCATTTTCACGTACACGCCGGCCACCTCAGGCCTGTCTCTCTCAAGTGGTGCCTGGTACAGCTGTGTCGGGTCTGTGTCAGTTGCGACGCGGCCTGCAGAAGGATGGTGGCACTCACTTAGGAAGTAGCCGTAGAGAGTCCGGAGGAGTGTGGCGCTCTAACAATTGCTTAACACACTACAACGTCTCTCTGTAAGGCAGTGGCTGCAGGCTCACTTAGGCCGCAAGCCAATGCGCCCTGCGGTAACTTGGGTTTGCCGGCCCGCCGCCTAAATTATAGTCACCCTCTAAGTTGGCAGACCAAGGGGTGCCCGGGCTGGGCCGTCCTGTGACACGCAGACTCTGACCAGGCGGCTGCTCGCTGCTACCCGGGTTGGTCGCTCCCTCCTCGAGTCGGGCTCTCAGGTCTGGCATTGTTGAATTGATGGGGTTAAGTAAAACGGCTGAGTGATAGCGCACAGCAGTGCCGGTATGGAGCTGCTTGTAGCATTTGAATACATTTGCGGAGCTGCGCAAAACACTAGGCAGCTGGCACTTTCGTTTACAGACTTCCCGGACCAGCTATGGCAGCAGGATGTGACATCCCTCACGCGCGGCATCAAGCACACAACATGATTGATCGGCTGCTCCACTGGGATTCAAGAAGGTGATACATTGTATCAGTGTGAGTCACCCTGCGAGCAGTCTTAATTTAGGTCAACAGCAAGCCTGTGAGAGCAGTGGGGGCACGGCGCGCTGCCACACTAAACAGTTGTAACAGCCAGCCAGCACTTCATTTTCTGCTGTGAGACACATGCATCATGCGTGACAACCGTTCAGTGCGGTGATGGGGAACACCACACTGAAATGCGTTAGCTTCACACCTGATGCGTGATACTTGGCAGGCCTGCTTCACTTAAACCAAACACTGCCCCTTAACTAAGCACATATTACAATATTCCTTACGCTAACGTTTAGTCTGGTACTTACTACTTTCAGTGTTGAAACATTCTCAGAAATGGTAATCTCAGTCTGAGTACAATCCTCTATATAATTAATGGTACATCAATGTAATGGATTCTGAGAAGTCATTCGTCTCATTAAACAAATATTTGCAATGCAATAGGTCTCGCATTTACGCGTGTTTGAACTATTGTTATTGTGAATGACAATGCATTTTATTTATGTTTTGGTTTTTAAAACTTAAATAGAAGGCGTTGTCATTTACAATGCCAATAGCTCAAACGTGCGTAAAAGCGAGACCTATTGCATTGCAGATGCTTGTTTTTTCAGTGTTTCCCCTAGAACAAAGACCCGGTATCTGTACGTGATTGACAAGGCTTATTTACCAAGTAGCAAACCAGACACATTTGAGTAAACAGCTCTTTCCAATCGCAGATTTGAGAAGTAACACACAGTTTGTTAAGGAGTTGAAGTACCTGAAGTTCTAAGTTATGGTTATCCTTGTAAGTAGTTATTTGCATTCTTTTGTGTGCAGTTTTGTAATGCGCGAACGTAACGGTGTGCCTTACATGAGCATCAGTTACATTACACAATGTGAAATGTGTATTTTTCTAAGCAGGGGGCGCCTAAATAAAGTGCTATATAAAACTTTATAAATAAAATAAATGCCCAATCTATAACAAAGCAGGTGAAGTGAGGATGCCAACATTATCAATGGAGAGGCACTCGCCAAGACCAAGACCACTGTCATGCAGCTCCAAGACCATTGCCATGTAGCACTAGAATAGCTGAAGTAGCAGCCACAGGTGGAAAAGCTTGAAAGCACAGGGGTTCCTGTGTCTGATCCAGATGAGGTGACATGTTATCTGTTATAATGATGCTTGTATACATTTATGAAACTGATGTAGCTGGACCACCACGCAAAGTTCATTTTGTGCTCAATCATAAAGCACATTTATGTAAAAGAATTTTTTTTTAATGTAATGAGTTTAACCTGAATTCTTTTTTATAAAACATAGCCCGTTTTTTTAATCTGGTTTTTTTCTGAGCTTTTCCCAGCACAACCTTTCAATTGGCTTCTGTTACTGTCATTTCAAAATTGTTGCTTTTCATTCGTGAATAGGCTTAGTAGTCCCTCCTTGGTACCACCTTGTCTGCATTTGTATCCTCCCATAATGACTGGACTTTGTACTTGTGTTGTTACACGGTCTGCATTATCTAGTGGGTGAGCACTGTTTTCTTTAATGATCCTTCCTATTCCACCCACGATGACGCAGCACGCCGCCACCTTTTATATCATGTCATTTACTCATGTATTTATTAATTTCCAGTGCAGTCCGCTTTAACTATAGCGACTGCGCTTATTTATTTAATTTACGGCGCGGTCAGCTTTCACTTTAGCAGCTGTGCGTATTTATTTATTTAATTTACAACGCAGGAAGCTTTCACTTTAGCGGCTGCACTTATTTATTTATTGATGTGGAGTATTCCGACTTCACCGGCATGGGAAGTAGCGTTCTTGCACAAAGAAATGAGAATGCAGCAGGTAGAATGAAAGATGGACATTATCCCACTGGGGTTGAACATAATTTGAAATTGTATCCCAACACGGACTCACTGGAGGAAACGAAGTGCAACTACATAGACCAGAAGGCCAGAGAAGTGGCCACGCCCACGGAAGCGGGTGGAGCTAATTTAATGCAGCTGCACTGGACCAGTGTTGTGATACTTTTGCCGTAGCCATTCAAGAAGGATCTTATGGATTTGAAACGCGTCTGGCTTTGGGCGTTTGAATTTGATGACATCTTTCATTCCCGTGCATGCAGCCTTCGTGCTCAATAAAGATTTGAATCCACCTACCCGCTGTGGCTCTTCCCTATGGGGTAACTCGTTGTGACTTTGATATATATATATATATATATATATATATATATGTATATATTACCTACTGGCGGTCGCCAGTAGGTCGTTATAGTTCGGACATATTTTCCATAGGAAATTCGCAACATTCTATTCCCAATAACTTTGGCGCCGGTTAACGAATTTTCGCAAAATGTACAGAACTCGTGGCCCGCTCCAGTCCGCTCCTATCTCGAATGTTTCGGGGTGATTCGTCAAGCGGGGGGTCCCAAAATATGTTTTCCCCATGCAATTTCCCGTAGAAAACCTTAGACACGGCTACTGCCCGAACTGCGGAACGGAATTACACCAAATGTGGCAAAAAGGTAGCTCTTGGTTCAGAAAGATCCCTTTTTGTTAAATGGTGTAAATTCGTTCAGTAGTTGCTGAGAAAATCAAAATTAAATACATTTCGATATCTATGGCCATGCAGGATCAGTGCACCCTCCCGATCACACGCTTTATGCTAATTGACTGTTAACACTTCAAACCAGGAAGTGTTGGCAGCCATCTTGTGCCTCGGTAGAACACGTTTGCACAGTGGCAAAGGGAGGGGGCCGGCCTGAGGTCACATGTGTGCAAACACGCCCTGTGGCACGTTTTAAGTTGGGGAATGCATTCCTCTTCAATCCTGAGGGTCCCTGGGGGCCAACCAGCCCACCAGGTACCTCCAGTAAGCGTCACAGAGCTGCGTTGCAGAGTGTTGTAAAAGGGGGCATGGCCTCTGAACACCTCCCTGCAACGCAGCTCTCTGGCGCATACTGGAGGTACCTGGTGGGCTAGTTGGCCAGTAAGCGCCACTGCGCTGTGTTGCAGAGAGGTGGTCCAGGCCGTGCTCCTTTTTACACCTCTCTGCAACGCAGCTCTGTGGCGCTTACTGGAGGTACCTAGTGGGCTAGTTGGACCCTAGCAACACTCAGAAATCAAGGGGACTTAATCTCCCAAATTAAAACGGCCACATAGCGTGTTTACACAGTGGTGAAGGCAGGGGACAGGGCCTGAGGTGACGTGTGTAAACATGCCCTGTGGCGTGTTTTAATTTGGGCAAATAATTCCATTCAATTCTGAGGGCCCCAGGGGGCCAACTAGCCCACCAGGTGCTTCCAGTGTGAGCCACTGCGCTGCATTGCAGAGAGGTGGTCTAGGCCGTGCCCCTTTTTTAAACCTCTCTGCAATGCAGCTCTGTGGCGCTTACTGGAGGTACCTAGTGGGCTAGTTGGACCCTAGCAACCCTCAGGATTCAAGGGGACTTAATCTCCCAAATTAAAATGGCCACAGAGCCTGTTTACACAGTGGTGAAGGCAGGGGACAGGGCCTGAGGTGACGTGTGCAAACACGCCCTGTGTAGTGCATTTTAAGTTGGGGAAATAATTCCCCTTCAATCCTGAGGGCCCCTGGGGGCCAACTAGCCCACCAGGTGCTTCCAGTAAACGCCACTGCGCTGCTTTGCAGAGAGGTGGACTAAGCTGTACCCCTTTTTACACCTCTCTGCAACCCACCTCTGTGGCGCTTACTGAAGGTACCTAGTGGGCTAGTTGGACCCTAGGGACTCTCAGGATTCAAGGGGACTTAATCTCCCACACAGAGCGTGTTTGCACAGTGGTGAAGGGAGGGGGGCGGGGCCTGAGGTGACGTGTGCGCCCTGTGGCGTGTTTTAAGAGGTAGTTTTCATCCCCCTGCCCTATTATATACTAGGGGCTTACAGAGGAGGTCATGCTAATCATAGGGGGACCCCAACGCATAGAGTTCCCTAGTGCATGTAGGTGTTTTCACTGTATTCTAAGTGTTTTTTAACATAGCATTGGCTCTAGGACTGGTTAGTCAGACTCAGTTACCACCAGTATCCATCTGAAAAAGTTGAGGGTACAGGATGATTTTGCAACAAGGCTTCTTTCTGCTCCTCTGTTTGTTCTTTCTGCATGTTTTCCTTCTTCCTGCACTTCTCTTCGTCTTTGAGGACTTCTGTTACTTCTTTCTGCATTTCTTTTTTTTCTTTCTGTGAGTTTTTTCTTCTTTCTTCACATGTCCTATCTCTGTAGGCAAAGTTAGGAATTAGCATTTAAACAACCTTTGTAATTCACTGAAAAAACTATAGGTTTCAGGCACGTTAAAGTTAGGAATTAGCATTTAAAAACCTTAGAAATTCACTGAAAAAAACATAGGTTTCAGGCGCATTATAGTTAGCTGGACATTTCACTCGTACAAAACCATTAAAATGTCCCCGTTCTAGGGGCCGATTATGATGGCGGACGGACCTGAGTCCGTCCGCCACCATAGAGTAGGAGGGAACCTCCGCATGGCCTGCGGAGTTCCCTCTTGTGTAATTAGGATGTGACCGCCACCCTGGCGATCACATCCTCTATTTTTACCATTGCGGCGGGTGCAGCTTCAAGCTGCATCCGCTGCAATGGTAAAAATGCATACATTGCATTTGTATGCAGAAAGCGGCAGGCACCGTGCGGTGCCTGCCGATTTCTGCATACAAATGCAGGGGAGTACCATAGGTACTGTGGTTCTGAAAAATATGGATCCGTAATAGTACCGGACTCGAGAATAAAAACTTCGTCGAAATAGGACGAATTTGGTATCAAAAGACCGGAAATGACGAGTACATCAAGCACATGTATTTTCAGTATATTCGAGTGACAATTTCACCTCGAAATCGTCATTTACCTTCTGAACCCTTAGTTGCATGTTGCCCTCTACATAGGCCTTAATCCAGTCGAATTTGATTCCACAAGGACACGTACTCCTTAATCGACTTCTTCCTGACCCCAGTACAAGTTAGAACCATTACCCCAGGCCGAACTCGTTAGGTCAGTTCCCTCCCAGTGGCCAAGCAAGATAGTATCTAGGCCCAACCGGCCATAAAGCCATTTCAGCACGCACACCTGCCATATCTCGCTCACATCTTTCTTCACTCCTTTTCCTCACTTATTTTATGGTGGGGAGGTGACCATCTTTATTAGGGGTCCAGCGATATCTGATGAAATGTTGGGCCTTGCCGGATGATTTGTTATGGGTATCACGACGTGAAATATGTACATGTCATCATGACTCTGCTTTCTTTTTGTAATCAGTAACCATAAATGAAATACCGCGCACCCAAGGAATGTTTCGCCAAAGGGCAAATGTTATGTATAAGAAGAGAAGCCTAACTTTGTGAAAGTGTGCAGTCTCCTGAATATACTGGCATTGTACTTCTAGGACCCTGTCACCTTGGTTGCAGCCAATAAACTAATCTTTGACTTCACCTAGAAGACTCTGAAGTTTCTGTGGGTCTGACTCAGGAGAACCCGAGGTCTTTGGTGTGTTGATCCCCTGGCACCGCTGGGTTACCGGTTCGGTACCGGTTCCTAAAAACCCAGTACCTCATTTGGCGCCCAGCGTTGGAGCGATTCCAGTGGTACCAATCAGCCTGAAGATCGTGAGGAGCTTCGTGTGAAAATTCCGGAGGAGGGCCCACCACCTCATCGACCCCTGCATGTCGACGTGGTCCGAAGGTCTTTACTACGAGGTTCCCCGCTTCCCGACGGCTACAAGGACTGCTGCCCTGGCTATCGCCGTGATGTTGGACCCTTGACATTTTCGGTAGAGCGAAACGCTGAGACGAGTCTTCTGGTGAAGCCATCGATAATTTTCAGTTAAGTATAAGTGGAGCGTCTCCTAGTCCTTAGTTGGACTTACTTTGTGATATCTTAGAGATACATAAACGTTTTTATTGGTTCTTGCAAGTACCATAACCGAAGGACTCGTGTTTTCACGAGCAATATCGTAATCGATAACTCCTTTGAAGTTTTGGAACTAGACTAGAGAAGAAGGATGCCTAGTCTTAGACTCGGGAATTTGTTTTGTCTTGGTAATAATAATAGGGACTCCCGATTGGAGGACTCATGTCCGGTTCCTCCAGTTGGAACTCCGACTTACGAGCTATACGTTAAACATGGGGTAGGCCCCATCGTTTACAACGAGGTATGGAATAAATACACTAGGAAAGACGGTGTTTTAAAATGGCCCCAATATGGTAGCTTTGATTCTGAAATCTTAGACAACCTTGAAGTTAAACTCTTCAAAAAGAAAGCCCGGCCGGCGATGTTTGACTCTTTCCGCATATGGCGCAAAGAAGCCAAACAAAAAGAAATTAAATTAGCTAAAAAAAATAAGAGAGAAGAAGGACTTTCAGTAATGCAAGCTGCCGTGCAGTTTAAAGATAATGAGGAAGAGCAGATAAATGAACAACTGCACAGGCAACGTAAAATGGCAATAGATAAGTGCTATCCAGTCTTGCCGTCTCTTCATCAAGGGAAAGCAAAAGAGCGTGAAAAAGACCAATTAATGTCGCAATTGTTAACTTCGCCACCGCCCTATGCGCAGAATGCTACCGCACCCCCGCAACCTTTAGTTGCACAAGCTGCGCCTCTGGCTTTTCCACAGCACCCACCAGCTGTTCTTCAGCTGGCTCCTACTTCTTCGGTGCAGCCTCCTCTAGGCCCACCGACCACTTCTGTTGCTCCTGTGTTTTCTACGATCTTGCCTACTGTACTTTCTACAAATGCCCCTTCTGTGATTTTGCCTAGTACCACATCTATTATTCCTCATACCTCTTCTGCCATCTCTGCATCCGCTTTACCTCACCCCGTTCTTTCATCTGTTTGTTCTTCCGTTTCACCTTCCCTTCGGCAGAAAATGGCCAGTACTGTTACTAATCTTCTTACCACTTTTCGGGTCGCCTGCTACGACCCCTAACATAGGAAAAAGACAGTTGCGAAGTCAACTGCCCGATTATCAAGAGAGAGATTCCCTGAATAATTTAGCTCGGAAATGGGTCATGGACACTGCGAAATATGATTTACAGTCTGTCATGGAAGTTTTCCATCAATGGGAAACAGCGACACAGAGATATGTGTTCGAACAGATGTGTGTTTTTCTTTGCGAGGATTTAGAAGACAATGATCAGGATTGCCTCCCACAAGAGATGTGTCGTATAAGGTTTAAGTTTAGTCTGGGTATGATTGTAGGTCCCGATGTAGAAGAAGCAGTTGAAATGCTATTATCACATCGAAGTAAGGGAAGTAGTTCTGGGTCACCATCAGAATCTAGTGCATCTAGTAAGAAAAAGGCACGACAATACCCTATGAGAGAAGTTCCCCCACAGTGGAGAGAGGGTGACGCGACAGCTGTCCCACCTGTCCTGCCCCACTTTCACCGAGTATGGGTACATGTTCCATGGAAGCGAGCAGAAGTTTTAGCACTCAAACAAACACTACCAGATCCGCGTAAAAATCCTGCAGGGTACTATAAAGAATTGTCGCAAACTGCTGGGTCATGTATTATGAATTTAGCCGATATCGATATGTTATTCGGGAACGTTGTTCCACAGCCTTTATGGGGAAAAATTTGTCATGAAGATCATGACCAGGAATTAGGTGACACGTGGGCTAATATTACTGTTGCAGATGCACGACAAGTTGGTGGTGCAAAACCTGAGCCCCTGATAGCGGAACTACCTGGTAGAATAGTAGATTACATGAAGACGATAATGCCTGCGATACGTGTAAATTGGGATAAGTTATCTGCATGCAAGCAAAAGAAAGAAGAAACTGTGTCAGATTTCTTCACCAGATTTGAAGAAACATTCATTGATCACAGCGGTCAAGATATGACCACAGAAGGTGGTCAGAGATTGTTCGTCGATAAATTTGTGCACAATCTGTTTCCAGACTTGTGTAGAAAATTGAAAGATTCAGAAAGTTCTTGGGCAGTCTCATCTTCAGCCCAGATATTAGCTACCGCACAGTACTACGAGAATAGAGACAAGGATGAGAAAGATAAAGTAGAGAAGAAAACTAGAGAACTCAAAACGAAGGTTTTGCTACAGCAAGCATATCCTCCACGTGGTGGTGGTAATAGAAATAATAATGGTCCGAATCACTACCGGAACACTTTTCAGCAGCCGCAGAGAAACTTGCAGAGATTCGATTACAATCAAAACCGCGTAGGTCCCAATCAGTGTTTATACTGCAAACAAGAAGGCCATTACAAATATGACTGTCCTGCCCTGCCGCAACGTACAAGCGAGTTTTCTGGTGTACGAGGTCGTGGTAGTCAGCAAGCGCCCAGAGGTAGAGGGCGTGGAAACACCCCTCAGGACACACGTCCCCTTCCACCACAAAACTCTATGAACAGGTTTGACCAGCAAAATAACGTATCTGATAGGACAGCTCAATACTACGTCGATGAGTATTACACAGAAAATGAGCAGTGGGAGAATAACGATTGCTAGGACAGCCTTAGACGAAGAGAGGGAGTTGTTTCAGTTCCAGTAGATCAGAGTGGACCTTACGTTGAGGTGATTACATCGGGTGTGTCAGAACCGTTTCTGTTGGATACTGGTGCTACAAAGAGTTCTATTATGCACTCCAAACTCCCTGGCGCACCTTTGTCTGGCGAAATGAACATTTCCGTAGGTTTTTCTGGCGCCCCGGTTAGAAATCCGATTTCTGACCCTTTATCTCTTTCTGTTGGTCCTTGTGAATTCGAAGCACCCCTTATTTTGACAACAGGTTGTGGTGAAAATTTGCTAGGATTAGATTTGCTAAAAAGATTGTATGCGACTTTGTACTGTTCTCCCTCAGGAGTACAACTGACTTTAGGTAAGAAAGTGGTCTCTCCCATGTATTTGTCGAGAAATACGCTTCCAACAGAATTGACACTTCTTCCGGATATTCTTTGGGCTACTGGTCCGAATGATGTAGGTCTTTTAGAAATTCCACCGTATGTTGTAACATTTAAGTCGAATGTCAAAATGCCACGAATTCCCCAATACAGAATATCCAATGAGGGCGAAAAAGCTTTGCTAGCGATTGTTTACGAGTTGATTGAGAAAGACGTAATTGAGGAAACACGAGGCAATGTTTGCAATAGTCCTGTTCTGCCTGTTTTAAAACGAACTGACCCTTCTCAGCCACCTGTGTATAGATTTGTGATTGATCTTAGGGAAGTAAATAAGATAGTGGTGCCACAATTCCCAGTTGTCCCCGACATTACAACATTATTGACTATGATTCCAGCATCCGCATCATGGTTTTCGGTGATTGACCTGAAGAATGCTTTCTTCAGTATCCCGATTGCGGAGGAGAGCAGGGATATTTTTTCCTTTAGTTTAGGTGGTCGCAGTTTCCGCTTTAAACGCGCTCCTCAAGGCTACTGTGAGAGCCCCTCAATATACAGTCAAGCTCTGAAAAGTCAGCTTGACGCAATGGTTTTGCCCAAAGGTTCCACTCTAGTACAGTACGTGGACGATTTGCTCATAGCTGCGGATACTGAGAAAATATGTAAAATGGCCACGTTGGCACTACTGCGTCATCTATGTGATCTACATCACAAGGTGTCACTTTCCAAGCTCCAATATTGCCGACAAGAAGTGACCTACTTAGGTCATCTCTTATCGAAGGAGGGAAGGAAACTGACCCCAGAAAGAATTCAGGCAATAGCGAAATTAAATGTGCCAAGAACGCAGAGAGAAGTACGCGCTTTCTTGGGCATTACATCGTACTGTAGACAGTGGATTCCAAATTTTTCGTTATTAGCCAAACCCTTATTGGCACTAACGTGTACAAATACACCCAATCCCATTCCTTGGTCCGATGAGTGCCAGAAAAGTTTTCTTGAATTACGCACAGCATTATGTTCGGCCCCTGTGTTAGGTAACCCCAACTACAGTAAGCCTTTCACATTATATGTCCACGAGAAGGAGGGCTGTGCATTGTCTGTGCTGACTCAGTTATACGGAGATAGACAACGGCCATGTGCCTATTTTTCGTCAACTTTGGATCCAGTAGCACGAGCATTGCCAAGTTGTCTAAGGGCCACAGCAGCAGCAGCTGTTTCTATTCGACAGTCTGCAGGCCTAGTAATGAATAATACACTAATTGTGATGGTTCCGCATGCAGTAGATACATTGTTAAATAGGACCAAGACACAGCACTTAACTAGTGCTCGACTGTCCAGTTATGAATTGACGCTACTAGCGAGCCATGTGCACATCAAAAGATGCAGTACTCTGAACATAGCCACATTGTTACCAATTGCTGAGGAATCGGATGCTTCAGAAAAGCACGATTGTTTCCTCAGGACGGAGGAGGAGACCAAAGGGAGAGTTGATCTATCCGATACTCCTCTCGCCGAAAGTGATGGTACATTATGGGTGGATGGTTCATGCTTTAAACTCCCAAATGGTAACGTGACTACAGCGTATGCTGTCACAACTCTGCACACAATCGTTGAAACTGCGCGAATACCACATGGTTCGGCTCAAGCCGCCGAACTCGTGGCACTGACGAGAGCATGTGTGTTATCAAAAGGAATGAAAGTGACTGTCTATACCGACAGTCAGTATGCTTTTGGAGTGGCTCACAGTTTTGGTCGATTGTGGAGAGAACGTGGGTTCCTGACTTCGCATGGAGCTAAGATTCAGCATGGTCAGTTGGTGAATGAGCTTCTTGAATCGCTGACGTTGCCCCTGAAAGTAGCAGTTGTAAAATGTAGTGCACACAAGAAAGTGATCGATGATGTTGGTCGTGGAAATGCATTTGCTGACGAAACTGCTAAAGAAACGGCAAAGAATGTGATGAGCCGAATGTATGTTGCGAGCCCAGAAAGATGGACTGGTGATGTTGGAATGTGTGAAGACACGATAGAAAGTGTGAAGTCCATCCAAGCTGAGGCCACGGAGAAAGAGTTAAGCATGTGGAAAGAAAGTACAGGGAGAATGGATGTAAATGGTTGTTGGATTGAATCGACAGAGCAACAAAGATGGATGTTACCCGATGCGTATGTGCCTGCAGTGGTTACAATGGCTCATGGGATGGCCCATATCAGCGCGAAAGGGATTTGCGAGTTGTTGGCCCCAGTGTGGAAGAATTCAGGGATTCCCAAGTGTGCAGAAAATGTTGTCAAGAATTGCATGGTATGTCTGAAGCACAATCCTGGTAGGGGAACTCCAACTCCAGCTGGTCATTTCGCACCTCCTACGTATCCGTTCGAGGTTTTGCAGCTAGATTTCATACACATGGAGAGGTGCAACAACTTAAAATATGTGCTTGTGGTTGTTTGCGCCTTCTCAAGGTGGGTAGAAGCCTAACCCCTAAGGGACAATACTGCCTTGTCCACAGCAAAAGCCCTTGTGAAAGAGTTCTTCCCCAGGTTCGGAATGCCTAGAATGGTCTGGTCGGACAACGGAAGTGAATTTGTGGGTAGTGTGATGAAACGAGTGTGTGAAGGGCTAGGCATTAGTCAGAAGTTCCACGCTGCAAATCACCCCCAATCAGCTGGATTAGTGGAATGTTACAATGGCACGCTTAAACTTAAATTGGCCAAAATCCAAGCGAGCACGCGTCTTAAATGGCCCGACGCTCTACCCTTAGCACTCCTATCCACCAGAATGACTGTGCATTCGCGAATGAAACTCAGCCCCTATGAAATAGTCTTTGGTCGGCCAGCCAACATATGGGGAGTGCCTAGGCCCACGAAGTTTAGCGAGCTGCAACACCCCATTTTGCTCGACTATCTGTATGAATTGACGGCTAAATTGCGTGTTTTATATCAACAGGTCCACAACACCTTGCCTCCGGTTTCCGAGACACCGGGTCACTCCATTGACCCTGGCTCCTGGGTTCTGGTCAAGAATTTCCAGAGAACAAGAAACGACCAGCCCAGATGGACCGGACCGCACCTCGTCCTCCTGTCTACAAGGTCAACTGTTAAAGTGGAGGGGAAGGCCAATTGGGTCCACGGGATCCATTGTAAGAAAATACCCTTCCCTCTGCCACATGACCAATGGGTCCGGACAGGAGGCACTGACTCAAAGCGCACAACTGATGAACGCGTAGAAGAAGCTAAACGCGATTGTGACAGTAAGAACATTTTTCAAGAAACTACGCCGCCATCAGAACAATTGAACTCTGTGGAACCTGAGCTACTATTTCCGGACCAGACAGCACCCGGGAAAAGACGCTATAATTTCCGACCGAGAAAAACAGACTAAAGTAAAAGTGATTCATTTTTTGATCCGAGAGAAAAACCTGTGGACTAATAAAATCATGAGTTTTTTCCTTCCAAAATGCTATTTTGAAAATGCAGATTCTCCCATCTAGGTAACTTGCTTATTTTTGTTTTTTCGAACCGCCATCCGGGTTCCGCTGCTAGGGTCGCGGTTGACTAAAGACTTTTGGGTGCAGCTGACAACAATAGGTTGCCGGTTCCAGTTGGTCGAAGGGAGCCACCCTAGACTGACGGAAGCATCCTTTAGCAGAAACAACCTACCGCCGCGGGCAGCACCTTAGAGAGGATGGAGTTTCCTGATGTGGAGAGAACTGCCAGACAAATGAACTTTAAGCAGAGACTTTTGAAAACAATGAGAAAGAAAATTTTTATAATGATGTGTATTTTTATGATATTTAGCGTAATGGTGTTTTTGATAAGCTATGCTTTATTCTCTTTTCATGTGACATTCACGCCTACTACATCGCCCATACCTCCCCCTACTGTTTCCTCTCATTCTTTCCACTCTTTGCCTGACCACGAACCAAATAGGAGATTAGAGTTCATTAATAACTCCTTCATTCAGCTATTACACCAACACCAACTTGTGATGAACACAACCAACTGTTGGGTGTGTGGTCTCATGCCCCACACCACGGATAGAGGTATCCCCTATTTGGTCCTGCCATTTAGTCACAATGGGTCAGTATGGGCATATAGGACAATGTTCATATATGCACGAGAAATCCAACCCCTACGTTCTGTAAAAGACAACCTCAAGACTAGCGCTCTAGTGAAGGGTATAGTTGACATGATCAAGGAAGTGACTTCTTACGAAGATACCCCAGACGATGAGATACTTGCATATGTAGGTTGGAATGTGACCGGATATGGCACTACACTAAGTGAGAAACAGCAAGCCAAGAGATCGTCCCCTATCTGGATCGTACCCCATCAAGGTCACCTGTGTCTGCAAGGTATTGGTAGGAATCCCAGAGCTCAGCTAGGGAAGAGTGTCTGCACAGAAACGTATGTTTTTGGATCTCAGACTTCCCCTGCCTTTTTAGCCGCAAAGGGTACTTATTTCATCTGCCACGATAGAGCCTATACATGGTTGCCCCCTGACTTCTCAGGCTCATGTTTTGTTTCATTCCTGTTACCTCCCACCTACACAGCAGCGGCGGATTACCATCGGACAAGGGTAGTTAGAGGTGTTTTGAGTAAAGAAGACACTGCGGGTCAAGAATTTGGTGACTTTGCAATGGGTATTCTGCCGTTCTGGGGAGCCATGGTTAACAGCAGAAACATAAGGCAATTGACAAGGGTAGTTGAATCCACCGTGATTGAAACTGCCGGTGCCCTCAGTAACCTGACTGCTGAGCTCCAGTCGGATCGACTGATGACCCTTCAGAACCGGGTCGCTTTGGATGTAATACTTGCGGACCGGGGTGGGGTATGCAAATTGATCCAGTCCAGTTGTTGCATTTTTATTCCGGATAATGCTCCAACAGTGTACAGGGCCATCTCCAAACTACATAAGATTTCCGAATCTATCCATGTGGACAAAGGAGATTGGTCATTAATGGGATGGTTCTGGGGGCTGATATCTGCCTGGGGATGGAAAATTCTGATGGTCATTGGGATGGTCTTAGCCATTCTTTTCCTGTTCTGTCTATGCATACAGTGTGCTCCTGCAATATGTGGCCTCTGTGCTACATCATGTGTAAGGAAGCCTGTGTCAAGACACGAACTCAGCACTAGAATGATGTTACAGCAACACCTCAATGACTTTATGAATATAGATCCGGACTCAGATTAACATAAGGATAGATTAATTGCCTATGTAAGGGCAAAAGAAGGGTCTGTGGTTCTGAAAAATATGGATCCGTAATAGTACCGGACTCGAGAATAAAAACTTCGTCGAAATAGGACGAATTTGGTATCAAAAGACCGGAAATGACGAGTACATCAAGCACATGTATTTTCAGTATATTCGAGTGACAATTTCACCTCGAAATCGTCATTTACCTTCTGAACCCTTAGTTGCATGTTGCCCTCTACATAGGCCTTAATCCAGTCGAATTTGATTCCACAAGGACACGTACTCCTTAATCGACTTCTTCCTGACCCCAGTACAAGTTAGAACCATTACCCCAGGCCGAACTCGTTAGGTCAGTTCCCTCCCAGTGGCCAAGCAAGATAGTATCTAGGCCCAACCAGCCATAAAGCCATTTCAGCACGCACACCTGCCATATCTCGCTCACATCTTTCTTCACTCCTTTTCCTCACTTATTTTATGGTGGGGAGGTGACCATCTTTATTAGGGGTCCAGCGATATCTGATGAAATGTTGGGCCTTGCCGGATGATTTGTTATGGGTATCACGACGTGAAATATGTACATGTCATCATGACTCTGCTTTCTTTTTGTAATCAGTAACCATAAATGAAATACCGCGCACCCAAGGAATGTTTCGCCAAAGGGCAAATGTTATGTATAAGAAGAGAAGCCTAACTTTGTGAAAGTGTGCAGTCTCCTGAATATACTGGCATTGTACTTCTAGGACCCTGTCACCTTGGTTGCAGCCAATAAACTAATCTTTGACTTCACCTAGAAGACTCTGAAGTTTCTGTGGGTCTGACTCAGGAGAACCCGAGGTCTTTGGTGTGTTGATCCCCTGGCACCGCTGGGTTACCGGTTCGGTACCGGTTCCTAAAAACCCAGTACCTCAGTACCCCCCATGTGCACCCCCCCCCCTTCACCCAGGGGGCCGCAACGGGCCCCCGCAGTGAAGTTACACATGCTTTTCCACGGCGGAAAACCCGCCGCGGAAAAGCATTTTGCACAGCCCATCCTAATATGGCTGACGGTGTCCATATTAGAGCTTTTCCGCCGCGGTTGTAAGCCAACTGCGGCGGAAAAGCTGCGGACGGAAACAGGACCCACCAGCCATCCTAATGTGGCGTTGGGTCTTTGGTGGGTCAGCAGAGGATTTTCCGCATCCTCCGGGCCGGTGGTGGCTTCCGCCGGCCCGGAGGATGCGGAAAATCCTCCATCATAATCGGCCCCCTAGTTAGTTCAGCTAACTATAACCCAAGCGCCCGCAATGCACTGTTGATGGCGTCACATATTACATCACTGATGCCATCTCAAATGACATCACTGATGACATCATGCAGCCACTGAGCTTACCATCTTGAAACTGCCTGAGGAAGGCGGAAGCTGAAACGTTGTAGTGGAAATATATTTTTGTTCTTTGGTGAATCCATCTGTTTGAGTCACTATATATATATATATATATATATATATATATATCGACAGTAACTCCAAACGACCACCTCCAATCCAACAGGACCGGCGAAGCAGGAGACAGACCACAGCATTCGGGTAAGTGTTTTTATTTCACCAGCTTTTTCCCATTGTCAACCAAAACATGACGCGTTTCGGGCTTTGCAGCCCTTGTTCACATGCAAGGCATTGGTGTGCAATACAGTGCTTTTAAAGTGTTTAAAGTGCTCCGCCTACAACCCGTGATCCCATAGGAGTCATGTGACCCCAATAACAAGGGAAAACAGACTTTCTCGTTGCAGGCTCCAAGTAAATTTTTTTGCAGATGCCGGCATGAATGCGCTAGTATATATTGTATTATAAACATATAATGTGTTTCATACATGAAGACAAAAAAAGTTCAATTGTCACATAGATTCCTAAAAAGGAACTACTATCTGGTTAAATCCAGACACATCATATATACAGTAGATGTTAAGAGCAAATAACAGTTATCCAACAAAGATAGTAAAAGTTATTATCGAAAACAATCTTAAAATTGTAATACCGGAAGAATTAACATCTTTCCATAAATATAAGGCTTGACGGAGCTATTATAACTAACAACCACAAAAAAGCTAGGACAACCATGCCTAGTGTGCAAAGAGGCTAAAGATAAAGTGCAGACTGCATATTCATAAAGACAATAAAATACAAATTCATGGAATATCAAAGAATGCACTCAAAAACACAATTTTTACCCGTCATAGAATAAGGGAATGTTCTTTGCATTAAAATAGCATTTCTAAAAACATAAATTTCTAGCTCATGTTGTCTTAAAAAATACTGCAGACTATATTATAAACATTAAATAGTGATAAAATGTGATAAAATGTGATAAAAAGTGAAGGGAAGAATTATAAACCAATGATCTTAAAATTGGTTAAGAGACGGCACAAATGTAGACATATAAATAACACATAAATATGTAAAACAATTCATATTATTTTACATGATAAAGTGCTATTGATTTGAAATAGTAGTCAACCCACGATAGATAACCGGGAACCTGACTATCTATCAATACTCAAAGTACAGGAGAGAGAATATGTACAAATATCTGCCAAGTGTAATGTGTCATGATGAGCAACAGGGAACCTGACTACGCGTAAACATGAAGGCAGATAGAATGGTATGAACCTACACGGACTTAATGAGATGGAACAGATACCCCAGGAAGGAACAGAATGATACATATTATACAGGCCGAGTTCGTACTGATCTACAAAAAGTTATAAAAATCTTCAGTATTGTTAAGGCCATTAGGCCATTTACTGTCGAACTCCAATATGTAACGTGTTTCAAGTTGTCGCAATAACAACTCTCTGTTACCTCCTCTCCGTAAGGGCAATACTGATCCTATCACATAGTACCTCAAACAGTTGAGATCTTTGTTGTGTTTAGCCGCAAAGTGGCATGCTACAGGATAGGACGGATCAGTATGTAGTATAGCCCTTAAATGCTGTAAAATTCTGACGTGCACCTGGGATATCGTACTACCGATGTAATGTAGTCCACAGATGCACGTCAGAACATAGACCGCGAAGTCCGTTTTACAGTCATAGCTGCCTTTAATTGGGATATCATTAAGACAAAAAGGTGTCCGGTAGTATGTTTTGTTCTCCCCAAATTTACAGGCCCTGCAGTGAGAGCATTTTCGGAATCCGGGTTTAGCTTTTAACCAGATGTCCTTTTGTTTTAATTCTGGACTGCTGACATCAAGAGAGCTGCCCATATTTCTAGCTCTACGATAAGTTACCACAGGTCTAGCTGGTAAAGTAGGGCTTAAAATATTATCAGTAAGAATAATGGGCCAATTTTTTTGAATAATTCTCTTGATGGCATGCTCATCACTGCTAAAGGTTGTAATAAACCTAGGACATGTATGCATTGTGGTATCAGATACACCAACATTATCAGAATCAGATGTCAGGAAAAGACTTTCTCTACTCCTTAACCTTGCCTTAGCCAAGGCCTGGTTAAAAATTTGGTTAGAGTAGCCACGCTCCAAAAATCTAATTCTGAGGTCATGGATACATTTTTCGAACTCAGATGTGGAGCTACAGATGCGTTTAATTCTAAGAATCTCGCCTAAAGGAATACTGTAAATTGTATGTTTCGGGTGGAGGCTAGAGGCGTGTAGAAGGGTATTTCCCGACGTAGGTTTACGATGTAAAGTGGAAATTAGTTTGTTTTGTTCCACATAAACCTGTACATCAAGGAATTCTATATGGCGGACACTCATGTGTGAGGTAAAATGAAGATTTAGAGAGTTTTCATTGATTTCATTTAGAAACACCTGAGCTTCTTCCTCACTTCCCTGCCACAAAATAAAAATATCATCAATATATCTTAGATATTTGATAATTTTCTCTCTAACCCATACTGCATGTGAAATGCCTAGGACCTGTTCCTCCCACCAGCCCACGTGCAAGCACGCGTAGCTGGGGGAGAAACAGGAACCCATAGCCACACCTCTTAGTTGTCTCCATGTGTCCTTCCCAAAGGCAAAATAATTATTATTAAGACACCAATGCATAAGTTCCAAAATGACTTTGTTGTGTTCATACAGATCTGCAGAACGAGTGTCCAAAAATTTTTGGTAGCCCTTAATCCCTCAGAATGACCAATGCTCGTATAAATATATATATATCCTTCAGGCGGGCTAAATCAATGAGGGAGGAACTAGTCAACAATGCGCCAACACAGGACAGAGGGGGGAGTTGGCTTAAAGCCCAGGCAGGATTCTTCAAGTGCACTAAATGCAAAGCTTGCAAACATGCAACCAACACAAAAAGAGTGAACATACCACTCAGGAAAAGCCCACTCCTGATAAAAGATCAATACAATTGCAAAACAGACTTTGCAGTATACATACTACCCTGCACATGCGACAAACTGTATGAATGAATGAATGAATGAAAGAATATTTGTAAAGCGCGAACTAAACCCAAGGGCATCAAGGCGCTCTGGAAAGACAGGCCTGCAGGCACAGCCAGCATGCATACTCAGTTTTTCTTGACAGGAAACAACCAGGTCGGGAGGGTCTTACGAAAAATAGAGTGGGCTTTCCACATCTTTGCCGCCGCATGTGAGAAAGCTCTCCCCCCCCCATCTTGTCTTTTTAAATCTAGGGATCACAAGCAAGTTTTTATTAGCTGACCTGAGATTCCTAGCGGGGGGATACCTGTGCAAAATATTATTTATGCCCACCGGGCCCTGTCCATAGTATGCATTGTGGGTGAGGCAAAGAGTCTTAAACAGGACTCTACGCTCCACTGGAAGACAATACAATGAACTGAGGGTGGAAGAGGCAGAGGAGCACTTTGGAAGATCCAGAACAAGCCTAGCAGCAACATTTTGTACCAGCTGTAAGCGACACAGCTGGCCCTTGTCTATTCCCAAATAAAGAGCATTGCAATAGTCCAGTCTGGCCAAAATTAAGGCCACAACGACCTTTTTTCGGGCTTCAGTGGACAAAAACTGGGAGATCTTTCGTATCACACGGATAAGTCCAGAACAAGTAGTAACTGTTTTGGATACCTGACGAGACATACCAAGGTCATCGTCAAGCACCACTCCCAGATTTTTTCCTTGAGAGACCGGAGTGGGATAGGTGCCCAAGGAGATGGGCCACCATATGCTGGACCAGATGTTAGAGCTATCCCCGAAGATCAAAACCTCCGTCCTCTCACCGTTGAGTTTGAGGTACTTTTTAATCATCCATGAGGAGACAGCAGTCATAAAATTCTTAAAATTAGGCGCAGCGTCCCTGGAATCTTGGGTGATAGAGACCATGATCTGCGTGTCATCCGCATAAGACAACACCTCGAGTCCAAAAGATTGTACCACCCTGGCCAGCAGGGCCACATAGATATTAAAAAGGGTAGGGCCCAGAGACGAGCCCTGTGGTACTCCGCAGACAAGGGGGCAGGACTCAGAGTAAAAGTCGCCCAATCTAACGGTTTGAGATCGCTGACTAAGAAAAGAGGCGAGGAGGTCCAGGGCCTTGCCGCCCACCCCTATCTCCTTAAGGCGTTCCACCAGTCTCAGAGTGGAGAGGGTGTCGAACGCAGCCGTGAGGTCAAGTAAGATGAGGAGAGTGGTATGCCCTGCATCCACTTGCACTCGTATATTGTCCAACACCATGGTTAGAGCCATCTCCGTGCTATGCGCCCGTCTGAAGCCATGTTGGGAACCATCCAAGATATTTGTAGTCCCTCAGGTAGGCACTCAGATGTACATTCAGATGAGATTTAAGAATTTTTGCAGGGAGGGGCAGCAGGGAAATTGGGCGGAATTTTTTTAGATTTTGAGGATCTAGGGAGGGTTTTTTAAGAATGGGCCTAACCACCGCAGCCTTCCAAGTAAATGGGAAATGGCCCGATGAGATGGCCAGATTAAGGACCATCGTGAAATGAGGAATCAAAGCCTCTTTAGCTGTTTTTACAACCTTGAGAGGACAGGGATCCAAAGGGGACCCGGACTTAATGCCTTCAAGCAGATGGTTTACCGATATAGCAGATAATGTGGGAAAAACGCACAAGCTTGGCAAGTTAGCACTGTTGGTAGCGCTGTTAAGGCAAACTTTGGCGGGGGCATCCAGAATCAAATTGGCATTAAGAAGTTCCAGTTGGTCATAAATATCGGAGATTTTAGAGTGGAAAAAGGAGGATAAGCGATCACAGAGCTCCTGTGATGGTTCCACTTTATCCGAGACCAATGGGGCCACTAGGGAATTATAGATTTAAAAAAACTCCTTAGAAGAAGTAATGGCCCCAGTGATCTTTGAGTAATGTTTTTCCTTTTCCTCCAATATGGCTGCTTTGTACGCGTTCAGGCATTTCTTATGGGATTCTCTGCCAGAGGGTGCCAAGTCCTTTTGCCAGTGTCTTTCAGTCCTTCTACACTCTTGTCTCAAATTTCTAAGTCGGTCAGAGAACCAGGAAGCGGAAGGCGTTTTTTTTGCCAAGTAGCACCTTTTTAAGGGGGCAAGAAAGTCCATTATCCCAGTAATTTTATTTGAATGATTTCCTGCCGCCGTGTCGGCATTATAAAGATCTGGTTGCTGGAAATCCGCAAAAGCAGTCATTACAGCCTCATTGGTAATCCGGGTAAGATTTTGTTTTTCAATTATTTTTGGCCCAATGCTCTGAGTGTTAGCAAGGGAAATAGCCCTAAGAGCAAAAGGCACTGCAAAGTGGTCGACCATGAGAGGGGAAGTGGAGGATGTATGTGCGGAGCACACTGCACCCCGTCCATGTGAGAATCCTGCAACACCTAAGAGCTATCACAAACGATGATCCCTCATACCCGGTGGCACGTCACTTAAACATGTACCACATAGGCAAAGCGGAGGAACTTAGTTACTTTGTCATTGACAGTGTTAAAAAAATACCCCAGAGGAGGCAACCGACTGTTGACACTCAGGGGACTGGAATCTAAATATATAATCATGTTAAACAGTAAGATACCAAATGGGCTCAATGCGGATGAAGCGCTGAATATTCATCTCTAGAATATCCCCATGTAATACCCAATCAATGAAAACATCCCCGTGCTTCAGAGAATTGACCCCACCCCTCTATTGAACATCTTCACTCACCATCCCTTGTAAATACACACACAATCACATTTGACACACGTAACGTTAAAACCACACATAGTAAAAGGCAGTACAGACACAACATTCACAACGACTTCGTGAACTACACGGTATCTCCCCAATGCTTCTGCACACATAGTTGGAATTTCACACTACAAGATCCCGCCAAACAAACAACCATTCTAGCCGGCCAACAAATACAGTGGCAGATTCCTTCCCGACTTTCGGGTGACACACGCTACAGAAGCCAACAGGCGTAATGCAGTCAGCGTCGCCCACTAGGGCAGAATTAGTACATGAAGGACTCGTAGGTTCAATGGACTCAACAAAATAGCGGCCAAACAAATATCTGTAAATAATAAATAGGCACATACGACAACACTAGCGGGTCCCAAGCATACCTGCAATGCAAAATCTGGTAGCGGAAAAAGGCTAAGCCCGCTCCGAACAGACACACAGGCCATTAATCAACTCCAAGGTCGACCGCAATTAGAGAATGCGCACGCAGCACATATTTTCATACACTCATGTTCGAAGTATTTCCTCCATATCCTTCACACTTTCATGATAAGGACGCATTATGTGACCAAACAAACATATAAAACGAGCAGAAGCACCATTAATTGCAATCGGACTATGATCACTCACGAACATGGAGACACAGACAATTCATGAATATTAGATGTCTATTTACTGCCTAAAGTGAAGTAACTTTGGAATTTTATTTGGATGACTTGCAATTTTCCTTGTCACTAACTCTACTATGTGCATCACTTACCTGTCCATCACCATGACAACTCGTGATTTCTTTCATTTTTTACAAACTTTTTTCTTTGTGTCACATGTGCAACAATGACCACTATATAAAGGCTTTTCATTTGGGTGAAGGTAGATGAAGTGACCAAGGCGGCTGTGTCCGCCGAAACGCATCTTAATCGTATGGAATAAAGAACTATCCTTGTAAATCATCCCATGGAGTAGGTGCCTGCTTTGTATGTTGGTGAACAGGACTGGCTGGATAGATATATATATATATATATATATATATATATATATATATATATATATATATATATATATATATATATATATATATATATATATATATATATATATATATATATATATATATATATATATATATATATATATATATATATTTTACAAAATGTTTCTTTTCGTGGAATATTCTTCAGTTAATATGTAAACACACCGCTGCAATTGTCCCAGAAGTACATGGATTCCTATCGAAGGATCCGGGGATGGACACTTACTAAAAATTCATTTATGACATTATTTTTGGTGTAAGTTAATTCCGGTCCCAGGTAGGTTCTGAGTTTTATAGTACTGGAACCATGCATCACTATATGCAATTTAGATGGCTTGTCGTCCAAGTCACTCAAACATCAGAGAAAAGAAAGATACGCAGGGGAATGTCAGCCAAATATCTGCAGGTTAAGCATTTCTCTTGGACTCATTTGAAACAACTTTTTAATGTATTTAATGCATTCCAGCTCCACTCCCTTCTTTGGGTCTCTAGGACGGGCTGCCCTAATGACGCCGGCACACAATAGCTTTGAAAAGCAGTTCGATAAACGTTTCATCTCTGGCCAAGAAAACGGTACCACCTGTCAACATGTTTGCTGTTTTTTTTATTGCTTCCCATTCATGCTTCACCTACTGAACATAGTGTGCAAAGTGGATCTATCCGAAGATATTCACCTCATGCAAAGCTATGAGGTACGCAGGAATTCGCTTTATGTAGGTATGCCTGCTCGCCTTGTTAGCAAGAGATAACACAAATACCATCTATTGGAGTGCCAACGTCATCAAAAGAAAATTATGAACAACATTTACTAAGCAGACACATTTTACGACGAAAGTCGTTTTACATAGTAATGGCCTCGCTGACATCGTCGTGTTTTTTTTCCTATTTATTATTTTATTTATTTTATTTATGCATTTTTATATAGCGCGGACTTTACCCGAAGGTGTCAGAGCGCTTCACAAAAGGAACAGAAATGGAACATAATGAGAAACATTACTAAAGTATACGTTACGTTACATAAAGTAATAGTGACATTTGTGATCAAACAATATACATGAGGTATTAAAAATTGTGAGCAACCAAAAATACATGAGGTAGTAAAGGTAATAATGACAATTGTAAGCAAACAGAATACATGAGGTAGTAAAAATTGTGAGCAACCAAAAATACATGAGGTAGTAAAGGTAATAGTGACAATTGTGAGCAAAAAGAATACATGAGGTAGTGAAAATTGTGAGCAGCCACACATACATGAGGTAGTAAAAAGTGCACAGGAGGAAAAAGTGACAAGTGTGCAGTTACAAAAGAGAACAAAGTATCATTTGAGGTATAATACTGCAAAAGGTGCTCGACACTCAGGCACACGAACAAGCGTTATGTAGGCAAGGTGGCACTTGTGCAAGTATCAAAGATAAAAACATGTGAGAGGTAGCAAACCGTGTGTTACAAGGGCAAAGTGGTGTGTGCATGTTACACAAGGGCACCAATCACAAGTACATGGAAAATACTCCAAAGAGGCAGACACTCCAACCCCAGGAATACCCTGGGAAGGCACTTCCATGGGCATGGAAAATATCAGTAGTGGGAAGTCTTCCTCCAAATAACAAGAGGACGTGAATTACTTTTGGAGGTGTCTCTGGAGGAGGAGAACTTTGAGGTCCCTTTTGAAAGCCTGGGAGGAGGCAGTGGTCCGGAGCAGAGGCGGGAGTGAGATCCAGATTCTCACTGCGTTGCCTGAAAAGGATTTAGCCATTGTTCTCTCCTTCTTGAAAGTGGGAGGTTCAAGTAGAAGATTCTCCGCATTGCGTAAGGGTCTAGAGCCTCCAGAGAGTTTCAGTTTATTCGCCAGGTAGCGAGGAGAGGAGGAGTGCAAGGCTTTGTGGGTGATACAAGCGGTCTTGTAGATAGCTCTAGCCTCGAAGGGGAGCCAGCGAAGGGTGGATAACATTGGTGTGATATGATCGCTTCTTTTGGCCCCATAAATGAAGCGAGCTGCTGAATGGAAAACAGACTTAAGTGGGGACAGGTGGGATTTGGGGAGGCCAGTAAGAAGAGAATTGCAGTAGTCTAATCTGGAGAGGACCAGCGATTGCACCAGGGTTATCAGGTCCTGTTCCGGGAAGAAGCGTCTGATTCCCCAAAGAAGGCGCAGTTGGTAACAAGCAGATTTTGCAATAGAATTGATGTGGGGGGTTAAATTGAGTTTTTTGTCTAGAATAACTCCAAGGGATTTTGCGCTGTCGACAATGATGGGTTTAGTGTTGAGTAGATTCAGCTGATCCATCCATGATTGAACCGGGGGGGGAGAGAGTGAGGAGGAGAAGAGGAGGAATTCAGTTTTGGAAGGATTCAGAATCAGTTGATGAGTTGACATCCAGTTTTGGATGGAGTCCAGAGTAGAGCTTAGGAAGGAGAGATCATGGGTGGAGGCAACCTTGAGGTAGAGTTGAGTGTCGTCTGCATAGAGATGGTAGTGAATCCCGGATTTGCTTAGGAGGTTTCCCAGTGGTTCTAAGTAGAGATTGAACAATGTGGGTGCAAGTATAGAGCCTTGAGGAACACCCTGACCTACCGCCACAGGAGAAGAAAGACTGTTCGCAATTTTGATCATTTGGGATCTGTCAGAGAGGAAGGATGCAAACCATTTAAGCACAGTGCCCTCCATGCCCATTCTCTGTTGAAGGATATTGAGGAGGGTGTTGTGATTGACAGTGTCAAAGGCTGCAGAAAGGTCCAGGAGAATTAGAAGACAGGACCCCCCCGAATCGAGTATCCTCAGCGCGTCATCAACCACTTGCAGTAGGGCTGTTTCAGTGCTGCAGTTTTGCATGAAGCCCGACTGACAATTGTCAAGAAGATCATTGTCCTTGATATGACGAGAGAGTTGTTTTGCTACACATCTTTCTGTGATCTTCGCAAGGAAGGGAATGTTAGTGATGGGGCGGAAGTTGTTGAGGTCCTTCGCATCAGCAGTGGGATTTTTAAGCAAAGGGGTGACCTGCACAGTTTTGAAGGGGACAGGAAGGGAGCCTTGCCAGAGAGAGAGGTTGATCAGAGTGGTCCAATAGGAAAGAGAATGGGTATAGAAGTCCAAGGCAATGGCACTGGGGATAGGGTCAAGAGAATGGTTGGAGGGCTTTGTTTCGCGTATGCACTTGAGAAGGGCATCTTCAGATATGGGGTCAAAGCTCTGCCAGATGGCTAAGGATTTGCGCTCCTCTGGAGGTGTAGGATGAGCGACCTGATCCACAAGTGATTTCACTTTTTCATCGAAGAAAATAGCGAAATCCGCTGCTCTCTTAGTAGGATCCTCCACCTCGGAAGAAGGGGGAGAGCAGCTCGGAGACTTGACGAGCTCGAATAGTTTTTTAAGTCTATTTTTGGCGGAGTCAAGGAGGGTTTTGAAGTGCGCCGCTTTCTCAAGGAAGATATGCTTGTGGTACCTGGATCTTGCTGTGCGAAGCATGGCTAAATTGTCTGTGGAGGGCACTTGCCTCCATTGCTTCTCCAGGAATCTTAGCTGCTTCCTTTCCTCATAAAGGGATTTGTTGAACCAAGGTGCTGAGGGAGTGGGCCTTATCCTTTTGCTTTTGAGTGGAGCGACGTTATTAATTTCAGCTGCAAGAACTGTGAGGCATTGGGAGGTGAGATCATCAACAGCTATGTTTGGGTCTAGCCTTGGAAGTGATAGCAAGGCTGATTCACAGAGGGGACCAACATCAATATTTTTGGCATCACGGAACCAGGAGATGGCCCTCTTGGGTTGGCCAAGAGTTATAGAGTGTGAAAGTTGAAGAGAGAATGGGATGAGGTGGTGGTCAGACCAATCTACATGGAATGGGGAAGAGGTAGAAAGCATGCCTGCTTTAGAAATAACAAGGTCCAGGATTGCGCCCTTAGAGTGGGTTGGTTCAATGCAGTGTTGGATAAGATCGTTTGTAGAGAGGAAGGTGGCCAGAGAGTTCGCAGAGGAGTCTTGCGAAACGCCCCAGTGGAGATTAAAGTCACCCACAAAGGTCTGATTGTCACTTTGTGTATATTGGTCGCTGATGAAGTCAGTGAGATCCTCTATAAACGAAGGGCCACTACGAGGCGGGCGGTAAATGATATGGAATCTGAGTGATGGACGGTGTTTCAATTGAAGCTCAAGAGAAAGGCATTCAAAGGTGAGGGAGGAACTGCTTGGAGAAGCCTTAAGTTGGAGGGCGTTTCTAAAGATGACTGCAACACCTCCCCCCGTGTTGTCAGTTCTGTCATTCCTAAATATGGAGTAACCTGTGGGTAATAGGAGATCAAAAATAGAGTGAGAGGTATCTTTGAACCAGGTTTGGAAAGTGGTAAGTGTGTTCTCCACATGCAGTTATATCAATTTTCGAGATTAGTATCCATTTTTTCAGATCATAGTATGGAGGACAAACACATTTTTGTTTGCAGTGCGATTTCTTTTATTTTAGTTCATAGAACAAAGGACAGCCGACACGTGTTTCGCCCCCTCTTGGCGATTTGCGCCGGGGCTTTCTCAAGGCTAGGATGATTAAGTCACGTGGATAATCCTCGTTTCCAAATATTTACAATGTCCCAGATACAAAAATATATAGTTCTTCAAGGTAAAACATTTTTTGTTGGACTGATGCCCCCGATCCTAAAGTCCTTCCGACATGGTGGTTTCTTGGGTTGAATCCCAGCGCTGCCTACGAAACAGGTTTGGAAAGTGGTAAGTGTGTTCTCCACATGCAGTTATATCAATTTTCGAGATTAGTATCCATTTTTTCAGATCATAGTATGGAGGACAAACACATTTTTGTTTGCAGTGCGATTTCTTTTATTTTAGTTCATAGAACAAAGGACAGCCGACACGTGTTTCGCCCCCTCTTGGCGATTTGCGCCGGGGCTTTCTCAAGGCTAGGATGATTAAGTCACGTGGATAATCCTCGTTTCCAAATATTTACAATGTCCCAGATACAAAAATATATAGTTCTTCAAGGTAAAACATTTTTTGTTGGACTGATGCCCCCGATCCTAAAGTCCTTCCGACATGGTGGTTTCTTGGGTTGAATCCCAGCGCTGAAGTCTAAGAGGTCCAGAGCTTCGAGTGTGTCTCCACCCACTTACTGAGATCACTTATTCAAGTGTTGTCTAAAGCCTCAAATTCCCTGGACCTTTGCTACCCTATTCATCTTTGAACCAGGTCTCAGTGAGGAAGAGCATGTCAAGTTTGTGAAGGGTGATGGTATCGGAGATTTCAAGTTTGTGTTTTACTGCAGATCTGCAGTTCTGAAGCATACAGCGCAGCTCTGTCAAGACTGTTTTAGTGACGGGGGCACTTGGGCTCTGAAGGGTGATTGGGATATTGTACTTATGTGGGGGTGCTCGGGAAGGTTTAGGTGGATGCTTTGTTCTGACAGAGGTGATGGTCGGAATAGTGTAGATAGTGGGGTTGCTAGGGTATGTCTGTTGAAGGAGGGTGGCGTTCAAGGGCTTGTGTGAATTCAAGACGTTTGCGGACGAGAGGTTGGGCTTGGCTGTATTGGGGTGAAGGGGCGAGGTGCATCTCATGGGAGGTTGAGAGGGAGTAGAGGAGCATGGATGGGTGGAGATCTTAGAGCATAACAGTGAAATGGCAGCTGTAAGCTGGGAGATGGGGGTGATCAGAGAGCCTAGCGTATTTTCCAGTGAGAATGAGGCAGAGCACGGAAGGTTGGGTGGCTCGATTGAGACATGGGGTGGTGGTATTGGTGGTGGAAGGCAGGAAGAGGTGGGGGGACAGGAGGTAAGTTGGGGAGAGGTGGGGGGACAGGAGGTAAGTTGGGGAGAGGTGGGGGACAGGAGGTAAGTAGGGATGTGGGGTTCACAGGTGGAGTAAGTGCATTGGGCGTTAAAGGAGAGTTGTCATTGTTGGTGTCGCAAGAGGGAGAGGAGTTAAGGACAAGTTTAGAGGGAGAAAGGTGCGGAACACGGCGGTAGGGGAGTAGGCGGGGGGAGGCCTGAGTAGCGTTATGGGTATGTAGGAGGTTAGGGAGGAAGCGAGGTGCAGTAGCTGTGGAGGTCCTGGCAGTTAGGAGAGGTGGCGGTGAGGGAACGGTCATCTGGCCGAGTGAGGGGGATTGAAAGAGAGGGAAGTTGTGGAAGGGAAATAGTCCTGCTGGGCCCGAGGGAGGGAGATGGGAGGGGTTACTGGGAGAGGAAAGGGGGTAGTGCAGCAGTACTGGAGGAGTAGGAGGGAGGGGAGAGAAGCAGTGGGAATGTGGCGAAAACGGGATGACAGGCGTACTGTGACATATCCGAGGCTTGGGTTAAAATCACCTTTCTCTGCCCACAGCTTTATTGTTGAAAGTTCCATTGCACTATCTGTATTCTCACTATATAGTATCATAACATCAAACAATGGGGAGGCGTCAAGGATTGCATGTTGTATGTACAACAAGATGAAGAGACATTAATGCAAGCAGATCTGCTCCTACACAGAAATGACCAGAAAACTGCCCATACTCTCAAAGGAAATTGAGCAGTATTTATAATGCTAATCTTTGCTCTGATTTTTTTAAAGGGAGAATGAATATGTTGGTTAATCGTTATGGGTATAAACTATGGTATGGTAGAATATGGTGTTGATAGCAAGGGACAATAGGAGTTATACTGTCCTGAAATATTCACGGGCAGTGGTATGGCAATGAGGTCAATTAATTTAACATTAAGTTTCATTCCAAGGGCTATTGCGTCAAATCCACAAAATTGTGAATTTTCCGTTTAAAAATGCAGATGTATTACTACAAAATAAACGCACACAACACATTTAAAATGAATGCGAAAAAGAAATGAAAATCCGATAAAGGGCAAGGAAAAAATCACAAGGAAAAAGTAATGGGGAAAGAAGAGGAAACTGGTGCAAGGCATCAACTGTGGTTTTCCTCAACTCCATAAATTCCTATCTCAGAGCATTTTAATATGTGTGATAAAGGCAAATGTAAAAGTTAAGTTCATCCATCAATGACTGAGGACATATTTCAGCATTGATGCCTAAGTGGAGTGTATTGGGATTAAGCCAATGTATCTTTGAGACTTTTGCTGTGTAAAACCAAGGAGTAGGTCCATATAATCAGTGCTCTGCTGCCTTTGGCTAGATTTGCGCTATAGAAATATCACACAAAGATTTGACTACAGTGACAAGAAATCTATAAATAGTATGACACACACTATTAGTCTGTAACAACTGCAAATAATGTAATGCCTCTTTACATTTTCGAATATTTGAGCTTCGCAGCAGAGGTCTCAAAATGTGAGTTTGCTGTTCTCTTTATAACTCACACAAAAAAAGAATAAAAGTTGTGACTGCGGTGCTTTTGAATTGCACGAGCAAGGGAGGAGATCATTGCTATCATAAATATTTGAGGAATATGATACTAGGAAGTGAGCCATTCCCTGACTGAATCTTATCAGGTAAATTCTTTGGTTGTGTGTAGTTTTAAGCAGGTATGGCCCAATTGCTAGGGTTGTACTTAATGGAAGATATGTATCAACAGACTTCTTAAATTCTACCTCCCACCTCTCTTCTAATATCAATTTCAGTAGGTCATCTTTTATCGTGGTTTTCTTTGTGTGATTGATTGTTGACGGGTTGTCAAATAGATCCCTTCAGCCAATTAGGTGGAGATCTTCTCCAATATGGGTTGGCCAATTGATTTTCTGAACCCTGTCCAGTTTAAGACAGTCAATGATCACAGCTTATGTTTTAGCTGCTTCTGGCCAAGCCCATACCAACAGCTAAACCAGAATAGGTTCCAACCTCAGTGTATCCCCCAAATACTGAAGACCTAGTTGTTCATGTACTAAAATAGATGGGACAGAGTTGGGAAGTGACAAACTACTACGAAGGGATCTGTTGTAATTGATTTGCAATTGAGACTTATTGATGAATCCCCACATGCCTGCACTGTAGGTGACAATATACACAAGTCTAGGTTTATATATAGTAATGGCAGCTTTAAGGGGCAAGAACCCTAGCTTTGCAGCAAATTTGAACGGGGAAGCAAAGGCATGTTTGCACTGGTTACTCTCGCGCTCTTCAGGTGTCCCCAGGTGATCATTTTGACGAACAGGATCCCCAAATAGTTAAAGCAGTTTATACACTTTTAGTTTTACAGATGGGCTAAACCTTGTAAGAGCGCCAGCTTGGAGCAGCTATTTACTTGGTGAACTCCGCCACCCCCCACCGGGGCGATGAATATTATGTCATTATTCCTGTGGGCAGCACCCACCTGTTGAGTGTGGGATTGATACCGACCTGGGTATGGGTTGGTCCTACGCCCTACACAGGACTGCATTTTTAGGTTGAGCACTCAAGACCTCTTGTATAGACGTCAGTATATACTTATTATATACTTATATGTGTATGTACTTTGTGGGCTCTGGAGATCAGCCCTAGGACTTGTCTGCTTCCGCTTAGGGACTTTTTTCTGTTCAACTGCCTCTATTTAAGTGCCTTGATAGAACACGACCAGTAGAGGTCAGTAAAACTCCAGAATTGCTTTCTGCTGAGGAACTTTTTTTAAAATTTTTCTGGCAACTGCCTCTATTTAACTTTCTTGATAGAAAACGACCAGCAGGGGTCAGTAAAATATCAGAATCACTTTAGCATTCTCTAGATTCCAGTCCATAGAAATTGTCTTCCACGAGCACCAGTAGAAAATAATATTTTTTCAAATCTTGTATTTTCAGTGATATGAACACCAAAGGCCCTAATTTTATATTAAAACAGAGCTTTGGACTATACCATTTCCAGCTGAAAGGCAATATTTCTCTCCTTATGTTCCCATACCTGGCGTGTCGCGCAGTTTGGTGCTTACTTTCCCTCCATGTTAAAGAATAGTAGATGTTTCAGCACCCAGGTTAAAATTATGCATAGCTAAATACATCTACGGTCCCAAAGGCAAGACAGATTGCATTGCAAATGCTTGTTAGGTTAGTGCACTGGTATGAAGTTGGAAGAAGGGGTAGACATAATGAAAGAATGTATAGTGAAACATTTCACCACTTATGAGGGCGTGAAATGTTACCATGGATGCAGGCTTGGAAGTATGATGCACTCTATGAGTTTTTACAATACATATTGTTATATGCTCTTACAGATGGGCACCACAAGATGTTACCGAGAATGGAGAGAGTATATATGACTTTATTGCACTTTAGGTAAGCATGAAACTTTATGAATAATAGAGCACTGTGTGTAATATGTCTTTAGTATAACGAGGTCTTATGATATTAACATGAAGTTCTTTTTTCAGTTCATATACCCTTTACTAAGGAGAGGGACGTTGAACAACAGACCACACAGCTTCATTGGTGGCCTGTATACTTTTCCTCCTTTATTTCACTTGAACACTTTGCAGAGTGACTGAGAGTAGTGGTCCTGATGAATGCCTGTTGACGGAAACATGTTGACCACTTAAACGAGGGTATATCTGCAGAAAACCCTAAATATTCTCTTGTCTTTTTCACTTGTCATTGTTACCACCTAATAAACTTTCAGTGATCACAGTTAGACATTTTTAAATCACATTCTATCACAGCATCTGCACTCTGCCCCTCATTTTACCTGTTTTTTTGCTCATCCTGTTAACCAAAACACTTCCACTCCTCCTCCCTTGGGGGAGTTGTAGCCCACACCTTGGTGTGAGGAGGGAACCCAACTGATGAAGCATGTCACCTAACGATAAGTGACGGTTCTTGCCCTGAGGGAATCCTCCCCTTCCTCTCCCTTTATTAGGTCTCACACTGTGCTCTTCTCTCATCTTTTCCATCTGGTCCCTGACATTTAGCCAGAGGTACGTTTGTGTGAAAATAGTATCTTAGGGATCAGTACCCTTCTTGCTCAAAAAGATCTAATTTGTAGATCCTAAGTGTGTTTACAACTAAGCACACTTGCCAGGGCGGGGGCCCAAATGTCTGGCGCCTTCCCGCCTATGTATCTGCTCACGCCTGATGTAGCATCCTTAGCGGTGATCGTTAGCAGTTCATAATCCTTGAAATTTGCTATGCCATTTGGACTACAGCTTTCCCCCAAAACTGGCTCTTTTCAGTCATAAAGGCTGGTGAAGTGACTAACCCATGAATGTTCAGGAATATTTACATCAGTGGGGACAGAGGAGCGATTTGAAAAGAAGGGTGCATTAATTATCCTCCAAAATTCTGATGCCTAATTCCTTGCGCTTGCAGCAATTTGTTGTTCCTAGGCCCTTGTTCTAATCTCTTCTTTCCTCCTCATGGTCACATCTTTATAGTACTTTCTGCATGTAATAATTGCTATCTGACCCCTCTTTTGGTTTTTAACTAACCCTGGGTGTAGTTTGCGTAGTAGCGCTACGCGTAGCTATGCGAAGTGCACTTCGCGCTACGCATAGCTACGCAAACTGCGTAGTGCGGTAGGGTAAATGCTGTTTTCACTGATTGCACAGTGCCGGATGTTTGTCCGCACTGTGCAATCATTTCAAAAGACATCTTGCACAGTGCAAGCGGTCATTTTCTGCTACTCGAGTAGATTTGTACTCGAGCATCAGCTTTCTCAACACTGACTTGTAGTGTCTCATCGCGAGCCATTGCGAGCATACGTGACCACTCACAATTTGAAACCTGACCTCCCCGCATTGAGAATCTCGCCGTGAAGTTTACTTTCCACTCTCGCGATCGGCAACTTGATGTTGCTAATCGCGAACGAGGAAAAAGTCTTGCCGGGATGTTGATTTTGCTTGGTCGCGGTCACCAACTTGACGTTGAGGACCGTGAGCAAGCAAAAAATTCCCGCTACGCTATGCGTTTTTGCACTGTGCTACGTGCAATTCGCGTAGTTCGTAGTTGTTCAAACTACGCATGCTCTGCGAGCGTAGCACAGTACTACGCCCAGGGTTATTTTTAACTCCATTTATAAGATTTCTATGTGCGTGTGAGCATGATATTTTGAACCATGTATGGGGTTTGGGGGTAAATGTACACTTTGGTACTGTTAGCTGCTCAGAGATCTTCTAACAAATTGTACCAAAAGCCCACAACACCTTCTCAGGATCAGATTCCGAATTCTGACATGTCTCGAATTGCTCCTTCTGTCTATCTATATGCATAGATGAAATGCATTAGGTTCCACATCCTGCCATTACCGTCGTACACCTCTATTTTTCAAAAACTCAATCTTGCAAGCCACCTTATGTGTCACTACAGTCAGTCAAAAATTAAGTTTCAAAGCCAATGGATTGTGGTCACTAATGGATGTTTCCAGGAACTGAAATGTACATACCCTCCTGGCCCAGGATTTAGACAGTGCAATAAAATCTATCATGGATATTTTGCCTCTACCTGTGAATGTAGGTTGCATAAAAATGTCTTTATCTACCAGATCAACACTAAGAGTCAGATCACAAATCTTCATCATCCTGTTCAATTTTTCTCCACAGGAATTATGAATGAAGTTTGAGAGGTTGCAAAAATCATTTTCCCACCCTCCCCTAATACACGTTTATCTTCAATCAGACATAGTCTTAGAGAAAAATCCCCACCCCACACAATGATGAAATCCGTATTCAGCCCTAAGTAACAGGTTATCCAATGTATGAAAAAATGACTCAATAATTAACACATTATGGCTAGGAAACAGATAATCTGAAAAAATGCTAAATCAGCAAGAGTTTTAACTATTTTAATTTCAGCAGTAGTGCTTAAAAGGGTTACAATGCCTCCACCGTGGTGCCCAGATGATGTTATAACTGCAGGGGTAAACACAGAATAAAAACCATTGATATGCGTATTAAACTATGACCACGTTTCTTGTAAACAAATAATCTGCTGATTTGAGACAAGTGTGTCCCAAGTATTGTCTGTTAATTTTCCAGTCAGACCAGCAATGTTCCAATAGAGAGTGCTGAAATCAGAAGTCATTGGAAGAGCCAGGCCATTGTGGGGAGGGATGAGAATCGAGGTGGTAGACGAAACAGCTTCTTTAGAGGAAATGTGGTCAATCCAGGTAACAGTGTTTGTTAAATTTGGCAGAATAATACAATCCCTGGTTTGCGACCTCAGTTCAAATTGAGAGAAGTGATGATGGGATCCAAGCGGCATGTCAATGGCCTCGAGGGGCTCAACAGGGCAAGGCAGCACAGCAACAATAGTTGTAGGGTCTACAAAGAAATCCTCAGCACAAGACATAGGAGTATCAACAATTCGTTAAGTGCACGATGTAAGGAAAAATTGTACACGTATTTCGATTGTTATTTTCTTTCTTTATTCTTTTGGTCTTGCTTCAGACAGCCAACACGTGTTTCATCGCTTACAATGGGAAATCGTCCAGCGACTTTCTCAAGGCTGCATGAACAGAAACAAAACACAGGCCAATATAACACCTTACAATGTTTTCAGGTGTCATTAATATTATTCTGAAATCTCCCCGTGTCAGAAGAAGAAACACCTCCAAGTAGACATGTATTAGCATGCACAGGGTGGGCAATGCAGGGCATGAGCCCAAAGAAATGCCCAATACCATGAACAACAAATAATATCATAAGATCAAAAGATCCCAAATACCGGTAATGGAGGAAAATAAGAGTGACAGGCAGGTGATATTGAATGTAAGTAACATTCCAAGATGGCTGCTTTATCTCCATGTGAAAAGCCATTAAATTATCAAAATATAGTGAGTCACATAAAGCCTATCCTGTGACCGTGACTAGAGAAAGTCATGCAAACGTCTATAAGGTGCATCCAAGTGGTGACGGAAGAGTGGCTACAGTATTCACCTATTGTAACCCCAAACCGTGAATTTGTGGAAACTCAATAAATACCTATGTCCTTTTTGATAAAAACCTCTGTAAAGTAAGAACAACCACTAGTTAGCAGACCATAGAAACAGGCTGCCCACTCTCTAGTACTCAACTCCCACACACAGTCTGGACACCTACTTCTTTTGTGGTGATATTTCCAACCCACAAAGGGATTCAGTATCTTGAGCGACGTCAATAAGGCAGTCCATGCATTTGAGGGATCCTTTTTTGTCCCCAAATATTGAGCTATAAACATAGTAATAAAGGGGATGTCTCAATGTGTAAAATCCTTGTAACCAGTTATATATGAGTAAAAGTATGTGCTCATTCTAAAATGCACAATTTCAACCAACATGACATCTATCCGCGTGTTTGCAAAGCCTGTTCCATAAGCCAACATGACAGCCCTCTCTAGAATCATCTGGCAGATAATTCTATACACACCGTAATACATATCATGTTACGTTCTTTATCTCTTTTGCTGAAATTCATGACCAGAATATCTCTAATGTCCCTCTACAAAATGTGTCCTCCGTAATATACGTTCACAGTACCACAGACTCTTCAAACCAATGCATCCCATTACATGCGATTTGCACGATCAAAGTTCATGTAAAGTAGAGCCACAGCACATATAGTGTGATGGCTAATACAGTGATAATCATGTATATATTCCAAAATCGAACTGGAAACATTTGTTAAATCCTGTACTCTATTCCACATCATTAATCGGCATATTAAGTGTCAACCACCATTCAATCTCAAATGCTTACACGCCAAATCAGTGACCCAAAATGTATTTTCAGATATCATACTACAAGACAAACACATCACCTCTAAACCTAGTCCCACTCTTTCCATGAGTCTGACGGTCTCGTCCCAAACGTCGCTCTCCATGTAGCTCGAGTACTAGAACACAGAAACATCAGTCAATCAACCTCTTCAAGAACACTATATCGGTTTAAAGTTAGAATATGAACATTTCATCTGAGTTCTTGGTGCCGACCAGAACTACAATAACATTTTACAGGCTGGGCCTATAACAAAAGTCGAAGGAAACAGAAACAGTTCTTGTGGGAACCCTTGGGCATTAGAAGGTCTGTTCAAAATATACCCCACTAAATTGAGGAAGTTTACCACTATACAGTCACCTGTTATCATCCATAGTCTAATGGGCAAAAGAATTCTTAAATTAAATATTTACAAAAATACCTATGTTGTTATATATCCAGTGCACATGCAAGTTGTGTGGACTTACAATGGGTATCAGAATTTGGATGCACTACTTCTACACATGCTTCCTTAAAACAGTCACCTTTCTTTTGCCCTTATCGATTTCCTTCCTCTTCTATGACATCAAGAAATTCAGAAAGCAACCTTTGATATTTAGGTATCCTTAAGACAGTGTAGGCTGTAAAAATCAATGTGAATAATGCCTAAGTACTGTGCAAGAAGTGTGCAGACTTCAAATAGCAAGACACTTAAGTTTATCATGTAGGTTGCCTCTCAACAAAACATACATTTTACCCACAATAAATGGGTCTTTATTTAGTTACAAAATATATCATTCCTGTAGCTATTGAACTTGCTCTCACTAATATTACTATTAAACATTAATATTAATAGTGAAATAATAAATATTCGGTTTATCATTATTAATAGTTATATGTCTGTGTATTTTTGTTGAAACCTGTTCACTGCCTTACTAATTTGCCCCTCAGTTTAGGTCTTTGTCATTAGAAGATGAATAAGAAGTTCATGATATCCGTACTTCCAAGATACCTAATTATATACTTTATGATTATTATATTGATCATAAAGGGTATGATCCTGGTCACAGAACATGAGAACCAGCAGCTCAGGTTATGGTTCCTAATCTTGTTTATTATGTTCATGTCTCTCACCCTGATAAACGTGCTGTTTGCTCCATTGGAGACGGGCCAAATGTCAGGACTCAATCAGTTGACAGTAAAAAAGCAAAACAAGCCAGTGTGGATTTGTACATGCCATACTTTATCTTCACTCTTCTCACTTTGGAAATGCCACATGCTTTATTTTGGTCATAAATGGAACTACAGCTCCCGGGTCTCCATGTTTCAAGTGTGCTGATGTTTAATGTAATTTTAGGTTACGGAAGATACCTAGACCATTATGATGACTATTTATTTGGGAAGCAGCAGGGGGTGTGGGTTAAAAAGAAGTACACCCCAGAAGTAACGCTCGTCAATTTGGTTCCTATTATGTGGTCTCTGAGAACATTCTTTTACTATGTGAATTCACCATTGAAATGTCTATCATGGGTTTGTGTGTTCCAACCTTTTTATCTTCAGTACAGGATCTCAGTAATAGATTTTTTCAGCTGGAAAATCATGGATGCTGGCAGTTAACCTGACGGTTTCAGTGTACGATTATCACATTTCAATACAGTAAGAAATTGGGATATTGGTTTGGGGAGTTAAACCCTACTCAAGCAGCAACTACAGCAGTTGCCAGAGTGAGGCACAAGTAATCCCCAAATTAAATGGTGCTGAAACCACTGGTAACTCAGTACAAATCAGTCAGGCTTAACTTAGAGGCAATTTGTAAAGTATTTATGCAGTACTTCAAACAATAATAAAGTAAAAACACTTTACACGAAAAATCCCACACCAATTTAAAACAATACAGCAAAATTGAATACAAAACCCAAGACCAAAACGACGAAAATTTGGAACTGGAGATTAGCAATTTTAAAGATATAAGTGAAAATAGGGGCAAAAAGGCCAAAGCCCCACCCGCTGATTTCTGGTCATGCACGACTGGGAGAAAGTCACAAGTTCAGGCTGCTCGCAATTGAGTGCGAGTCAGATACAGGGACCAGGTTAGTCTCGCTGAAAAGTTACCTTCTTAGTTCAGCAATAAAAGTTTTGTTCATGGTGGAGGGTCCGCGAGGAGCAGGGGAACGTAACGGGCATTAGTAGTTGCTATGCAAACAGCAGCCGGGCATTGTGGACAGACATCACTGCAGCGCAAAGATCCTGTTGTCTTCGCAGGCGGTCTGGCCTGGCTTCAAGATGACAGATCCTGATAGTGGCCAATGCTGTAGCGCAAAGGATCGGGTTTATGGAACTTCACCTTAACTGGCAGTGCGAGCGACAAGGTTTTGGCACCAACAGTCCTGTTTCCAGTCAGGAAGAACCCAAAAACCTTAATTCAGCTCCATTGAGGCCACACCAAGGGTCCAGGACCTAAGAGGCAACCTTGGGGGTCAGTAGATTACTCCAGAGGGATATGGTTGCATGTTCAGGTGGTCGGGAGCCTCTTATGTCCCTGTGGCTCTAAACTGGCGACCAGCAGAGTAGCCCTTGGAGTCACTATGGGAGTCTTGGTTTCAGGTGCAGGTCCAATCCCTCTGAGTCATGCATGAGGTCAGCAGGGCAGCAACCCAGCAAGGCAGCATTCTAGCAAGGCTGTGGTCCACCAAGGCAACAGTCCCGCAGAGCAGAAGTCTTTTCACCAGCACATTAGTCCTTCTTTCTGGCAGAGTTTCCGCAGGCCAAGAAGTGTACTGAAGAGTTGGTGTCTGAGGTAATAAATGTATACCAGGTGCCTCATTTGACATTGGAGAAGTTTCTGGAGGTCTCCCTTTGAAGTGCACAGAATTCCTGCCTTGCCTGCTTTGGTGACACACTAACAGCAGGGGGCAGGCAGCCATTTGTGTGGAGGCAGGACACACCTATCCAAGTGTAGGTAGGGCTGTGACCAGCTCTGCCCTTTGATCCTGCCAGTGAAGACCCATCCAGGCACACTTAAGCTCTCTATTGTGTTTGGGTTTCTAGGAGAAATACACAAAGCCCAACTGTCAGCTACACGCAGTCAAGTGACCCAGAGACAGACTGCAGACACTAAGTGGTGAAGGTAGGAAAATGCCAACTTTCTAAAAGTGGTATTTTCAAATTGTAACGAAAATTCCGACTTTGCCATACAAGAGTGTTTGTTATTACAATTCGAAAGACACCACGCAAGAACTGTTCACCTGTTTCCATTTGGAAGTTACAGCTTATTAAATGTAATAAGGTATAAGCCAATTCCACCATGTTTTAGGGAGAGAGCACAAGTACTTTAGCACTGGTTAGCAGTCCTTAGGCCAGCAAAAACTAAATCAGTATAAAAAAATAGGAGGGGTGAAGGCAAAAGGTTTGGGGGAAGATCACCCTAAGGCAGGTAGGTCTGACAAATACTGTGAATTGTGGATGCATTTTTTATAAATATGCCTTAAGGTTTGCTTATCCCTTTCATACACTTTCTTAGATATCCTTTACAATTGTGTATAAATTCCTCCTATGCTTTATATTTACAATTACAAGCTTCAATTCCCTTTGACATCAGACAAAAGACAGGCAATGGTATTGTTAAACATTATATTATGGATTTGCTGGAAGAGTGGATCGTGGTTAACTGTTTTCTTCAAATGTGTAGTGGGGGGGATGTCAAAGATGGCCCCCATACACCACACTGGGCTCTGTCGACTGTTCGAGAAAATCAGGGGTCCTGGTGACTACGGCGCAACCCACACACTGAATTTTGTTGGGGAGGGCCCTGGAGGAGACAGGGGACTTGTGCTGGCTCTTCCCCACCCAGGAATAATGCAAGCCAACACAGCAGAGAAGCATGGCTCGTGGCCGCACTCAGGATGTCGACCCTCTAACTAAACGTAGCCTGTCCAGTCCATCAGGAGGTGGCCTCGACTGTGAATGCCCAACAATCAGGCTGCCCCAGCTGCAACGTCTCCACTGCTGCAAACTGGACCGGAAGCAATTTGTGACCTACAGCTAGGGCTCCTGTTAGCAGCTAACTGGAAGTCAGCGGGACACCAGCCATGCCGTAGCCACCCAAGAGAAGTGCCAGCATAGTATTTGGGGTGCTCCTGGCCGCTCTGGGCAATCGTGGAGTGTTGGCACCCAGGGAGGTCCTCAGCCACAGACGCAATGGAGGGTCTGATGCAGCCTCCTTTATGTTGACCCCCTGTCCGACAGCACATGAAGACTGTGCACGGATGTGGAGGCATTCACAGAAGCAGGTCCAACAGGGACCCAACCAGCATTACTTCCAAGGTGCAGTCTGTGTCCATCACAAACTAGGAGCAGCAGGGGCCATCTTGTGGACTCAGGGACCGGTTCACAAAGGTAAAGTTAAACCAAAAGTTTAAGTTTAGACTGAAAGTCTACCTTTATGACTTTTCAGTATTCACAATGGAACATGCAAGTAGATTCTTTACAACTGCTGCGTTTCTGCACTCGGGTGGAATATCCGCACTTGGGGCAGAATTTCTGCTCTTGGGGCGGAGTAAGTGTAATTTTATCCTGACACGCCACTCAGTGCCTTCCATCCCCCCCACCCAGCGCCAGCTGTAAGTCATATACCCAACAGCCATTCCCAGCCTGGCTGCATGCATACATTCAGAGCTGCCACACACTAACCCTTTCAGACCTTTTAACATGTTGCTGAATGTGTTTGTCGGTCTGCTCCTTGTCATGTGACAGAATGATTTGAAGCGAAGGAGGAGGAGAGAGAAGAGAGAATAGAGGATATTTAGATGGAGGATCAACGTCTTTGGGATGTTCAGCCAAGATGTCAGGTCCAGATACCATTTTCCCCCTGATGCCATCTTGGAGATGGTTTGTGAGTGGGAGCAGGATCTGGACTCTGAGACATGCTGCTTCCATGCCATCCCAGCCTACGTCAAGATCCTAGCAGCTCTCTATTGCATTGCTCCTGGATCTTTCCAGAGGGTGCCCAGTGACATCGTGGGCATCTCTCGGGCAAGCCAGTCCTGATGCTTGCATCAATTACTGAACTGCATCAATAGGAGAGTGCATCTCCACATAATTATGTCTCATACATTGGCAGGAAGGTAAAGGGTTGCTTGGGATTTCTACCACTATTACCCCTTCCCAAGCGTGGTAGGTGCAATTGATTGCACCCATGTGGCTCTTCAGCCACCTCACCATAATGCACACATCTTCTGAAACAGGCACCTCCAGCACTGCATCAACATGTAGGGTGTATGTGATGCCAGAAGCTGCTTTACAGATGTGCATGCAGTGTTCCCAGGATGTAGCCATGACAGCTACATATTTTGCAGGTCATCTCTTGCCGGGTGGCTGGCAGTAGGAGAATTTGGCAGCATAGTGACTTCTGGGTAAGTATTCCAGCACCAGACAAGTCTGATATGTATAATTGTTGTTTTAATATGCATACTCATTAGAAATCACAAATCCTTATGACACATACATGATCCTAACAGACACTGCTTGTGCCATTTCCTACATTATGAACTTTACAGATGCAAGAGGGACATGTACAAATATTTTTTTGTTTTCCTCCTCAGGTCAAGGTGCATATGCGCTCTACCCCTCATCTCCTCACACCAGACAAACGTGTAACCACTGCACCTCAGCATAATTACAATAGAACACACATACGAACATGAGCCACCACGGAACACACTTTTGGTCTCCAAAAGTTGCAATTCAGATGTCTCGAGCATCAGTGGCGTCACTAGGGTTGGTGTCACCCAGTGCGGTAACTCATGGTGTCACCCCCTCACGACTTACCCCATTATGGACCTCCTCCGAGTCCGCCAGTGCCAAATAACGCTCTAGCACAAAGCATGGCATGGCACAAAGAAGATAAAAAGTCCCAAGACTTAACACCTTTCATAGAAGGTAAACGTATCCGGCAAACCACCATTGCTATATTGCCTCCCATGATATTGCATAATTTTTTTTATTAATTCATTTCAGTGCGGGTTTGAGCTCTGGGCTGCCGCACTGTGCTGGTGAGGCCCGGATTTTGAATGCCCACTTCCATTAGCTTTGTAATTGGCTGGATGGCAGTGCGTGCCTCAGTGGTGGCTGATGAGATTTAAACGTGGCAGGGCGTAAAAAACTGTTTCCAAAGTAAAAAAAGCGAGCATGTATGCACTACTATTTTTTGTATACATGTTGCAAACTCAATGAAATTGGACCAGAGCACTCTGCAAGAACACCAGTTAAATTTCACAAGGTCCGAGTCCTTTTTAAGCATAAAGAGATTAATTGATTTGCCGAGAGTCACAGGATGTTCAGCCGGTGTCAGGAGGACTCGACCACAGTTCCCCAGTAACAAAAGTTGGTGACGGCACATTATCTTAAAGAAAATTAAAGCCTTTTCTCTCACCTGGCTCGAAAGAGAAAATATGTTTATTGTGTTGACCCTGAAGCTGGGTTTCCAAACTCTGTGTTTATATCTAATAACTGTTCATGAGCCAAATGGACGTGCGCTGATCTTTATTCTTTGTCAGAGGATCCGCTTCTCAGTTTCTGCTTTCCTCTGACCTGCCCAGCCCAGCCAATCCCGATGCTGCTCTATAAAATAAAGAGCGCAAGGTTCTTTCAACAGCCTTGCATCTCTTTGTGCGCTCTGCCCAGTGCTTAATTTGTAAATTATTAAGTCCAGGTGCTCAATTTTTTTTTAGGAGGCCATAACCATTTCCCCCATCTCCACCCACATCCTCAACTGGCACTGCTGAAAGCCAGGTGTAATACCTAATCTAAATTCCAAGAAGGGAGACTTTCTCAAGTAAGTTGCTGATTGGCAGTTCCCGTCACCCAAGAAAATGTTGAAAAAAAGGAAAGCAAAAGGGCATTCAAAGCTTAATTTTGGGAACAATTTGCTAAAATAACAAATGCAACTTCTGCAACATAACAGTGGTTAGGGTTGAGTTAACCAGTAACAATTTATTTCTACACAAACACTCTTTAGTAAAATTAGGATAGTCAAAGACTGATGAAAATCGTAACTCTAACCTATACCATGCTGTTTGCATCTAGCGCTTTGATGGTAGTAGTTCATAGCTCAATGTGCTAGATCATGATTGTAACGTTTGAATTGCACAATAACAAAAGGATCTCTGTGGCAAAAGCAGCATCCCACTGAGCTATGCACATGAAATACTGTTCTGTGCTCTGCACAGTACACGCTCTTTGCAGCAGGCATATTAATTAACCCTTTGTGCTACCTTAGATGAGTCAAAACTGTCACTAGACAAAACTCCGAACTCTCCGGCACTGGCAGGCACATTAATTACCGGAGTTATCGTGGCACATTAATTGTTGCCTGAAAACTGTTGGATATACAAAGAACTCTGTAGTGCTTTTAAAACTGATGCGCCACTACAAAAATGCCCCACCCCCACCCTTCCAGCTTTTCAGCACAGCTTCATCTGCCTTGATGTAGGTAATGTATTAAGGACAGATAGAAGTCTGTGCTAAAGGGAGGTGGCACAGTCTTTACATTAAGGACCAGTAGCTCACTATGTGCAGCAAAGAGTAGTCTGACACCATTTGGTGTCGTGGAAAACAATGTGTGCAGTAAGCACAGCTGATACCATCTCTGCATTTGAGGAAGGTGGGTGGCCTCTGTGTTAAGGGCAGGTGGCATATGCCTTTTTCCTATGGCTCCTCTGATAACACTCACTGTACCAAGGTGCCTCACACGCCATCGTCCTCTGTAACCAAAAGGTCCTTGGACCCCTCACTTTTCCACAGACCCAGACTTCTCTAATAAACTACACCCCCACTCCCTGACAATGCAGCCCCATAGACCCCGTTATTCAGATACGGTTTACTTACAATTTTTGAAACAGTAGTTGCCAAGTCTCAAAGTTTAACTTAGAATAGACTGGCCGGTGCTACTGAATGTCGACGTGCAGAATACCAAAGCAACAAGGGCTGGACTAGCCAATAAGGCAATTAGGTAGTAACCAATGGGTTGGTCTGACAGGTCAAGTGTTTGGGCCTTTTTTGGCTGTTTCTGGGAGTGTTTTGTGCTCTACTGGGGTGGGTTTTTCATATTGATTTCCTTGGTTTTCAAGCAAACATTATCTGCAGTAAGCTCAAATCCTTGCCAACTTAAATAGCTTGGAAATTACTTGTATAACTTTGTTTACAAGCTCAAAGACTGAAGTTGAAGGCTGCATACTCTTAAATCCACCTCATGCTTTTTTAATCCACCCCAACACTCTCCCTGCCACTTTATATCACTCCTGCAGGTTCCTTCTCAGCCCTTCTTTTTTTCATTCTTATTCCGTTTTGATCAATCACAAAATCTTTTGATTTCCATGCAGGCCAGTCCACCTCTGGTGGATCTAGTATTCAAGATAATACCATTTTGAAGTCCATTATAAAATAAAAATGAAAATTGTGAAATGTTGCTTTATGCAGATTAAATGTTCCCAGGGCAGGGGCAGCGACGCTCGAGGCCTCAGTCACTATCTGTGCGCCCAAGGTCAGCTGAGGTGTCAGGGGCCTGGCTGTCAAGTGTAAACCGACCTTTCAATCGCAGAACAAGGAGATCACCATTACTCCGTGGTTGCTGGTGCACCTTCTATGTCTGCACACGTGTAAATGCCTGGTAACGTGATTCAGCATCCGGGTGTTTTCATGCGTGAGTACTAGTAGGCAGTGCTTTCACTATCCAAGTGCAGAGAGAGAGGAGGGAGTGATGGGCACATTAGGAACAAAATGTGCGCACCTCTCTTCAATTCAACCTCAAGAGGGGGCGATCAGCTTGTGCCCGACCGCCGTCAGAGAAACATTTCATGCCATCCTTCAAGGGCAGAGGTGATGTGCGACTGCGAGGGGAAATTTAAAACAAAGGGAGGATCAAATAACTAATACACAATGTGCAAAAGAACTTGGGGTCTGTCTCGTGTGAAATTCAAAGTGAATCTGCACAATGATGCAACCTGCAACTTAGCGACATTCATTTCATTTCTTACTTGCCTGACAGTTCACACACTGCTAGCATCATATTTCAAAATCACTACTTACTGGGACTGCCGCCTTTCAGTTTTAATTAGTCCAAGGCCTGCTGTGCACCATGCTGCTTGCTTCTTGTGTCGTCTACAGAAAAGCGTTGCGGCAGCGCAGTATGCTAGGGCGGGCCGTAGTGAAAATACTGATCCCATTGGTCCGACTCAGGACACACACACACCTGATGATTCCCAAGTAGGGAAGGAGCGAGTTTTTAATATATTTAAAATTGTAAGCCGCTCATCATGGATTGATTGGAACGAGTGACCTGAAACTTAGAATGAGGCTGGGACACAATTCGTTTCTGGTACTGCGTGTGTGCTTTACAATGCAGGTGCAGGATCCAATTTGAAAAGTTTTAGCCACACAATCATGTGTGATATCGGCTGTTCACTGGGGAGACCCATGTGAACTTAGTGAACAGCCAATATCGCATGTAGACCCGGCCCCGCAAATTAAGTGCTGGTGTTGTGTAATATGTGGTATCCCCTCGGGATCGTGTATCCCCTGGCAATCGGCAACCTCCGGAGCTCTTGCCGATTGGACAGCTTGGACAGCTTGCCAGCAGCCCCGCCCACCTCAGGAGAAGCGAGCCTCGGCTCTAGCAGGCAGGAGCAGCAGCGCACCGAGCCGATGCATACAACCCTCGCTCTGCTTACAGACTGCCAGAAAGGGTTTCAGTAAAGAAACGAACTGTTTATTTTGTTCATTCTGCCGTGACCTCTGACTAGTTGAAGCACGCGCTTGTACTTTTTAAAGACAGGGTGCTGCTTCTCAGTCACTTGAACCCTTTTAATTTTCATGCTTGAAAAGTGTGCTTACATTTCATTAAACACCTCTGTTGCATTTAAAACGTACGTTTTCATACCCCCACACCAAAAACCCTTACTGTTAAATCTTTACTTTTTTGTTTGATTAACATCCTATGCTAATCGTCTCATCCGTGCTTGTTGGTTTTAGAAAAGATGCGGGGCTAGCGTGTGTGGAGTTTGTTGCTAAGGCCTAACACGTGGTGGGGTGCACCAAGCAAGGGGACACAGAGTCAGTATGCTAGTCAGCAGGAAAGACCCCGAGCGGTCTTCCGCATGTTTATTTATACCCCGGGCGCGAGCCCGCCCCGGGGTGCGTGTGCTTGCGTGCGGGAAAAGAAACATTGTATGGGAGAGCCCGAGTGGCTCTCTACATTCCTCCTTCAATTTAGTTCTTTCCTGCAACAGTCTTTACGTTTCAAATTATGGAGATGCCCAGGCAAAGTCTCTCAGATGCAGGTTGGGTCTCGGGTTGGGCCTCAGACTGTATCGCTGGTTTCTTACGCACGGTGATTCGACAGCCCCCGCCGGGGCTGTCTCTGCATCTTCGCCAGCGCTAGACGCCCTGGGTCGAGGGTGTCCCACGACGAGGCTACGTGGTGTCATCCCGGATGGACTCTCACCATGCTGTCTGACCACTGGTGATCTTGGCCTGTTCTCGTCAGGGTCAACACCTCCATCACCCTCCATCTCAGAGTATCCTTCCGCTGGGAGTTCTTCATTGGTCTTGACTACTTTCTTGAAACAGGACACATTTCTCGTCACTGTTTGTCCATTCCGTCTTGCAGTTATCATAGTCCCTTGAACCTTGTCCACTCTCCACACTTCCGACTCATATGGTGTTCGGAATTTCCATCCCGGATGACGATCACGCACTATCACCGTGTCTCCCTCTTTCAAAGTGGGTTCTCTTGCACGACGATGCTCACTCGCCTTCGTGTTGGTTTTCAGCCTCCGAGCTTGGATGGCTGCAGCGTCTCTTTCTTCCGGTGTCCAGGTCCTGTCGGTTGGGATACTGTCTCTCGGAGCTCGTTTGAATATCACATGGGCCGGAGCACATTTGGTTGTGCTGTGCGGCGTTTGTCTGTACGCCCCTAGAAACTCGTCCAGGGCCACTTCGGGATCTTCCCCATTGTCGACGGCAATCCTCAGTGCTCTATTCAGTGTCCGCATCAGCCTTTCGACTTCCCCATTTGCTTGGGGCCACAGCGGGGTGATTTTCCTATGCTGGATCCGAAGGCTCTCAAGGTATGATTGAAATTCTCTTCCCTGAAAAGGAGGTCCATTATCGGACTTGATCTCTTCTGGGAGTCCCATGGTTGCAAAGACGCGGCTCAACACTCTTTTGACTTGCGGGAATGCTGTTGATGAAACGACTTTTACTACCGGAAACTTCGAAAAAGAATCAACAAGGACTAACATGTGTCGGCCATCTGGGAAACTACCAAAGTCTATGCTGAGGTGTGTCCAAGGTGTCTGCGGGGCTTCCTCCGTGATGACGGGTGCTGGGGCCGGATCACCGCCAGTGATTGTGCAGGCGTGGCACGCTCGTATCATGGCATCCACTTGGCTATCCATGGCTGGAAACCATACTTTGCTCCGGAGGCGTGCCTTCGTCTTGGCCATGCCCTGGTGGCCCACGTGAGCTAGGTCTAGGGCTCTCTGTTGCAGACTCTCTGGTACGACAATGAGGTGTCCCCGAAGGACGACTCCTTCATCCCCTACGCTCAGCTCACTGCGTATCTGCCACAGCTGTCGTCGCGCATGGCTTACCTCCGGCCAGAGGATGGATGCACCATCATCAGGGAGACCTTGGATGTGGGTGACAAGGCCATGCTAGTCATGTTGGACCTGTCGGCGGCCTTCGACACCGTCCCCCATGAGGCGCTTCTCACCAGGCTTTATGACATCGGCCTAAGGGGGACGGTGTTCAGATGGTTTACATCTTTTCTGGAGGGCCGCCGCCAGACGGTCTGGGTTTCCCAGAGCTCCGCCGAGATGCCGCCACTGGGAGTCGGGGTTCCACAGGGTTCTGTGTTGAGCCCGACGTTGTTTAACATCTTTATGTCCCCTCTGGCGGCGGCGGTGGAGGCTTACGGAGCCCAGATCGTGTCCTACGCTGACGACACGCAACTCCTCTTCACATGTGGCAAAGATCAGCCATTTGATGGGGAGAGAATTCGGGATTGCCTGGACACGGTCTTCGGTTGGTTCCAGCGTAATAGTCTGAAGGCCAACTCCAGCAAGTCGGAGGTTCTATTTTTCGGCTGTGCTATCGATCCCGAGTGGCGGCAGTGGTGGCCGGCTGCCATGTGTCCCCCGGCACAATCCTCCTTGATTGCCAAGAACCTTTGTGTTAAGCTTGATAACAAGCTCTCCTTGAGAGCGCACGTTCTCGGCCTGTCCGGCACCTGCTTCGGTATTCTGAAAATGCTCCGCAAGTTTCTTCCTCTACTATCTGCGGAGCACAGACGGATCACGGTGCAGGCGCTCATTGGATCTAGGCTAGATTATGCCAATGACCTTTTTCTAGGCCTACCGGACTACTTGGTCCAGCGGTTGCAGGTGGCACAGAATTCTGCTGCCCGTGCCATCTTTGGTCTGCATAGACGAGCACGGGCTTCTGGGCTGCTGCAGTCGCTTCACTGGTTGCCGATCCGGAAGCGGATTATGTTTAAATCCCTGACGCTTGTGCATAAAGCTATGTTTGGATCAGGCGCGGGATATCTGCAGAAGAGACTGGCTTTTTATCGCCCTGTTCGCTCATTGCGTTCAGAATCCCTTTTTACTGCCGTGGTTCCACGTGTGAGGAAGGCCCGCATGGGGGGGCGTTCTTTCAGCCTCAAGGCCTCCCAGTTGTGGAATTCGCTCCCATTGGCACTTCGTAGCACTCCCAATCTGCTTCAATTCAGAAAGAATCTGAAAACTTGGCTTTTTAATCTTTCTGTTTAGGTGGGTTTTTCTTGCTTCTTCTTCTGGAATTTGTCTTTCTTGTTATGTTGTTGTACATTGTAGCTGACTGTGGAAAGCGCCGGGACACTCTTTTAGAGTAGCCGAGCGCTATATAAGCGCTTTTTAACATAACATAACATAACATAACATAACATAACAGAAATTGGGCCCAGTGGTTTCCTTCTAAGGCCTGGCGGACTCTCACCAGCGTCTCATCCGTGGCGGTCGCCTCCCCGATCTCCTTAAGGGACATGTTCTCCGGGCATGCTGCCTGTGAGATCATATGGACAAATTCTTCAGCCTCTACCCCTTCTTCCTTTGGCGGGTAATGGTTGATGACATCCGGGTGTCGGGACAGATAGTCGGCAGGGTTGTGTGCTCCCGGTCGGAACACAATCTTGAATTGGTAGCCTTGTAGTTGTACAGCCCACCGTTCGATGCGTGGGGGTGCCAGTCGGGACGATCCCGCAAACAATGGCAGCAGGGGCTTGTGATCTGTCACAACAGTAAATTCCTGCCCACACAGATAAAGGTGAAAATGTTGACACGCCCATTTGATGGCCAGTGCTTCGCGTTCAATTTGAGCGTATCTAGTCTCTGTGTCCGACAGCGCTTTGCTTGCATAAGCGACCGGCTTCCACTCTTCAGGTCCATACTCTTGCAGGAGCACGGCTCCCAGGCCCACGGGGCTGGCATCGACAATCAGTTCGGTTTTGCGCCGGGGTTGGAAGTACACCATGACGGTGTCGTCTAGTAGACTATCCTTGATGGTATGGAAAGCTTTGTTGGCGGTTCCTGTCCAGTCCCATTTGTGATCTCTCCGGGTGAGGGCTCTGAGGGGCTCTGCGATTGCTGCCAGATTGGGTATGAACCGACCACAGTACGTGGCCATGCCCAGGAAGCTGCGTACCTCGGTGGGGTTTCGGGGAGTGCTTGCTGCTTTAATCGCCTCGGCCTTCTTGGGATCCACCTTCAAGCCTTCCCTCGTGAATATGTAGCCAAAGAAATCAATTGATTCTTGATAAAAGGAACACTTTTCGCGGTGTAGGGTCAGTCCATTGTCTGCAATCCTTCGGAGTGCGGCCCGCAGCTGTGCATGATGTTCTTCTAGGGTTGCGGAGTATACTAGGATGTCGTCGCTGAGGTTGATGACCCCGCTCAGCCCAGAGAGCACTTCCCGTATTGCATTCTCGAAGACTTCCGCCGCGGAGGAGACTCCAAAGCTTAACCGTTTGTAGCGTCGCAGGCCCACGTGGGTCGAGAATGTGGGGATGTACCTGCTGGCTGGCTCCAACTCAAGCTGATGGTATCCTGAGTTGAGGTCCAGCTTTGAAAACCACTTTGCCCCATTTAAATCTGCCACTATATCATCCATGGTTGGAGTGATGTGTCGTTCTCGTTTGACTGCACCATTGGGCAACCGCATGTCCACACATAGTCGGATTGCTCCTGGTTGTTTCGGCTTAGGGGCAACTACTAGAGGAGAAACCCAGGGTGTCGGGCCCGACACTTTCTCGATGACGTCGAGATCTTCCAGTTTTCTAAGCTCTTCTTCAACTTGCGGCCTTAGATTAAACGGCACCCTTCTGTGTCGTAGTGCTACCGGCTTAACTGATGTGTCTATATGTAGCTTGAATTTTCGCCCTTTCAGCTTTCCTAGGCCTTGAAACAGTTCTGGAAAGTCTTTTAGCATGACGTCAGCGTGCGCTTGAGGCACCTGATTAGCAAAGAACACTAGGCCTAGGTCTTCTGCCGTGTTGCAGCTTAATAGTGTGCCCTTTTTCCCTTCGGTGATGTGAAACTTTGTGACTGTGGAGTACTCGCCGTTAACCACTGTCGTTTGGATCACCCCTCTGAGCGGCAGGGGCTCCGTGCCTCCGTAGGTGTATATTCTTGCCGTGGACGGAGTTAGTGGCGGTTTCGGAGACATCCTCTCATACTGATCAGAATCCATGACATTTACGGATGCCCCCGTGTCTATCAGGGCATTGATTTCAGTGCCTTCAACCGCTATGGAACACATGGGCGGTGGTCTTTTCCTTGCGGACGCCCTACTTACGAACGAGATAACGTACACCTCATCGTCTTCATCATCGTCGTATCTCGGTCGCCTTTCTTGAGCCTGGTGGTCTGAAGGGGGTGATTCCTGGTTGAGAGACATTTGTTGGATGCGCTGCGTCACGGACCTGGCTCGCGGACCGACTGATCTGAATTTTCCTCCTCTACAGACGGCGGCAAAATGGTTGAGGCGCCCGCATTTGAGGCACGTCTTTCCTTTCGCGCTACAGGTAGCGCTGGCGGGGTGGTCGTTCCCGCAGTATCCACACTGCTGCTCCTTGGGTTGCACATTTCGAGGGCGAGGTGTCTGGAATCTTCTTTGGATCGCATCAACCCTTTCTTCTTTGATTGGCACCGACCTCGCCGTGGCCTGGGTAATCACCGGTGTGCGTAGCGCTGTTTCCATCTCTTCCGCTCTTGAATCGGATAATTTGTGTGAACGGGCTAGAGTCAATATCTCGTCAAGTGATATGTTGGGTTGGCGGAGGATCAGCTTTCTCAGCAACTTCGACTTGCACCCCACTATTATCTGGTCTCGGATTTCCTCTCGTGGATTGGTGAAAGGACACGTGCTTGCGAGCCGGCGGAGCCGAGCGTAATACATATCAACGGACTCAGAGTCTGTCTGCCACGCCCTCTTAAATTTGAATTTCTCAAAGTCGTTGTTGATTTGGGGGTCAAAGTGCGCATTCAGGGCTGCGACCGCCGCGTCGTAGTCGTTCTCTGGCCCTGTGTTCGGGAGTGATTCGAATAGTTCATAGATCTCCGGCCCTCCGTACAAAATGAGGAGCGACCTCCGTACTGTGCCATCTGTTTCCCTCGTGCCTTTGAAGTAGAGGTTGAGTCTCCCCACCCACGCCTTCCACCTCTGTGCCGCTGTCGCTGGATCTGCCGTCTCGCTGAACGGAGGGACGGGCGCTGCGCCAGCGTGAAGGTGGGTGTGCATCGCCTGCACAGGGACCCCTGCCTGGGCTTGCGCTTGTGGCGGTGGTGGCGGCGGTGGAGCTGGTGGAGCTGGCGGAGCCGGGGCTTGGTTCGAACCTGCCCCCCCATGGGCCGCTCCAGGCACGGTTAGCGACATCACAAAGTCTCTGGTACTCCCCCTTAGGGCCTTCCGGCGTGGCTGGCTAGTGAATCACAGGGTTTGCGTTGCTTCACAGAGGCCCCTGGAGCAGCAAGATCCGTTAAGATCAGTTTGAAGGACCTCTCCCCTTGTATTAGCCCGTGCCTGTTGGCGCGTGTGGTGGTTGGGCTCACTGCGCTGTACAAACTACACTTCTCCAGGCCGTGTCGGCAGCAGGCAGGGTGTACTGTGTGCCGGTGTAGATTTGGGGCCTGTTGCATTAGCCAGTGCTTGATGAGGAGGCTTTGCAGCGTGTGTGGGCCTCGCGTCGAAGATCACACTCCTCCCCGCCTTATCCGAAGCCGCTGGATGTCTGTCCGGGCTGGGGGAGGGCCGCCGCTGCTGTGGGGACAGGGCCGCTGGAGGCCTCGCCGGGTCACGTGGTGCGGCGGCTGAGGGGGGAGCCGCTCCACTCCAGCGCCGAGATGCGCCGACACCTGGGCCGGCACCGCCGCTCGGGCGGAGCAGGGGGACACGCTGGCGGGGCAGAATGCGAACTCACCCGCTGGAACAGCTGGTCGGCCCTCCTGCGTGCCGCGAGTCCCGCCGGCTGAAGGCGCTCCCCCAGGGAGACGCGTGGGCGGGCCTCGGGATCGGGCACGGACGGCGCCGCAGCGCGGGTTGGCCTCGCAGCTGTAGCTGGGGATATACAGTGCCACCGACACTTCGTGCAGCACGCGTGCAGGTAGGACCCCTCGTCGCCAATGTGGAGTTTGTTGCTAAGGCCTAACACGTGGTGGGGTGCACCAAGTAAGGGGACACAGAGTCAGTATGCTAGTCAGCAGGAAAGACCCCGAGCGGTCTTCCGCATGTTTATTTATACCCAGGGCGCGAGCCCGCCCCGGGGTGCGTGTGCTTGCGTGCGGGAAAAGAAACATTGTATGGGAGAGCCCGAGTGGCTCTCTACAGCGTGCAGTGGCGAGTAAATGTTTAAAAGACAGTAGTTTACAGTTCGTCATTAGTTTGTACAGCGGCCAGGCTGGACTGGGCGACATTGTTCCGAGTGAGTGGCAGGCCAACTGTCCCGTGGAATACACCGGGCACTGCTCAGGTTTGAGAGTGCTCAGAGACATGACGCAACAGAAGGCATGGATTGTGGGTCGCAAATGTGTGTCACGCTGGGCACGTCTTGGCTGCACCTCACACAATTGCCCACAAATCAAGAAACCACGCCGTTATACAGTGTCAGTCCTATTTCAATGACTGGCAAAACTCCACACACCTCACCAGGAGAAGATTATAGTAGTTCCGTTGGAAAAATAGTAACTCAGTGGGTTAATGCGCTCATTGAAGAGATTTATGTTTAACCTGTTAGTGACCTCGGAGTCCTGGGAATGGCAGACTTAGTCCGCCATACTCCCATGTTGGATAACATGCACATCACTCACATTGCTCATGGTAGCATCTACTATAAATCAACTGCATATTCTTGTGGTTGATTGCAATGTGAAAATTAAGATGTGCTAATACTGTCACGTTCTGACGTCACACAGTCCTAGATTTGCAGTTCATTTACATAGTGGGAGTAGTACGTTTATGCCTTGGGGGCTACCCAATGGACGTTATATGTTAATTGCAGAAAAACTTCTTTCACTTATGCTCGGTATTTTCATGTTTCGGTGATATTCTTGGATAATTGTTTTGGATGATTATTTCCATTTAGTCGAACTTTGCAATTTTCTAATTTTGAATGTGCCTTCTATTAAGGGAAGTTAGGGGTACACATTGGTCAGAGTAGTACAGTAGGAAGACCCGTGTCATTTCAGGAAGACTTGGGACTTGAATGAGACTTTTGTGAGCCCAGGGAAGCTCCTGCGTCTTTAGGGAGCAGTGTGAGTTTATGGGAACAGTTGAGAGCCCAAGGACACTGCTGTGGTTGCAGAGAGACTCAAGTGATTGCTGTAAGACTGTCGTAAGTGCTAGGAGCCTGTCGTGACTATTGGAAGATTTGTGATGGTTGTGACACTAGAGGAAGAACAGGTAGGCCTATATCAAATTATGAATGAAGTCTCCTAGTGACTTTATGTGGACTTGAACTATGTGCATTCTTTCTTTTTCTGTACTGGAACAACATTTTCGTATAAAAGTTTTTTTCAATAAAATTGCCATTTCGAAATTTGATCTAAATTACGTGAAATGTAGAACATTTGTAATTTGTATGAAGTATGTATATGCCAGTGACTTATTATGTGCAAAAGCTGACAGTTCTCGTGGTGCATCGTGGGTCCCAGTAACACCATGAAAACTTCAGATTAATCAAAAGTGTTCATGAAAACGAGCGGGAAAACCAAGAAGCACTTCCTCACATGAACACCAAGTTGCATTTCTGATAAAAGAAATGTTGGTAATGTCTGCGCTGTCTTCATGAAATCCCCTGAGAATGAGAGACCGCCAGCACATCTGTTCACCGTCGTCCACAGTCTAGGAGGATGATCCAACTCGATAAAGCATTGACCTACTCAGGTGCATTTGCCACAGTTGGTCTTCTGACACAGTCCATTACCAGAAGAGTGGCGCTATCCCCATATACGTGATTTGGAGGTGCACATAAACAAACCAGGGAGAATATGTGACATTTTACAAGTCCCTGTACTTGACGTCAGCTCAACTGATGAACAGATGCTTCTTGCAATTACAAGATGAACCTAGACTCTTGGTTCCAATCTCAGTGCTGATGCACTGCAAGCATCTTAAATTATGCTTGTGTGCCCGTCTGGAAGTCACTGTTATCACGTCACCACAATCAGATGGGGAGCTGACAGATATCATTCTTTGCTTGATCATGGGTAACATCACATGAAGTGTAACCACTAACAAGAGAAATGCTAACAAGCATTGGCATAGCCAATAGGTCATGCCTTTGGGACCTTATAAGGGGCAGATTTATGAAGGCCTTGCGCCGCCGGTGCGTCACTTTTAACATGGGAAAAAGTGACGCACCGGTGGCGCAAGGCTTTCATAAATAAGGCCCTAAGTGTTTAGTTATCCAGCACAATATCCTTGGTGCAACAACATCAATTGTTGCATGGCTAAACACTTATAAGGTCTCAAAGGCGAGACATATTGGCCAATGCTTGTTTACATTACTGATGCCAACCTTGTTTGTGGCAATGAGGTTGTTCACTGTTGGTGATAAAAAGGCCATTAATGTAAACTTTCTGACATGCTGACTATTACAACAGTAATAACAGTAGCTTGTGGTGCAAGCAGCAACTGCCACTGTAACAGTCCAGTTCCATATTGTGCCGCTTAACACGGGTATAGAAATTAATCTAAGCACTCACGGGGTCCAATGTTTGTCAGAGAATGTGGACTAAGAGAATATAGGCGATTTGGCAAGGATCACACAGTTTGAACATGTGATCAATTAAAGCGGTATGTGGCAGAAGGCTAAGGCAAGGTGTGAAGGAAGCACTTACGGCTACGTATTGGGGGAAGAGAAGAGGTAAAAATATGGCGATTTGCTACACGTAATACACATGGTTGGTTTAATTAAAAGCTCTTCCTTGTTTTTAGGTAATAGGAAACAACGGATAAACAGTGTCAAAGTGCAGTAAGCCGGAACTGCGGTTTCCTCATCCCACATGTGAGAATTTTTCCATAGAACAAATTCTAAATGGAGTACTGGAAGAGGTTGTGAAGGAGCAGCAACGAAGGGCAATATATGGGATCAGTCCTGCAGGGGGAGAATGTGGTTAATCTGTGGCTGCATTATGCCAGGCACTTGCATCATATGCGCCCTGTCACTGACTGGCCGCTGGACACAGGGCCAGTAGTATTTAAAAACAACCCCTAACAATCCTGCCTGGGCTCTACAGTGATACCAGATGTCCCTACAAGGGCACCATGGGTGCGGAGGACCTCACTAGTGTCCACTGTCCATCCTCATCATGGCAGCAGTGCCACCCCTCCACACTGCTCCCCTATGACTACAGTGGGCACGGTTCGATCTACTGCATGTTTGTATCTGCATGTGTGTCTGCGTGCATGTTTTTTGAGAGAGGCTCTCTGTGTGTTTGTCTGTCTGTCTGTCTATGTTTCTGTGTGGGTGTAGATTTTAAACAAACCAGGTAAAGCGGCAGAGACTACAAAACGGATGGATACAGCAGGAGCTGCAGGCTTGTCTGGGCAGTTTGAGGGCTAACTTCCAGGCTAGTCCGAGCTATGCAAGCAGCATTCCAGCGTGAGGGAGAGAGCAGCAGGAAAGGAGAAGGAGAAACAGAGAAGGAGAGGTGGAAAGAAAAAGCAGCACGGCACAGACGGCATGCTGCACTGCTTACGAAAAGCATAAAATATTGTAAAAAAGCCCAAAAACAGTTGGGCGAGATGCTCCTTTATTTTATTTAGCGCAGTTCAAAAAACTCTATTGTGTATTCTGCATGCCCCGCCTTGCCCCACTCTAAAAAGTACATCTCGCCAAAATCTTTTTTTCTCAATATTTTATGCTTTTAAATGCAGCGTGCACATTAAAAGCATACAATATGATAAAAATAGAGTTTGGCGAGCCGCGCCTTTCGCTGGGAGTGGGCTGCTGCTTACAGAGATGAAGGTGAAAGGCTTGCTCGCCAATGTTGCAAGTGTCCTAGGAGAAGAAGCTGTATGCAGTATTGGCACAACCTTACAATTCCTTGTTTTGCCCCTTTGCTGAAAAGGGAGTAGGGGCCATCACATGCAGATGGGAGGAGGGAATAGAGGCCAGCACACGCTGTACTGTGTGCTGGCCGGCCTAAATGCTCTCTGAGTGAAGTCGCCGGAAAGGGAGCTGAACACACAAAGGAGGGACTTTTACAGAAATGCACCAATAAGAAACCAGCATTTCTGAATACCACAGATAGTAACCAATGGCAATCAGTGGTTTTCCAAGGCCTGTGGGCATCCAAGACACCTAAAGGAATCTCCCTTGAAGTAAAGGAGTCACTTCCCTGCATCTGCAGGCACCTCAACTAAGCTGACAGGTCTGCTGATCCTGGCCTCCCACACACTCCGAAAGGTTCAGCAACACAGGTGACATTACTTCACATCCCTTGAGGCCTGCCCTGTCCTGTCACCAAGTTTGAGGCCAGTATCCCTCGTCGTAGCAGCAGGAACTGGATCCCTTTGCAGCACATTGACTTGCTGTTGCAAAGGCTTGTTGGCTTCCTTCCATCAAGATCTTCGGGCTCAAAGTAGCCCTCCACTTCAAGCATCTCCTGTGACCAAGCTCTTCATCCTCATCATCTCACTTCCACTGTGGGTCTGCATCTATGGTGAGCTGCTCGAGGTCCTCTTGCAAATCCAGTGCCTACCACCTGTGGGGCTTCTTAAGGGTCTTCTATGATTTCAGTGGGCTTCCCTGATTGCTTGGGGCCTGCTCTAACTCCCCTGCTTGTGGTGAGTCAACTGGAGCTTGGTGGTCCTGACACTGCACTTTCATTGCCCTCCACATTGCTGGCAGTTGCCAAGGCTTGTTGGTGCTCCAGACGGACACCGACCCCTCAAGTCTTGACATCTGACATGGGACAGCTCATGCACAGCTCCTGGCCTGCCACTGTATCGCTTTGTCAGCACAGCTACAGCTCCAAGGTCATCGTCAGCTTTCCTGCAGCACTCAACTTCGATGGGTATTCGTCTTCCGGTCCTCCTGGTTGCTTTCAGGTGGCATAGACTCTGTCCTCTCTGCTTGCACGTACTTCTCATCCTGAATCCACCTTTGGGTTCCACCAGACACTTTTACTTTCTCCTGCAGCGGCATCTTCCTGAAGTCCTCCACTGAGCTTGACGGCGGTTTCCGACTCCAGTTCACACCTATGCACCCGGCTTCCTTATTTATTTATTTATTTATTTATTATAAAGTTTTGTATAGCGCGAACAAGACCCGTGGGTATCAGAGCGCTTCACAGTATGAAGACGGTTATGATTCACATATGTATTAACACTTATAAAGTCAATCAGAATATGAGGTAGATAATTTTTTGAAATATTTAGGTAGATCCTTATATGCCATTAGGGTTTGGGCGTATATATAAAGTACATAGCATGAGCGTTTACATTATATATACACTACATAGCATGAGCGTTTACATTAGAGGTTCGAGTATATAGCATATGGTTACTCGGGGAGTACCTTTGAGGTAGGTAGTTATAAGACATTACGGAGGTAGATTAGGTAGATGTGCATATACCTCTTAGCAAGAAGTAATAGGAAGGATACAAAAATAGGCATATAAGTATTCGCACGAGGTAATAGTAAGGATACAACTAGGTCCCAGGAGAGACTCCTGACCCAAATCAGTGTTCCGCATTATCTAGATCAGTTCATCATCTTTCCCTAACATTTATGTTGATTCTATGAATAAGGACGGCAATAGCTCCAATCCGTGGTCATCGGTCTTCACTATGTAAGGAATTTACTCATCAAAATGCTTTTCACTTCCCTCTTAAAGGTTCCTGTGTTCTGAATCATCCTAATGTTTGGAGGTAGTGAGTTCCAGATTCTGGGGGCTGCTCCTGAGAATGCTCGATCGTAAGTTTTTTTCTTCCTGAAAATGGCTGGTCGCAGCAGCAGCTCCTTTGTGTAGGTAACCTGGTTCCTTGGGTATCCATGGGTGGGGTTGCTCTCCAACCTCCTGTCTTCCACAGGGTTTCTCCAGGGTCGACAGGGAAGGGTCCTACTTCTTCAAAATTGCAACCACGACTTACACATTGACATGTATTGAGCCCGCAGTCGTGTTCCCACTCTGCACACGGCCACCGTGGGGTTCCTGGTTACTTACCTTGGGTGGTTCCTTGGGTCCCCAGCACTTCTACGTCTTCTGGGTATAGTCTTGACTTGAGTCGTGGTCCGTATACCACTATTTTAGTATATGGTTTGGTCTCAACCTGGTGACCACTGTCTATTCGTGCTACTTACCTATTTCTATTGCAAAGTATTGTGTGCATTGTGTATATCTCCGGCTAGGAGATAACTGTATGTGTTAGTGAATGTCTTATAATAAATACATATTTTGATAAATACACTGTGTGGTTCTTTTCCCCTTAATCCATACCAATAAGATTATGCTCTGGTAAAACAAGCTGCTGATGACACCCGATTCTTATCTAGATTTTATCTCTATTTTACCAATCTTTAGAACCCTCGGTCAACTGAATCGTTGTTGTCTGTTAAGAAGTGTAAAGGAAAGATCACCAAATTCATTTGTAACTTGTAAGTGACCAATTCAATCCAGTCTAAAGGACCACTGACTATGGAATAACGTTTTGAAGGTTTATTACAAAGCCAAAAACAATTGAACATACAGGCACCTTAGCAAGAGGTTATGACAATAAACAGGCACAAATACAAACATAATCAAATGCAGGAGTCTGAGGCGACTCAAGATTATAATCAAGGTAATCTCCAAAAGCATCAGGCAAACTATTACGGTCCCTTCTTGAAGTCTTGAACGCATTGACCTAAAGGAAGAAAAGAAAGATTAATCTATCCCTACTCTATCACTAAAGTGGCATCCCAACTTAGCATCATTCCTAAGGAGTACACTCACTTTGCAAAGAGAAGTAGCCACAGCTACAGAGCTAATTCTAAGCTTCCCCTCTAGTGCTCTTCTGCTCCACACTCGGGGGTACTGTCCCTAATACAAAATCCCAAAAACAGTAGACACGCCCTGAGTACATCCCCCTTGGCAGGTCTTCTCTCTAGAGGTTTCCAGCAAAACTCTGACTTCATCCAAGAACCGTTGGGTCAACCTTGAGTTCCAGACACAGTCTTTGCTTAAAGTATCGTATCAGCATTCCTGGACCCTCCCGTGGCGCCTGCTCCAACCGTCCCCACTCCTAAAACAAAAGGGTTATTCTGCCTAATGAGACATGTGTCCTTGCACCTGCAACTGGAAACATGTAAACATCTCAACCTTGCAGGCATACAGATTTTACTGTCTTTTATTCAACCAAGGAAAAAGACCCTTCCCAAGGTAAATACATTTCGGGCCTACTGAATCAGCTAACATAAGAAATCACAAATAGGCCTCTTCTTCTAATTATATGCAATGAGGCCTTTACACAGTTAAAACTCATTTCTAAAGACACAATATGAGCATTACATTTAGAAATAACCAATGCTTTACTTTCTATTACACGATTAAACAAATATACTTGTGCAAGCTTTAATATGGTGCACATTCATCCTAATGCATCACTTTATACGTGAACTAATACAATTTGCATTCCCTAAGGCACATTCTCTGTTAAACACTACATTAGTCCTTAAAATGACATGAATACATTTCTAAGCACTTCTAATATATTCAATCTTAATACTGCATTTCTAATAGCCACACGTTAATACAGTCCTCTAGATATGCGGGTGCTGACTACCCATGATTATGAAGCACCCCTACATTTTCAGAATAAAATGGCGCTCTATCAGTTCCCCCCTTTGATGACCCATGTCATCACCAAATCACACAATCATGGGAGAAAGAACCGACCTAAATAGAACTTGTCACCATTCTTCCTCGTCTGAGCAGCTCCATGTTTTTAAGATTCTGATATTGACTTGCTCTCTCAGTGATCTCTCAATCCTGTTGGGCTTATACCACTTGTAAGCCCTAACTAAACCCCACAACCCGATCCCACAAGCCACAATTATAATGAGAGGTTTCAACAGATAGCCAAGGTACCCCCTTCCCAGGTTCGCAAACCAACCTCCCACCTGTCTAAATCCCTTGCCAACTTTCTCCCAAACGCCTTCTTCAGTCAGATTCTCAATCTCATGATGAATTGTAGTGATGTTACTTATATATTTCTCCAGATCTTTGCTGTGATCTGGTATATAAGTACAGCACTCTTGAACCTTCAAAAGTTTACAGACTCCACCTTCTTTTACCAAAAGGACATCTAAAGCAAGACGATCTTGCAAATCAATAGCCCTTATCGACAACATCTCTCCTTCAACCAGCACCAGCGACTTAGCTGTACTCGTTGACACCTCATCAACAACAGTTGCCAGTCTTCTGATCTTCACATCATTCAGAATCACTCCCAAACCTGGTATCATTGCTCCAAAGACATCTCCAACAATTGCTCCTACACTCTTGCCCCTCTTCACCCTGGAATGCCTTCCTCCTTCCAAGATTACCAAATCTTCTTCATGATAAATCTTAGGGAAAATGATTGCTAAATAACACGTGCCATACCATTTCGCAGGCAATCTCGCATATGTATTCTTTAGACAGACATAATACACAGTTGGTATCATTTGCACAGAACCTTGCAAAAACTCCTTTGCTGAATCTTCTAAAGTGAAGACATGATCACACGTGGTCTGTCCCACTGCAACATTCTCATAATATGTCTGGTGACGTCTTATGCACATGTTCCTTCTCTGTTCTTCGTCTAGCGCTATCGGACCATAATGCCCTTTCGATTTGTGTAACTTTTCTTAATCCGTCAATCCACTGTGCCTTCTCCTGAATCTCGTAACTGTGTTTGTTTTCTATATCTATCTTCCACCTGATCTATGAACTTTTTCTCCACATCTGACAATAAGCACGTCAGATTATGCCGATGGGCATATGCTGTATCTAACTCCAAAGACGGTATAAAAAACTTTCTAAGCCTATCTTCTGTTTTGTAATAATCATACTTGTTCAAATGCTTACAAGCTGGTACTTCTGGAAGTACTGAATCATAATTCGAAAATAAATATTCAAACTGACCTCATCCATAAAAGATGCTAAGCAGCAAAGTACAAGAAATATCATATGTCAGTGGAAGGTGATGATATCGAATACCCTCGCCCACTGAGTCAGGTAACTGCATACACACATAACAGTCTTTTGTATCTGCTGCATCAATATATTCATACAACAACTTTGCATACGCATTAAGCTTAAAGTCACTCCTAGAAAGATCTATATGAAACCTGCAACTCTCCTCAAGCAGCAAAGATCTCTCATCTCCTATATTGACCTCTTTCTTGCTAGGAGTGGTAGGTGTAGGTGTTCCTTGTACCTCCACTGCCTGCTCATGTGGGGCTAAGTATGAGACTACAACTACTAGGATTATGAAAGCTATAACTCCACCTACAAGTGTACCTACCATACATCTAGATCTACGATTTGGGTTTCCAGCCTCCATGGTCTCAGAAATGTTTTCAAAGTACTCAGTTCAGCAACGCACACTCAAAGGTCTCTTTTTTTTCTCCTCCTTCAGTTGCTTGTGAACTAGTTCTAACAACCCTTTAGAAAGCTGAAAATCCCCTTTTCAATTTGAGTTCCTTATTTACACAATGCAAAGACAACCTTTACCCTTCTCCGTCCTCTGCGATAAGTCCCTACATTTCTTCTTCTTTCACTCGGACCTAGGTTATCTCCTTTTCGACTTATTCACAACAAAGTCTCTTTAATTCAGAATCAAACTTGCTCCAATTATCTCTAGAACATGCTGCAAAAGCTCAAGACGAAGGACAATTATTACGTGAGATGGAACTTCAACACCAAAGGTAGGAAATACCAGTCTATTCAGAACCAAGTCACAAACTCCACTCAATGTCGGGGGATAAGAAACAGTGAAGGTCAACACTCCTTTGATTTCCAGACCTGGGATCAACAACACCACATCAATCTTCACGTTGGGGCTGTTGCTTACCACTGTCACTGACCTCAATCTCCCGGAACTCAGCCAACCCGGCATATGTCACAACCTATGTCAACTTCGGGGTTGCGTATCTCTGACAAGGCACTCTTGTTCGACTTAACCTTCTCAGACCTCCACGAGCTTGCCCTTCTTCTCCTTCCCCTGATTCTGAGCCTTCGACACAGGAGCAAGATCTCTTGCAGAAGCCAGACGCAGATTCAATCGCCTCTGTCTTTCAGGCCACGTTTCTCCTGGGTGTCTTGTCTTTCTGCTCTTCTCTCGCTCACCCTGCTCACAGTCTCCTTCTGCTACATCTGATTCTGGACCACTTTCACAGCAACTTCCTCCTTCTGAGGCAGTTTCAGTGTCGCTATTTTCATGACCCTCCTCAGCTCGGTCTGGTGTGCAACCAGCTTCGTCAGCCACCCTCACAGCTTGGCTTGTCCCCTCCTGTGGCCCTGCCACCGCAGCTGGATTTTCATTCGGAAGAGGAGCTGTTTCTTCCAAGGGTGCTGAAACTCGGCTGGTGTGAGAAGCATGCACCCAGTTTGGCAATCCTCCGCACTTCACTGCAGTGTTCGTTACCAAAATAAAAGGGCCTCTCCAGCGAAGACCAAGCAGCTCTTTCTCACGTTCTTCCGAACCAGCACCCAGAACCCAGGACTTAGGTCGTGGCAGAGGTTGCTCGAAGCTGGAACAGCAGCGGCGGCCTGCACCTGATGAGACACAGAATGGACCACATCAGCGAGGCCCTTGCAATAATCAAGGATCAGATCATCTGTGATGTTTATCAAGGCTGTCCCTGGCACTGCTGGTAATCTCATAGCCCTCCCCATCAACACTTCATGGGGTGCAAGACCTCTTCTCCTGTCTGGTGTACTACAGATACTCATTAGCACCAGTGGCAAAACATCAGGCCACTTCATAGACGTAGAAGAACACACTTTCACCATTTGAGCTTTCAAAGTCCCATTAACCTGCTCCACTGTTCCAGAAGCCTCTGGACGATAGCTACAATGGAGTCTCTGGTCGACATTCAATGCTGTGCAAAGCATCTTCATGATCTCACTTTGGAAGTGTGTTCCTCTGTCCGACTCTAAAGAGGTCGAAAACCCAGACCTAGGTATGAGTTCCCTCAACAGTAACTTGGCTACAGTGAGTGTGTCACACCTCTGTGTTGGGTAAGCCTCCACCCACCTTGAGAACACACACACCACCACCAAAATGTACCTCAACATGTTGCACCTAAGCATCTTAATGAAATCTAACTGCATTCTATTGAAAGGTCTCCCTGACCTCCCAATGTGACTCAGTGTGACCACAGTCTTCTTTCCAGCATTCATTTGCTGACATATGACACACCTTTGACACACAGCTTCCGCCACCGCACAAAATCGTGGATTGTACCACTTTTGTCAGAACACTTGCACCATTGCATCTCTCCCTAGATGTACCACACCATGAATATGTCTTGCAATCGGGTTCAACAAATCATCCGGCAACACTGCCCTTCCATCACTCGAAACCCAAATGTCAACATCTCCTTTCGTACATCCTGACATTAACCACACACGCTTTTCCTGTTCTGAAACCTGTTCCTGCAGACACTTGAGTTCATCCCAAGTATCCGTCATGGCCAACATCATGTTCAACTCGGTTCTTTCTTGGCTCTACCCTGTGTAGGCTTCAGTGAAGATGCAACCCTGTTCAGCACAGAAACGTGCAACCTCATCCGCATATCGGTTTCCAAGCGAGACAAAATCCGTCCCCCTCCCATGAGCTGTGCATTTTACCACAGCGATTTCCTTTGGACGTTGTAAGGCCTCTAAGAGTAATCTCACGAACTCCCCATCCCTAATGGGTGATCCAGACAATGTCATGTAACCTTTCAGGGACCACAACTGACCAAAGTCGTGAACCACACCAAACCCGTACTAGCTATCAGTGTAGATGGTAATTCGAATTTGATTAGTGGCCAAACAGGCACAAGTCAAGGCAATGATTTCAGCTACCTGGGCAGAGTATACTCCTTCTAGGCAGACAGCTTCAACCACTCCTGTAATGGTACATACAGCAGATGCTGCTCTCAACTGACCCACACTGTCTCTTATGCATGAACCGTTGACAAAGAAAATCTCATCAAGGTCAGACAATGGTTCATCTACAATGTCAGGTCTCGGTTTGGTGCAAAGTTCAGTCACATCAAGACAGTCGTGATCCACACAATCCTCATTAAAAGTGTTTGGCAACGGCATCAATAAGCAGAATTCAAAACAGAACACCTCCTAAGAGTCACATTCTCCACAGCAAGAATGATATGCTAATAGCGTGTGAGTCTATTATTGGTCAGGTGCTGTGTCTTGGTCCTTGCCATCAACAGTTCAACATAATGTGGTAGGTATACAATCAAAGAATGCCCCATCACAATGCTTTAACATCTCTCAATGCTGACATCCGTTGCAGCAATGGATTTGAGATATCTGGGCGATGCTGAAGCTACTGGAACTAAAGTAGCTGAGAAATAGGCAACTGGTCTACGGACGCCTCCATGATCCTGAGTCAGAACTGGTAATGCACAACCTTCTTGTTCACAGCAGAATAGTGAAAAAGGCTTGTTGTAGTCAGGCATTCCCAGTGCCGGAGCACGACAAAGGTCTTCTCGCAACTCCAAAAACGCCTTCATACAGTCATTGTCCCATGGTACCGGATCACTCACATCCTTGTGCGTCAGTCTCTGCAAAGGCTTCACTTTCAAAGAGAAGTTAGGAACCCACTGGCAACAGTAGCCCACCATCCCTATTCACATTCTGACCTCCCTCTGTGTGGTAGGCATAGTCATACTCATTATTGCCTTAATTCTGTCGGGTGACACCTTCCTCTTGCCTTTCTCAATTCGGTGCCCCAAATATTGCACCTCATTCAAACAGTACTGTAGTTTGTTTGGGGACACCTTGTGTCCATTTTCTGCCAAATGATTCAGTAAGGCAATGGTGTCAATTCTGCACACATCTTCGGTTTCAGACGCAACAAGGAGATCGTCTATATACTGCACGAGAACCGAGTTCTGCAGCATCACCAGACTCTCAAGATTCCTTTTCAAGATCTGATTAAAGATTGATGGACTCTCTGTATACCCCTGAAGGATACAACACCATGTTAACACACGGTTTTCCAGTTTAAACGCAAAAAGAAACTGGCTTTCTTCATGTAACGGTTTCGAATGCTTGACACAAATCAATCACCTTGAACCATTCTGCTTTACATGGGATCTGGAACAATATCGCTGATGGATTCGGTACCACTGGACAACATGGAACAACTACGTTTTTAACCTTGCGCAGATCCTGCACAATGCTAAACTTACCACTCGGTTTCTGCAATCCTATAATGGGTGAGTTGCATGGACTACCTATTATCTCCTTCAAGATCCTTCCTTAATCATGGAGTCAATCACAGGTTTGATCCCTGCGATCGTTTCTGGTGTCAAATTATACTGGGGAGTCCTTAGAAACTCAACATTCTGCTTAACCTGAATCTTAACTTGCTCAACTCCCTTGATCAGTCCAATGTCTTCTCCTGTGAAGTCCCACACTTTCTGTGAGACAGAGTTTTTCAAGTTAAGTGGAAGCTCTTGATAGAGCGCGGATGTTGGACTTGGCCCTTTTGGCAGGTTCACCTCTAAACGTTTTGCCTTCTAATCTGACATAATGGTAGTGATTTCTGGTCTCTGCGCACTTTGGCACTGTGGCCCAGTGTAAAGTGTGTGCGCTCTCTGAGTGCGTGTGGTGAGATTGGCCTACCCTCCCATTGGAATGCATGGGGGATATGAGTGTCCATGGTAAGTCCTGATGTGAGAGGAGTGCCGGGGCAAGTTTGGTATGTGCAAACTCGTGAGATTAAATGCTGCGTGACGGTGTGCGCAGATTTATTGTGACTAGTGGAGAAGTGCCACTTTTAGAAGTTGGCATTTCTGTGTGCAGTGAATGTGATTTGACTGTCTGGCTTGTGATTGACAGGAGCTGGCTGGTGTGCTTGGCTCCAGGAGCCAGGATGGGTCTGCCCGGTGGTGAATGGGGAGATCTGCATGTAGATGGGAGGGAGGAGTTGCACCTGGGACCTGAATAGGGCTGGGCCTCCCCTCCACAATACTGGCTCCACCCCCTGTGGTGCGTCTGATGTCCCAGGCCTGTCCTGTGAATAGAGAGGGGAGCTGGGCAAAACAAAGTGCTCCAGAATCAGTTGTATCTGGCCTGCACCTTTGGGAACAAATGGCCTTTGTGGTATAAGAAGGGGCTGTGACCCCATGTAAAATGTTCTTGTTCTCCTACTTGAATCTACCAGGGGCGTGCTGCTGGTGGAGCCCAGGAGGGACCGCCATGGGGGCTGCTTCCCTCTGGAGGGCCCTGTGTGCTGGCCTCTGGGCCCTGCCCCTGGATGCCTGATGGACTTCCTTGACCTTGTTCCCTCTGTTCTTGCTTCGATCCGAACAGGATGGGGCTTGCTGCTGGTGAGGCCCAAGAGGGACCGCCATGGGGGCTGTCTCCGTGCTAGAGTGCCCTGTGTGCTGGCCCTTGATACCCTACATTGATGCCCAGGACTTCTGGGAGTACCTGAAGAAGTCATGAACTCCCTTTGCATCCAAAGATAGCCAAAGTCACGCACAACCCCGTAACCATACTGACTATCAGTGTATATGGTTACTCTCCAATTTTTCCCAAATTTGCAAGCTCTTGTCAATGCAATTAATTTGGCTACTTGTGCAGACTTGACTCCTGGTAAATGGGATGCTTCGACTGGACCCCTTACTGTACACACAGCATAGGCTGCACTCAATCCTTCATCCTCATGTCTCATGCATGAACCATCTACAAACAGTTCATAATCTGGTTTTGACAATGGCTCTTCTCTTATGTCTGGTCGAGGTTTAGTAATGTACTCTGTGAGGTCGATACAATCATGTTCGACTTCTTCTTTCACTTCCTCAAAATGAGAATTAGGTAACATTGTGGCTGGATTTAGGACAGTACACCTGGCAATGGTTACATTCTCTGCACCTTAGATGACTGGCTCATACCTGGTCAGCCGACTAGGTGTTAGGCACGGAGTACGTGTCCTAGTCAATAGAATCACAACCGCATGTGGGACATATACTGTTACAGGGTGACCCATAATAATGGATTCACTTTGTTCAAGGCTTATACACGTTGCAGCAACTGCTTTCATACATCCTGGCAATGCTGATGTCACTAGATCCAGTGTGGAAGAAAAGTATGACACATTAAACCATGGGTCTGAGTCAGAACCGACAGTGCACAATTGTCACGTGCATCACAGAACAGGGCAAATTCTTTCGAATAATCAGGCATTCCTAAAGCTGGAGCTGAGCACAGACAATCAGGTAACTTTATGAAAGCAGACATGCTCTCATCATCCCATTCTACTGGCTATTTTTCTCTTTTCTTTGCCATTTGTATCAAAGGTTTGGATAGGACTGCAAATCCCACAATCCAATGCCTGCAGTAACCTACAACTCAGAGAAACATTCTTATTTCTTTCTGTGTTTTAGGCAAGTTCATGTTTCTGATTATTCTAATTCTTTCTGTGGTTACTCTTCTCACACCTCTTTCTATCTGGTGCCCCAGATATTTCACTGAAGTAGTACAAACCTGTAATTTCTCAAGCGACACTTTATGTCCAACTTCAGTCAAGTGATTCAGTAATGCAATAGTGTCAACCACACCATCATTTCGGGTTCTAAACGCCACCATCAGGTCGTCTATATGCTGCACCAGAACAAACTTGCAAGGTAGTACTAAAGACTCAAGGCATTTTTTAAAAATCTGATTAAAGATTGAGGGACTTTCTGTATACCCCTGAGAAACGCGGTTCCAAACGTAAACATGGTTCTCGTATTTGAACGAGAATAAAAATTTGCTATCTGGATGCAATGGAATGGAGAAAAAGGCATGACACAAATCAATTACGGTGGACCATCCGGCTCCCCATGGTATCTGATACAGAATTACGGCTGGATTTGGCACTACTGGGCAACATGGTACAACAATCTTATTTATTTTCCTAAGATTTTGTACGACCTTGTACTTTCCGCTTGGTTTCTTTATGCCAATTATAGGTGAGTTACATGGACTGCTCATTATTTCTTCTAGAATATTTTGCTCGACCAGACGTTTTATTTCTACAGCAACACCTGCTTTTATTTCTGGGCTCATTTTATATGGACGAATGTTAGGGTAAACTGCCCCTTCTTTTACTGTCACTTTTATCGGGTCTACGTTGGCAATTAACCCTATATCTTTTCCTGTTAAATCCCACACATCAGGATTTACAGTTTTCTGCAATTCAAGAGGCAAATTGTCTGAAGTCATCTTTTTAATTTCTTGTTCCTCTTTGGCTAACATCAATTTGTAAACTCCATCTTCATCTGGAGTCTGAATTTCGACACCATTTGTGGTGCAGAAAATAGTGTAATTCATTTTGCTCAAAAAATCTCTACCTAACAGGTTTACTGGACTAGAATCACATACTACAAATGTATGCATTTCTTTGAAGTTCCCTATCTGCACTTCTATAGGTTCTGTGACAGGGGTCCTAATTTGTTTATTAGAAACGCCCACGACATGGATCGCTTCTCCCTAGAGGGATAGGTTTGGAACGTCTGCTGTTCTCACAGTAGAACGGGTAGCACCAGTGCCCAACAAAAAGGTAACATCATTTCCCTCAACTTTTCCCTCAATGTATGGACCTATCTGGTCTACCGGCAAGGAGGCGCCAAGTACGCACTCCTTGTCCTCCCTTCTCTGGCACCATCAGAAGGTTTCCTCGTCAAAAGATTTGTCATTCAAAAGGAACTGTCGAGTCACTGAATTTTTCCTAATAGTTTCTTCCCAATTTGTATTATCCGTACTGTATTTTACTTGGCTCCTATAATCTGGCATAGGGGCAAGGGGTAATTGGTTTTGTATTACCTGTTGCTGTTGCTTTCTTGACACCTCATTCTGTATCTGTGGATTTAAATTTTCAGGTTGAACATTACCATTCTGTACAGCTTTACACTCATTCTTCCAATGCCCCAATTTCCCGCACAGGTAACATGGAAATTTCTTTTTAGCCTCCTCTCTATTATACTTTCCTTTAAATTTACCCCCATTTCCATCTCCTTGTCCTTCCCCTTTTCCTGAATTATTTTTCATTTGGCTAAACTGTAGTTCCTGCTGCTCTGTCAATTTCACTTGTGCCCACATTACTTTTTCTTCTAAATTCTTTCATCTGTTGTCAATCTCATCTCCACAATATTTTGCATATTTAAGGATCTTGTCGATAGGCTTGGCCTGCCAACAGATCTTATGGTCTTTAATCATTTGTGAAATTTCGGGTTTTAAACCTGACACAAAGCGATAAATAAAATGTGTCATATCGTTAGTATCAATATTTTCCAATCCACTGTACTGTTTAAATACCTACAGGAGACGTTCATAATATGCATGTACTGACTCATCTTTATTCTGGGTAGTTCTGTCTATTCTTGTCCAATCTGTTTCTTTTGGGGGAACCTTTCCTTTTAAATACAATATCACCTGATTATACTTCTTCATAACCTCATCTGATGGGGCTCCTGTTTTTGAATCTCTAGGGTACTCATCATTTGGCCAATCGACTGCAATTTTGCATTCTGTCCATAGATCTACAGGGACTACAATATCAAATAGGCCATCCAAATCTTTTAGCAATACTTTTGACACTTTGACAAACCTTTCGACTTGCCGGTACCACTATACTGGTTTCTCTCTAAGTTTTGGTAAATCATTTGTAAATGACAAAATATCTTGTCGGGACCATGGGACATGTACATATCCTCCTCCTGGCACGTCTCTCATTGGACACAACCTTTCTACTTTCTCTGTTTCTTTTAACAAATATTCAGATGCAGCTTGTTTTGCTTGGGCTTCTTCCTTTTTCTTTGTCCATTTAACTTTCTATCCATCTAAATCACCCCATTTTTGCAATAGTGCCAATAACTCCTTTATTTGCACTTTCTTACCTGACACATTCATGTTTTCTAAATCTTTGTCAGAAAATTCAGCACAGTAAGGTTTCTGTAACACTTTGGTTTTACCAACGTCCATTCACATGTCAGCAGCCATATTCATTAACTTTTCATGAAACACTTTTGTATTTCGTGTAATACTTCTGAATATAAATAACAACTCTTCTTCACTGAATGTATTTAACCTGTCCAACCCCACATTCCCAACAATCATTTCTTCCAATTCAACTCTTAATTTAAAAATATCCAATACCCTTGGCTGTGATTTTGGCTTTTCTATTTCTCGGGACCACCTTTCTATCTCCTCTGTTGTTATTACTGCAGCCCTCCTCGTTCCTGTAGATGCCTCTATCTGTACTTCCTTAGGACTCCCGGAAGTGCTTCTCCTAACCGATCTACTTCCAGGTTCTCGTATAGGTAAATCCATTAAGTAAATTACAGACTCACATTCACTTGCCTGGTCATTAACTATTAATGGTTCGTTCTCTGCTGCACTACATGTGTAGCTAAAACAGGGGGTTTAGGACTGGGCTGTTTATCTCCATACAAGGGAACAACTGGACCTATAGTTACCGGAATTGTTAGGGCTTCGGGACTCGTGTTCAATTGGGAGATTTTCTGAATTAATTTACTTCTCTGTTTACTTAGAGCTTTTCTCTCTTTGTCCTGTAATAGCTTTTCTAATGAGGTCTCATGTACTACTTGCAGGACCAATGGCGGGTTTAAGAACGGGGCACTAGGATTAACTCTGCTTGTTTCCTCACGATAAGGTGGTGGATTTTTCATTAACAAATCTTCTAAGTAATCATCATCTGAATCATCACTAGTCATTACATTTTTCGTTTTCTCTGTACTCTTACTTCCTGATGCTTCTCCTAAAGCAAAGACAGGATATAAACCTTCCACCAACATAGACTGTCTCCATTGTTTCATTTGTTTGTTTCTCGATTCTCTGGGAAATCTAGGATAGAACTTACTCAGATTTCGATTGCTTCTGGGTCTGTCTTGCTCAAATGCCTCAGTTTCCCATTCTTCTAAAGCCTCACATTGTGTTAATCTAGGTCTAGGATCTAATTCATTCATGCGAGTTCTTAAATTGTACAAAATTCCACCATTGAAAGTACCATATCCTGGAAATGCCAATACTCCGTCATCTTTAGTGTACTTCATCCAGTTCTCTAACCATACACATGTATGATAGCCCCTTTCAAACATCATATATGATGCGGGCATATTCGGTGGTGGAATAATAATCTCCTCTCTTGTCTTAATTACTTTGTCTTTCTTGAAGAAATTCGTAATCTTTTTAATAAATGACATTTTCCTCTTTTCCCCGTACATGATGTAAGGTTTCCCTCTTATGTACTGTTTGAGCACAAAACCTAAATATCTCATATCGGGTCTATTACCTGGTACTGCTGAGTCTAAATTCCACATAAATTTGTGCCGATAATTCTTATGCACAATTACACTCGATTTGTTTACTTAAATGCTTTTCCAATACCAGCACGTCTCTTATTTTTTTTAATGACCAATCTATACCTTGAATTCAAAACAAGTTTAACCAATGGTTGCGCGGCTTTTCTTTCGTGAGAGTAGTTCTCATGCTCCTGTACTCGCCCCTCCTTTACCATTTATTTTTTTACCTCTGCTACACACCCACTGTCTTAACCAATACCAGCGCGGCTCCCTTGCAAGGTATTACGAAAACTTATTTCTTTTCACTCTCCTGATGTAACTTCATTAATTAGCAACGTAGAAACATTCGCCAATGTACCTGAGTGACTAAATTAAAAGGAAAGATGCTTTTTCTGCAACTAAATCCCTTCTGCTTACTCTTCATTCACTACGAGTAAATCCCTTCTGCTTACTCTACATACAAGCATCAAAGAACCTGCTACTCCTTCAGGCTTACTCTTTCTAGGTGATATAAGGCCAAAGTTTCACCAGCGAACCTCTTTGCTATCATTTATTCACACATTTATACAACAAAAACCCTAAACAGTGCTTCAAGTTCTAACTAACTTTACACACTTTCTTCCTCAGGTAAGTGACCTCACTGCAATGTGGCTTCCATTTACCACCCGCTATTCTGCCCCCGGGGTTTCCAAAACAAACATATAACAGTACAAACAGGTTTTGGTTAGGATATAAATCAATAAAATTCAATAACCAATCAATATGTATGAAAATAACCAACTTAACTACCTATCTTAACTAAACCCTAACAACTACTCTGCTACCAAAGAAACACTGATAGAGCGCAGGGTTCACCTGCCTCAATTACCATACTCACCTGGGCCCATAAATACAGTAACCACTTTGAAGCAGGTCAAAACCCTTTCGCTATACCAGGTTATAATTCACTTTACTCTTAGGACCCTTAACCTATACCCGGACTTACCAATCCTTGTCATCGGTACCTAGAGTCCTAAGGGATCAAGGGAGTTAGCAAGAGAATAGATAGTTATATTAACATTTCCTATATAAAATAACCACAGACTCTGGAAAGGTTTAAACACTTTATCTAAGAAAATTAATAAATGTAAGAGTCCATTGATTTTCAACCCGAGCCTTTTCAATTAGAAAGATGATAACCAAGGTAAAAATGGCCAGAAATTCTATGCGACTGTCTTTAAGCATTAGAACATAAGGTTGGGTAGAAAAGGGAAACAGTACTTTGACATACCCACACAAATTTATAATTACCTAGATGGTGTGAAGACCTACCCTGGCCATGGGCTGGGACCAAGAAACAGGATTCCCGATAGTTCAGATACCACCAGGACAGGACAGGTGTAGACCAGAATAAGGACAGGTATGGACCAATACGGATCAGGATAAGACAGATGCGAGTCAGGACGACTACCCCCAGCTAAGTGCAACGCCAGCGTAACACCCTCTCTGCGGCTAACAATTGGACCCCGATTGGGTTATCGAATTTCCTCCAGAACCCTGATTGGGTTATCGAATCTTCTGACAGTGTGCTCCGCCAGCACCTCTGCTCTCAATCGCCTATTGAGTACGTTGGTGTTGCATCCAATAAGAATGATCCAGAGTCCATAGCAGGTTGAGATAAGATTTATTCTCCAAAAATAGATACAGCGCTCCTGAACTAACAGAGTGTCTTTCTAGATCAGCCTTCAGTCTCCAACTGCTGCCAGCTTCACTGAACAACATTCTAAGTTGCTACGTGCTGTTGCCAGGTAACAAAGACTACATGTGAGCATACATTAAAATGAACATTCAATGGCAATGCAAAGGAAAGAAATAATGATAATGAATAAATGAAGAAGGATGTAACACATCTTCCTTCCTCTAGTAATACAAAACAAAACTAAGAGAACATGCTAATATAACAGGATTAGTAATATAGTCTTCCACATACTTAGGTTTAAATTTTAGTCTAGAACTTGGACCCACTTGAGACTCCAACACCTTATGCGAGGAAGGTGATTCCTCCACCACTCCACGTTGCAAACGTTCATCACACAAAGCTTCACCTTGGGACACAATACAACGAGAAGAAGTGCTTGCGTTGGCATCAAACGAACCACCCCCAAGATGAGAATGCAAATCAGAAAAACATTCATTTGAATCCCCATGTTTAACCTTTGCTACATTTCTTTTGTTCCACCATTTTCCTCCTGCAACCATAACAGCATGTTTACCAAGTCTAATAATTTTGGTTTCAGGATAAAATCTAGAACCCCTTATCTTGCAAGGTCTTCTAATTTGAACAATATCCCCAACATCAAACACCTCATCTTTAAAATGTTTACTCTCATCAAACCTGAGTTTAGATTTGTCTTGTGAACGCTTAACCTTAGAACGAATAACATCTGTAGAAGAAGCTTTCGCATTGAATTTAGCATTTGACATAAACCAATTCGGCGAAAGTTCAATGAAAGATTGTCTGCCTCTTAACATAGCAAACGGGGTAGCCCCTGTCATCGAATGTAGAGTGTTATTATAGGACCAAATCCTGTCTCCTGCTACATCTTGCACACACAACCCAGAAGAGGAGGCCAATTGTATTGACTCCTTTAAAATTCGGTTGACCCTTTCCACTAAACCATTACCTTGTGGACTGTACAGTGCAGTAGTCAGCTGTTTGATCCCAAGATTTTGCAAAACAATTCTCATATCATGGGACACGAATTGAACTCCATTGTCAGACACCAAGAAAGAAGGTATGCCTTCAGACCTAAAAAGTTCTCTCAAAAATCTTATAACATTCTCTGTATTGGGATCTTTCATGAATTTATAAGAAACCCATTGGAATGATAATCAAACACTGTTAAAATATAACTGCAGCCCTGATTAAGTCCACCAAAATGCCCAATAAAATCAATTCCTAGCTTTTCCCAAGGAATGTGAGGTAATTCTACTGGACACAAAGGAGTATTGGCCGTGTGAAGAGAGATTTCTGCATGTGTGCACTCAGTACAATTCCCTAACGATGTCTCCACCGAGCTATCCATTCCCAGCCACCAGTAATATAATCTCAATCTTTTCTTGGTGCTGGTGATTCCACCATGACCTTTGTGAGCCAAGGAAATCAATTTACCCCTAACAAAAATTGGACAAATGAGAAAGGAACCCCTGACAATAAAGTCACCCTCGACATTCAATTCCTCCCTAATTTTGGAATAATGTAGAAGTTCTTTATCAATTTGATTTTCTCTAGGCCACCCCTTAGAGATAAATTTCTTAAGAATGATTTGGCTATTGTCTGAATTCAAAGCTTGTAACCAATCAACATGAGAAATGGTATCCCTAGTCAATGTCAGACCATCAATCAAGTTAATAACAATTTCTTTGTCATCCAAAAGAGAATCAATTTCATTATCATTGATGGGACACCGAGAAAGAAAATCAGCATTAAAGTTCTTGCACCCAGCAATATGTCTCATTGAAAAATTAAAATCATACAGTTTTGAAGCGGACTAACCTGGGACTAGCATTCCGTGACCCTTTATCATTCCACATAAAAATTAAAGGTTTATGGTCAGAGACCAGTACAAATTCTCTTCCCCAAACATATGATGAAAAATGTTTGGCACCCCAGACACAGGCTAGAGCCTCCTTTTCTATGGTGCTGTAGTTTTTCTCAAAAGCAGATAGTGATCGAGAAGCAAAAGCAATTATGTGTTCAACACCCTCATACATCTGACTAAGTGTAGCACCTAAACCCACATTGCTGGCATCGACCGTAATGAATTAAATTAACCCTTCATTAAAAGGTTTAAGTGCAGGAGCATGAATTATCAAATCTTTCAATTTCTCAAAAGAATCTTGTTGTTCTTTGCTCCACAAAAACTTGACCTTACTCTTGGTCAACCTCCTGAAAGGTTCGCTAATAAAAGCAAAGTTCTGAACTAAACGCGAGTAAAATTCACTCAACCCTAAAAATGATCTTAACTGGTCTTTGTATAAAGGGTGAGGACACTCCTTAATGGCTTTTAGTACATCTTGTTTAGGAATGATTTCTGAGTCCGAAATCACATGCCCTAAATAATCTACACTGTTAAGCATGAATTTGCATTTATCCTTTTTAACCGTAATACCAAATTTATCTAGAATCCCCAAAACTTGATGAAGAACAGATGAAATCAGAATGTCATCCTGATATGCCAGTACATTTCTTATGTCTCCAAAAAGTTGAAACATAAGCTTTTGAAACACTGAGGCCATAGAGGCTAACCCGAAGGGCATCCTCAGGAATCTGAAAGCACCAAAGGGTGCGTTAAAGGTGGTTAAATCCTTGCAATCTTCATGCAGCTCAATTTGATGGTAGGCTGCTTTTAAATCAATGGTAGAAATGTTTTTTGTCGCTTTCAATTGTGCTAGCATATCTTGTAAGCGTGGCAGGGGAAAACAATAAACCTGTATATTTTTATTCAGGGATCTTAAATTAATACATAATCTTATTTCATCACAGTTCTTTTTAAGCGCGACCACAATCGGAGAAACCCAAAGCGAAGAGTCAACATGTTCAATAACACCATCGCACACAACTGTTGAAGATGGCTGTTCAACTTGCTTCTTATGCTTAGCCTTATGGATAACAGGAATGGCGTCTGGTTTCAAAATAATTTGTGCTGAAACCTTTTAACAGAGCCCAGCTTATCATTAAAAACAGGTTTGTGTTTTATCAAGGATGCTCTCTAATAAGAAACCCACATTCGAACTATGTTCTAATGAAATAGGATTATCTGTACCAGGTCTTAAGATCATACGAAACTTGCCTTGATCTTTCCAACCAAGTATGTTGTATCCTCTTTTGGCCAAATACATTTTAGAATTAATGACCCGTTCCTCAAAGCTAATATTATCAATAAAATAGCCCATCATATCTATCTCTTGGCCCCCAAATGCCACTGTTCGAACATCCGGAGGAAGTAAAGTAGTATTCTTCCATTCCTTAAAAAAGAATTCATCTGAAAGTATAGTGACAGGCGAACCTGAATCTACAGTAACTTTAGTATTCACGTCACCAATTTTTATATCACACACAGGATCACTTCCCTCAACTCCAGCAGAAGAGTTAATCATGTCCACAGATAAAAGAATTTTGTTAACAACCATATTACAAAGGTTTTCCGCAGCAAAATCAATAGATTCTACATTCATTACTTTAGCTTTAAATTTACAAACCGAAGACAGATGTCCTGTCTTTTTACAATTAGTGCACACTTTGTTAATGGCTGGGCAGTTAGGAGCATTAGCTAAATGTGATTTAGAACCAAACCTGAAGCACTGAAGGGATCTATCAGGCCTCTTCCAATCCTGCTTTAAAGTAGGCGTTTTATTTCGCTGATATGTCACAGATTGAGAAGAAACCTGAGGAGTGACCTTATTTACAGCTTCAGCAGAGGAATTCTTTGAATTTCCTAATTCTTTTGAAGCTGAAACAGATCGTTCGATGCCTCTGGCGATTTCCAAAGTTTCTATAAGTGAAGGATTTCTACAGCACAATATTCTTTCTTGTACTTTATCATTATAGCAAGTAACCACTATTTGATCCCTCAAATATTGGTCGGGCCTTCATATTCACATGAAGCAGCAAGAACCCTTCATTCGGCTAAAAATATATCAATACTTTCTTGTTCACGTTGTTTTCTAGTATCAAATTTGTGCCTCTCTACGATTATACTTGGTTCATCCTTGAAATGTTTTTCAAGTCTTAAAACAGCCTCAGTAAATTCATTCCAATCATCCGATGGTGGACGAACAATTGGAGGTTGATGGTCAAAAATTCTTTGCCTTTCATTGCCTAAACAGTTATATAACATAGCCTTTTTCCTTACAGGTGAAAACGTTACCCCATCAATCGCTATAATGTAACTGTTAAATGATTTGTACCATTGTGTCCACTTAATCTTAGGTGTTCTGTTAGAAAGTATTTGACAAGCATGAACAGCCCCGGCGCCATCTTGACTAACAAGAAGCCATCGTCCACACGCAAACGGTATCCATTTTTGGAGCCGCGGCCATCTCGCGCTTTGCAAGTCACCTATGATTTACCCTGACCCTGCAACCATCCCCGGTGCCCTGATTCAGCATGACCAAATGCACTAAGGTCATAAAACCTTGTCAGCCTGAAAAAGCCCCGGAGCCACTTCCCACCCTAAAACACATTTGTCCTTTCATCCCCTGCACATGAGCCAGGCCTTCTGATAACCCCCAACTGCACCTCGTCACTTGATCCGGTCCCAGGCTGTAAACCAAGCCTTGCAGACGTACTTTATTGCCCCCACACAGCAAGACATTGTTGCACAAACAGAAATGATTGATCTTATAACTTGCAATCAATCAATCAATCATAGCATTTGTATAGCGCGCTACTCACCCGGAAGGGTCTCAAGGCGCTTGGGGGAGGGGGTCCGCTACTGCTCGAACAGCCAGGTCTTGAGTTGTTTCCTGAAGGCGAGATGGTCCTGTGTCAGCCGGAGGTGGATGGGGAGGGAGTTCCATGTCTTGGCTGCCAGGTAGGAGAAGGATCTTCCTCCGGCGGTGGCTCTTCGGATGCGTGGTACGGCGGCAGGGGCGAGGCTTGTAGAGCGTAGCTGCCGGGTGGGTGTGTAGAAGGTCAGGCGGTCGTTGAGGTACTTGGGGCCCAGGTCGTGGAGAGACTTGTGTGCGTGGGTAAGGAGCCTGAACGTGATCCTTTTGCTGACGGGGAGCCAGTGCAGGTCCCTCAGGTGGCCGGAGATGTGGCTGCGTCAGGGGATGTCGAAGATGAGTTGGGCGGAAGCGTTTTGTATGCGCTGGAGTCTTTTCTGTAGTTTGGATGTGGTTCCCGCGTAGAGCGTTTTCCCGTAGTCCAGTCGGCTGGTGACGAGTGCCTGGGTTACCGTCTTCCTGGTTTCGGTCGGGATCCAGCGGAAGATCTTTCGGAGCATGCGCAGGGTGTTGAAGCACGACGAGGAGACGGCGTTGACTTGTCTGGTCATCGAGAGGGTGGAGTCCAGGATGAAGCCCAGGTTGCGTGCGTGGTCTGTTGACTTGGGAGCGGTGCCCAGGGCGGGAGGCCACCAGGAGTCATCCCAGGCGGAGGGCGATGGTCCCAGGATGAGGACTTCCGTCTTGTCTGAGTTCAGTCTCAGGCGGCTGTTCTTCATCCACTCGGCGACATCCCTTCGTGTAGGCTGGTTCTGGCGGTGGCGGGGTCATTGGTGAGGGAGAGGATCAGCTGGGTGTCGTCGGCGTAGGAGATGATGTTGAGGTTGTGTTGGCGTGCGATGGCTGCGAGAGGTCTCATGTAGATGTTGAAGAGGGTTGGGCTGAGCGATGATCCTTGCGGTATGCCGCAGATTACTTCGGTGGCCTCGGATTGGAATGGGGGGAGGCGGACGCTTTGTGTTCTTCCGGCGAGGAACGAGATGATCCACTCCAGTGCCTTTTCTTGGATACCGATGTTGCTGAGGCGTTGAACTAGGGTGCGGTGGCAGACAGTGTCAAACGCTGCAGAGAGGTCCAGGAGGATGAGGGCCGCTGTTTCCCTGTTGTCGAGCAGGGCTCGGATGTCGTCGGTGGCTGCGATGAGGGCGGTCTCGGTGCTGTGGTTGGCTCGGAAACCAGACTGCGAGGGGTCGAGGGATCCGTTCTTGGGATCCGTTCTTCTCGACTGTGACTTTGGCAGGAAATGGGAGGAGCGAGATGGGGCGGAAGTTCTTGAGGTCGGTGGGGTCCGCTGTTGGTTTCTTCAGTAGGGCGTTGAGTTCGGCATGCTTCCAGCTCTCCGGGAAGGTGGCGGTGTTGAAGGAGGAGTTGATGACGTCCCGGAGTTGGGGTGCGATGATGGAGTCGGCCTTGTTAAAGACGTGGTGGGGGCAGGGGTCGGTCGGAGATCCGGAGTGGATGGTGTTTATCGTGCGGGCTCTGTCTTCGGTGGTCACCGTGATCCAGGTGCGGAGGGTGGCGGTGGGGGGCATTGGTTCGACGGTCGGGTGCGTGGAGGGTGCGTCGAAGCTGTTGTGGATGTCGGCGATCTTGCGGTGGAAGTACGAGGCGAGAGAGTCGCAGAGATCTTGTGAAGGAGTGATGTCGTTGTTGCCGGTGCTGGGGTTGGAGAACTCCTTGACGATGCTGAAGAGTTCCTTGCTGTTATGGGCGTTGTTGTCCAGTCGTTCCTTCATTGATTTCTTCTTGGTGGTGTGGATGAGCTGGTGGTACTTGCGGGTGGCGTCTTTGAGGGCGGTCATGTTGTCTGTGGTCTGGTCGAGGAGCCAGGCTTTCTCGAGGGTGCGGCAGTTCTTCTTGGAGTCCTTGAGTTCGTCGGTGAAGCAGGAGGCTTTCTTGCTTCTGGGTCTGCTGGGCGGGTTCTTTAGTGGCGCGAGGTCGTCGGCGCAGGCGGTCAGCCACTGCGTGAGGTTGTGTGCTGCTTCATTGGGGTTTGTTGTGCTGGCGGGTGGGTTCTGGCTGAGGGAGGTGGTGAGCTGCTCGGCCGTGATCTTGCTCCAGTTCCTGCGAGGAACCTGTTGCGGGTGGTGGTAGGTCGTGGTTCTTCTGAAGCTGAAGTGGACGCAGCTGTGGTCGGTCCAGTGAAGTCCGGTGGAGTGGCTGAAGGTGATGTGCCTGCTGGATGAGAAGACGGGATCAAGCGTGTGGCCGGCGTAGTGGGTGGGGGTGTTGACCAGTTGCTTGAGTCCGATGTTGGCGAGGTTGTCCAGCAGGGCGGTGGTGTTGCGGTCCTTGTTGTTCTCCAGGTGGAAGTTGAGGTCCCCTAGGAGGATGTAGTCAGCGGAGCGGAGGGCGTGCGGGCTGATGAAGTCCGTGATGTCTTCGCTGAATTGTGTACGTGGTGCCGGGGGTCTGTAGACGAGGGTGCCTCTGAGAGTCGTCTTGGGGTCGGTGTGTATCTGGAAGTAGAGAAACTCGGCGGCGGCGAAGGTGTCGTTGGAGTCGGTCGTGATGCGGATGGTGTTCTTGTGTACGATGGCGATGCCTCCTCCAGTCTGGTTGACGCGGTCTCTCCGGATGATCTTGTATCCGTCTGGGATGGCGATGGCGATGTCGGGTGCTGAGGAGGCATTCATCCAGGTTTCTGTGAGGAAGGCGACGTCTGGTGAGGTTGTGTCGAGCAGGTTCCAGAGTTCGATGGCGTGTCTGTGGATGGAGCGGGTGTTGAGCAGGATGCACTTGAGGTGGCTGTTGTGGATGCTCGGCTTGGTAGCTGTGGTGCAGGTCCGGAGGCAGGTGAACTTGCAGGCTTGACAGGTGAAGGGTCCGTGGGTTCGTCTCGGGGTGGCTCGGTGGCAGGCTCTTGTTCGGTCGGGTTTGAGTGCGATGAGGGTGGCGGCATCGTAGGTCCGTCATGTGGGCTGGCATCGTCGGGGGCCAGGGGTCCTGTCACTGGGCGCGGTCCAGGCACGGACGGGCGCAGACGGGCTTACCTTTGGCGCACCTTCGGCGCTCCGTCGGTGCTCCCGCTGCGCGCGTCCGCTGCGCGGTCGCTCAGGGGGCGTCATAAGTAAGTAGCCGGGAGGGAGGAGCAGCTGGGTGGCGGGAGTGGGGCGTCGAATGGAATCACGGGGGGGCGGGGCCGCAGGGAGGCAGCGGCGGGAAATCCCGGAAGCAGCGGGCAAGTCCCAGGAGCAGCGGGCAGCGAGCGAAGGAATCTGCAGGCAGGAGGCGACAAGGCAGGCAGGAGCGGCAGCAGTGAGTGGGGCGACCAAGCCCTGTGGAGGGCTGAACGGTCACACTCTGTGGTCCACTAAGGTCCCCTTAAGTAAGGAGCCGGGAGGGAGGAGCAGCTGGGTGGCGGGAGCGGGGCGGCGAATGGAATCGCGGAGGGGCACAACCTTTAGATCTGACCGATCCCACACACTTTTATGTCCTGCTGGAATGTCCAGCTGCAAGATGGCAATCATCTGTTAGATTTGGGAGGGGGAACGACAGCTGGTGGGTCTGTGTGGGAACCGGCTGGAGGGAGGAATTCCCAGGATGTTTGACCACTAATAAAGTTACTGAAAATGGTATAAAAAGCAGGGCAGCAGAGAAATTGTTAGAACACCTCCTGAAGACATTGATTTGTGTCAGGCCTGTTGTGTTCTCCTCTGGAGTAAATAAACCTGTTCTTTGCCGTCCAGTTTCCAGCACCTGTCTCTTTAATTTGGTAACTATCGATGGGAATTAGAGGCGCCTTGCGCCAAACAGCCTTGTTATTCATTAAAGATTGGCTGTTTTTCCACAGTTCCAGGCTCAGGGAGAAAAGATGAGGGAAGCACAGCAGTTTGGTTATTCATGCCTTGACTAAAATGGAAGGCAACAGCCAATGTAGTAAAAATATGGAAGAAGCAATCAAAATAGTCAAAGCAGTAACATGCAGCAAAGCAGGCCACTAAAAAGTTACAGTGAAAGTGGAAAACCCAATAAATTACTCATCAAAATATGCCAGATACAAAATGAAATAACAAGAAGTACATGTGACTGCATCAAAATACCTGAAATTGAGAATACAGTGAAAGCAATACTGAAATCCTCCTAGCAGAGGTGTAAATAAAATGAAGAAATGAAGTAATCAGGTAGAGTGGTGTGCGTGGCACCGCGCCTTTATCCTATGAAATAATGCCAAAGAATGAAAAATGGAGATGTCAGGAAAGGTGTGCGCATCATAACGCTTAGATATTGCCAGGCGATAGGTAATTACTTGCGTGAGGAAGGGAAGAAGGTGTGCACATCACCGCGCATCTATGAAGGTAGCAGGTTCATTGCACGCTGGACGCTGATCAAGAAAATGAGTAGCGTCAACAGCGTGAAGAAATATTGCTTGCGTGAAGAGAAGGGGTGTGCGCATCACCCTGCTTCCAAAATGTCTGAAGTGACGTTGCACGTTGAACGCAGAGCGTGATGACGTAGAAGGTGATTAGCATTGTAGAGAGTAGCGTCTTGAGGCGGAACGTCCGGGAGAGCAGAAGCGTCTCTGGAGGACAAAGACTCGATGGAGTTTCAGAAGAGAACAAGCAGGCGTCACTCCAAAAGATCGTTAGAAATTAAGTGATGCCAATGTAGGTAAAGTTGATTTAAAAAAAAAATCGCTCGAGAAAAATCCGTACTTAAGGAATCTCTTCAGCGATTATGAGTGTTAAGTTGGAAAAGTAATGTAATAAGTACTCCAATTGAAATAAGGCAGTATTGCTCAAATGAAGATAAATTCCAATCTTCAGCAAAAGTTGTATATTTCGGAATAGTGCATAAATCCACAGAAATCAGGCAATAGGAGAATAAAAGTAAAGTAAAAAATAAAGTTCAATACCTTGTCATTTTTTGAATAGGAATTGAAGTGAAGATGGGTGAGGTAGTCAGTTGAAGTTCTTGATAAGATGCTGAAGGTTTAATAATTTTGTAAAAAGTCTTCAAGTGAAATCAGTAGTTGAATAGATCCAGTAAGAATCCAGAAAAAGGAAAAGAAATGACACTAGGCAGTCCTGTTAGTTCCAGTAAAACAGAGGTAGAGCCAGAAAATGTAAGTTCTTTGGAGAGCTGTATGAATCACCTTGTCGCCAAATTTATGTTGCATCCAATAAGAATGATCCAGAGCCCATAGGAGGTTGAGATAAGATGTTTTCTCCAAAAATAGATACAGTGCTCCTGAACTAACAGAGTGTCTTTCTAGGTCAGCCTTCAGTCTCCAACTGCTGCCAGCTTCACTGAACAACATTCTAAGTTGCTAAGTGCTGTTGCCAGGTAACAGAGACTACATGTGAGCATACATTAAAATGAACATTCAATGGCAATGCAAAGGAAAGAAATAATGATAATGAATAAATGAAGAAGGATGTAACAGTTGGGCAGTGACAGGTCAGCTATTCGGACAAGTCGGACAATCTAACTAACTAAGCCTACCTTAGATATACCATTTTCCAGGGCAATGTACCACCCCCCAATGTTGCCAGTGTGTGTATCTTCAATTTTGATTGGCCAAAAGAAGAAGAGAGGTCATCACACCATGTCAGTATGATATCATTTCTTTTAAATATTCAAATTAACAATCCCTCCCATAACTTTATTTTCCCAGGCACTTGTATTCCACCGAACATTGGATGAGTCAAAATATGTAACATTTTATTCAGTTCAGCTTCCTCTTGCGAGGTCACAGGGTTAGGTTCCCAGGCGCATCGTAGGCCAGACTGTCACTGGCACGGTTTCAATGCCATGACTTGAGGATTCTTGGACTCTTCTGCGCATGTTTGGATCAGGCCCGTAATTCGAGCTAATAGCAAAGTAGAAGGGAAACAGTTTTAGAACAAAGAATAAATAAATATTCTGTATACCACTTATCTCTACACTATTCCCATTTATTTTATATTAACTACTGCGTTATTATTAATGCGAAACAAACATGATTTAGTAGGAGCAGTAGCAGGTGCATTAGTAATTAGTCAATCAATCAATCAATCAATCATATCATTTGTAAAGCGCACTACTCACCTGTGAGGGTCTCAAGGCGCTGGGGTGTGGAATGCTGCTATTGCTCGAAAAGCCAGGTCTTGAGGAGTTTTCTGAAGGTCAGCAGGTCTTAGATCTGCCATAGGTGGAAGGGGAGGGTGTTCCAGGTCTTGGCGGCGAGGTGGGAGAACGATCTGCCACCTGAGGTCGCTCTTCGGAAGCGGGGGACTGTAGCGAGGGCGAGGTCGGTGGAGCGGAGCTGGCGGGTGGGGGTGTAGAAGCTGAGTCGTCTGTTGAGGTACGTTGGTCCGGTGTTGTGGAGTGCCTTGTGTGCGTGGGTGAGGAGCTTGAAGGTTATCCTCTTGTTGACCGGGAGCCAGTGCAGGTCTCTCAGGTGGGTTTTGATGTGTCTGCGGCAAGGGAGATTGAGGATCAGGTGTGCAGAGGCGTTCTGGATGCGTTGGAGCCGTCTCAGGAGTTTGGCCGAGGCTCCTGCGTAGAGGGTGTTTCCATAATCCAACCTGCTGCTGACAAGGGCCTGGGTGACTGTTCTTCTCGTTTCAGTGGGGATCCACTTGTAGATCCTACGGAGCATGCGAAGGGTATTGAAGCAGGAGGAGGAGACGGCATTGACCTGTTTAGTCATGGAGAGGGTGGAGTCGAGGATGACCCCTAGGTTGCATGCGTGGTCGGTCGTTGTTGGAGCGGTTCCCAGTGCGGTCGGCCACCAGGAGTCGTCCCAGTCCGAAGGGTTGGATCCGAGGATGAGGACCTCCGTCTTGTCCGAGTTCAGCTTCAGTCGGCTGTTCCTCATCCATTCAGCAACGGCCTTCATTCCTTCGTGAAGGTTGGTTTTAGCGGTGTGGGGGTCCTTGGTGAAGGAGAGTATCAGCTGGGTGCCATCGACGTACGAGAGGATGCTGAGGTCATGCCGACGGGCGACGTGGGCGAGCGGGGCCATGTAAATGTTAAACAGAGTTGGGCTGAGGGATGAGCCCAGATGAGCACAGATGATCTCGTGGCTTCGGAGCGGAAGGGGGGAAGGCGGACGCTCTGTGTTCTGCCGGAGAGCAAGGAGGTGGTCCAGTCCAGGGCCTTCGCTTGGATCCCAGCATTGTGGAGGCGTGTTCGTAGTGTGTGGTGACAGGTCAAGGAGGATGAGGGCCGCCATTTCTCTGCTGTCCAGCAGGGACTTGATGTCATCGGTGGTGGTGATGAGGGCAGTCTCGGTGCTGTGGTTGCTGCGGAACCCGGACTGGGAAGGGTCCAGGATGTTGTTCTCCTCGAGGTAGCATGTCAGTTGTTCGTTGACGGTCTTCTCGATGACCTTTGCCGGGAACGGGAGCAGGGAGATGGGCTGGTAGTTCTTGGGGTCCTTGGGGTCCGCCTTGGGTTTCTTGAGTAGGGCGTTGATCTCGGCGTGCTTCCAGCTCTCCGGGAAAGTTGCTGTCTCGAAGGAGGTGGGATGCGATGGATGTGCTGGCCTTGTTGAAGATGTGGTATGGGCGTGGATCTGACGGAGATCCGGAGTGGATGGTGTTCATGATCTTGATGGTATCATTGTCGTTGATGTTGGTCCAGTAGAGCAGGCGGTTGGTGTGGATGGTGGTCAAGGGGGCGGAGGTCTCAGTGGTTGTCGGGGCGGTCATGGTGTTGAAACTGTCGTGGATGTCTCTGATCTTGCGGTGGAAGAAGGTGGCCAGCGAGTCGCACAGCTCTTGCGAGGGTGGGATGTCGTTGGTGTTGGAGCTGGGGTTGGAGAGTTCCTTCACGATGTTAAAGAGCTCTTTGCTGTTGTGCGCGTTGTTGTCTGGGCGGTCTTTGAAGGAGGCCCTTTTGGCGGATCTGATGAGGTGATGGTGTCTGCGCTGGCATTCTTGCGGACAGCGTGGCTGTCCGGTGTTCATTCACGGAGCCAGATCTTCTCCAGCTTTCGTCAGGTTTGCTTGGAGGCCCGGAGGTCTTCAGTGAACCAGCTGGCTTTCTTGTTGGTATGATTGTTGGAGGGTTTCTTGATCGGGGCGAGGGTGTTGGCGCAGTCGTTGATCCACTGTCTGAGGTTGCGGGCGGCGGTGTCGTGGTCGGTACGGTCAGCGGGTAGGCTCTGGGCGAGGGTGGCGGTTAGCTGGTCTTCAGTGAGTTTGCTCCAGCAGCGGTGAGGCATCTGTTGGGTGCGGGGGTGCATGGTGGGTTTCTTGAAGGTGAAGTGGATGCAGCGGTGGTCGGTCCAGTGGAGTTCGGTGGTATGGTTGAAGGAGACGTGGGGGCTTGCGGAGAAGATGGGGTCAAGCGTGTAACCGGCGGAGTGGGTGGGTGTTGTGACGAGTTGTCTGAGTCCGAGGTTGTCTAGGTTGTCGATCAGGGTGGTGGAGTTGGTGTCGTCATTGTTCTCGAGGTGGAAGTTCAGGTCCCCGAGGAGGATGTAGTCCGTGGAGGCGAGGGCATGTGTGCGGACGAAGTCGGCGATGGAGTCGCTGAACTGTGGTCAGGGTCCGGGCGGTCTGTAGATGAGGGTTCCTCTGAGGGTGGTGTTGGGGTCGGTGTGGATCTGGAAGTGCAGGTATTCGGCAGTGCTGAGGGTGTCGTCGGTGTTGGTCGAGACTCTGAGAGTGTTCCTGTGGATGTTGGTGATTCCTCCTAACGCTCTGTTGGTGCGGTCCTTGCGGGTGATCTTGTAGCCTGCCGGGACGGCTATGGCTATGTCGGGTGCCGAGGCGGGGTTCAGCCAGGTCTCCGTCAGGAAGGCAACGTCTGGAGAGGTTGAGTTGAGTAGGTCCCAGAGTTCAACGGCATGTTTTCGGGCGGAGCGGGTGTTGAGAAGGATGCATCTGTGGTGGTTGGGTTCTTTCCTGGTCGGCAGTATGGTGGGGTAGATGCTTGTGAAGCTGCAGTTCCGGCAGGTGAAAGCTCAGTGGGTGCGCTTTGGGGCGGCCAGGAAGCAGGTGTGTGATCGTCCGGTGTTGAGTGTGTGGAGGGTTCTGGCATCGTAGCGGTGTCGGGCTTTGTGGCGTTCGTGATGTCCAGTGGACCTGGCTCTGGGCGCAGTCCAGGCACGGACGGGCACAGACGGGCTTGCCTTAGGTGCGCCTTAGTGGCTTCCATATGAGGGGATGTGGGAGGGAGGAGCAGCTGGGAGGCGGGTGCGGGGCAGCGAATGGGATTGCAGGTGGGCAGGGCCACAGGGATGCAGCGGCGGGAAAAATGGGCGGGAGCCACGGGAGGACTGAGCACAGGAAGGAAAAACAAGTTTATGCAAGAAAACAAGCACAGAGGAATAAAAACAAGTCTGGGCAAGAAAGCAAGTTAGGCACAGGGGAATAAAAACACGTCTGGGCAAAAAAGCAAGTACAGGTATAGGGGAATAAAAACAAGTCTGGGCAAGAAAGCAAGTTAGGCGCAGGTGAATAAAAACACGTCTGGGCAAGAAAGCAAGTACAGGTATAGGGGAATAAAAACAAGTCTGGGCAAGAAAGCAAGTACAGGCACAGGGGAATAAAATCCACGTCTGGGCAAGAAAGCAAGTACAGGCACAGGGGAATAAAATCCACGTCTGGGCAAGAAAGCAAGTACAGGCACAGGGGAATAAAAACAATTCTGGGCAAGAAAGCAAGGTAGGCACAGGGAAAAAATACAAGATTAGGCAAAAACAATGCAGGCAGGGCTGTGCAGCAGCGTGGGGAGCGACCTGCCTGCGAGCAGGGTCATAGGTCGCTGTAGTAGCCATCTTAATTCTAGTGCGCAGCTGCAGAAATTCCCCCCAAGCTTTAGGAAAACGTCATACCACGTGAATGTGGTAGACGCATGCGCAGTAAAGTTCCCACGTTCTGGCGGCCATATTTAGTACGTTTGCATTACAGTTAGTAAAATCACATTTACAAGCTTCCCCTAGATACTAAAAATGTTGAGTGGTGCAATTTATTAGTAAAACAAAAACATGACAAACATATTGGTAAGCAAGTTTATGTGTTATTCGAGAGTGTTGATCCGAGCAAGCTTCAGCACATGCGAAAACTTGCTCCATCACCAGTTTGGTCATACCTGAGGAGGGGCCCAACTTGCTTGTGCCAATATGTTAGCGTGTTATTACAAATGCCCAGAGTGAGAAACTGTCTCATCCCTGGGATGAGCTGGGTGCATTTAATCTGCCTTCCACAAAAGACAGGTATTCTTGCCATTGCATGGGGTTAATCTGTGGAGGGTTATGGGGTGCCTTTATTGCCAGCGTCATATGTTCCACCACCAGCACTTTGTGGAGATCCAACAGACAAAGCTGCACTCGACTTCCAGGACATGGCTATTCTCCATTTTGCAAACACCAAAGCTAGGTAGAGAAATTTATTAAGCTTTTTCTGTGGAGCAGTGCACTTGGTGATATCAAGTAAAAAGTGCAGGTCCTGCACAGGTATTGTGGTGGCAGTTGCCCCACTCTAGTGGCACTGCTATCCCAATACCCTCTTCACTTCCAAAGCTGAATATGCCCTGAAGCACCTTAGGAGAAGGCAGTATGTACAGGGGAAAAAACTGTCCGCCGGCTGGTGGCAAAAGCTATGGCAGAGGGAAGCAGCAATGGCCTTTCCCAGGCTGTGTGCATGGTCACGCTTCCATGCTTCACTTATGTCCGAGTTATGCTGCCCATGTTGATATCCCTGTCAACTTTACACACTATCGATGCGAGAATACGGGCCTTTGTCTGGGGTACTACCTGCCCCTGTCTGGCTGCACCTAAGCTCATGACCCGCTGCTCTTGTGGTAGCCTGGGCTTTCCATCAGTAGAGCACTACAGTTTGACCCTACATCTTTCCAAACTCGCCTACCTCCACCCGGCAACACCAGACCCCCTCCAGTGGGTGACAATGATGAAAAAGGGTTCAGGCAGATCAGGTCATTATACCCCTTTTCTAGGTTTGCCCGGCGTTAGCCGCTTCTCACCCAACTCACGATTACCAAATAAAGAGGCAGGCGCTGGAGACTGGAAGGCAGGAAACAGGAGTTTATTTCCGACGGAACAGAACACGTCAAATCAGACAACAGGGTATCTTCTCGAGGTGCTCTAACAAGTTTCTCTAAGGCTCCGTCTTTTATACACAGGTTTATGATGTACAAACATTCCTTATTGTAATAAAGACACTTTGAAGTACGAAAAGGCATGTTTGGAATCCCAGCTTCAGGCCTATTCCCATACCGGTCGCTCTGATGTTGTTTTCCCCTCCCAAATGTAACATGTGATTGTAATCTGCAGCCGGACGTCCCGACAGGACACGAGGGCAAGAGGGGGTGGTAAGATCTAAGGTTGGGCAGGCGATAAGATCACGTTTCGCTATGCGGGGCCGGAGGGGGTACATCCACGAGACCTAGTTTTATGATATGGGACTGGGTCGAGAGGCGAGGTGTAGCCGGGGGGGGGTCATCGGAAGAGAGGAAGGGTGTTCCTGGGAGGAATGCAGAGGTGTTGGTCAGATCTAGGGGTGTGAAGGCCTTGATTAATCACCGCTCCTCTGATGTGAGGCGAGGTCCTACTGTAGGGAGCAATAAACTGCATCTGTTGGACTGGGTGATGGCCTGGGATCAGGCCGGGCAATCGGGCAGGGAGGAAGAGGTTACCAAAAGGGCCTGTTCTATGGGTAGGATAAGAGAGCGAGGGGGCAGGGGTTCAGCACGGAGACAGGGTCGTGTTTAGTGGTGCGTTTATGGCCCGAACAGGAGAGACCGGGGGCTGTCGGGGCGCGGGGGGGGGATACTTGCGAGGCTGGGGGGAGAGAGATAGAGAGAGAGAGATGCAGGCTATTGGCAGTGGGCAGAGAGGTCATGACACACAAAATGGCTACTATCTATGTTCGTGATGGGGCCTAAAAAGGGGCAAGATGGCGGGGCCACTGTGCCGTGACTTTTGCTTTACCTTCAACAGTGGCGAGGGTGAACACAAATGAACGCCGCTTATGTACATATACATTGTCATTTTCCACAACAACGGAAAGAGCACTCCTCAATCATGGCAAAGGATTGGGCCTCCTATACAGGGATACCATCATGCACGAACCAGTTCCACACCTCTGTGTTAGAGGCCACACACAAGGCATGACACCGCGCACACTGCCTCTTAAGCACTAGCCACCATCTACACGCCAAGGCACCGATCTGGGGTAATGATAGCATTAGAATTGACAAAAAGACACTCCATTTGCCTGTATGGAAAGGCCTGAACATACATTGCCTTGATCAGGTGATCCTCAATGGTGATCTACAACCCTTCGCATTACTACAAGAAGAATTTGGGTTACCCCCTCAGCAGGCCTGGAGATACCTGCAGTTGCAACACTGTGTACAAAGATGCCTTGGCCACTGACCTTGGACCCTTACATCCTCCCCGGTGGTGGAAAATCTGTCAATCTGGGACAGACACAAATGTGTCATGTCAGGACTCGATGGTATCCTAATCAGTCACTTGTTCTCGCACCCCCTACTACACAGTCTCCACGCAAAATGGCAGGCACAGCTACAACACACAATTGCGGCGGAAGATTGACAGATATTGTACAAGACCTAGACAAGGGAACTCAAGGAGACTAAAATGTTGTCTCTTTAAAACTCTACACGACTGGTACTGGACCACAGTGAAACTGAACAGGGCCGGCTGCTACCACATTCCAAATGCTGGAGGTGCCCAGGTGTGCAAAGTGATCTCCCCATATACTATACGAATGTCCCTCTGTCCAATCCTTTTAGTCCTTTGTAGGGATCACACTGGGAGTGGTAATACCCCTCTGCCTACCTCTCCAACCCCCAGTTATCCTTCTGCATGAGACCAGCACCACCCGGACGTCACGCGACCGCACCGTCGCCTTCTTCATACAGCACTGTCCACCGCTAAACTCTGCATCTTAAGGAAATGGAGATCGACTGACTCTCCCTCCCAAGAGGAATGGATGGTGGCGATGATCCAAACGGTGTCATACGAATGTGTTATATAACGCCTCAGGACCCGACGGAGGTATATACACAGACGTGGGCCCCCATTCTCAGAGAGGCCACGGAAATAAGACTCTGCAATTCCACCCAGCCCAACTCCATCTGTAAGTTCGATAACCATAGCTAGAAGAAGCGCCCATTCCCCCGCCATAAATGCCACCTTGTCCTATAGTAACACACTTCCCTATGTCCTCTACAATGCCTCTCCCCTCCTCTCCTCCTTCTCTTCTTCTCCTCTTGCTATCACTTCTGTTTTCCACACTTCCTTTCCCCCTCCACCTTCCACAGCCCCTCTACCCCCAGACTTCATGCTATGCCCTCATCTACCCCTTCACACCATGTCCCCCTCCCATCTAGAGCTGATTACCGCTATCCCATCCCAGCATGCTAGCATGCAACCATTACATGAGGGACTGCGGACTACCCTGCCCTCTCTTGGTTTTGTACCAATACCCCACACACCCTGAGACTCAGACACAACCTATCCCCTGCATCCCCCCACTGCACAACAATATGTGCCCACCCTCTTCTCTTTCCTACCAACGATACCACCCAATCATTGTTGCTCCCCCTATGGCCGAATAAGACCAGGAGCTGCCTTACCTCGTTGACTTATCATCCTCACTCCTACCTCCCTTCAGTACCTGTTTCATAAAGATCATCAACCTCTTCCAACACGAGGATCCCTCTCCCCATTTTCCCTATTGTGTGTACAAATTAACTTACTCTCTACGCCACCCGATCTCCTGACCTCCCCTACCATACCCTCACTCCCCTGCTCCTCCTCTATTCTTCCTTCTCCCTCCACAACTCCACTTATACCCCCCTATTCTACAGTGTATAACCCTGTACGCAATGATGTACTCAGTTCTATAGATTTTGTTGTACTAATGTGCCATGGTCTTATTGTCTTGTATTAATTACCCTTGTGATGCAAAATAAGCAATTACTAAACAAAAAAAACCTCTCTGGGTTACCAGGCCAGAAGTAGGCTGTAGTTGTTATTCCTGCTATTTTATGGTCCCAAAGAAGGACAGAGGCCTACGTCCTACCCTAGACCTCAGAGCCCTCAACTACTTCCTCAAAAAGGAGAAATTTAAGATGCTCACCCGAGCTCAGGTCCTGTATGCCTTGGACCCAGGAGACCGGATGGTAGCGTTGGACTTGCAGGATGCCTATTTTCATATCCCTGTCCTGACTGCCCATCGTCGTTACCTGCAGTTTACGGTGGGCCACAAGTACTTTTAATTTGCAGTGCTCCCCTTCGGCCTGACCAGTGCCTCTCAGGTGTTCACAAAAGAGATGGCGGTAGTTGTAGCCCATATGCGGAGATCAGGTATTCCAATCTTTCCCTATCTAGACGACTGGTTGTTGAAAGCGGGCTCGTCCCAAACACTCATCTCCCACCTCCAGACTAGGGGAAACCCCCTGCATTCGCTGGGGTTCACTATTAACGTGCAAAAGTCCCGCCTGACCCCCACGCAGATGCTCCCTTTCATTGGAGGACACAGTGCAGTTTCGAGTTTATCCTCCCGAAAGGCGAGTCCAGGATATCATGCTATAATACTAATGTTTCAGCTTCTTTCCTGGATTTCCGTGAGAATTACTCTGAGGCTGTTGGGCTTTATGACCTCCTTCATCCTGCTGGTGAACCATGCACGGTGGCAAATGCGGGCTGTGCAGTGAGACCTGAAGTTCCAATGAGCATCGAGGAAATCTCACCGACATGGTTCAGATTTCGGAGGGCACTGTGGAAGAGCTGCAGAGGTGATTATCTGACCATGATTGGATCGAGGGCAGACCCCTCTTCCTTCCCCACCCAGACCTTACAGTAGTGATGGATGTGTCCCTTCTGGGATGGGGAGGCCTTCTGGGAGAGGTGGAGATCAGAGGTCTCTGGTCACCATCAGAAGCAAAGCTCCATATCAATCTGTTGGAGCTTCGGGCGATCCTTCTGGAACTGAAAGTTTTTACAGTCTATAAAGGGAAGGCTGAAACAAGTGTTCACAGACAACACTACCGCCATGTGGTACTGCAACAAACAGGGCGGAGTGGTGTCGTGGATGCTTTGCCAAGAGGCCCTGCGTCTTTGGACTTGGGTAGAAAAACAGGGCATTTCCCTGGTAGTTCAGCACCTGGCTGGTTCTCTGAACGCCAGGGCCAACGAGCTCAGCCAAAGGTGCCTTGTGGATCACAAGTGGCGTCTCCATCCGGAGGTGGTACAGGGCCACTTTCAGCAGTGGGGAGAACCTTGGCTGGATCTGTTCACATCTGAAGAGAACGCACATTGTCAGCAGTTTTGCACATTGGAATTTCCAAGATGGTTCTCGCTCGGTGACGCTTTTCGCTGTGAGTGGAGCTCAGGCCTCCTATACGCCTTTCCGCCCATGCCACTCCTGCCCAGAGTGCTCAAGAAGATCAGGAGTGACCAATCACAAGTAATTCTTGTGGCTCTGGACTGGGCACGGGAAGTTTGGTATCCCGAGCTTCTAGACATGAGTATCGATCCTCCGATCAGGCTGTCCGGGAGGATCTTCAGTCGCAGCAGAGAAAGGTCCTTTACCAGAACCTATCTACTCTCCGCCTCCTTTTGTGGAGACTGAGCGGCGAAGAGTTGATAGCGTTTGATCTCCCTCCTGAAGTCTGTGAGGTTACTGTGGTGGCCAGACGTGCCTCCACGAAATTGGTATATGCCTGCCAATGGAACACATTTTGTAAATATTGTATGGAAAGGTCAATTGGCCCCTTGTCTTCTTCTCTGGCAGATATCATTTTTTTGGACTTTCCTTGGTCCAGCAGGGTCCTGCCTTGGGCACTCTGAGAGGCTATCTTTTGGCCAACTCAGCTTTTCTTCTGCTACCAGATCAGCCTTCACTTTTCAAGTCCCTTCTGCTGCAGAGGTTTTTGAAGGGGTTAACCCACTTGTTTCCCCATTCTCCCTTTCTTATGCCACAATGGGACCTTAATTTGGTTCTCACATTCTTGATGGGTACACCGTTGAGCCAATGCACAACTGTCCTGTATGGTTGCTCACCATAATAACAGCTTTCTTGGTGGCAATTACCTCTGCCTTGAGGGTGAGCTAACTGCAAGCACTGTCATCACAGCCTCCTTACCTGACAGTTTTTCCTGAAAAAGTGGTACTGATAACTAGGGCATCCTTTTCGCCCAAGGTTGTAACTCCCTTTCTTCTGGGACAGTCAGTTACCCTGCCCACTTTCTATGCACCTCTGCATCCTTCCAAGGAAGAAGTGCGTCTCCAACTTCCGGACCCAAAAAGGGCATTATTATTGTATCTTGATCGCACTAAAGAATTCTGGGTGTAAGACCAACTCTTTGTAGGATATATGGGGCAAAGAAGGGGCGTGCAGTTCAAAAGAGGACCATCTCCTGTTGGGTCATCCTCTGCATAAAAATCTGTTACGCTGTGGCTAAGAAGTAGCCTCCTGAGGACCTTAGGGTTCATTCCACAACAGCAAAGGCAGCCACTACAGAGCTTCAGAGTGGGGTTCCAATCGATGATATCTGTCAAGCTGCCATGGGGACGTCTCTGCAAACGTTTGCCTGACAGTACTGCCTAGATTCTCAGGTTCACAGAGAAAGCTTGTTTGGGCACTCTGTCCTTTAGGATTTTCTAGTCTAAAAATTTCCGCAGTCCCTCCTCTGGGGAAGGTCTTTTTGGGTATATGTTTAAAGGTAAGGAATTTGCGGCTAGATGTCTCCATCAGATGGAAAAGTTACTTACCTTCGGTAACACCTTATCTGGTAGAAACGTGATCTAGCTGCAGATTCCTTACCGATCCACCCATCTTCCCCGCTCTGCTGAACTGTTTTTACTGTCAGGGCTTATCCCCTTCAGCGCCTTAGCTTCTTTTTAAACATACCATGGTCAGTCACTTCATGGGTTCGTGCTTCTGGCGTGGAAAGTTGTGAAAAGTACTGACATCAGCACATCAGAGTGACTGTTAGATTTACGACACGTATGCGACGATGACGACGACGACGAACACAATGCTGACAACATCACACAGAGTTTACCGATGCCACCTACCGACGAGCAGGGGTACTGCTAAGAAAATCTTCCGGATCCAACCTGATGCCTGGAAGTTCAACGTTAAGGAATATGCAGCTAGATCTTATCTCTACCAGATAAGGAGTTACCAAAGGTAAGTAGCTTGTCCATCAATAGCTAAAGGATAACCCATGAAAAGTTGGGGATGCGTGACATAACAGCCTTACGTAAATCATTATATTTGGTATCCCCACAGCAAGAGATGTTGGTAAACCGAGGTAGGGTGCCAGTTGGCAGGAAAAATACTGTGCTCATAAAGCCAACTTCAGACCATGTCCAATTGAATACTGCTAAGTTGTAACCCTAGAAACCTAGGGGATACCACAAAGTATAGTTCGTAAGGCCACTATATTTGATATCACCCAAAGGAACCTGATGTGAAAGATTGCGGAATGCAAACAAAACTGCGAAAATAAACTGATATCTGGTATCAAATAAAAGGCAACTCTAGTAAGTCAATGGCTAAACGGTAACCCTTTAAAAGTAGGGGACACAAGCTATTACAGTTATGTGTGAGCCATGATATATGGTATTCCCATAGTAAAAAGTGTTGGAAAACTCAAGGAAGGGTGTCAGTTGGCAGAACAATATTGTGCTCACCCATCCAACACTAGACCATGTCAAAATAAATTTACCAAATATTATAGATGATAGAGTGCATTATATTTGGTATTGCCTGAGGCAACCGGATGTAAAACCTTGTGGAATGATGTAACAAATGTGAAAAGATACTGTAGTCTGCTATATAATAAATGGCAACTTCAAGTGGCCAATGGCTAAAGGGTAACCCATGTAACATAGGGGATACAAGATATTACAGCAATGCGTGAGCCATAATATTTGGTATCCCCATAGTAAACGATATTGGAAAGCAAAAGGAAGGCTGCTATATGGCACAGAAGTACTGTGCTCACTCATCCAATTTAAGACTACGTCAAATTGAATCCTGGTATATTCTAATCCAAGAAACACAAGGGAGTCAAATATTATAGCAGGTATAAGCCATTATATATGGTATCCCCTAAGGGAACAGGACTTACAATCTTGTGGAATGAGGAAAAAATGTGAAAGGTTACTGTAGTCTGCTATCAATTAAAAGGCAACTTCAAGTGGTCAATGGCTAAAGGGTAACTCATGAAACGTAGGGGATACGAGATATTACAGCAATGCGTGAGCCATAATATTGGGTATTCCCATAGTAAACCATGATGGAAAGCAAAAGGAAGGGTTATATTTAGCATAGAAACACTGTGCTCACCCATCCAACATAAGACCATGTTAAATTTAATCCTCGTAAGTTCTAACCCAAAAAACAAAGGGGATACCACATATTATAGGCGGTATAGGCCAATATATATGGTATCCCCTAACGGAACCGGACGTATAGTCTTGAGGAATAATTTAAACAAATGTGAAAAGATACTGTAGTTTGCTATCAAATAAAAGACAACGTCAAGTGTACAAACGCTAACGGTTAAGCCATGTAATGTAGGGGTTACAAGATATTACAGCAATGCATGAGCCAGAATATTTGGTATTACCATACAAAACGAAATTGGAAAGCAAAAGGAAGACTGCTACTTGGCATACAAGTACTGTGCTCACCCATCCAACATTAGACTATGTCAAATTGAATCCTGGTAACTTCTAACCAAAGAAACACAGAGGATACCACATATTATAGCCGGTATAGACCATTATATATTGTATCCCCTAAGGGAGCCGGACATACAATCTTGTGGAATGATGAAAAAATTTGAAAGGTTACTGTAGTCTGCTATCAAGTAAAAGGCAACTTCAAGTGGTCAATGGCGAAAGTGTAACCCATAAAACGTAGGGGATACGAGATATTACAGCAATGCGTGAGCCATAATATTTGGTAGCCCCATAGTAAACGATGATGAAAAGCAAAAGGAAGGGTTATATTCACCATAGAAACACTGTGCTCACCCATCCAATATAAGACCATGTCAAATTTAATCCTGGTAAGTTCTAACCCAAGTAACAAAGGGGATACCACATATTATAGGTCAATATATATGGCATCCCCTAACGGAACCGGACGTATAATCTTGTGGAATAATGTAAACAAATGTGAAAAGATACTGTAGTGTGCTATCAATTAAAAGACAATTCGCTCGCAGCCTTGCTTCCTCAATTCTGACTGCTGCTGCTGATAACCGGGAAAGCTGATCTTTGCCATTCTCTGCATAAAGTACTTGGATTACCGGGGAGAGACCGAAGTCTGTCCGGTTTGTGCGGGCGGGACTGCGAGTCTCAGCAGGAGTAGCGCTTCGGCCACCAGAGCACCTGTGACTCTTCCCGCCCACTCTCCTCCCCCTGCTGCCTCAAAACGGCTCGCGGCCCCCGCTCTGCGGGAGCCGCTCGCAGCCTTGCTTCCTCAACTCTGACTGCTGCTGCTGATAACCGGGAAAGCTGATCTTTGCCATTCTCTGCATAAAGTACTTGGATTACCGGGGAGAGACCGAAGTCTGTCCGGTTTGTGCGGGCGGGACTGCGGGTCCCAGCAGGAGTAGCGCTTCGGCCACCAGCGCACCTGTGACTCTTCTCGCCCACTCTCTTCCTCTCTATTTAGTCTCAACCATTAACGCGGCCGCGGGACGCGGGACGCGCGAGGGTCGGAGCCCGGGGCGAAGCCCGGGCAAAGGGCGGGCCCTCTGAGGCCCTCAGAGGTCGAGGAGGTTGGGTTGGGTCTACCCTCCTAACAACTCGTCTCTCACAGCAAGTAAGACTTTTTTGACTTTGTTGACTTTGTTCTCAAGATCTACACTCGATATTGTTAACTTGTGACTTACTAGCTCCGAATAGTTTTGTGTAGGGGCGACCTGCAATATCTGCCGCAAGTAAAGATTAGCTAGAAAGTTTTTTATCATCATGTCTACTAGAAGTAGCAGAAGTAAGACAGCGGCTGGGGGTGCCTCCGTTATCGATCCAATAGATAGCTTTATAAAAAGGACAAACAATGCTATCGACCTCAGCCTCTCGCTCCTTGAGCATAGGGTCTCGCTAGATTTAGAAAACGCGAAACGTTCCTCTCTTGGGACTATAATGTTAGCGACAACCCCAGTAAGACCCACAAACTCAGATAGTAATTCACAACCAGGTCCTTCTCACGAAATTCGGCCTGACCTCCATACCATACCAAACGAGGTCAATTTATCAGCCACAAATCCCTTAAATTATTCACATTCTGATACAAGTAGTGACCTTGAGAGAACACCAGACCTACATATAGATTTCACACCAGAGATTGTAGGGGAAAATACCGAGCGGCACCCCAGAGATAGGCAAGAAGGTGCCATTAGAAAGCAAACAAACAAATTAATCCATCTTAATCCTCCAGCTGTCAAAAAACGCAATCCCCCAAAAGGTCAACATAGGAAAGGAAAAAATAACCATTTAAATGCTAGGGGACCTAATATACCTACAGAGATACTTAAGAAAGATACTCATGAAAACCAATCTGCGAGCGTGGGTAAGCCCGAAGCCATTATAGGAAGCGACCAACTAGTGGAAAGATTTGGCGACCTTTTAAGTATCTTTATGTCGCCAATCGAATCCAGGCTTGCCCGCATCGAGAAACAATTAGAAGAACTCACAGCCTATAACAAAAAAGCTGATAGCGCTGCCCCGATACCCACAATTAGCTCAAAAACAACTGTCAGTAAGTCCACCCCACCCATATCAAAGGATCCCCCAGTCCAAGATCATCCGATAAAACCAAAACATGTTCCATCTTTAAGTAAAGTAACGATTACAAATAAACATGCTTCAGTTAGCAGCCCAATTCCCCGATTTGACACAAGCAGTCAACACACAAATACCCAGGTCGAGAAGCAACAAACAATATCCCAAAGTGGTAGAAAAACTCCAAACCAACGTAGTGACACGTTCCCAATATTCCAAAGTTCTAGGGCCCCTCAAGATCCTCCTTACAACTCGAGGCAGATACCTTCTCGTATTAACCTCCCACCTGAGTGTGGGGCATATGTGCTGGTCTTGGTCAATGTCCCGAAACATAGAAATGACCAGGACGAGACCTCCTCCTCCTTAAAAAATAAGACACTACATTGGCTGACAAACAACTGCAGCTTTCCAATGGAATGTTCTGGAGAAATTACTCACACTCAGAGAGCTGGATGGATAGGCCCTCTGAAGAAAAAATTCAAGGGGGATTGTATAACTGTCACTTTCAAAAATCCTACATGGGCCGAAAAGACTCTGGCCAGGGCACCCCTCCCCTCTACTTGGGAATTTAACACCACTCTTCTCCCTTTAGGGTATTTCTATAGACATCTGATTGCCACCCAACCATCCGCGGCAATAAATCAGATTACTTCTTTCTATGATCAACATTTTCTACCGGAAAACAATACGCCCTTCTTTCAACAGAACTCGAATTTCAATTATCACAATGGTCCTGTGCAATGGCTCCAGGCCCCAACTCGTGCATACCCGACCACCCATCCCTATCTGTCCACAACGTCACACTATGAACACAGAGACGCCCGTTGGCGACAAGCCGTCGCTGTACCAGGCAATTCCTATAATATTCCGACCTATAACAGATTCAGCGCACTCTCTGGCCTGGATTTTAATGACTGACTGACTCCTGGTCAACCTAAAGCAATGGATGAACATATAGTAAATAAGGCAGAATTACTAAAATCCAACATGTCAGCTACAGAGGACAAAAATATAATATTTGCTTTCGGTAAGCATACCTCTAATATTCCCTTGCAATGCAGCCAGAACGGTCTGGTCAATCCAACGGCAGTTCATTCCAATCTGACTATAACTGCCAACGTAACGAATACGTCAATACTCCCTAACTTAAGCTCACCTATCTCATTAATCCATTTTACATTTTGGAACATAGCTGGTTTGTCTGTCAAACAGACTAACCCTAATTTCCTGAACCAGGTTAATTCGAGCAGTATCATCTGCCTCCAGGAAACATGGGCTATTGATCCTATACACATAATAGGTTATAGGACCTTTTTTTCTTCAGCCAAAAAATCGTTATTTGGAAGAAGTAAGGGTGGACTAACCACCTATATAGCAAATACTTTACAATGTGAGGACATTTTTCCCTTAAAAATGGAAGAAAACTACCAGCTAATAGTCTTAAATAGAACTAAACAAAATATATACGCCGTAGTAAACTTTTATAATAATCTGAATACGGACGATCTGATAAATACTCTCTTAGAGATTTCTCTAGCCCTCCAAGCCTTGCGAGCACGTTACGTAAAACTGTCATGTACTATAGTCTGGGGAGGAGACTTCAATCTCCATCTATGCAGAACAAATAACACAGATAGATGCGGAATAGAAGAGTATGACGGCAATGGTATAACACACTTTTTACACTCTAATGAGGGCGAGAAAATGAATGAGATAATGACAGAACTGGAGCTGGGTTTTGCCAACGAGATTAAGACTCTCCCAGTACCTTTCTCGCCAACATTCAATGGCAGAGGCCTAACGAGCCTAATAGATTATATCTTGATCTCATCATGTAAAGGCCCTAATATCGATTTATTCGAAGTAGTGAAAAACCCACTGAGTGATCACTTTCCAAGCGTCATCGCTATACGCGAACTAACTTCCAACAGAATGCCCCACCTAATGAGTATCCTTGATCAGCAAGAGCTTGAACTAGGATCCATGAACGGGTTTACATTAAAATGGGGAAACATTGACAAAGGAGCTGTAACTGCAAAATTAGTTAAACAAAATCAAACAGACATATTAAACTGTCTAGACTCAAGTACTAATTCTAGAGAGGTTCTGGTTAGTTTTAACACCATCTCCCAAAAAATAAAAAAGAAAGAAAAATCAGGGCTAAAAAGGGCTGGTTTAGTCCGGCTTGTACAAAAGCCTATACAAAGCTGAAGGCAGCCTTAAGCAGGGAAAAAAGAGATAGAGGGGAGGTTATTAGATTAAGAAAAGAATATGTTATGGCTTTGAAAATCAGAAAACAAGAACTAAAAGCTGATCTATGGGAGCGTTTGAATAAAAGTTCAGCATTAAAGGACAGTGCAACTTTTTGGCAAATTGTTAGATCTCCTTTCCTAGCACCTAAAGAGAACCAACCATCCATTGATGTTGCAATCAGCGACTGCGACTGGGTCAGCCATTTCTCTAAAGTATTCAGTGATGAGAACATAGGGGGGACGGAGTGCATAGATTACCCGACTGAGGTTGCATTTTCAATAAAACTTCATTTTCTGCATGAGGAGGTACAAAAGGCAATTAAATCCTCAAAATCAGGTAAAGCCCCAGGCCCAGATGGGGTTCCAGTGGACATCTTTAAACATCTAGCAGACCTCTGGTCCCCACTATTGACTAATGTATTAAATGCCACTATCGACGAGGGTCTTATTGAAACCTGGAAAACCTCAATACTGGTCCCCATATTTAAAAAAGGAGATCGAAACAGTCCATCCTTTTACAGACCGATATCACTCCTGGACTCGCTCGGGAAGATCGCAGGACGGATTCTTCTCGAGCGACTCCAGGATTGGACAACAACTCATAACATCATATCGGCAATACAATATGGGTTCCGTGAGGGGCTAGGTACAGTGGACCAGGCACTAAACCTGTCTTTACTGGCAGAAAAATACGTGGAGGCCAAGGGGACAGCGCTTCACATGGTCTATGTTGATTTATCCTCAGCTTTCGACTGTGTGGTTCACTCGAAGCTGTGGAAGATCATTTCTGTCACTGGTGTCGACCCTTCGGTTGTGGACTTCCTATGGGAACTGTACACTAGGACAACCGGAAGGGTCAGATTTGAAACTAAAGGACAGCTCTCAGAAAGTTTCAGAGTGGAAAAGGGGGTCAGACAGGGATGTGTTCTGGCCCCCTTTCTATTCACTCTGTATACTAATGGGCTAGAAACAGCTATGCTAGTAGGGAGTAAAGATCTTCCCTCAATCGGTCGTTGGCAGATACCAGCGTTGCTGTATGCCGACGACGCGGTTATTCTAGCTAGAACCCCTGTTGAGCTGCAGCGAGCACTAGATAAATACTGTGCCTTCATGTCTAGTCTAAATTTGACACTCAATGTTAAAAAAACATACACCATGCATGCAGGGAAGAAAACCAGCAAGATAAGAAGTATGTATGTAAAGGGCGAGGCACTGGACAGAACCACAACATATCCATACCTAGGTATTGTAATTGATGACAAGTTCAAATGGAAGTCGGCGATTAATGCAAGAAAATTAGCCTTTTTAAGAGCAACTACTGCATTAAAATCGTTTGCACAAAAACTGGGCCAGAAACCACCATTGGAGCTGTTAAAAATATACAATGCAAAATGTGTCAGCACCGCCATATACGGAGCTGGGATATGGGGGTCAGCGAATGTGGACGAATTGCAACTAATAGAAAACTCATTTGCAAGATATCTGCTAGGAGCAACGAAGAACACCTCCACATATGCCTGCCACTTAGAACTGGGCATGGACTACATATCAGACACTATAAAAATACAGCCAGTAATGCTATGGCGCCGAGTTTGGGTAACAGAACAATGTCATCTGACAAGATCAATTATACAAGACATTCAGTCACTCGATCACTGTAGAAAAATAAAGTGGTTAGCATACGTCAAGGCCTTGCTAACCGACTTAGGCTTTGAAAAGTATTTTGCCGAGCCATTAACAATGACCGAGATTTCAAAGGCAGACTTAAAAAAAGCTTGCTTGGCACATTTGGCCCAAATACGCCTGTTAAAAGAGATAGGGAAACCCTCTGTCCAACAGGCCCTGCAAGCTCAGACTGTGTCTTCTATTGAACCTTATTTGATGTACAGTTTAACCCAATTTGAAAAACTGTTGCTGACACGTTTCAGATTTAATATGTTTCATTTAATGGTTTCTTTCCCTATCCAAAACGAGTGGACGTCAATATCAATTTCATGCCCTTGTGACTCTGTCTCCACACAATCGACCATACATACAATTCTCTTCTGTAAATTTTACATAATACCAAGAACTCGCTGGTTATTGCCAATACTTAAAATTTGGGGTCTTCGTCAATGCCGACCAGCTTTCCTGGCGCTTCAATACCTTGAAAATGAAGTTATTGCAAAAATGTTGGCCCATTTTCTTAAATTTTGTATTCGTCATCGCCCAAATCTCTGAGATGACTGAATTATTTTATACTTTGGGTAACAGGTTCCTTTTGCACAATGAATATCTTCAGGAGATATAACTCAATGAACTGATACGATGTGTAACTTAGACTTTGATGAGAATTGTTTTTATTGTATAAATAATAATCAATTTTTATTTGATCTTTTTAACTGGATAATTGTATAAAATGTATTTTCCTGTTTTCATGCCTGTACTTTTATGGTATTTCTACAAATATGAAAAACCGAATAAAGTTGGTTTTGATTTGATTTGAAGACAATTTCAAGTGGACAATAGCTAAAGGGTAACCCATGTAACATAGGGGATACAAGATATGACAGCATTGCCTGAACCATAATTTTTGGTATCCCCATAGTAAACGAAATTGGAAAGCAAACGGAAGACCGATATTAGGCATACAAGTACTGTGCTCACCCATCCAACATTAGAGTATGTCAAATTGAATCCTGGTAAGTTCTAACCCAAGAAACACAGGGGATACTAAATATTATAGCCGGTAAAGACCATTATATATTGTACCCCCTAAGGGAACCGGACATACAATCTTGTGGAGTGATGAAAACATTTGAAAGGTTACTGTAGTCTGCTATCAAGTAAAAGGCAACTTCAAGTGGTCAATGGCGAAAGGGTAACCCATGAAATGTAGGGGATACGAGATATTACAGCAAAAGGAAGGGTTATATTCAGCATACAAACACTATGCTCACCCATCCAACATAAAACAATGTTAAATTTAATCCTGGTAAGTTTGAATCCAACAAACAAAGGGGATACCAAATATTATAGGCGGAATAGGCCAATATATATGGTATCCCCTAACGGAACCGGACGTATAATCTTGTGGAATAATGTAAACAAATGTGAAAATATACTGTAGTCTGCTATCAATTAAAAGACAACTTCAAGTGGACAATGGCTAAAGGTTAAGCCATGTAATGTAGGGGATACAAGATATTCCAGCAATGCATGAGCCAGAATATTTGGTATCCCCATACAAAACAAAATTGGAAAGCAAAAGGAAGACTGCTACTTGGCATACAAGTACTGTGCTCACCCATCCAACATAAGACTATGTCAAATTGAATCCTGGTAAGTTCTAACCCCAGAAACACAAGGGATACCAGATATTATAGCCAGTATAGGCCATTATAAATGGTATCCCCTAAGTGAACCTGACGGAGAACCATGTGGAATAATCTAAAAAATGTGAAAAGTTAATGTAGTCTGCTATCACGTAAAAGGCAACTTCAAGTGGTCAATGCCTAGAGGGTAACCCATGAAACTTAGAGGATACAAGATATTACAGCAATGCGTGAGCCATAAAATGTAGTATCCCCTAAGGGAACCAGATGTACATTCTTGTGGAATGATGTAAAAAATGTGAAAATATACTGTAGTCTGCTATCAAATAAAAGACAACTTCAAGTGGCCAATGGCTAAAGGGTAACCCATGAAACCTGCGGGATAGGCAATATTATAGCATTGCGTGAGCCATAATATTTGGTATCCCCATAGTAACCGATGTTGCAAAGCAGAAGGAAGGCCACCATTTGGCACAGAAGTACTGTGCTGACCAATCCAACATAAGACCATGTCAAATTGAATCCTGGTAAGTTCTAACCCAAGAAACACAGGGGATACCAAATATTATAGGCGGTATTGGTCATTATATATGGTATCCCCTAAGGGAACAGGATGTACAATCTTGTGGAATGATGTAAAACATGTGAAAAGATACTGAAGTCTGCTATCAAATAAAAGACAACTTCAAGTGGCCAATGGCTAAAGGGTAACCCATGAAACAAAGGGGATGCGAGATATTACAGCAATGCATGAGCCATAATATTTGGTATCCCCATAGTAAACGATATTGGAAATCAAAAGAAAGGCCGCTATTTGGCACAGAAGTACTGTGATGACCAATCCCACATAAGACTATGTCAAATTGAATCCTGGTAATTTCTAACCCAAGAAACACAGGAGATACAAAATATTATAGGCGGTATGGGCCATTATATATGGTATCCCCTAAGGCAACCGGACGTACAATCTTGTGCAATGATGTAAAAAATTTGAAAAGATACTGTAGTCTGCTATCAAATAAAAGACAACTTCAAGTGGCCAATGGCTAAAGGGTAACCCATGAACCATAGGGGATACGAGATGTTACAGCAATGCATGAGCCATAATATTTAGTATCCCCTAAGGGAACCAGATGTAAAATCTTGTGGAATGATGTAAATCATCTGAAAAGATACCGTAGACTTCTTCCAAATAAAAGACAAATTCAGGTTGTCAATGGCTAAAGTGTAACCCGTAGGGGATACGAGATATTACAGCAATGCACGAGTCATAATATTTGGTATCCCCATACTAAACAATGTTGGAAAACAAAATGAAGGGTGCTTTTTGGCACAGAAATACTGCGCTCAACCATCCAGCATATGACCATATCTAATTGAATCCTAGTAAGTTCTGAACCAAGAAACACCAGGGATACCAGATATTATAGCCGGTATAGGCCATTATATGAGGGTATCTCTTAAGAGTACCGGCTGTAAAACCTTGTGGATTGATGTACAAAATCTGAAAAGATACTGTAATCTGCTATAATAAAAGGCAACTTCAACTGGTGAATGGCTAAAGGGTAACCTATGACACATAGGGGATACGAGATATTACAGCAATGTGTGAGCCATAATATTTGGTATCCCCATAGTAAATGATGTTGGAAAGCAAAAGGAAGGGTTATAATCAGCATCGATATACTGTGCTCTCCCATCCAACATAAGACCATGTCTAATTAAATCCTTATAAATACTAAACCAAGAGACACCGGGGATACCAGATATTATAGCCGGTTTAGGCCACTGTATTTGGTATTCCTTAAAGGAACCTGATGTAAAATCTCATGGAATGATGTAAAAAAATGTAAAAGTTACTGTAGTCTGCTATCAAATAAAAGGCAACTTCAAGGACCCTTGACCTTGCCAGGTAGGTTGCTCCCCCCGCTGCAGCTCCACCTGCATTCCTGCTGTCACCGCCGAAGTCGAAGCCCTCCTCCATCCGCAGGCTACCACCTGCACCTCATCCCTGGTGGCCAGTGGTGGCCTTAGGTTTGCATGTTTCTCTGAGTGCCCTGGCTGCCCCATTGCCGCTTTCTTCTGCTCTGTGTGCCCTTTTGTTCCTTCTGTGCCCCCCGGCCCATTTTTGCCTTCTGTTCCTCGTGCTCCTGTGTGCACCTTTGCTCCTTCTGTGCCCGCTGCCCGTTTTTCCTTCTGTACCCCGTGCCCCCTGTTGTGCCTGCTCACCCCCCTTGCTGCTCCCTTTGCCCCATTGCCGTTTTTTCTGCTCTGTGTGCCCGTTTGTTCCTTCTGTGCCCCGCTGCCCGTTTTCCCTGCTGTACCCCGTGCCCCCTCTGTGCCCATTCGCTGCCTCCTGCCGCCCGCCTCCCAGTTGCTCCTCCCTCCCACCTCCCCTTAAATGGCGGCCGCCCACAGCGGGCATGCCAAAGGCGCGCCTAAGGCAAGCCCGTCTGCGCCCGTCTGCACCTGGACCGAACCCAGCGCCAGAACCCCTGGCCCCTGCAGCAAACATGAAGACCGCCTCCGATACGACGCCAGCACCCTCATTGCTCTCAACTCAGGACGGACCCTCACCTGCTACAGGGCCGCCCTGAAGCGCACCCACGGTCCCTTCACCTGCCGGAACTGCGGCTTCTCCTGCATCGAAGACGCCGAGTCACCCACCACGACAGACCACAACCAGCTCCGATGCATCCTGATCAACTCCTGCTCCGCATGCAAACATGCTGTAGAGCTCTGGGACCTACTCGACACTGCATCACCAGATGTCGCCTTCCTGACCGAGACCTGAATGAACGAAGCCTCCTCTCCAGACATCGCCATAGCCATCCCCGACGGATACAAGATCACCCACAGAGACCCCACCAATGGAGTCGGAGGAGGAATCGCCATCATCCACAAGAAGACCATCAAGGTCTCAACAAACACCGACGACACTCTCAGCACCGCCGAACACATGCACTTTCAGATCCACATGGACCCCAAGACCACCCTAAGAGGCACCCTCATGTACAGACCACCCGGTCCCCGACCACAATTCTTAAACGTCATCGCCGACTCCATCAGCACGCACGCACTGACCTCCACCGACTACATTCTCCTTGGAGACCTGAACTTCCATCTGGAGACCAACAACGACAGCAACTCCTCCACCCTGATAGACAATCTCGCCAACCTCGGACTAGAACAGCTCGTCACGACGCCGACCCACATCGCCGGACACACGCTCGACGCCATCTTCTCCTTCAGCCACGTCTCCGAACCCACCTGGATCGACCACCACTGCATCCACTTCACCTTCCGGAAACCCGTCGCACATCACCGCACACTACAGATCCCCCGTTGCTGCTGGGGCAAAATCACCGAAGTACAACTACAGACAAACCTCGCACTCAACCCACCGACCAACCCCTCCAACCCCGACGATGGTGCGCACACCCTCAGACAATGGATGGATGACTGTGCCAATACCTTAGCCCCGCTGAAAAAAACAAACCCTCAAAGACTTCAGCAAGAGAGCCAACTAGTTCACCCCGGACCTCTTAGCATCAAAGCGCACCTGTCGGAAGTTCGAGAACAGATGGCACAGCGAGAAGTCGCCGCGCAGCCCACAAAGATGCCATCCACAACCACCACCACCTCATCAGGACGGCCAAGAGGACCTCCTTCAAGGACCACCTAAACGACAATGCACACAACAGCAAGGAGCTCTTCAACATCATGAAGGAACTCTCCAACGCCAACGACATCCCGCCGTCGCAAGACCTGTGCGACTCCTTTGCCACCTTCTTCCACCGCAAGATCACCGACATCCACGACAGCTTCAAGCCCCGGATGACCCTAACAGGCCCCAACACGCCGGACCCACCACACCCCACCAACCACGACCCCCTGACAACCTGGGCCAACGTGAGCATTGAAGACACAATCAAGACCATGGGCACAATTCACTCCGGCTCGCCGTCTGACCCTTTTCCACACCACATCTTCAACAAAGCCAGCAGCTCCATCGCAACCCACCTTCGCAACATCATCAACCTCTCCTTCGAGACCGCGACCTTCCCTGAGAGCTGGACACACGCTGAGATCAAAGCCCTAGTGAAGAAACCCAAGGCGGATCCGAGCGAACTCAAAAACTTCCAGCCCATCTCCCTGGTTCCGTTCCCAGCTAAGGTAATCGAGAAGATAGTCAAAATCCAGCTCACCAGCTACCTCGAAGACAACAGCATCCTACACCCTCCCAGTCAGGATTCCGCAGCAACCACAGCACCGAGACCACTCTCATCGCCACCACAGACGACATAAGGATCCTACTGTACTACGGCGAGACGGCGGCCCTCATCCTTCTGGACCTCTCTGCCACCTTCGACACCGTCTGCCACCGCACACTACGCATACGACTCCACGACGCAGGAATCCAAGACAAGGCCCTGGACTGGACGTCCTCCTTCCTCTCCGGCAGAACCCAGAGAGTCCGTCTCCCCCGTTCCAATCCGAAGCCTCCACGATCATCTGCGGCGTCCCGCAGGGATCCTCCCTCAGCCTGACGCTGTTCAACATCTACATGGCGCCTCTTGCACACATCGCCCAACATCATGACCTCAACATAATCTCTTAGGCTGACCTTAGGAACCTGCACTGGCTCCCCATTGACAAAAGAATCTCCTTCAAGCTCCTGATCCATGCACACAAGTCACTCCACAAGACCGGCCCAGCCTATCTCAACAGTCGACTCTCCTTCTACGTACCCAACAGGAAACTCCGCTCCGCAGACCTCTCCCTGGCTACCGTCCCACGCATCGGTAGAACCACAGCCGGAGGCAGATCCTTCTCCCACCGCGCCTCCAAGACTTGGATTACCCTCCCCCTGAACCTACGACAAACCGAAGACCTTCTAACCTTCAGGAGACTACTCAAGACCTGGCAGTTCAACCAGTAGCAACAGCAGCCCCCATCCCCCAGCGCCTTGAAACCCATTCGGGTAAGTAGTGTGCTTTACAAACTATTTGATTGATTGATTGAAGTGGTCAACGGATAAAGGGTAACCTATGAAACGTAGGGGATACAATTTATTACAGCAATGCGTGAGCCATATTATTTGACATCCCTTTGTAAATGATGTTGAAAGCAAAAGGAAGGGTACTATTTGCCATAGAAATATTGTGCTTATCCTTCGAACATAAGACCATGTCCAATTGAATACTGGTAAGTTCTAATCTCAGAAACACAGGGTATATCAGCTATTATGGCCCATATAGGCCATTATATATGGTATCCCCATTGGGAACTAAATGTAAATCTTGAGGAGTGATGTAAAAAATTTGAAAAGTTACTGTAGTCTGCTATTAAGTAAAACGCAACTTTAAGTGGTCAATGGCTACAAGTTAACCCATGAAACATAGGGGATATAAGATATTACAGCAATGTGTGAGCCATAATATTTGGTATCCCCATTGTAAGCGATGTTGGAAAGCAAAGGGAAGCGTACTATTTACCATGGGAATACTGTGCTCATCCATCCAACATAAGACTATGTTAAATTGAATACTGGTAAGTTCAATCCCAAGAAACACAGGGGATACCAAATATTATTGCCGTTATAGACCATTATATATGGTATTCCTTAAGGGAACCGGACGTACAATCTTTTGGAACGATATAAAAAATGTGAAAAGATATTGTAATCTGATATCAAATGAAAGACAACTTTAAGTGGTCAATGGCTAAAGGCTAACCCATAAAACCAAGGGGATACACAATATCACAGAAATGCGTGAGCCATAATATTTGGTATTCCCATAGTAAACAATGTTGGAAAGTGAAAGGAAGGTCGCTATTTGGCATAGAAGTACTGTGCTCACCCATCCAACTTAAGATCAAGTCAAATTGACTCCTGGTAAATTCTTACCCAAGAAATACCGGGGATACCACATATTATAGCTGGTATAGGCCATTATATTTGGGAACCGGATGGAAAATCTGGTGGAATGATGTAAAAAATGTGAAAGGTTACTGTAATCTGCTATCAAACAAAAGGAAACTTCAAGTGGTCAATGGCTAAGGGGTAACCCATAAAACATAAGGGATACAAGATATCACAGCAATGTGTGACCCATAATATTTAGTATCCCCTAAGGGAACTGGATGTAAAATCTTGTGCAATGATGTAAAAAACCTGAAAAGATACTTTACTCTGCTATCAAGTAAAAGACAACTTCAAGTGGTCAATGGCTAAAGCGCAACTCATGAAACGTAGGGGATAAGAGATATTACAGCAATGCGTGAGCCATAATGTTATGTTATGTTATGCTGCTTTATAACGCGCTCAATTACTGCCGGAGTATCCTGGTGCGAAAGTAATGGTTAGAATCCCTATAGTAAACGATGTTGAAAAGCAAAAGGAAGGTCGCTATTTGGCATAGAAATACTGTGCTCACCCATCCAACATAAGACCATGTCAAATTGAATACTGGTAAGGTATAACAGCAGAAATACAGTGAATACCAGATAGTATAGCCAGTATACTCCATTATATATGGTATCCCCTAAGGGAACACAATGTAAAATCTTGTGGTTGATGTAAAAAATCTGAAAAGGTAGTACAAACAAAGTTAGCGGTCCAGCGGAGGTTGGGGCTTCTGTCTATAATTAGACCTGATGCTCGTTGGGCAGCGCGTTTGTGTAGAGGCAGTGGCAGTACCTCGGCACAACGCTCGAGAAAGGCGAGCAGATTGCGAGGGCTCTCTCTGCTTGTACTTTATTTCCATCGGATGCATTTGAATTGATTTGCTGTTTTAAAAATGAACTTTTAAATACTTTTATCTTAATTGTGTTTATATTATCTGCTCATTCAGTAACCTACCGCTATTTGCTTTTCACTGACTGTGCTCCCCCTAAGCCCCGTTCCACCGCGGCTTCACGTGCCGTTTGCTGTGGAGGGCTAGGTCGGCCGCCATCTTTGGTGTGGGTCGGACCCTGCCGGACCCGAGTTAGCGGTCCAGCGGAGGTTGGGGCTTCTGTCTATAATTAGCCATGCCCTTTAGGACGCGCAGCGGCCACGCGCAGCGGGTGCGCCGCCTGCGCGCCGAAGGAGCGCCAAAGGAGGGCCCGTCTGTGCCCGTCCGTGTCCCGGACGTGGCCAGCGCCAGCCCCCCTGATGCTGCTTCTCCATCCACTGATAGGCCCTGTGTCCGCTACTCCCGTGAGTATCTCATAGCACTTAGCGCAAATGCATGCCCCTGCAGGGACCGATGGGAGCTGGATGATACATCTCGGCGTATTTGCCAAGTATGTAAATTTTGTTTCCAGCCTACTCTAACTGGTCCTACCCAGCTTCCCATCGATACGGCATGTATTCGGGCTGGTTTGATCAATGCTAGATCATTGGTCAAACACTCCAATGATATTTTTGAGTTGCTAAGTGACAATGAGTTTGATCTTCTCTTTGTCACAGAAACGTGGCTTAATGAGACATGCAACCCAGCTGTTGAATTCGCTATTCCACGTGGCTTCAAAATCACTAGACATGATCGCCCCTTAGGCAGAGGAGGTGGCATAGCAGCCATTTTCAGAGAGAAATGGACTTTTTCTCTTGATCCTTTGGGCCCCCCAGCTGATGCTGAGGTGTTCCACTTTTCTCTTTCTTTGGGGGCACATTTTACCTTAGGTGGAACTTTGGTGTATCGGCCACCTGGCCATGCAGGTAAATTTCTAGAGGCACTAGAGGACATGATAGTCCCACGGGCCCTGAAATACTCCAGATATCTCCTTTTGGGGGACTTTAATATTCATGTGGATCATTTAGATCTACCTGACACAGTTCGGTTAAATGATATTTTTGCGATGACCCATTTAAAACAGTGGGTTAAGGCTCCTACTCATTCAGGGGGTCACGTTCTTGACCTAGTATGCACTAACTTTGATATAAATATGTCTTACCCTGAAATAGTAACCTGGTCTGACCATATGCTGATTAGGTTCACCTGGCCCCTATCCTGCCCCGCTGAGACCAATCAACCAGCTGCTCATACACAGAAAATTAATATAGTTACGCTTTGTGATCAATTAGATACCTCTCGCCCTACACTTCCCTCTGATATTGAGTCAGCCGTTAGTTCTTTCAACTCATGGATTAAATGTGGAGCCGCTTCTTCAACTAAAACAGGTCGTGTTTGCAGAGTGCGCTCCACCCCCTCTAAACCTTGGTTCTCTAATACTCTCCGCGATCTCAAATCAGGTTGTAAAAAACTTGAAAGACGTTGGAGACAAGCCTATCTCCCTGAGGCCAAGAAAGAACTGAGGACGGCACAAAAGAGGTACTACGCAGCAATTAAATCGGCAAAAAGTCTATACTACGATGGGCGTATAACCAAGGCTAATAACAATAGCAGGGAAATCTTTGCTGTTGTTAAAAGCTTTGTTTCTCCATGTGCCGCCCAACCTCTTCTAACCTCTTCTGCAAAATGGTGTGAAGAACTTTCTGTGTTCTTTGTGGACAAAATTGCTAAAATCCAAGACGATTTACTTACTGTCTGTAATAATTTTCCATCCTCAATGACTATTCCACCCCCCATTATCCCTGTCCCTATGGATCAGTTTGTCCTTTTTACTCCAGTTGATAAAACAGACGTTGTTAAAATTCTTGCTACTCTACAATCAGGATCCCCCGCTGACCCCTGCCCTGCCAGAGTCCTTGCGGGCCTGGCCAATACAGTTGGCCAAGAGGTGACACATATTGTCAACCTCTCTTTTTCCACTGCCACTGTTCCGGCATGTTGGAAGCAGGCCAAACTGTTACCACTTCTTAAAAAAAATGGCTTAGACCCGAAGGTCCCCGCTAACTTCCGGCCCATATCATTGTTGCCGGCCCTGGCAAAGATATGTGAAAAAGTCGCATTCACACAGTTGGATAATTTTGTTGAAAGCTCTCAGGCTCTTCACCCAGCGCAATCAGGCTTTAGAGCTGCTTTCAGCACAGAGACGGCTTTAGTTGAGGTTTCTGAGGCTATCCGGGAATGTTTGGACGGAGGCGGCAGAGCGGCTCTGATTTTATTGGACCTCTCTGCCGCCTTCGATACGGTTCCTCACTCCCTCTTACTTACCAAACTAGCGGCCATAGGCATAACTGGTTCCGCTCTCGGCTGGCTGACATCTTTTTTAGATAATAGGTCCCAGCAAGTGTGGATGCCCCCTTTTTCCTCCTCTCCCAAAAAACTTTCAACATGTGTCCCACAGGGCTCCACCCTCAGCCCCCTGCTTTTTAATATATATATGACCCCTCTCATTTATCTTGCAGAACAGCTAGGAGCAAAAATTATGGCCTATGCCGATGATACACAGCTTTTGTTCACATGGCCTAAAAACAACTTGGACATATCGAGAGCTCAATTCTGTTTATCATCGGTCTTTCGCTGGCTGGCTTGTGCCCAACTTAAATGTAATGAGAGCAAATCTGAAATCCTGCTGTATGGCTCCTTTCCAGATAACTTTAGTGACTCCCTCTGGCCCACCGATCTCCCATGTCCCAAATCTATCGGTGGACCTGCAAAAAACCTAGGAGTCTGGTTTAGCGACAACCTCAGATTTGAGGACCATCTGAAAAGACTTACTGGGATTTGCTTTTCCACACTAAAAACCCTGCGCAGATTTCTCCCTCTGCTTCCGAGAGAGGCCAAGGAGACGGTCATTCGCGCCTTCATATTATCCAGATTGGATTATGCGAATGCCCTCTTTTGTGGACTTCCGGCCTATCTGATTCATCGCCTTCAAGTCCTTCAAAATGCTGCGGTTCGGCTGTTGTTTAATATACCCAGAAGTTCTAGTGTTCGTCAACCTCTTAGAACTCTCCACTGGCTTCCAGTTGCTCAAAGGATCTTATTTAAAATCCTTGTGCTGGCATACCGAGCAGTCCATCAAACGGGTCCAGTTTACCTGAGAAAAAGATTTTCCCTTTATATCCCCAACCGCCCTCTCAGGTCTACCAATCTCCACCAAATGAATGTGCCAAAGTTTAAATACAGCAGGCTCGGCGGCCAATCCATCTCTGTCAGAGCGGCGAGAGCTTGGAATACCCTTCCTCTCCATTTGAGAACATCCACGTCCATTACGGCGTTCAGGAAGGGCTTAAAAACCCATTTCTTTAACATCACTGCCTAATGGTTGTCCCTCTAATCTGGATATAAATTGATCTGTCCTCCCTTTCTCCCGCGCCAGGATACTATCATTTTAGTAACAGAGCGCGCTACAAAAGCCTCTATAAATAAATAAATAAATAAAAAGCACTACCAATGAGGCCGGGGGTCTATAGCGCTGCGTGGTCTGAGAGGTGCACACAGCTCCACTCTATGCCTGCAGGGGAGCACACAATGTGCAGTAACACAAAAAACATCTTTTTGCCCACCAGTTGCTGGGTCACTGGCCAATCATCATCCAATCACTGACTTTGTGGAATTCAGTTAACTGTCACTGATGGTGCCATGCAGGTGGCTTCAGTTTTTTAAATACAACAGGGAAGTCGCTGCCCCCTGGATTCATCATCACTCTCAGTCTGAGCAATGGGCAGTGCACTGCAGGGTAGTCTCTGGGTGATTACTACGCTCCAGAGAGGATTTAATTGTAAGAGTCTGTTTGACAGACTTAGCTTTGGCATGTCACATGCCTGGGTTCCTGAGGCTCAGCTTTATTTTGCACTTCAGCCAGAGCCTGAGGCGACCCTATGCTGTGTGATGACAATTTGTGTTCATTATTGGTAGTGAAGAAACTCAACCTTGAAGGTGGCACTGTATAATGCAGGCTCACTGGCAGCACAGTTTGCACAGCACTGCCAGCAGGCAGCCCGCTGCTCGCGCTTTTGCAATGGTATGTTCCTATTTGCAGTTTCTTATGTTTAGTAGTGCTGCTGTGATAGGAGGCGCTATAAATGCATGACTAAGCATTTTAGTGTGATGATTGATGATGAGGACATGCTAAACTGCATTTGTCTAACCATTGATGCATGATACTTTGCAGAGCTGTACCTCCAGCCTGAAAAAAACAAAAAAGTGCTTTAATTCCCACACCCTCTATTGTCCATGTTGCCCCCAACACCCATTCCTTCCCTCCCTCCTTGTATCCCTTGCCTTTCCTCCTACCCCGCCAGCAATTTTAAAAAAAGGGCTACGACCGTATCATATCTCCTTATTAGGTCAAGCCTAGAGTCAGAGTGCAATGGCTGCTCTGCGAGGCAGGATGTATCTACAATATGGGCTTTAACCAAGCCCATTGATTGCCATTCGTTCATTTGTTAGCCTTTCAGAATTGCTGCCTTTTTATTGGTGCATTGCTTGTAATTGTTCCTCCTTTGGGTGCTTGGTTCAGGCATGGGCGATTTCACTAATTGTTCCTCCGGATTGGCTATCACACATGGTTCCTCCTGGTTGGCCAACGCAACATGCACTTCTGCTGCTCTTTTCAACTTTTCAACTTGATCAGCAGAGCGCAGCATGCAGCGCTTTATCCATTCATCTCTGTGGCACATCGAGCATCAACTTTAAGCATGGACTCATTTGTACTGTACACTGCATGTTTCTCTGTGCATGTATGTTTCTGCTAAAGTGAGCAATATTGCAGTGGGGGGACCTGCCAATGTGGTGTTATGTTTACACCTGAAAGACCGGTCACCGGAAGCACAAAAGACAAATAGAAATATTACTCGAGAGATGTAGACTGAGCGCGCTCGGTGCTTTGCTTGCTTGTGAGTATATACTTCTTCTAGAAAAGTGATCCTGTAAGTCATTTCAGAGCTGTAACTATTAACGCACATGAACCCTTGTTTCTCCAAGCTATAGTGCAGGTTTTTGGGAAAATTTGTGAAACACCACCATATAAGATGCATTGTGTAGTTCACCTTAAAGTGCTTTGCAGGCCTCTCTCCCCTTCACAAATTGTCCAAGGGTAACAGTGGGTACCAGAGAAGGCTAACCAGGGCTATTGCATGGATTTTTGCGACCCTTGGCAAAGTACATTTTGCGCCTCTTCTGTCACTGTAGTCTTTGCTAATTTTATGATAATGCTGGTGGTCTTCTGCTCCTCTTGACTTAGGGAAGCAGCCTATTCTTGGCTTGTTTTTTAAATGGACTCTGGAAGATGAGACCTTTTTCACACTGAGCCCCCGTTCCATAGCGTGCACTCCACTACGGCTGCAATCTGTCTGCAGTAGTGGTGATGTGGCTCTTGACTCTGTCTTTTGTCAGGCAGTTGTCCCCCATTCCCACCTCTTCCCAAATGTGCTTTCTGTTACCATTGTGACTCACAATCTGTTTTGCGCACTGTTGCCTGATAGCCATATGAGCAAAAAAAAATCCACACATTTCTTCTCTGTTCGATTTTGCGAATAGAAGAGGACAGGTTGTATCTAAAGAAGATTACCTGCTAGTTGTATTCATTGGCCTTACCATCAAATAAGAACCTGGTTAATTTTACAGTGATTGCAAGTGTTTACTGTTTATAGCGCTGTAAGTAACAAGTGGTCATCATTGCCCAACTCACTTAGCTGATTTTAGAACTATGAAACAGACAGTTGGCCCTGCCACTATTAAACCTGTGACTAGGAGGTTTAAACAATAATGATGATGATAAATAGTTTTTTATAGTATGTTATGCCAGAGGTTTGCAGTTGTAGGTGGTGTAATAACACATTCCCCAATTTAATGCTACTCATTTTATATATGTTGGATGGATGCAAGGTTGAACTGGCCCTGTTGGAATTTAACCTGGCTGGCACACAGTAATAACAGCAGGGAACACATAACATACTGAGCAGACCAGCTGAAATGGGATGATTGTGCAGAGAACTAGAATCCTGCTTAAATAAGACTACTTCTTAGGAAGTACAATAATAATAAAATTGCCATTCTTCTGGACCTTTGGGAAGAAAGTGGGAATCACTGTTTTTGGAAGTTTATCTAAGTCACCAGTGGCAAACGACCATCCCAAACACACCAGCTAAAAACACATGAAGCAATCACATTGGTGTTGAGGCAGGCCATGCATGGGTCAGCATCATTATAAAAGAAATAAGACTGCCCCAAGCGAGATCCAACCACCATCTCACGTTTCATATGGTAAACAAGGCAACAACAGCTCAAAAATGCAGCAAGGGAACGGTCAGGAATACCAGTAACCCAACTCTGCAGTCAGAAGCAATGATGCGGGTGTCTTCCCTCTTTTATCTGGCATAAATGTTTATGCTTGTTTTTTCACCTCACTCAACAGCTTTTGGCATTTGATAAGTTTACAGTTTTAAAAGCAATCAGCTTGTTGCCTACTGAGCACTGAATTAAAAATCCTGTGAACCACATACACATCTATGGGTGCATGGTTTGGAGTACCAGAATCAGAACTCTCCTGACAAATCTGCCAAGCTAAGTTTAGATGAATATGGTGCATGCCCCCCACAGGTGTGCATAGCCCTAGCACCATTTGCAACCAAAACAGCGCCCCACATTGTTCAAGCCCCCCCCCCTCAAATGATTTACCACAAATGTCACTGGGGATTCACTCTGCATGTTTTCATTAAGATATTTGGACAATTCTTTGCATATAATAAGGTTTTGTAAATGTGTGCGCAATGAAAGGCCGTCTTTCTTTGTAATTATGTTTCATCATTTTAAAACTTGGGAACACAATCCACACAAATACACTCCACACCATGCCACATAATTCCAATCAGCATAATTTCACTCAATGCTGCACACTTCCAAGCCACACAATTTAACTCTACCATTTTCCTACCACACCACTCAATTCGGCAACAAACCATATATTTCAACTCAACAACACAAGTACAGAACACACCAAATACACCTAAACCACACCATATAATTCCATATCACACCACAAAAATCAACAACACATCACATAAATAAAATCTCTGTAACACACAAGTACACTCCACATAATTCCAGTACACTCAACTGAATATCACATAATTACTATCCACATATTTTAACTGCACACCATTCCACATAATTCCACTTAACAAATCCACTCCACACCACACAATTCCACAACTAATAATTCCAATCCAACCCACTTAATTCCACTCCACAGCACATATATCCACTCCACACCAATTCAAAGCACATGGGTAAAAGACTTTCAGGCACATGCACCAAATTTTTTTGCTATCGCAAACGGTGCGACTCCCAAAAATCGGCCGTATGCGATTGCAAAATTAGCTTTTGCGATGCATGAAAGAACTTGCCCCTCCCAATTTAAGAAATTGCAATTTTTCTGCGATTTCTTAAATTGCGATAGCATTTAAGGAATCACAATTTGCGATTCCTTAAATGCAATCCAATAAAGTAAAAATAATAGAGATTTTGCTCATGGGGGGCAGATTACCATGAAGTTGAACTTCATGGTAATTTGGTAAAACTTTGAAAAATGCACTTTTGTCATTTTTCAAAGTTTCACGTTGCGCACACACATGCCCTTCGGGCATGTGTGTGCAACAAATGCGCACAGATCAATTTCAGGGGTGCAACGGGGTGTCCCTTTGACACCCTTGCACACTGAAATTGCATGCGCAATTTGCAAGGACCTATTGGTACTCGCAAATTTCGCATGCAATTTCCAATTCATTCCTATGGGCCTATAGGCCCATAGGAATGAATGGGAAGCCATTCCTTATTTGCGACTCGCAATTTGCGAGTCGCAAATAAGGAATGTGTTGGAATCGCTATTTTTATAGCGATTCCTACTTGCATACTCTTTTGCAAGTCCTTAATTGCGATTCCTTAATTATCGCAAAGAAGGACTCGCAAAATCCTACCTTGATGCATGTGCCTGTTCGTCATTTACAGCTCCAATACCTCTAACTCTCACAAATTTGAGACCAATTTGTATTGTAAATGCTTGTTTTGCTTTCATTCATGCAGCACTTCGCCATGCTGCTACACAACGTTACTTAAAAACATAGACAAGTAACTCTCTTATAGGCAAAACATATTGCCAAGGATTGTTTTAATTGGCACAGAAATATAATCCAGGCCTGTGGTATGCCAGTAAGGTGGCAGCCTTATAATTGTATGTATATAATGATACAATCACTGTTGTTGTACTTACAGTGTCAGTTTTATGTTTTGAAAACAGTTTTGTAAATTGTTCATTGTATAAACCAGACTAAATCTTTGCTCAGTAACACTGAAACTAGTGACAACAGGATACAGCAGACGGAGTCAGCATCACTACTCCAAGGCAATGGCCCCATACTTTAACCTTCAGCACTAGATTCAGTGTTAAGAAGTGCAGGTTAGCCTTAAATCGTTCTTTGAACATACCCAAAGCAGGTAACAATAACCCTATAGTAGCAAACCAGCTGAAATCTAGCCCATTATCAATCCCTCACACACCTCGGGCGAATACATCTAATACTCTGCAAAGCGAGGGTTTCTCGGATGCAGCTTCCGGCGGTCAGAACTTCAGTAGGTTAGATCACTATACTAGTTCTGATCTATGCTTACAGTGGAAGAAAACATTATCTGAAGATTGCGTAAATAGCCACATTCACGCGGAACTAAATACATCTAGCGTTCAGATCTCCATGACTAGAGACAAGCTGCAATTTCCACTTCTCTCCTCTCCCCACGAACTGAGCTAGAATCTCTCAATGCCCAGGCCAATAGGATAGCAATAGACATGCAAAACGCCATCAGAAACAGAAAGAGTATTTTACTTATCTCAGAAAGCTATCTCTCTAAAATCATCCAGATTAAAAAATCAGTGCACTCACTACACAACAAACTTGACAGGATTAAAACGACCCTATTGCCTCTGTCAAATAGGATTCTTCGTCCTCGCAAAATCCTTATTTATCTGACAGTCTCCAAAACACAATCCTTAATGCTATCATACGAGTTGTCACCCAGTCCCACCCTTAAGAGAAATGATCAACAAATTAGAGCAGTTTCGATCAATGTAAACAGAATAACATAGATGAATCCTAGAAAGCTAAATGCTAACAACCTGAAAGAAATAACATTAATACCTTTAAGGCAAGATTCGATTCTAAATACCCCTCTGAAACCGCTTATGTGCTTACTACTGAATTGCCGATCAGCTATGAAACATTCAGCGGACATTGCCGACATAATCCTGAACCGAGGTATTGACGTAGCTATTCTAACAGAAACGTGGCTCAATAATGCATCGTCCCCATGCCTAGACCATTGGTTCCACCAAAGTACAATATTGTGAGACTAGACAGGCTAAAGAAAACAGGTGGAGGAGTGGCCTGTATACACAGATCAAGCATCTCAATCTCTAAAGCCCACTCCGACCCTCTTGAGTCCTGTGAATACCTGGGACTCTCTCTACGTCTCTCAGATAACCAACACTTTAAACTACACTCTTTCTACCACACCCCAGGTAAAGCGCAATGTTCATAGACCAACTTATGGAAATTATCACAGCAAATTCTGATCCACACTCCAACAGTATCTTTATACGGAACTTCAATCTACATTGGAATGAAATCTTAGATAATTAGGTCAATATTTTCAAAAACCTTCCTAGCAGACCATTCTCTAGTACAGGCATGTGGTCTTCCAACTCACTCAAAAGGCGCTACATTAGACTGGATCATCTTCAAAGAAAATTCGGTAGATTCAACTGATATTGTACCCTGCGACTGGTTGGATCACCAAATCATCACCTTCAAAATAACATCCTTTAGGAAAAAAGAGCCACACAAGCAGTCAAGCCTAAGCAATGGGTCAGAGATAATAAAGGCCTAAACATGGAGTTGCTAACAGCAAGTTGCGAGAACTAACTTCAACTTCCTCCTAGAGTGGTGGACTTCAGCAAGCTTACAGATCATTACAACAGTACGATGTCTAAAATATTCAAGTCAAGTCAAGAAAGCTTTATTCGATTGTTGAAGCAATCATAAAAGCACACAAATAATTCATACAGAAACAGTTTCCTTAAAAAGTCATAATAATAACATTTTAAATAATAAGTTTTAAAAAATTACAATGTAGCAATCCTAAAATATTGACCACCATTACTGTGCAAAATGAGCATTCAAATGACCATAAATGTTCTTTGGTAAAGCACTTTTTTCAAAAAAGGATAACATTCTTAGAACACAGTTTGCATTGGCTAATAACTGTAAAAGTAGCAATGCCGGACGACATTGTCGTAATCCAGATCTCTTTAAAATAGGAACTAGAAACCTTTCACTAGAATAAAATTTACAGAAGAAAATGACGTGGATCGTGGATTGGGGGAAATAGAATCACAAGGGCAGGGCCGAAGATCATGTGACCAGTTGTTCATTACAGGGAAAGTTACTAGACCATGGAAAGTCCCCAGCCTAAAACGGGTTAACACAAATCTATCGTAGGCTCCTGGGAAGAAAGACAAGTAGGGTTGAATATTAAAAGTTGTTAAAATTAGTTGATGATGGATGATAGAGGGCTTCAAAATCTCTAACGTCATTATTTGGGTATCAAGCAGCGTTAAACACTCTATTCTCAAATCCTTTCTGGATACTGCTTCAATAGAAGAGGGATTCGAGTAGTAATGTAACTGGCCCATATCTTTAAAAAAGTTTTGGACATATCTCAGCCAGGGAATCTTCATTGCTCCTTCCAATGTCAGTATTTCTGTAATGATATCTCTGTTTAATTTAGTTTCAGCTTTCGTCCACAGCCTGTGCCATAATAGCTCAGGCTCTATCCTAATTAAACCAGAGATGAACTGTAAACCCAGTTCAGCATGGCAGACACATCCTGATGTACTTTTCGGTAAAATGTATTTTAAAAAGGAGTTTTAAGCTATCTGTAAAGGGAAAAGATCAGTGAACCCCCATATTCTACTCCCATAAAGTGCAGCAGAAACACATTTAGCCTTATATACTTTAATTAGTTTCTCTGGTGGTCGCTTGCCAAGTTTTCTGGCAAAGATAATAAGTACAGACGCGGAGCGTAAAAGAGCTAATTTTTTTGCGGCTACTGCTTGTACCCAGGAATCGTTCTGGGAAAAAAAAATACCCAGATAGAGAATTTTTTAGTCGCCTCAATCCTTTTTCCTTCAATAAAAATATCTTTATTAATCCTAAAACCACTGCCACAGCGCATAATAAAAGTTTTGGTGGAATTAACCCTTAAGCTCAAATCTTTCATAAAAAAAAAACGCCTCGTTGCAATCTCACCTGAGTACGTGACATTAAAACAGCATAGTCAGCATACAATAGGGCTGGTATTGGGCGGCCGTTTATCTGAGGAAAATCCTGATTATCTCTACATAGAGCTTCCCCAAGCCCGTTTATATATAAATTAAAAAGGAAAGGAGCCAGGAAACAACCCTGCCTGACTCCACTCCTGATCGGGAATGCGGCTGTACACTCGCCCTTCAGACCATAGCATACACAAGCCTTGGCATCAGAATAAAAACATTTAAGAAAATAAATAATATTTACGTCAACCCCCAAGACTCCCAACAATTTCCATAATTTCGAATGGACCACACAGTCAAACGCGGCAGAAAGGTCCACAAAAGCTAAAAACAAATTCCCTATCTTGGCCCTCGTGTATTTGCCCACCAGTAAGGAGAGATTCAGACCCTGTTCTACTGTCCCTAGTCCAGCTCTGAACCCATATTGCAAATCAGATAGGATTGAATTATCATCAGCCCAATCAAGTAAACGCTCTAGTATAACCCGGCCCACAACCTTCGTAATAGAATCCAGTAGGGAACTCGGTCTGTAACAGCCCGGGGCGTTCCTGTCTCCTTTTTTGAAGATAGGAACGATTACGGACTCAACCCAGGTCGATAGGAATCCGGCTTTACAACTTGCATTAAGAACCTGCACGAGAAGAGGCCCCCACAAAGGTATAATTGATTTAAACAAATCAATGGGGACCCCGTCAGGTTCAGGAGCCTTTCCGCCCTGACTGGCGTGTAAGGCCCTCTCAACTTCCTCCAGAGTAAAAACTAAGTCCATAGAGTGGGGGGAATCATTTATAATTTGAGTCTCCGCTGATGTTTCTACTCCTCCATACACCTGGGTGAAGTGCTTTATCCACTGGTTCTCCGGGATAGCTGACTCTATAGTAGGGCCGGTATTGTTAGATAAAAAGGGTGTTCTGATTGCCTTCCAGAAGCCTTCACTATCGATAGTTACTGAGGCTAAGTGAAGAGCCTCCCAAGCCTCGTCCCTTAATATGTTCTTCCTATCTTTGAGCACTTGTATATAGCTAGAATATTCAATAACATAGCCCATTCAAAACTCAAAAGAATTCAAGTCAAAGATAAAAACCTATGGTTCAACGGTTCTCTGAATGAAGAAAGACGGATAATCAGAATCACAGAAAGGAAAGGGAGACAGGTCCCATTATCCCCTCAACTAAATCAGCTAAGAAAGACTAGGGAAGCCTACAATAAAAGCGTACTTAAGTCAAACAAAGACTTTTTTAGAAATGAACTTGATAATGCTAAGAACAGACCGAGAAAACTCTTCGATCTACTAAAGGATCAGTCAAACAAATTGGCCAAATCCACTCAACTAACAGCTCAATCTGCTCTGAGCTGTGAAGACTTTTCAGCATTTTTTACTACCAAAGTTAGCTCCATGGAGAATGAACTCATGGTTACCGCTAATAATATCGTGACTCAAAAGAGCACTCAAGTGAAGCAGCCAACCCAGCCTGCACAAACAGTGCCCAAAAATAAGGCCCATTGGTCAACCTTCAAACTTTATGATCAGGAAGACATTGCTAGAACCTTATTGGCCTTAAAACCGAACACCCATTACAATGATCCTCTTCCAACAAAATGTTGGCCTACGGTCAACCACATGGTTGACCGAAGACCAACTACACGCAAACCTCGCTCTCAGTCCACCCACCGAACCCTCCAACACTGATGACACTGCCCACAGCCTCAGACGCTGGATTGAGGACTGTGCCAACACCCTCGCCCCGCTGAAGAAAACCCTCCACAGAGACACCAGCAAGAGGGCCAGCTGGTTCACCCTAGAACTCCTAGCCTCCAAACAAGCCTGCCGGAAACTAGAGAAGAAATGGCACAGTAAACAAACTCCGGACAGCATCGCAGCACACAAGGACGCCATCCGCAACCACCACCACCTCATCAGGTCGGCCAAGAGGACCTCCTTCAAAGACCACCTCGACAACAACGCACACAATAGCAAAGAGCTCTTCAACATCGTGAAGGAACTCTCCAACCCCAGCTCCAAAACCAATGACATCCCGACGTCGCAAGCCCTGTGCGACTCCCTCGCCACCTTCTTCCACCGCACAATAGCAGACATCCACGACAGCTTCATCACCCAGACAGCACACCATCGACCATGACCCCCTGCTAGCCTGGGCCAACATGAGCATCGATGACACCATCAAGACCATGCACACAATCCACTCCGGCTCTCCGTCAGACCCATTCCCGCACAACGTCTTCAACAGAGCAAGCAGCTCTATCGCATCCCACCTGCGCAACGTCATCAATCTTTCCCTCGAGGCCGCGACCTTCCCAGAGATCTGGAAACACACCGAGATCAACGCCCTACTCAAAAAATCTAAGGCAGACCCAAGAGACCTCAAGAACTTCCGGACCATCTTTCTGCTCCCCTTCCTGGCCAAGGTCATCGAGAAAAGCATCAACAGACTGCTAACCCGATGCCTTGAAGAAAACAGAATCCTGGACCCTTCCCAGTCAGGATTCCGCAGCAACCAGAGCACCGAGACTGCCCTCATCGCCGCCACCGATGACATCAGGACCCTGCTGGACAATGGCGAGACTGCAGCACTCATCCTCCTAGACCTCTCTGCCGCCTTTGACTCCGTCTGCCACCGCACACTACGCGCACGCCTCCACGCCGCAGGGATCCGAGACAAGGCTCTGGATTGGACCACCTCCTTCCTTTCTGGCAGAACCCAGAGCATCCGCCTCCCCCCATTCCGTTCCAAAGCCTCCGAGATCATCTGCGGCGTACCCCAGGGATCTTCCCTCAGCCTGACGCTGTTCAACATTTACATGGCCCCACTCGCACACGTAGCCCAACAGCACAACCTCAACATAATCTCCTACGCCGACGACACTCAGCTGATCCTCTCCCTCGCCAAGGGCCCCATCACTGTCAAAGCCAGCCTCCACGAAGGAATGAAGGTGGCCGACGGCACTAGCGGCAGCCCCGACACCCACCGACCACGCACACAACCTTGGAATCATCCTCTACTAAATGCTCTCAATGACCAAGCAAGTCAACGCCGTCTCCTCCTCCTGCTTCAACACCGTCCGCATGCTCCGCAAGATCAACAGATGGATCCCGACAGATACAAGAAAGACAGTCACCCAGGCCCTCGTCAGCAGCAGACTCAACTACGGAAACGCCCTCTACCGGGAGCCCCAGCAAAGCTCATCAAATAACTACAATGCATCCAAAACACCTCGGCATGACTGATCCTCGACATACCACGCCACGGCCACATCACCCCCCACCTGAGAAACCTGCACTGGCTCCCCGTCAACAAGACGATATCCTTCAAGCTCCTCACCCACGCACACAAGGCACTCCACAAGACCGGCCCAGCCTACCTCAACAGACTGCTCTCCTTCTACTTCCCCAACCACTAGCTACGCTCCGCCGACCTCTAACTCGCCACGTCCCGCGCATCTGAAGAACAACCACCGGTGGGAGATCCTTCTCCCACCTCGCCGCCAAGACATGGAACACCCTCCCACTGAGCCTACAACAGACCCAAGACCTGCTGACCTTCAGGAGGATACTCAAGACCTGGCTGTTGGATCAGTAGCGCCCCTACCCCAGCGCCTTGAGACACTCGCGGGTATGTAGTGTGCCTTAGAAATGATTGATTGATTGATTGATTGATTGATGGTCATCCCTAGCTGGACTAAAATAATGAATGCCTCGCTCTCCCAAGGTTCCTTTCCTGATTGTCTAAAAACAGGCCAGGTCATCCCACTACTGAAAAAACCTACTGAGAATCCATTGGACCCAAACAAGTTTAGGCCGGTAACAAACATTCCCTTACTGGCTAAGATGTTGGAAAAATGTGCACAACAACAACTGAACCTTCACATTTCTGAATATAAGCTGCTAATGACTGCCAATCAGGGTTTAGACCAGACCACAGCACAGAAACAGCAATAATGCACCTAGCTGATGATGCTGCACTTGCTCTAGACTGTAAACAAACCTGTCTACTAGTCCTCCTTGACCTATCTTCAGCATTTGACATCATAAATCATGGCAAATTATTAGACCGATTGGAGAATAGGATGGGTTTCTCGGGGACAGTCCTAAAATGGTTTCATTCCTTCCTAGAGAACAGATCGCAAAGATTCGTGGTGAACCATAATCTATCCCTTCCATCCCCGAGTCAGCTTGGAGTCGCTCAAGGCTCAATGCTATCACCATCCCTAATAAATCTGTACATTGAGCCACGCACGGAAATACTGCAGCAGGTTAACATCTCCTTCCACATGTACGCAGACGACACTCAGCTGTATATGAAGATCACATTACTTGAAGAGATCAAAATAATGAACCTAGCACTACAAAATACCATACATTGACTTTCTAGCAATCATCTTAAACTCAACTCACAGAAAACAGCATTCCTTCTGATCTCCTCACCGTAAATCATCCATAATGATCAAGGAATGGACCACACTGATCACAGCGCTAAATGGTACTCCAATTCTCGTTGATTCTAGCATGTCTCTCGGAATCACGCTGGATAAGGATTTAAACATGAGAGCTCCCATCAGCACTATGGCAAAAAACGCCTGATTTCATTTGAGCTATCTCAGAAAATTGAAACTGTTCATTGTCGCTGCTGACCCAAAAACGGCTGTCAAAGCTTTGGTTATCTCAAGGATTGAGTATGGTTGCACAACTCTAGCTGGGCTTCCTAAGATTTCAACAGCCCCACTACAAGCCAGCCTTAATGCTGCAGCGAGACTTGTAATGGGTACTAGAAAATTTGACAACATCACTCCACATCTGAAAGCGCTCAAATGGCTACCGTACGAGGAAAGAAATCAGCTAAAGATGGCGTTTATTACACACAAAGCTTTACACTACAGAACACCACTTTACCTTGCCCAGAAAATTATGATTTCTGGAGGTCTTAGATCATCAAGGGGGGCAGCAGATTTTCTTCTAAAACCAGCAATTTTCCATAAGAAGAGAGCGTACGATAGAGAATTCTGGATGAGCTGCACCAAGAATTTGGAATGCGCTTCCACCAAATATTAGAGGAATCGCCTTTGTCTCGTAATTCAAAAAAGAGGCTTAGTCCTTTCTCATGAGTAGATTTCTCCCGTAACTAAGTACGGGCCTCTTGTGACTCCTTTGAGACCTTTAATCATCCCTGAATCTACTATTTTCAAATGTGTTAATAGGTGGAGATAACAGGATGACTGTACTGCGAATATCAGAGTAATGGCTCCAGGATAGCACAAGTCATTGGGCCAGATGTAGGTAAATTCCATTTACCGATTCATAAATACAGACTCATACCGAATCGGTATTCCTGAATCGGTAAATGGTATGTAGGTAAAAAATCGGTAAAAGATACCGACTCGGTATGAGTCGGAAACCCAAATCGGTAATCACCGATTTGGAAAAATCCGATTCGGTAAATACCGAGTCGGTGATACGCTTGCACCCCTATGGGCCACATGGCCCATAGGAATGAATGGGAGTCACCGATTCTGAGAAATCCGATTCAGAAATTCCCGATTCGGTATTTACCGAATCGTTATTTACCGAATCGGAATTTTGAAACACGCCATGTGAGCCTGCCAACCAATCAGGGACAGCCTACACACCCCACAACCAAGGCCCTGTGAATCCAACCAATGAGAGTGAAGCACCGCACCCCAGCACCTGGGAGTGGCCACACCCATGCAGGTGGAAACCAACAGAACAAACAAATCTTCTGAGGTGAGAGGAGCACAGCATCCTGAGGCAAGCAGAGTGACAGAATGGAGGTACAGGAAGGCCAAAAGGAAGGTGGTGATCGAAAAAGGAAGACAAAGTTCAGCTAAGAGGAACTACAGGTGGCTGTGGAAGAGATAGTAGCCCACTACCCAAAAATTTTCGGGAGGCAGTCTCTGCATGTTGCAGAGACTGTGAAAAGGAACACTTGGATTGCAATTCAGGCCAAAGTCAACGTCATAGGTGTCACCCACCGGGAGATTGAGGACATCAAAAAGAGGTGGTACGACCTGCGAATTGTGACCAAGAAAAAGATTGCTGGCCAGAAAAAGGATGCTGGGCTGACTGGAGGTGGCAGGAGCAAAGCACCCAAACTGACACTGTTAGAGGAGCTAGTGGAAAGCACCATGGAGGCAGAATGCATCCATGGGATAGGAGACCTGGATAGCACAGCGAAAGCCACCAAAAAACAAGGTAAGAGGCATGTTCCCACCCCCACCCCCACCAACCCAAACCCCTACCCCACTGTGTACACTCATCACACTGCAGAAGTGCTAATACTCACTGACAGCAATGCATCATGGTAGACGTAGTCATGTATACACAGATGCAAGGTGTGCAGACTATTTTATTAAGAGCCACACACAGATGAACAACAACATTGACTCTATGTCAATTTGTTTCTACAGGAGAGTCGTCACGCAGTTCTGTTCCACCGAGGGAGGAGAGTGCAGCACCAACTAAGAGAGGGGAGTAAGCAAAGAGGAAAAGTTGTGAGAGTGCAGTTGAAGGAGGAAACGATCCCACTCAGGAGCCATCAACTCCTGTCCGAGCCACAACACCTGTCCCACTGTCCCCTCTGTTGTTTGGATCTCCTGAGCTCACAAACACACCCATACCAATGTCCAGAGGGTCCTTGCCAGGAGGGGAAAGTAGGCATGCGGAGCCCCCGCATAGGATCCTGCAGACCTCTGGATCAGAGGATGAGGAAGATGTCCCCCAAAATAGTGCAACTGTGGCTGACAGGCCAAGTACACAAATTGCAGCAGGCGCTGCGCGCACCAGTGTCCTTGGCAGGAGGGCACGTGAGGGTGGGGAGGGCCAGGAAGGGGAGAGCGTCTTCTGTGGTCTGGAGGGCACAATGGTAAAAGTACAGCGCCAGCAGGCAAAATCACTGCAAGCCGGGAGGCAGGTGCGCTGTATGAACAACAAATTGCAGCAGGCGCTGCGCGCACCAGTGTCCTTGGCAGGAGGGCACGCGAGGGTGGGGAGGGCCAGGAAGGGGAGAGCGTCTTCTGTGGTCTGGAGGGCACAATGGTAAAAGTACAGCGCCAGCAGGCAAAATCACTGCAAGCCATGCATAGGCAGGTGCGCTGTATGAACACCAAAATGTCCAACATGGACAAGGGCATAAGCAAAATGGCATCTAGCCTGGAGCAAATGGCACAAGAGATCACAGACATTTCTACATACTTGGGAGTCCTGTCGGACAAGTTAGACAGGGATCATCTCCAGCGTGCCAAGGAACAACAGTACATGCGCCAACATACTAAGGCCATGAACAGATTTGCTAACAATACTGCACTCCTCTGCAGACGCTCAATTTCTATGCAGGAAGCATTAGTGCACTGCTGCACAGACTTAACACGGGGCATGGGTAGAGTGACCTCTGCGGTGGAGCAGATGCTGAACTCCAACACAGTCAATGCTGGTGACACGGGTGTGGAGGAGACTGAGGGGTCAACCAGCAGGAGTGGCTCTAGTACACCTGTACAGGAGGTGCGCAGGAGCGGGAGGCACAACCAAGCTGAGTCAGGCACCAGCAGGGAATTGGAAGGTCAGGCACCAAAATCCCGCAATGTAGTGCGAGGACGCAAGCACTAACCTATGCAGAAGATTGACTCAACTGCACACAGTGACAGAAACTGAGAAGGTGCAGCCAGTGACATTTACGTACATTCATGGATCCTCTTCAGTTGTTACAATGATGATGTAGTGCTGATTAAACTACACATGTCATGGAGTAAACCTGTGTATGTGTCATACTTACCTAGAAATAGCGTTGTGTTATATCTCTCCGTCTCATTCTACCATCTAGTGCTGCTGGTCCTGTTGCCTGGGGCTCTGCACGTTCTTGGTCGTCATCTATGTTCTCATGATGGGTCATCTCCACCTCTGTGCCTTCCTTGGTAGCAAGATTATGCAAGATGGCACAGGTCACTATTATTTTGCAACACAGGATGGGGGTGTACTGTCTCGCACCTCCACTTTTGTGGAGGCACCGGAACCTGCTCTTCAGGAGTCCAAAAGTTCTCTCCACTACATTGCGGGTGGACCTGTGTGCCACATTGTATCGCCTTTCTGGTCTGTTGGTTGGGTTGAGGTACGGTGTCAGCACAAAGGAACGCAGGGCATATGCACTGTCACCTGGGAGAGAACAAGAGGTACATGAGTTACATTCACATTGCACAGTTAGAAGAGGTCTACTTGAGGGTGTGTACAACTTTTTTACCTAGCAGATATCCATCTCCAAAATCTCCATTCAATAGCCTGGTGTATATTCCGCTGTTCTGGAATATGTATGAGTCGTGCGTGCTGCCAGGGAATTTGGCAACTATGTCTGTGATGATGTTACCTGCATTGCATATCACCTGCACGTTGATGGAGTGCGTCATCTTACGGTTTCTGTATATGTGTTCGGTGGCTGCAGGTGGGCATAGGGGAATGTGGGTGCCATCAATGCAGCCTATCACATGCGGGAAGTGTGCCAGTACATAGAAGTCTGTTTTAGTTTTGGCAAGTTCCGCAGGTGTGTCAGGGAACTGTACGTAATGTCCCATTCTCTGAGTTATGACATCCAGGAATTTCCTGAAAAAACGGGACAGACAGCTCTGGGATACACCTCATACTGCAGCTATCACACTCTGGTAGCTCCCAGAGGCAAGCAGGTGTATGCTACACAGCACTTGGACATGGGGAGGGATGGCGTGGGCCCTGGGTGTTGGATGATCCAGGTATGGGTGGAGGTCCCTTATTAGGGCCATGATGGTCCTGGGGTGCAGCCTGTACCTCGGGAGTATCTCAGGCTCAGTCAATTGGAACAGAGTGATCCTCTGCCTGTACACCTGCTTCTCCCTTTGCCATACCCTCTGACCTGCAGCCTGTAGCCTTCGCGCTCCTCGCAATCACATAGAGTGCCGCCCTTTTGCCAACAGTGTTGCATTTTGGGCCCTTTTTATAGCCTGCACCTGGTTACCACCTGCTTTCAGTCCATGGTAATTACCGACTCTTAAATACCGAATTTTGTTGAAATCGGTATTTTTTTCCTTTCCTACATCTCGATGGGCATTTTTTCCGATTTCTTAGTTACCGATTTGGTAAATAAGGACTCTGTAAATAAGGTGTCGGTGAATACCGATTCGGTAAATATGTTATCGGTAAATACAGATTCGGTATTTTACCGATTCATAATTTCCGATTCGGTACTTTTTTGACACCTACATCCCGTTTTCAAAATTCCGGTCGGTAACGGACGATTTTACCGATTTTGGCCCGTTACCGACCGGTATTCGCCTACCTACATCTGGCCCATTGTGTTTTCATCGAGTCTCACCTATGGACCTCAGTCAGACCGGCATGGATACCCAAGTCCCAAGCAAGATTCAAGGATGATAGCTAATGAAGATACCTCTATCAAGCCACATGGTTATTAATCTGTATCAGTAACTGTGCATCCAGTTCTGAAACCATGTTTTCTTTAGAAAGGATATTACATTTTATATTACTTTTTATATGCAAGTAAAAAAATAAATAGAAATCTGTATTTGTAAAGCACGAACTACTCACCCTTACGGGTCTCAAGGCACTGGGGACCGTCGTGAAAATTAAGTGAGCTATTGCCCAGAGTCACATGGTGCTGAGCTGCCACTGGAGCCAGGGATAAAACCGTGAACCCTGTGCTCCGAAGTACGGTGCACTGGCCACTGCACAACACCTCTCCAGTATGTCATGACATTTACTACTATAACCCTAGTGGTTGCCTAGTAAGACTGAAGATGCTAATTAGTTGTAAATGTGTAAACTGTGATCGAACCTGTTTGTGGCGGAACTGTAAAGGGCTCGGACACCCATGATTGGGTCATGTTCGCGCTATAGATAATACTAAAAATAAAATAAATCAATAAAATAAAATATAATCGGAAATGTTTTATTTCTCCATTTTCCTATCCTGCTTTTTCCCATTGCCTTTTTTCTATCCCTCACACTTTAATAATTCTCCCATATTGATGAGTTTTATCCTTTTAGGTTTTCTAATCTCTGCCATTGTTTCCCTCAGCTCTGGCAAGTACCACGCATCAGGCGTTAGACTAACGCATTTCAATGTGGTAGTCCGCATCACCGCACTGAAATGGAAAATTATGCATTTGAAGCGCCTCAGTGTCAATCCAGAGTGCTATTAGTGCTCTGTTAGAAACTGAAATCCGGGTTGCAGTTCACGGTCTGCATTGCTTGCGCAGGCTTGGGGCGGCTGGCTCAGCTCGTGACTAGGCTATCTTAAGCAGGCTGAGAGCAGAGGCTACAATGTAAGAAGGTTTATTCACTTCCCCTTGACACCGGCAATCCATTCAGGTTTACTGTGTGACTCGTCACCTCACAGTCAGGGTTAAAATTATGGCCCATAGCTTCTATCAAGAGACTCACTCTCTTTATATTTTGGCGAGCCAGCACGGTGCAAGCAGAAAACTCGACAGTCATGGAATACTGTGACAGTCTTTTAACACGCGGCCAGTCCCGTCCCAGTACAGACAGCCGCAGGATTGGTGGTATCTGATAGGCAGCACTGAGCTCATCTCAGATTGCTTGTTGTGGCGCAGCCGGCAAGGAGTCGTCAACTCGACTCCTAGAGGAGCACGGCTGCAGCCGACTCCGAAGACAGCAGCATCCAGGAGGGAGAGAGTGTGCCTACACCGGAAGCAGGTAAGGGAACCTGTGCCCCCACCTTGAAACTTAATCTCACTTAACAAGGGCCAGTACTAGCTTCCCCAATCGGTTTGTTCTTGAATTCCCACAGAGCAGGCCAGAAAAACAAGTTAGGGATTATACTCACGCACTCAGCAGGTAATGGGAGTCACAGGGATGAAGGGGTCTGCACTTAGCACCTAACCCCGCATATGGCATGCTGCACCCCCGGCGCTTTACAGCAAATAAATAGCAGTTATCTGTAGCGACACAAGAAGTAAGGGTCCCTGCCTGAGATACCTGCCTACACTTGGAATCTTTCCCCCACACCCTCTAAAAACACCAGAGAAACCCATACACTCGCCCACTCTCTACCCAGCACCCCCGCTTCCATACTTCCCTTTCACATAGGACTGCCCGGGCACACCCCTGCACACGAGACTGCCGCAAATGAGTTCGGCCTACACATAAACAAGCTGGAAGCTGAGCCCTAGGGAGCAATCACCAGGATGGATGCGGCCTCCCTAGATCCTCAGTCTGTTTGCGCCTGCCTAGCGGAGTGAGTCCGTCCCCTAGCATCGACAACTTGTTACCTGGTTATGGAAGTGAGGGGCAGCGATAATGGTGCCAGTCCAACTTTCAGCATGGCCAGCAACCTGGTGTTTTCAGAAGCTCTGGTACAGCTGCAGCCTGCTGGTGGGATCTGGTGCTGCGGGTGGAGCAGGTAGTGGCGTGCCAACCGGGCTCACACCGCTCAACTGCACTCCTTAGTTATCATTTTAATTTGAAATTGATTAAACCGTACAGTCTTTGAAACAAACAGCATCCTGGCTGGCTGTAAGGTGTGTGCCTCACTCTTCTGAGCCTTGCCAATGCCCGTGATGCTGTCTGGGGCGGCTCGCAAGAACTAGGTGTCCTTCCATGTCTGGTGCTTTGCAGTAATTTTAAGAACTTCTTAGAGTTTCTCATTGGTGAAATTGGTGTAATTTCTGATATTTATATGCTTGCCTCATCTTTATCACTTGACTTTGCTGGCAAGAAAGTCACTCGCCGTTTTTGAAATGTGACTCATAATTACACTGAAATTATGAGAATGTCACACAAGGCAATTGAAAACCTTGGCAGCTGTGTTACCTCTTCTGTCATTCTCTCTCCTCATGTTTTAATTTACAATGTGATTCCAACTCTTTAAAAATAAAAAATCCATTGTTTCACTTAGACTCCAGGCATATGTTTAAATTTTACTTATTTTACGTTTCCTTCTTTGTACTACTTGAGATATACTTAAAAAATTCCATTCTTTCACTCAGACTCCATACATGTTAAATTTTATTTATTTTACGTTTCCTTCTTTGTACTGCTTGTGATTTGCTTAAAAAATAAAAATGCCATTCTTCCACTCTGACTCCATGCATATGTTTAATTTTTATTTATTTTACGTTTCCTTCTTTGTACTACTTTCGATGTGGTTAGAAAATAAAAATTCCATTCTTCCACTCCGACCCCATGAATATGTTTAATTTGGGTTATTTTACGTTTACTTCTTTGTACTACTTGCGATTTGTTTAAAAAATAAAAATTCCATTCATTCACTCCGACTCCGTGTGTGCATTTATTTAATGCATTTATTTAATTTTGATTAATTTCACCTTTCTTTGTTTGTGCTAGTTGCGATTTGCTTGGACAATAAACATTCTTGTGTACGCATATTATTTTCATTTATTTAACCTTTCCGTCTTTGCACTACTTGTGACTTGCTTTCTGTCTTCTGTGCAGTATTAAAGAAAAAGTCAGATAATTTATAGTGTGAGCCTGTCTGGTATCCCGTGAGATCGTGTATCCCCGCGCTCAGCCCGAGCAGAGATCGACTGCTTCTGTCTGATACTGCCCGGGCTGAGAGAATTCTCCGAAGACGGCCGAAGTGAAGGGGATACACGATCCCAAGGGGATACCAGATATTATACAACACCGGTGCTTGGCACCAGAAAGCCTCTGCCTGCATCTCCTCATCTTCTGTGTCGCTCCTGTATTTGACAGGTTTATGGTGCTCTCTCCTTACGTCTGCTCCTGCCTTCAGGTGCCATATTTCAGAAGTCTTCGAGAGGCAGGTTCACGGTGTCACCCCATGTGGGGTGTCACCCGGTGCGGTCCGCACCCCCGCACCCCCCTTGTGACGCCACTGTCGAGCATACGGTGGGTGCTGCTGTACACCCCTTGAAGTTGTGTGCAAGATAATAGTAGCCTGTTGTGTATTGCACAACATTGCAGTAAATCATGGCTTACACATACCTCTGTAACCTCATCTAGGTCTGAATCCAGGGAACAGGGCCATTGTACAAAACAGGGGGCAGGGTATGCAAGTGCGTGACCAGCTGGTTGACATTTCTTCTCTTGAGCAACCTGTTGTGTTACGGCCTTTATATGGTTTCACAGTCTTTGGTCAATGATGCTTGTTGTACATCTAACACTCTGTCGACAAATTCAAATCATAAGACTACTCTGTAAGCCAATGCAAAATGTATGTAAACAACAGCTGCTGTCAAGAATCAAAAGATTGGCCATGCAACACATTTTGTGCACATGTCAGTGATTACTGTGGACAACGCCTCAAAGACTCTATTGCCTTAGGGGATTTAATGTCACTGCCTGTGTGAGACCTCCCTGGACAGTATTACAATAGAAATGTAATGTTGGTCTCTGAGACACAGTAGTTGTGGTGCTGACTTAGTGAGAGTAGGAATGTTCAGTACTTCTTTGCCCATAGTCTACTGTTTACCTATTTTGTATTATAATGGCTAGCAAGATACCATAGTAACATTACTACACACTCCTTCATTCTACATGTTGCATATGTGATATACTCTGACACTGAATGCCAATGGTAAGCCTCTATGTGGAGTTGTGTTTATGATTTGCAGCATGAAACATATGAATGTACAGGTATTAAAAATATATTTGGCCTGATTCACAAAGGGCTTCCGCACTTGTGGGGGAGGCCCCTTTGTCATGGGGAAGCCTCCGCACTTGAGGCAAGATCTCTGCAATGAGAACTCTCATTGCTGAGATTCAACCACAATCGTGCAGACTTTCCCATGACTGTGGGCCTCCACCACGAGTCTGGAGGCTCTTTGTGAATCAGACCCCTTGCATTTGTGTGTGCTGCAACTCATGTAGCAGTGTGTCCATATGTCTGTCATACTTGCACCATGGTTCAAGTGGGCCTGTGTACTGACATTGATTACCTATGCTCGTAGCTGCCAAATTTCAGTTACTTGCCACTCCAGGCCATCAGTTTTTTCTTTGAAATCTGGGACTTGTAGTCCATTTTTACTATTGAAAAAAGAAGACGGAAAGTGCCAGAATGCAAAGAAAAAACCTGGACTAGAGCAGTACGTCACACATGGACTTGGCAAACTTGGCAATGTTCTATGCTCATACTCCTTAATGCATCCAAATAAGGGCCGACTCAAAAAGGCTAGGCATTTTGTATTGAGAGGAATGAATGCATCACACATGCAGGTCTAATGCCCCCCTACTATCATATGTCATTGTCTCATGAAAACTTTCAGGTACTTTTTGAGATGTTTGTTAAGGAGTGGCTGGCCCTGATCAAGCTTTTAATGTTGTTACACATCCACCTGGCACTTAGGGTACATCTTGGGCTGCTGCAAGTAAACAGACACTGCACTGCAGCACGCAGAGAAATGTCTCCAGATTTGGCTATGCAATGCTTTACTCAGCTGTTCCTCTGGTCCCTCATAAAGCTGAGGGAACTTATCAAGCACCACCTCAATTAGTAGTTTCAATTCAATTTCACTGAAAGTGGGTACTTTGTCCTCAAAGCCTTGAGCCATGTTAGGGGCAGGCTAGATATACAGAGCAGCAGGATGGCAGAGGAACTTACTTGTAGGTGAGGATGGCTCAGAATGACCACACAATAGCTCTCTGAAACTTCCTGTACTTGAACTTCCTGCTTTTTTGTACCTGTTTGTCATTTTCTGTATAAAATCTTTGGGTTTCAGCTCAACTGCGTAATCTCTGCCACGCATCACGTGACCGGATACCCAGCACCACAGACAGCGTCAGGAAGTAACAGCTATCCGGACGTTGTTTTGCTGTGTGCTCGTCGCTCCTACTGGAGCAGTTCTTGGAGAGCGGCTGTAAGTGGATGTTGTTCCCCGATTTTTCAGATACCTTTTCTGCGTATGTGTTTTCATTAGCTGTCACTTTCATTTACAGACCAGTGTTCTACACTCCGTACTACAGATTTATCATTTATTGATTTACCGAGAATAGTGTCATCACAAAGACACTATAGAGGGTATTCCTTTAGTACCTATACCGAGCATTGGACTTTCCCCATCAAGAGGTAGTGTATTCTATTTACCCTTGTCCTGATGAGGCCTGAATCAATGGGCTGAAACGCGCCAACCCTACAGCTCGGTGGAGTCCGATAGACTAAGATTGATGTATAAGAAAATTAAATACACACTTCTTCTAATATGTGGAGGGTTGATTTACCCCTTCTAGTCTGTATTGAACTACCTCTTTCTTCGGATTGCTTTTGGAAGGAATCTCCTCTGTTTGTGATTAGCAACCGTATTTAGGAAGGAGTTGCAAATGTATATGTATGTATACATTTATGTATATGTTTATGTGCTTTTTTGATATAATTTTAAAAACAGATAACATATTTCTTTGATAGTGCACCTGTAGTTAGTATCTGAGTTCTTTATTTATTTATTCCTCTGCATTATTTTGTTTCTGTGCAGGGTGCAGATTCTGGCAAGATATTGCAGTGCGCTGCAGTGCAGTGGGCGTGTAACATCAGCAAACCCAGATGTACTGCAAGCGCTAGGAGGACCTGCAACTCTGGGCCTGAATTAATGCCCAGGACTTATTGCGCCTGTCCCACAAGTCTCATTCACAGAGGCCCCACCTTAGCCCACTATACATCATCATTACTAGTGTACTAAGGTCCTTATAAAATTTGAATGCAATGGTGAAGGAGTGGCTAGGACAATGTCCGGTGTTGGTATGAGAGCGGTTTGAGTGTTGGATGCTGTATCATGTATGCTTTTTGTGTGTATTTCTTTCCAGGTAAAATATTATATGTATGTTCCATGAAGTAAAGGGAGACTTTGTGATACTTTTCTCACTCCAAATGTTACAAATATATCAAAGGGGGATGAAACACACACATCACTTCAACAGTGGCAGTATGTCATTTCCAGGAGCGGCTCGTGCAGATAAGAGAGGTGGGGAGGGTGGGGGGACTCGACAGACGACGATGAGAGAAAATTAAACCCTGCCCCACCGCTCTTACCTGCATGGGCCGCTCCTGCTACTTTCAAATATCTAGGTAGCTGTACTAACTATGCACATGTGATTACTAGTGTACAGCACAAATAAATTAGTGCGCTGCAGTGTAGTGGGCGTGTAACATCGGCAAACCCAGATGTATTGCAAGCGCTAGGAGGACCTGCAACTCTGGGCCTGAATTAATGCCCAGGACTCATTGCGCCTGTCCCACAAGTCTCATTCACAGAGGCCCCACCTTAGCCCACTATACATCATCATTACTAGTGTACTAAGGTCCTTATAAAATTTGAATGCAATGGTGAAGGAGTGGCTAGGACAATGTCCGGTGTTGGTATGAGAGCGGTTTGAGTGTTGGATGCTGTATCATGTATTCTTTTTGTGTGTATTTCTTTCCAGGTAAAATATTATATGTATGTTTCATGAAGTAAAGGGAGACTTTGTGATACTTTTCTCACTCCAAATGTTACAAATATATCAAAGGGGGATGAAACACACACATCACTTCAACAGTGGCAGTATGTCATTTCCAGGAGCGGCTCGTGCAGATAAGAGAGGTGGGGAGGGTGGGGGGACTCGACAGACGACGATGAGAGAAAATTAAACCCTGCCCCACCGCTCTTACCTGCATGGGCCGCTCCTGCTACTTTCAAATATCTAGGTAGCTGTACTAACTATGCACATGTGATTACCAGTGTACAGCACAAACAAATTAGTCTTGCCATGCTAAATGTGGCACTTGCCGTGTAGAGTGTCCATTGTTGTCAAGGGATTTTCCAATATTTAGAATTGCATGTTTGCAAAGGTCATATCCAAGGCCTTGTTTGTATATGTGCACCCAATTTTGCATGTATGTTGTGTTTCACTATGCTACACAACAAATGATATTTGATAGTAAATGTAAGTCTGCTTAGACTGCACATTATAGGATAATCCTGGATCCACTTGTAGGTGTGTATAGATCCATCCAGGCTGTGTCCCATCTCCACTTGTAGACTTACATTGGAAGATACCTATGTTTCAATGTCAGAAAACTCACATTGCACTAATGCTGAAGATGAGGGTTAGTAAACACTAATGAGTATATTGACCTAAATTGAGAAAGATGTTATTGTGTGAGTAATATCTGGACATTAGATTGATAGTATACATACTTCTGGGCCCTAGAAACATATAATTGTTTAGTGAGATCAAAGAAGTACAAAGTCAGCACTTGCTTTACGCAGTCTCATGCTTGTTATTAATTGTACACCAACTACATAATTGTTTGCTTTCAATTTTAAACAGGACAGGCCCAGGGGCAGAGTAGGAGATCCTCACTTCAGCTGGCATGTCCTCTGGATTCCACCAGTGAGGATGAGGAGGAGGGACATGAACCATCTGGCAGGGGTAGTGCGCCCACCCGATGGAGCATTCAACAGCTAAAGTAACAGCCCAGGTGGGAGCAGAAGAGACTGAAGGGAGAGGACATTCACAGGGACACATCCAGTCAGCCATCCAGGGGAGGAAGAATGTGGCTCCACCCCTGGCCCACAAAAACTTAACTTGGAAATGGTGTTCCCAAATGGCCATCATCAATGCCTCCATCACTTCCTTGGTGATGGAGTCATATTTATATTGTATGCGTTGGCCCAACAACCTACCTAGACCACTGTAGTTGTATCTCCCAGTGCATCTTCCCTCACTGTTGCCCTTGGTACCCGTCATACCCCTCATGTTTCCTGCTCCTGTGGGGTATCTGGCCATGCACCGTACAGCCAGGAAGTGTCCAGAGGAGCAGACGTTCTCCACATTGTGAGAAGGAGGACATTGAGGATGACCAGTGACTGGACTATGATTGGACTGTGGACTTTTCATTTAGCCCATGTACATAAACTGGTTCCTCAGATGCTTCCTGACTTGTTTTTTTTATTTTGCCCAACCCCCTCCAAGTTCCCTTGCCCATTCTTCCTGAAAATTTTATTTGATTTCCTTAGTCCCCTTTCAATGGACAATTTTTAAAATTTAATTAATTTCCTAAAACATACATATTATTCTTGAACGCCATCTCTCTCTTGTGTTGCTAATTATATATGCTGGATTCAATGTATGTAAGTCTACATTAGTGGGTGTTTAGCCATGCTTTCTACATGATACACAGATTGTCCTACTTATCTACAGACCTTACTCACACACATTTATCGTCACATATATGGCCTACAACCAGAGTAGCCAATTGTCCATCATCATCTTTTACGAAGCTCAGTATTCACTTGTGAAGAATATCTTTTTATTTGCATATATTGGAGGTATACACATTTTACAGTGATCATGGGGTATCTCTACTGTAACTTCACAATTGTGGTGGTAAGGATCTCTGTGAGTCAATGTGCTTAAAGTGTTGGTGCCGATGTGTGAGTGGGTGTAGTGCATCTGCATGTACAGTTGGTGGGTGTGCCTGAACAGCGGTGTCGGTGCCTATACAGCTAATGGGTGTGCCTGTGTAGGGCATGAGGGTGCCTCTACAGCTGGTGGAAATGGCTGTAAAGAGGTGAAGGTGCCTGTACAGGTAGGGGAGGTGCCTGTGAAAGGGGTAGGATGTCTGTACCGATGTGGAAGGTGTCTGTAAGGGTTAGGGAGGTGCCTGTACACTGGGTGAGGATGCCTGAATAGGTTGGGGGAGGTGCTTTTACAGTGGGTGAAAGGTACCTGACATGTGGGGAATGTGACTGGGCGGGAGGGGGCATGACTCTGCAGGGGGCATGTGCAGGGGGAGTGGTGCCTGTGTATGTATGGGGTGCCTGTGCAGGTTGTGGTACAGGTGGCTAGGTGGGGTGAGGTGCAGGTAGGTATATTTGGTCCCTCAATGTGTTGACCATGAAGGAAGACTTTGAAACAGTTTCAACATGCCTCCCATCATCTTCATGGCTAAGGCATGTCTTGCACTCTCTTCGCTATAGATTGCTATGATGTCATTTTGTCTCTTTACAATATCTTGCCAAGTTTTTTCAATCCCGTCCACGACACTGGTCTGTCCATCAACCATCTGAGGAATTTGCTGTATCCCCTGTAGTGAGTCTGAAATGTCAGGCAGCGTAGCCCCTATACCATGATGTCCTGTCACTCATCAGCCTGTTGTTGAAAAATTCCTTCTCCCACTGGTCACCATGACCATCTGCCAACCCCCTCCACGTGGAATGGCCTCTGAATTGACCCACCAGCATGGGGAGGGTGGCACTTGGGCGACTGTGGGAAGGAGATGGGTGCCTAGAGGACACCTGCTCCTCACCAGTGGTGTTAGGTCCCTCAGATGCTTGAGAGAAGGCCTTGGATGCACTGTCATGGGAGAAGTGAGTAGGAGAAGCAACACGTTTACCCTGAATGTGAGGGCTGTGAAGATTTGATGGTTTTGTTGGGGTAAGTGAATGCTGCGGCTGGTTGACTGGCTGCTGGGAATGGACAATCCTCAGAGGTGAAGTGGGAGGCACAATGCTGGCCAGACCTGATGTAGGCTTCAGTGTTTTGTCCAGGGGGGCAACAAAGCACTCCTGATAATCCAGGTCCTCCTCCATGACCAGCACCTGATTATCTTCCTCTTCATTCTCCTCTTCTTGAGCATTGTTGGCCACTAGCAGTTTTTTTGCAGTTTCTCCCTACAAATGTTATAATCATATTAGTCTCCTCTTCCGTGTAGTTCTTCTTCCTCCTCAGATTTAGCATGCTGATGACAAGGCAAAGCATAGAGTAGTCAGGTGAAGTGTAGTTGTGGAGAAGCCAGAGCTTGAATATTAGCTGCTTTTATGTGGTTTGTAGTGCAGTCGTTGCAGGTGGTATTAATTGTCTGCAGGTGTATGAATTTACACTTACCCCACCCCAAGTACAGAGATTCCACCAGAGTGCAAAGAGTCTGCCTAGAGTGCAGAAACTCCACACCAAGTAGAAAGACTCCGCAGTCATAAAGATAGTGTTCCTAAGTCCCTTTGTGAATACTGAAACATCATAACGTTAGACTTTTGGTCTAAACTTAGACTTTTGGACTACCTTTACCTTTGTGAATCAGGCCCTGAAAGAGGAACTCCTTTCTGTACACTAAAGATAACATCACAGCCTGGTGGTGCAGTGAGTGCTAGGTGCACCCACATCAGCTATAACCTTCCCACTGACCTGGGTCCACACGTTTTGAGGGGGAGACAAAACAAGGAGAGAGCCTCAGGGGTGTGGTCCCTACAGGGCAAAGATCGGGGCCAAGGAAGGAGTGGACTGGGAAGTAGCCAAACGTTTGCCCCTCTTGGTGACAAATGACAGAGCTTGGCAATACAGATAACACGCAGCTTCCCCCTATGTTTGAGTGGCAATTATAAACTGTGCAGACAACAATCCTTCCAAGGCACCAGGAAAGGAGTGTAACCCCCTAGGCACAGGGCATGCACAGTGACCAGGGTTTAGTCTATGTACCTACCTTAGAGTTTTGGATTCGTGCTGGGGTCACCCTTCAACCCAAGGGAAGGGGAAAAAAAAGATAGAAGTTCCACCTGCCTTATAGAACAGCCACCACCGTGCAACAAGACCAGCCTCTGCCAACACAATGCCGACGCACAGGGTCAAGAAGGACACTACATTGAAGAACATGCTAGAGATGTTAAAGAACATCAATGGAGCATGGTAGACATCAGAGAGCGGGTGGCCACCCTGGATTAAACCAAGGATGGCAGGGAGGAGGAATTAGTTAACCACAGACGGGAGATACTGGAGCTGCAGGATCGGAGCATGAACCTGTAGCTCCACTTAGATGACGTTGAAAATGGGGGAGCATGGCCAGGAAGGCCACAATGGTGGTTGAGCTTTAAATCAGCTCCTGTCACCTGACTGTAATCCACCTTTATCCTGTCTGACAGCATTTCCAACAGTCCCTTCCCCCAGGCCCTGCGGACACTGGGCACAGTTTGTGGCATAAAGTTGACCTTCTGGAGGCAGCGATGGGGCTGCTGTGACCTTGTAGTGAGACTTGTTCAGGTGAGGGGCCTGAGACAAGATGGCAGTTGCAGCAAGCCGTAGCCACTGCTTCTTAAGCTCACTTCACCAGCTCAGTTCAGACCCAGCAATATGCAAATCAGTCTTGACCCTGTGCCTCATGGGAACAGTCCAGCCCGAACTGCCAAGTCAGATCTTCTCTGAACTGGAAACAAGCATCCTGGGACCGGTTTCTGGGTAACACCCTTCATCAGCCAGGCTAGCTTGCATCCAGGGGCAAAGTGAGCAAGGCACCCACATCCGGGCATAACCTGCCCACTTAGGGAAAACAAAGCAAACACAAGGAGATCATGGACGGAGCGCTGAAACTTTTCAGACACTCACCCCCAGTCACAGATCTGGGTTGAATCCATCATCATTCTGTAGCTCACTTCGCCACCTCAGTTCAGACCCAGCCATATGCAAATCAGTCTTGACCCTGTGCTTCATGGGAACAGTCCAGCCCGAACTGCCAAGCCAGGTCTTCCCAGAACCAGAAAAAAGCATCCTGGGACCGGTTTCTGTGTAACATCCTTCATCAGCCAGGCTAGCTTGAATCCAGTTGCAAAGTGAACAAGGCACCCACGTCTGGCCATACCCTGCCAACTTAGGGCGAACAAAGCAAACACAAGGAGATGATGGACGGAGCGCTGAAACTTTTCAGACACGCACCCCCAGTCACAGATCTGGGTTGAATCCATCATCATTCTTTAGCTCACTTTGCCACCTTAGTGCAGACCCAGCCATATGCAAATCAGTCTTGACCCTGTGCCTCATGGGAACAGTCCAGCCCGAACTGCCAAGCCAGGTCTTCCCTGAACCGGAAACAAGCATCCTGGGACCGGTTTCTGGGTAACACCCTTCATCAGCCAGGGTAGCTTGAATCCAGTGGCAAAGTGAGCAAAGGACCCACGTCTGGTCATACCCTGCCAACTTAGGGCATACAAAGCAAACACAAGGAGATGATGGACGGAGCGCTGATACTTTTCAGACACTCACCCCCAGTCACAGATCTGGGTTGAATCCATCATCATTCTTAAGCTCACTTCGCCACCTCAGTTCAGACCCAGCCATATGCAATTCAGTCTGGAACCTGTGCCTCATGGGAACAGTCCAGCCCGAACTGCCAAGCCAGGTCTTCCCTGAACTGGAAACGAGCATCCTGGGACCGATTTCTGGGTAACACCCTTCATCAGCCAGGCTAGGTTGAACCCAGTGGCAAAGTGAGCAAGGGAACCACATCTGGGCATACCCTGCCAACTTAGGGCGAACAAAGCAAGCACAAGGAGATGATGGATGGAGCGCTGAAACTTTACAGACACTCACTCCCCAGTCACAGATTTGGGTTGAATCCATCATCATTCTTTAGCTCACTTCGCCACCTTAGGGCAGACCCAGCCATATGCAAATCAGTCTTGGCCCTGTGCCTCAAGGGAACAGTCCAGCCCGAACTGCCAAGCCAGGTCTTCCCTGAACCGGAAACAAGCATCCTGGGACCGGTTTCTGGGTAACACCCTTCATCAGCCTGGGTAGCTTGAATCCAGTGGCAAAGTGAGCAAAGGATCCACGTCTGGTCATACCCTGCCAACTTAGGGCATACAAACCAAACACAAGGAGATGATGGAGGGAGCGCTCATACTTTTCAGACACTCACCCGCAGTCACAGATCTGGGTTGAATCCATCATCCTTTTTTAGCTCACTTCGCCACCTCAGTTCAGACCCAGCCATATACTTTACTTTACTTTACTTTGTGGATTTATAGAGCGCAAGCGAATCATCCCCAAGGGGATCTCTCGGTGCTATAAGAAAAAAGGTACTTTGTTGGGTATGCAAATCAGTCCTGACCCTGTGTCTCATGGGAACAGTCCCGCCCGAACTGCCAAGCCAGGTCTTCCCTGAACTGGAAACATGCATCCTGGGACCGGTTTCTGGGTGACACAATTCATCAGCCAGAATAGCTTGAATCCAGTGGCAAAGTGAGCAAAGGACCCTCATCTGGGCATACCCTGCCAACTTAGGGCAAATAAAGCAAACACAAGGAGATGATGGACAGAGCGCTGAAACTTTTCAGACACTCACCCCCAGTCACAGATCTGGGTTGAATGCATCATCGTTCTTTAACTCACTTTGCCACCTCAGTTCAGACCCAGCCATATGCAAATCAGTCTTGACCCTATGCCTCTTTTTATTTTGTTTTATTTTTATTGTTTCATAGAGCGCGAGCTTGACCCTAGGGTATCAGAGCGCTTTACAGGGGAACATAGCAGTGTACAATAGGCAAGGAATCACAATAGTTTAGCGGACACGTATGAAACAGTTTACATATAATTAACTCCAGATAAGGCCCCCGATTTCTTGAAGAGGTAGGTCGGTATTCCGAAGGGAGGTGCTAGACCGTATTTGGTCAAGGTCTGTGTATTGGTCTAGGACTCATGGGAACAGTCCAGCCCAAATTGCCAGGCCAGGTCTTCCCTTTACGGGAAACAAGCATCCTGGGACCGGTTTCTGGGTAACACCCTTCATCAGCCAGGCTTGCATGAATCCAGTGTGGTGTTGGCAGGTGGGCCCTCTTGGGCCCATAGTTGGGATCAGAACTGCTGGAGGGAGCCACATTCCCACTGGCAGCTGTGTCATGTTATGTTATGTTAAAGGCACTTATTAAGCGCGCGTAGACCAACAGTTTCTTGGCTGTCCCCCTCCTGATGCAGAAGCCCCGTGCAGCATATCTTTGGAGCCGGCACTCTCGGGCATTGCTGTTCTACCAATCAAAGGACTGGGGCAGTACTATAATGGATCCCAGGTGAGGCTGGCCTGGGGCTCCCGGGGTCCTTTTTGTTTCAGGCCTAGTGACATGGTTTGGGATGGCCGGGGAGCCGCGTTTGCGGTAGCAATTGTCCCCCTCCTGCAATTGCAGCCGAGCACCACCTAGACTCAGTTGCAGTGCCCCTGTACCTTGCTGTGGCACTGCTACAGGACCAAGACCCTGCTGCAGCGGACCCTGGGTGAGGCTGCCTCGGGACGCCAGGTGGGGTTTGTTTTGTGGGGCCTTGGTGGCTCTGTGTCAGGGTATGGGGTAGGCTGGTACTCTTTGTACCACACTGGGGTGCTTCATCTGGCTATGCCCCACCCACACTGCTGAACTGTGGCAAAGTAAGGATGCAGCATTGGTGTGGTTAGCTGCTGTGATATGGGTGCCCTATGCCATGGACTGGGAGCATTAGCATAACGGAACTTGAGGGGTCCCCCTGCAAAGTACAAGAAGGGCCCCACCCAATACTCACTCAGGAGATTTCAGGCCAGGGTACTGTGCTGAAGGGGACTTTGTTTTACCCCTGACTGGGAGGTGCTGTGAATGTGCCCTGCAGGATCTGGGATATGCTACAGACCCTCTGCCTGGGCCATTAGTGGGGTCTGCTTTATGCTGGTGATGACAACAGTTCCTGCATTGGTGAGACCAGAGGGAAATGTTGCACCGGAAAGACACTGTGATCTCCTGTACTGGTGGTTTCACCATCCCGCCAAAGCAGGCAGAGACACTGGCCACATTTTAGAGGGACTGATGCCACATACCTGGACTCACCTCTGCCCCATGTCACCCTCTGGCACTGTAGTGAAGCTCTTCTTGTGGTAGACCCCAGGACTATGATCACTGGTGGCTAATGCTACTCTAGGGCCAGCTAACTGGCGGGTGTGTGGCTTTTCTAGCAGACTCCCATCTAAACCTTCATCTGTCTCTCGTTGAGCTCCTAAGTTGTGGTGGACGTCCCCGGTATGAACCTTGCATCCATTCTGATGGCTGTTGTGCTGCCCTAAAACAAGTGGGCTGGCTGAACTCTGACTGTCCTCCAGAACAACCATCACTTTATGATTAGTGATGAATCATGATAAGCCCCCACGCCAAAACTAGCTCACACCAAAATGGGCTAGTACACCAATACTGCGATAGATACTCAAGGCACTGGAGGGATGCCCCTCCTACCATGTCAAGCCAACCCTGCGCTGACCTGACAGCTATCCTCAAAGCTATCCAGTATTCTAGAGAGGCTGTTAGATCTAAAGTGGAAGGTGTCTTGATTGATGACTCCCTACTGCACCAGGACCTCGGCAGGGGGGGTGGACAGGGCGAGGGAAGCTGAAACCTGGTTCTTGACAGTCAAAAATTAGGTGGTGACCCTCAAACGTCAGGTCTATTAACTGATTTCTACGGCAGCCGTCCTGGGGGACCGGGTGGAGGAGGCTGAAATCCTGTCCAGAAAAAACAATCATTGGCTTTCCAGAGGGGATGGAGGCTCCGAGGTTGGTACGAACCTGGGTAAATGCTGGGCAAGCTTGCGACTGTTTTGTTGTGGAGAGGGCACATTGTGCCCTAACTAAAAGATCTCCGCCATGGGCCCTCCCTCGTCCTGTGATAGCTCGTCCACTCAATCACTGGGCTCAATATGTTATCCTTCATGTAGCCTGGAATCAACAAGACCTGTGCTATCTCAATGCTAAAATCTTTTCATTTTTTTATTTTATTGAGCAGACAAAGCAACACTGGATTATGTTAAAAACGAACAAGATGTTCTAAATTAACTTGGAGATTAGCATGTAATCAAACAGAGAGAGAAAAATAAATAGAAAAAGAAAACGCAAGGGAGGGCAGAGAATCTAATTAATACATTGACAATATACTGTGAATAATTTTTTACAATATACAATAAATTCTACGTTATAAAGTTATAAAGTTCAAGTGTACTAAAGTGTGGTTGAAAGAAGAGGATAAAATGAGTGAATAAATAAACAAATAAGTAGATACATTTTTTTCTCTTGTTAAATTGAATTCAAAAGATTGAATGGGTTATCCTACATTTCTCTAGAATTTCAAAACTTATGAATAATAAAATATTTCAATATTAAGTTTAGCGATGCTAAAGTACTATAGATTTCAGCTAGCCTGAAAGAGAAAAGAAGTAAGAAAAAAAAACGCCAATTTAAACGCATAAATAAATTATCCTACGTTTTCCTAAATTTAAAAAAATTATCAATATGAAGTGCAAACAGTGCTAAAGTGCTTTGATGCTTTTCTCTTTCTCCCCATCCCCCCCTTGCTACTTCCTTCCCCTCTCTTCCTCCCCCTCCCTCTTACTTCCCTCTTTCTCCTTCCCTTTTAACCCTAACTTAGTAATTTAATTAAATGAACTAGGGTTTCACTCATATTTCTGATGTAGCAAGTAATTACTTCACTTTCTGCCTTTCTCTCCCTCCTCCCCCCGAAGGGAACCAAGAGACGCGTTTAGAGAGTTACAACCAGTCCTTAGGTTAAAAAAATCACAGTGCTAATCTTATCCTGCAAGATTCCTGAGGCGAACATAAAGTGCTGCAGTTGTTTGTTGTAGACGGAAGTACAGATCTTTTATTATAGTCTATTTCTGATAGTGAAAAAACTTTATCTAAAGAGTAATCAAGACTTTTAGAAATAGGATTCTCTACGAGCCGAGGGGCATATTATCAAGCCCCCGATAAAAGCGTTAGCGACTTTTTTAAGTCGCTAACGCATTTTTTTTATTATCGCACTATTCTCAATACGTCTCTAACCGGAGTTAGAGACGTATTCCTGACTTCATCTATCGCCCTCGCGCTGGGGGCGATAGATAACGCTAATGGGATGCAGGGTGGGCGTTCCCACGTCCAACCACATGTAGAATGTGGTTGGAGGTGGTAACACCCTATTATCAAGGCAGGCGTTGGGAGAAGGAGTCCTGCGATAAACTCGTTTATCGCAGGTCTCCCAACGCCTGCTTTGATCAGGTGTTAGGCATTGTTAACATGGGGGTGTGGATCATAAAGCTGAATCCACCCCCCCATATTATCAAGGCACACATTAGCGCGTGACAACAACGCTTGTTTCCACACGCTAATGTTCCCTATTGCCGACTATCGCCGGATTTAATATCGCCTACGTGTTGCGCATTGTTAATAACGCGCTATCACGGCGATAAAATCCGGCGATAGCTGGCGATAGGGAAATGTGCGATGTGCGTTTTTTAATGCACATCTTGATAATATGCCCTCTAGTCTTTTATAAAAAATGTGCAAACAGGCTTTTGAAATAATAACATTATGGAAATCAGAGGGATGGGAGAACGTTATCCCCTCATTTTTTCACAGCTGTTATGGATTTATCTAAATCACTTAACAGCCCAGTAATCCTTGCCCCCAACCTTACTCGCTTAGTGCCAATATTGCCAAAGGTTGTTACATTTTTTCAAAGCCCCTACGAGTCTGGCATAGGCCTCTTCGAAATTCATAGTGCGGGACATTTTATTCCTCCATTCTATTAACGAAAAGGTTTTTCCTGATCTCCAGTTCTGAAGAATAGGAGAGCGAGCAATGAATGGAGCTAGTCAAACAAAATATTGTTGGGCTTTTGTTAATGATTGGCTAGCTTTGGAGGCACCAAATAAAACAAATGCGGCCTCGGGTATAATTAGATGATAAGTAGAATTGCTGATAGCTGTACATAAAAACTTGACTCCATAAATGTGTTATGTGTGTACACGTAAAAAACGTAGGAAGCCAACCACTTTGACCTGCTTGATGACAACAAAAGCAGTAATTTGAAACCATAGGATACATCTTATGAGGATGCTCCGGTGTATAATATGCTTGCCATCTTGAAAGGAATGCCATTCTTTTGGAATTCAAATTAGCGGCCGGAAGGGATTTATTTCCTAGCTCTGAAATTAATTGGCAACCACTTAATGAAACACTGCATTCAGTTTTTTCAAACACTTTAAATAGAAAAGCTGATAAATCTGACTTTGCAGTGAGATTCTGCAGAAATCTGTACCAATTGGAAATTCCAAATAATTGGCTTATTACAGGTGCTCTGATTATCGACTGAGTCGCTGGGTTTACACCATTGCATTGAGTCTGAAGAAAATGTGTGGTCTTATTAAAGCTTAAAAAATTTTGTACATATTGCTGGCCGACCCGTTCCCGTAATTCCTGCCATAATGTAATTTTAGTTTGTCAAATAAAAATCGGCAAATGTTTTGAGCCCTACGGAATTCCAATGTCTAATTTCCTTCTCCAGCATGGGGCAAACCCACACATTTACTCTCCTGAAGCTGGACTGGGGAAATATTAAAAGGAATGTCAAAGACTTTTCCCCAGGCATTCATACGCCCACAGATGTCTTGAAGAGATTTGTCTCTTGTTTTTATAAAAACTGGTAGGTGTAACACAGGCCCCCGCAGCCCATGCGGTGCGGGGGGGGCCTCTAGCTCCAAGGGGCCCCATCGGCACTGAACTCTGGCCGGGAGAGCTCCTGATTGAGCCCAGAGGGGGCCCCCCTAAGTACCGTGCAGGGAGGCCCACTCACTTTTCGTTACGCCAGTTAAAGCTCGTAGCTGATTCTTGTATCATTTTCTCTAAAAAAAATTATCTGCTTCATTAACCCCATTTAAATAGCAGGAAAGTGCATCATGTAGTGCTGCCTGATAATAAATACGGATATTGGGACATGCCAAACCACCTTGCAACTTTTCGAGTTGTAAGACGGACAGTCTAAGCCGCATCAATTTTTTATTCCATATAAAGCTCCTCACAACTGAATCTAGTTCCTGGAAAAAAAAATAGGAACTTTTATAGGAACATTAGAACAAAAACAAATTAGTAACGGTAGAATGAACATTTTGAGCATTGATATACAACCTATTATCGTCAAGGGGAGATGAGCCCATTTATTAAGCTGACCCTTGATTTTATTTTGGTGCAATTCAACTGAAAAAGGCTAGAGGTTATTTGTAACAGATATGCCAACGTATCTGATTGGAAAACCTGCCTTAGCACGAGATTGAAGTGATAGCGGGACATCTTCTACTATTATGTTGAAAATCAATTAGTTCTGTCTTAGTCTGGTTGTTCTTATATCCTCCTATTTTAGCAACATCTGCAACAATCTGGAATGCTTGTTCTATATTGTCCTTATCAGGGTTGAGATATAGAATCCTATCATCTGCAAATAATTTTAATGTTTCCATCCCCAGCATTGGAGATTTTAAACTTACCCTACTATGAATTTGTATTGCAAGTGCTCCTTTAAAGAAAGTAAATAAAAGCGGGGAAAGGGGGCACCCCTGATTTGTGCCTCATTTAATCTTAATTAGCCTGCTACCCTGGAATTAACCACCAGCTTTGCTTGGGTGCCATAATATAGATTGGTTAGCATCAAAATGCTACAATCTTGATCTTTCCGACCTACACTCTGGCTGTCCAGCAGCAAAGGCGCTTCTTTGAGGAAGTTAAGCAGAAACTCCAGGCACTTAAGGTACAGTATATGCTTTTTTCCCGGCTCGCCGCAAGGTGATCTTTAGTTGGTCTACATATTTCTTGAAAACTCCTTATCAGGCTTGGGAATAGGCATTGGGAAAGTGGCCTCTCTGGCTGACAATGGGACTGCTGGAGTTGGGGGTGGAGAAGTGCCTTTACCCCTCCAGACCCCGCTCGGGTACCCCGGAGATGGTGAATCCACTCCCAGAGGGGCTGGCCAAGCCAGTATATATGAAAGGTGTTGTCAAGTCGGTCTCATTTGAAAGGTGCCTGGTGTGCTGCAGACCCAGAGTCTTCCCTCTCTGACACCCTTGCTCTTTTCAGACTCAGGAGAGTATGGCGGACTCACTGCCTTGAGACCTGGTGAGCACTACGTTTTACACTGTACTGGTCATGGTGCCCTGCCATCCCTGGCAGATATGCTGCTTCTGGGAGGTGTTGTGTCTTTTGATGCTCTGTCGCTGGGGTGAGGGTGGGGGGCGCACAGTATGTCTCTCTGATTTTCTATGGGCTATTACGTTTATTGCTAGAATTTTTCAAATATTGTTGTCAGGCTTTAGAATCCTCCATATGGGTGATTGGGACCCTTGATTGGGTTTTTCCCCTCACTCAGTTGAGTTACATTTACTTATTGGGTGACAGATGCCTCAGGGTTGGAAGTATGGGGTGGGTGGGAGTTGGGGGGAGGGATTGTTGTTTTATTTTGGAATGTTGTTATGGGTTTTCTTTTTAAGTACTCATCACAAGCATCATTCACCACAGATGTTCCCATTTACAAGGTAGCTTACCATCGTATCACTGCGTCTGTGGGACCTAGGATGGACCCTCTATTTTATAGCCCAGTTCCTTGATGGTTAGCGTTGTCTCTTGGAATGTAAAGGGTCTTATGGACCGACTCAAGAGTTCGGCAGTACTGTGCTGGATCAAGCGGTACAGACCGGACATGGTTCTGCTCAAGGAGACGCATTTCCTGGGTTCCAACTACCCTTTTATCGGCCGGTTTGGATACAATAGAATTTTTCATGCTGGCTTCTCCCGAGGTTCCAGAGGGGTCGCAATTCCTATGCATACTTCATTTCCTTTGGCGGTGTCAGCTTCTTGAGTTGATCCTCAAAGGAGATATGTGGTGATAGATAGTCGCCTGGAGACCAAACACAATAATTACGTTTCATCCTAGGTCCCTCTGCAGCTATTACATTTGACCCTGCCGGCGATCAAAACTTTAGTGGTGGCTCTTCCCCCGTGGACAACCCTAATAGGTGGGGAATTCAAAGCAGTCCCTGACCCAACATGGGACATTTACCACGCCAACCCGCCCCACCCCACCCCACCCGTGTCGAATGACATGCTTGTTGCAATTAGTTTCCTAGGCGGATTCCATTGGTCTCTGCGATGTATGACCCCTCACAAGGGTCCTACACCCATGCGTCTGTGGCTTACAAACCAGAATCTGGTGTTGATTTGCTCTGTCTCACAGACTGAGATCCACTAATGCCGCAATCCATACTGATTGTGCTGCATGGCATATCTGACCATGTGCCCCTCCTCCCGGACTGTGGACCCAACCCGGGCTCCCTTCGTCCGATGTGGTGTTTCAGTGCGTGCCACTTAACAGACCAAGACTGTGCTGACTAGGTGGAGGAGGAACTTCAGGCCTTCTTTAAAATTAATTGTGGCTCAGTGTCCTCTGCTGCGACCCTGTGGGCAGTGAGCAAGCCTACCTTGAGGGGTCTGCCTAAGGGATACATGCGGAGAAAGGAGCTGAATCAGCTACTCAGGTTCAGGTCTGAGCCTTGGAGTTGTGAGTTCTGGGCTGGGCCACTGGAGCCTCCGAGCATCAGCTGGTGAGATCCAGGCTGCGACAGGTCTGTCTGGAAGAGGCAAAGCAGTGATGAAGAGCATCAACCCAACAGGTTTATAAATATGGAGATATGTCCATTAAACAACTTTACTGGCTGGCGAGCCATGATGTCTCCAACAGGATAGTGCCAGCCATTCAGAACTCTGCTGGAGTCCTTTGTGAGAATTTACCCACGATTGCACAGGTTTGCGGCATACTATCAAAACCTCTACATGGTGCTCCTGCACCGCCGCAGGAGGTCGTTTTCCAATAATTCAAGATATCTCTTTGCCTTTCATTCCCTGTTCCTTAGCTCAGGTACTCAATCAACCATTTACAGCAGACAAAGTAGTCCTACCTCTGTCTGATGTCCAGTAGTGCGAGAAATCTGGACCAGATGGGTTCCCCGCTCAGTTCTTTAAACACTTTCACGCCCATCTGATACCCAACTGTTAGCCCTCTATACTGACCTAGATAATGCCACTATTGTGGATATAACTAATGTGGTCCAACCTACAGATTGCTGCGCCTCTTGCAGGCCAATTTCCCTCATCAATGTTAATGTCAAAATATTTGCCGAGTGCACCCTAGACCCCGATCGCCTACACTTCACCTCAGGTTAGACCCGCCAAGGCTCCCCGCCGTTCTAACCAGTTAATTAATCCTTCCAGTCAGACTCTTCAATAACCTGTGGACCAGCTCCCTTATACTACTGCTCCCATTGACGCAAAATGTATATACTAATTTTCTGTTTTTCTTGATTAACTTATGTTATCTTATGTTTGCTTCTGATTGATTGTCTATGCTTTTACCTTCCTTCCAATTGCTGAATAAGATAGCCACTACTTTACTCTCATGTACCGCTACTGCTTAATTATGACTTCTGGGTATTCAATGTATGTATTGCTTGGCACTTTTTCCTTTGTTTATTTTTAAACTACTAATAAAAACTTTTGAAATGAAAAAAATATTTGCCGAGTGTAAAAACAACAGTTGGTGGACAGAATGCAGAACAATGTCAGAGCAATACAGAGATCTGGGCCTAAATTCATCGTTTTTGTGCTCACCATGCCATTCCAGATTGAACCCAGCCATATGCAAATCAGTCTTGACCCTGTGCCCCATGGGAACAGTTCTTTCCGAACTGCCAAGCCAGGTCCTCCCTGGACTGGAAACAAGCATCCTAGGACCGGTTTCGGGCTGTCAGCCATCATCAGCCAGGATAGCTTGATTCCAGTGGCATGGAGAGCACAGGACTCACATCTGAGCATACCCGTCCCACTTGGGGTGACAAATGCGAAACAACAGTTGATGGACAGAATGCAGAACAATGTCATTCATTCACCCCAGTACAGAGATCTGGGCCTAAATCCATTGTTTTTTTGCTCACCATGCCATTCCAGTTTGAACCCAGCCATATGCAAATCAGTCTTGACCCTTTGCCCTATGGGAACAGTCTAGCCCAAACTGCCAAGCCAGGTCCTCCATTGACTAGAAACAAGCATCCTACGACCGGTTTCAGGCTTTCAGCCCTCATCAGCCAGGATAGCTTGATTCCAGTGGCATGGAGAGCACGGGACTCACGTCTGAGCATACCCGTCCCACTCGGGGTGACAAATGCAAAAACAACAGTTGATGGCCAGAATGCAGAACAATGTCATGCATTCACCCCAGTACAGAGATCTGGGTCTAAATCCAACTTTTTTTGCTCACCATGCCATTCCAGTTTGAACCCAGCCATATGCAAATCAGTCTTGATCCTGTGGCCCATGGGAACAGTCCAGCCTGAACTGCCAAGCCAGGTCCTCCCTTGACTAGAAACAAGCATCCTATGACCGGGTTTGGGCTTTCAGCCCTCATCAGCCAGGATAGCTTGATTCCAGTGGCAGAGAGAGCACGGGACTCACGTCTGAGAATACCCATCCCACTCGGGGTGACAAATGCAAAAACAACAGTTGATGGACAGAATGCAGAACAATGGCATTACATTCACCCCAGTACAAAGATCTGGGCCTAAATCCATCGGTTCTTTGCTCACCATGTGATTCCAAAGTTTTTGCATTTGTCACCCCGAGTGGGACAGGTGAAGACTGATTTGCATATGGCTGGGTTCAAAATGGAATGGCATCAACTGTTGTTTTTTAAGATAGTTGCGGAGGTCATCATAACTAGATTGGGTCAGGTATTGAATTAACTAATCCATTCGGACCAATGCGTCTTTATGCCTGATAGGAGCACCCATCACTGCATAAGGAGAGTGCAGCTGGCCCTCTTTTAGTTCAACCACTTGGTAGGCTTCTTGGGCCTCCTCCTCATTGATTTCCAAAAGGCATTCTACAAGGTTGTGTGGACATTTCTGGAGGCTGTACTGCAGTGGGCTGGCTGTGGTTCCTCCTTCTGTTGGTTTGTAGGTCTCCTGTATAATATCCCCACTGCCCACGTTCATGTGAATGGAGTCCTATCCTGGTCCTTTCCAATCTGTGAGTACAGTCATCAGGGATGCCCTTAGTACACCTTATTGTTTGCTCACACAATAATGCCCCAGGCTGATTAAATGTGATGCACAAGTTCAGGGTTGGCAGTGGCAGTGGGGTGTTGAGGACTGCATGGCCATATATGCAGGCAATGTTTTGATCTTTCTCAGCGATCCTGTTTTCAGGCTCAAGATGCCTTGAAATCCTCCACCAATATGAGGAGGCCTCTGGTCTGTGGAATAGCATGTGCAAGTCGCTACTCGTGCCGGTTGCTGGAGATGCTGCTGGCCATACCTGATGCCCTGCAGTACCGGTACGGCATCTCTCATTTAAATATCTTGGGGTTTATGTCTCTTGGCTCCCAGACCTGGCACGGAACCCCAATTTCCAGACCCTTATAATGGCATTGGATGGGTGTTTACAGCAGTGGAGTCACCTGCCACTTTACCCGATAGGGTGCATAGCCCTATTGAAAATCATGTGCCTCCCTCGCTATTTCTATGTTCTGGCCGACTTCCCTCACCCAGTCCCCCGGAAATGGTTCCATTGCCTTACCTCCAAGAAGATGGCCTTCTTTTGGGCAGGGGCGACACTGAGTGGCCTTCTCCTGTGCAGGATAGTCCACCTATGATGGGGGACTTTGGATGGTCCAAATCAATTAGTCCCAACGGACTTACTTGACTCACCGATGGCAGTGGATGTGCTTTGCCGCCAGGGCCTCGTGTGCAAGGCGCTCCATCCCCGTCATTGACTTTTTCCACGTGGTTTGGTCTTGCCCTCCTCTGTCTGATTATCGGGGAGGGGCAGTAAAAGAGATCGGTGGGGTACTGGGTCATCATATTGATCTTGGTCCTCTGATGGCTCTAATGGGTCTCCTGGAGAAAGCTGGGAGACTGGATTGGGAAGGACTTTCATAGGTCTGGACTCTTTGGTGGACAAACAAGACATTGCCCGCGCTTGGAGGCTGTCAGAACCCCCTTCATTGGAAGTCTTGAAGAAGGGAGTGGACTGGTGTGTCTAGCAGGAGAAGTTGATTTATGAAGCAAGGGGATGCCCCCAAAAACATGAAAAGTTATGGGGTGGGTGGTGAGCATCTCTTGGAAGACCGCTGTAATGCTGTTTTTGCTTACTATTGTTGGTACTTTATTCCATCATCCAACACAAGCTGTGATGATGTTCATTGATTGTTGGTGGATACTGCTGATAAATGCTAAAACTAATACAATTTGGTTATTGAAAAGACCTTGAAAACAGATAGCACAACTCCAACATCAGAATTAGAGGAGTCCCCTTCAACTTAAGAAGCTATGTGACTCATAATTTTTGTCACATTCTACCAGATCTTGTGGAAAACCACATCATCCTTGACCGCATGCACAGAGCTGGCAGACCATTTTCCATGCCACGCAAGCCACAAGACACCTTAAGATGCGTCCATCATTATCGGCAGGTAGCAATCATTTTGTTTGTACGTGACCAAAGCTTGATCATGTTTAAAAGGATAAAAGTATGGCTGTACCAGGTCTCGTCTGCCATCACATCATAGTGCCACTGACATCTTAAGGACGCCACAACATACCTACCTAAAAGAGAAAGAAGCCAAATACAAGTGGGGACATCCTTTCCACTAGACCATTGTCTGGAACAGGGAAACGCACATGGTTTGCACTATGAAGGAGGCAAGAAGGTCCTATGATTGAAAGACTCCCAGGAAGAGAGTGACTGGCAAGGCACACCCCGCACTTTACTTACTCATCCGAAAAGTAGCAGACGCAGACAAGTCGAATGCAAGCACCATACACATGAACCCACTATGGAAGAAAGCAACAGCAAATGCTCAGCTCTACGTCAACTGCTTCAAAACCAAGATTCCTCTCTTAATAGATTTCAGAACCATTGTGAGAGAGGGATTTCTCAGATTTCCAGCCACTGATGTACCACCAGCACATGCCATAGCAGAATCCGCCAGGTCTCTTCCATGTTTACCCTCTCCTTCCTCTGGGGCAGTGAACTGTATGGTGGAGTAATCCCACTTCAGATCCCGTACTGCCTCTTTCTCCCTCTTTTAGAAAGATATAGTCTTTGCCACTGGTGGTTTACTAGATCTTCTGGCCTGGAGCTGCTGTTACAGTTAGGGGGACATATCTCGACTTTGAGAATTTATTACTATGTTGCTCTTGGTGGTTATGTCAACCAGAGGCACCAGCACTCTGGGTGTCACTGCTTCGCTTGTCTCAACAGTGATGTCCCCCTTCAAAGGGCCTGAGTGGAGTACTAGCTCTTCTACCATAGATGAAGCTTCTAAAATGGACTCTACATTGGTTTGTAATGATAGGCCAGATTCAGTTTCCACAACATCCCCTTAATCCTTGCACCCATCTGATAAGGGATCTACCAGCAAGGTGATAAGCATAACACTGACTGTGTTAGGCTTGTGAGCAAGTTGAGTTCCAGCCCCCCTCTCCTGGCAATCAGAAAGCAAACAACCAACTCCAGAAGCACAAAATAGTTTGATGATATGGGGTTGGGACCCTTCAACTTCCTGAGAGGTCCTCTGTGGCACTTCTTTTCACCGTTTCCAACTTATCTCCCTTACCATTTTGACCATCACCCTTCTTGCCACTGGTCCGACTCTCTGGCACTGTCTCACGCTGTGGGAGAGGCTGGGCAGCTAACATCGATGAAGAAGGAGCCGGGAGGGCAGCCCGTCGTTTAGCACATTCATTACCGCCTCCCGCCATTGCCATCAAAGGATGATCCCACTGGGAGACCGGAGGCAAAACAGTCGGCCTCTGAACAATCAGCCTGCGCCGCAGGTCCGCTGAGGCAGATAGAAGCAGTAGCTGAACCAAAAACCCCACCGAGAACAACTTGCTCCAAAATTCCTCCTGCTGCACTGGTTACTGTGATCCGCCTCCAAGCTCCTAGTGCTAGGATAGATTCCGCTACACATGTAAGTTCACCATTTGATAGGCTAACTCAAGGACTGGAGGTCCAACTGCGGGAGAGGTTAGAGTGTTGGATTCACTTGGACGCCATCTTGCTTTCAGGAGGTAGTCAAAAGTGATAATCGTAGAGCTCGACTTGCTGTTAAAAAATTACATGGCGCCATTAGGAAAGTGGGCAGACCCTGCTCTGACATTGCAGACAGAATAGCCATTGTTGAACCTGGACTGAGAGCCTTGAAACAGAAGTGGTGGCCCAAACAATCTCAGGGTGTAACTCATGAGGGGCTAGTCAAGGGCCTGATGTGGAAAATTGAAGAGCAAGAAAACCGGCAACATCGTAATAATGTCTGGTTTTTGCGGATTCCAGAAGGGGTTGAGGGAAAGAATGCTAGAAAGTATATGGTTTCCCTTTTAAGTGTTGACTTTCCTGAGTTAGTTACATGGGATTTGGATAAGGAAATCCAGCGGGGTCACAAGTTCCCTATAAGGCTGTCCAAATGTGCCCCATAAACCCCAGATGTTAACGTTTTACACTGACAAGCCCGCCTATGAATGTGACTCATCCTCCTGCCAAAAGAGAGTATGATGGAGTGACTTTGTTTACCAGACCGGATTTTGCTCATATTACCATAGAATGAAGGAGGCGTGTAAGGCAGCTCTTTGCTCCATTCCAACAACTGGGAGCTAAAGTATATCACCAGAATCCGGCTCGACTGAAGATTGCTTTTAGGGGGGGAAACACGTTGCTTCAACTCAGAAATTCAGGCTCAGGCATTTTCAAAAGATATTTTAAAGGCTATCACGGGCGGGTCTGGGAATAGGGTTTGATTGGTCATAGTATTTAATTTAATTACGGTGTTACTATTTGTGGCCGGGAATTAAAGGGCTGTAAGGAGGGTAGTGTGGTAATTGTCAGTTTCCTCATTCATTCTGTTGGTTGGTAGTCTGGTGAATGATCAGTTCAAATTTCTATTTTGGGTGGCTGGAGAGAAGTGCTGGGGGAGTGGTAGGCTGGGATTGTTTTCAGATGACATCATCCTTGCTCAGGTTTAACCCGGTTGCCTTTGTTATTTGTGGTGAATACAGGTTTGGGGGTGGATGGGAAGGGTGGAGGGGTTAGTTGGGTGGGAGGGTATGCGTGCAGCTAGGAGTGTTTTTGTCGTACAGCTATTTTCTTTTGCAGTATATATGGCCCTAGAAGTATTATGATTTTTTTCTCCAGGGAATGGGAAAACTACATATAGCCACTATTATTTTCAGTGGCGTTAATGACCATAAGAAAAGGCAGAATACTGCGGTAGGATTACAATTGCTAAACACCTATATTGTATGGATCCAGGAGACTCACATTGAAGATTCCCAACTCCGTCTTCTGAATTCAATGTGATATAGGCTGGTTGGGGGAAAACACAGAACACCCAGACACGGGGTGTGGCTATTATGGTGCGCAACATTAGCCTACAATTCACTCGTATGTTAGCCAATATATTTAGTCGATGGGTCATAGCTGAATGCCTGGCATGTATTTGAGAAACATTTACTATATGCTCAATTTATGGCAGCATTGTAGATGATCTAGGAGTGTTTGAGCAAGTGACCAGAGAACTCTCAGCGTGGCCTCTACCAGTTGTTCTCTGGGGAACTTTAACATTAATATACCGGCTACTTGGGTGCCGAACTCGAAAGCACACTGGGTCCGTACTGGGAGGAAACCTAAGGTATTCCATGCTCTGAGGGCTTCAAGTAAAGATGATGGTTTGGTTGATGTATAAAAGTGGCAAAAGCTGTAAGATCCAGGATATACTTTTTCTGTATACCACATAATGTTCATGCCCGATTAGATTATGTGTTTATCTCTTATTCTTTATTCTCTTATTCTTTACTTCAGTACTGCCCAACAGAGGGTAAAGAGACAGAATATTGAGGTGAAAAAATGTGAACTTCATTAATATCGAGATGGAAATATTGTGGCATGGAAGTATAGAGTGCAAGAATATCGTTGTCTAGAATATCGATTTGAAAGTAAGTAATATTAATTTAAAAAATAGTCATTAATATCGTTTGCAAAAATTTTGTTATTTAAAACTATCGATTTTTTTATTAGTGTTATGTGTTTTAGTATATATTTTAAATATATGTCAAGTATTGTTTATGTTTTTTAATATAGGCGTTACATTTTTAGTAGCTAATACATTTAATTGAATAAAATGTTGCGTCTTTTAGTTCCGAAGCGGATTGTGGGTATATAGGGGAATAGGGTGGGAAGTAATTCAATGATCGTGAATTAATGATTATTTTTTATTTAATCATATTTATTTAATTGATATTTAATAGTGTTAATTGTCCATTTAATTTGTTTGGGGTAAAGTTTATGTGCGGGTGGTGGCATTTATTGAGCTAAAAGGTGGGAAGTAATTTATTTGTAATTAAGTAATAATTTGTTGTTAGTTAATTTTAATTAATTAACGGATAATTTCTTATGGAAATTGTGTCATTTTTTAGGTGTGGGTTGTGCGACTAATAGGGGTAAAGGGTGGGAAGTAATTTATTTTTAATTAATTAATAATTAGTTGTTGACTTATATTAATTAACTATTTGATAATTCATTATGGTAATTGTGTACATTTGTTTTAGGTGTGGGTTGTGGAGTTGATAGGGGCAAAGGGT